>NW_012267219.1:28925668-28967500 GCF_000151885.1 Dipodomys ordii | reverse complement strand
CTCCTTCTTCTTCTGTCATTGTGGGGCTTGAACTGAATGCCTGGGCACTGTCCCTGAGTTCTTACTCAAGGTTAGCACTTTACTACTTTGAGCCACATTTGGCTTAAAAGTCTCACAAAATACTTTCCTGTCCAGGCTGGCTTCAAACTGTGATCCTAGGATCTCAGCCTTCTGGGTAAGTTACTAGGATTACAGGCATGAGCCACCAGAAGCTGGCTACATCCCATTTTTAAGAAAGGAAAATATAATTTTGGAAATTGTCTCTCAAGCTGTTGGGTAAAAGAAGCGAATCTTATTCTAATTGAGTTTAAAGTGGTCACTACTAGATGGTGACAAAATTAAAAGCAAAAGCTTTTTAAAGGAGCCTCACTAGAAAGAGTAAAGTTGATGAGAGATTAGGGACGTTATAAGCAGCTAGAAATTATGACCAGGAGCTCATTTATATTATCTTTGGAAAAAATATTTCATAAAAATGAAACATTATTGGCTGTTTTTGTTTTATTAAACATGGGCATTTTTTTCTGCTTAGTTTGCAGATGCTTCGAGTATTGTGAGCAGAGACTTATTTGGATTATGTGTTTCTCGGGTAGACTAAGTAAATACTAGCAATGGATAAATGCAGACACATTGAGCAGTTGCAGCTTGCTCAAGACCATTCCATCCTCAACCCTCAGAAATGGCACTGTGTAGACTGCAATACATCAGAGTCTATTTGGGCATGCCTCAGCTGCTCTCATGTTGCCTGTGGACGATATATTGAAAAGCACGCAGTCAAGCACTTTGAAGAAAGCAGTCATCCTGTTGTTCTGGAGGTGAATGAGATGTATGTTTTTTGTTATCTCTGTGATGATTATGTTCTTAACGATAATGCAGCCGGAGACCTGAAATTACTACGAAGTACACTAAGTGCAATCAAAAGTCAAAATTATCACTGTGCCACTCCTAGTGGACAGTCTACAGATACAAGTGATGATTCTTACTTCTTACCTGATGGCACCCAATCTATGCTCCAAAATGAGGATCGGATGTGCACTGCTCTTTGGCACAGGAGGAAGATGCTCATGGGTAAAGTCTTTCGAACTTGGTTGGAGCAGTCACTCATTGGGAAAAAAAGGATTGCTCAAGAAAAATTTCACGAGAAAGTGGTAGCAAAGAAAGAAGTGAAGAAAAGACATCACGAATTAGACCATCAAGGGAAAACAGAATTGGAAAGTATGCCTCCACGAAAGAGCTTGCGTTTACAAGGGCTGGCTCAGTCCTCCACAGTAGTAGTGGTTCCTGTTCAAGCACCATCACAAACTCCAGCTTCACCAGCAAAAGACAAAGTGCTATCTACCATAGAAGGTACAAGAGGTAAAAGGGTCAGTGACTCCTTAGTTAAGCGAAGGCCAATGATAACTCCTGGTGTAACAGGATTGAGAAATTTGGGAAATACTTGCTACATGAATTCTGTTCTTCAAGTATTGAGTCATTTACTTATTTTTCGACAATGCTTTTTAAAGCTTGACCTGCGCCAATGGTTGGCTGTAACTACTAGTGATAAACCAAGATCATATAAGCATCTGCCTATCACAGATTCAGTAGTGTATCAAGTGAATAAAGGCCAAGAGAAGGATAGAAGCTTGGTTTGCTCCAGATATCCAAGTTTGCCATCAGGACTGAGTGGTGGAGCATCAAAAGGCAGAAATATGGAACTTATTCAGTCAAGAGAACCAAGTTCACAATACATTTCTCTTTGTCATGAATTGCATACTTTGTTCCAAGTCATGTGGTCTGGAAAGTGGGCCTTGGTTTCACCATTTGCTATGCTACATTCGGTATGGAGACTAATTCCTGCTTTCCGGGGCTATGCCCAACAAGATGCTCAGGAATTTCTCTGTGAACTTTTGGATAAAGTACAATATGAATTAGAGACAACTGGTACCAGGTTACCAGCTCTTATCCCCTCTTCTCAAAGGAAACTTATTAAACAAGTTCTTAATGTTGTAAATAATATTTTTCATGGACAACTTCTTAGTCAGGTAATGGATTTCTTCAAATTTTATCTTGGGAAATTAATAAAGTGAAAATTTATATATTCTCTATATAACTAGTGTGTTTGAGCATGGATCATTTTCACATCAGATTGATTGCTTTTATAAATGTATAAAGTACTCATTTACAGTTCTTCATGAATCACTGAAAATAGTTCTAGGTTTATGAAATCAAAAGCCTGTGGAGGGAGAGTCAGGAAACAACTTTGTAGGTTACTAATACTATAGTCACTTTCTAAGGGGCTAAGAAAAGAGTGTTTAATCCTGGAGTGAACAGCCTTCAAGACACTGTTGTACTGAGAACCATATGGTGCGGCCTAGAGCAATTTCTAGAAACAAGGAATAGTTTAGCCCTGGCAGACTTCCTAGAGAAATTTAAGATAAGATTCATCTAGTTCTAGTTCTCAGATAGTTTCTAACAATGTTGATTTCTTGTTTTGTTATTTTAATTCAAGAAATTCTTCAAAAGGTCAGTCAGTGATATTACTGAATTCCCAGATGAACCACCATAAGGAATTTGTCAATTTGTTAATATCTAAAGTCTATATTTGAACTTGCTTCATTATTTAAAGAGACTTGTATGAAAGTTTCTTTGTATTACTTCATACTGTTTGTAAATTATTAACACATAAGTCTGTCTTAAGTGCAAAGTTGGTAGCATTAAATCCTTCACCAGTTACTATATTGCCTCTGTAAGTTGCAAGAAGTTTATTTTTCCATATGTGAATAGCTCCTCTATTTCATGTTTTGTTCTGTGTTTGAATAGGGGTTTTAATGTAATATTTAAGTGGACATATGATTTATTATTTTATAGGTATTGTCTTTTTTAAAATTATCAGCTGGCAGAGCTCCAAAATCTGTATAACAAAAGCATGTTAATAGTATTGTATATATATTAATATATATTTATATATTAACATTTCAACATATATGTTGTATTTATATTATATATTTATATATTATATAAGTATAATATAGTATAAATATATTATGTTAAAATATACATAAGATATATTGTGTACATACATACATATATATATGTATATATAAATAGTATTGTAGTTGTACTTTGTATTATGGTTAAGGGTTATAGTTCAGTGGAAGAGTATCTTGCCAAAAAAAGAAAGTAGATTGTGGTAACAGATTGGGATTGGAATATGAAAAATCACTGAAAGATGAGGAAGGAAGAGGGTGGAAAACATCAAGCCTAATGACAAATAACATTAAACGCATATAAGTATATGCTATATAATATAAAGATTATGTTTACTAAGCTATAGTTTAATTTTTATTTATTTTGGTACTGGTACTTGGGCTTGAATTCAGGGCCAACACACTGTCTCTTAGCCTTTTCCCATACATCTGGCAATCTAGCACTTGAGCCACAGCACTGCTTCTGGCTTTTTGGTAGTTATTGGAGATCAGAACCTCATAGACTTTCCTGCCAAGTTGGTTTTGAATCCTGAGTAGCTAAGATTACAGGTATGAGCTATTAACACCTGGCAATATAGTTTGAATTTTTATCTAAAGTCTAGATTGAACTGTTATTGGAACTTTTTTTTTATCTATTATGGGGCTTGAACTCTGGGCCTGGGCACTTTTCCTCAGCTCTTCAGCTCAGGGCTAGCAGTCTTCCACTTGAGACACAGTGCCACTTCCTGTTTTCTGGTGGTTTATTGGAGATAAGAGTCTCACAGACTTTCCTGCCCAGGCTGACTTTGAACCTCAATCCCTAGATCTCAGCCTCCTGAGTAGCATGAGCCACTGGCGCCTGGCTGTTATAACAACTTTTTGAAGGTCCATCTGTGGAAGCCTGTCAATAATAGTGAGTTTAAGGACACTCTTTTCAAAGGAAAAAAATTAAACTTTCCTGATAAAAATATAAAGTGGTTATCCAGACTAACAAAATTGTATTTTCAAAAGAAACCCTTGGGGCTGGGAAGGTGGCTCAGTGGTAGAGTGCTTGCCTTGCATGCATGAGGCCCTGGGTTCGATTCCTCAGCACCATATATGCAGAAAAAGCCAGAAGTGACGCTGTGGCTCAAGTAGTAGAGTACTAGCCTTCAGCTGAAAAGCTGAGGGACAGCACCCAGGCCCAGAGTTCAGGCCCTATGACTGACAAAAAAAAAAAAAAGGGAGAAAGTTGGGTGTCAGTGGCTCACGCCTGTAATGCTAGCTACTGAGAAAGCTGAGATCTGAGGATCATGGTTCAAAGCCAGCCCGGGCAAGGAAAGTCCGTGAGACTCATATTCAATAAACTGCTCAAGCGGTAGAACGCTCACCTTGAGCTGAAGAGCTGAGGGACAGTGCTCAGGCCCAAAGTTCAAGCCCCACAACCGACCAAAAAGAAAAGCTTATTTACTAGTAATGGCCTCAAGTGAAAGGAGTTAATGTTTTTATGTAAGAATTGTCATTTGAGAAACTAATTTTTTATTTACAGGTTACATGTCTTGCATGTGACAACAAATCAAATACCATAGAACCATTCTGGGACTTGTCACTGGAATTTCCAGGAAGATACCAATACAGTGGAAAAGACACTTCCTCCCAGCCATGTCTAGTTACTGAAATGCTGGCCAAATTTACAGAAACTGAAGCTTTAGAAGGAAAAATCTACATATGTGACCAGTGTAACTGTGAGTAGAGATTGTATATTCTTTGTGTGTTTCTAAGATTAATAGGGAAGATGGGAGAAATTCCTTAAATAGCAGCTGTGAATGTGAACTACAGTTGATGGGAAGAAATCAGACTAAACATTTCTGCTTTTCATTTGATGTTTATGAAGTGTTTTTTGCCTCATTGATGACATTAAAATTTTTTCTTGATCCTCTAGTGAGTTGTAGAAAGATGGGATTCATAAAATAAGAAAGTGAGATCTGATGGGATGCTAGTGGCTCACACCTGTGATCATAGCTACACAGGAGATCCAAGAATCATGGTTTGAAGCCAGCCCAGTCAGAAAAGTCTGTGGGACTCTTAACTTGAAGTTATCACCTTGGAAATGATGCTGTAGCTCAAGTGGTAGAGTGCTAGCCTTGCGCAAAAGGAGCTTAGAAACACTGCTCAGGCTCAGAATTCAAGGCCCAGGACTAGCAAAAAAAAAAAAAAGAAAGAAAATGAAGTCTGGGGATATAGCTTTAATGGTAAAATGCCTGTCTAACAATATTGAAGACCTAGGTTTGATCTTAGGTACTAAAAATAAAAAATTGATATGTGGAGCAGAATAAAGTAGAAAACAAATAGTAGTAAGAGGAAAGCATGCTATGTAGTATAAAGGCTTTCTGAAAATATTTTGCTTCAGGTTAAAACATTTATTTGTACTATGCTGGGGCCTGAACTCTGGGCCTGGGGCACTGCCCCTCAGCTCTTCAGTTCAAGGCTAGCACTCTACCACTTTGAGCCATTGCACCGATTCTGGCTTTTCTGCTTATGTGGTGCTGAGTAATGGAACCCAGGGCCTCATGCATGCAAGGCAAGCACTGAGCCACCTTCCCATCCCTGTCCTTCAGCTTTTCCACTCAGGTCTAGTGTTCTACCACCTGAGCCACAGCTCCACTTTCAGCTTTTGTTGTGTGGTTACATGGAGATTAACCTAATTGGAATATCATCCATTTCCTGTCTGAGCTGGATTTGAGCCTTGATCCTCAGATCTCAGTCTCCTGATTAGCTGGGAAGGCTTGTTTGATTGGTGGGAGAGGGGAACGGGTCTCACTTTTCAGCCTGTGCTGTCCTCAGACTTGCTATATGGCCTAACCTGCTTCACATGAAGTAAGGAAATCTGCCTCTGCCTCCTAAGTGATAGCACTACATGTATAAGTCAACATGCCCAGGTCTAACGGCAAATTTTTAAGAGTTGGGAATGCTATAGTAAAATCCACTCTTAAGTGGAAAGCAGTGCACTTATTCCTAATCTATTCATAATTACAGGATTATAATTAAAATCATGTATTTGTTTTCATGCTTACTAGTTCATAAATTTGCTTTAAAAATTCCTTGCCAGCAGAGCCCCGGCGTTTATATCTAGCAGTGCCATGTCTGTTTATTCATGCTTAAGTAAAAAAAATGTCATCTCTTCCTTAGACCTTTAAACTTGATCTTCATTTTTTATTACAGCAAAGCGTAGAAAGTTTTCTTCAAAGCCAGTTGTACTCACAGAAGCCCAAAAACAGCTTATGATATGTCACCTTCCTCAGGTTCTCAGACTACACCTCAAACGATTCAGGTTAGTAGTACCAGTTGCCAACCAATTATACATGTCTAAATTGGTCATTCCTTCTGCTGCAAAAATATCAAAAGTTAAAGGAATACATATGATGGAAGAGGGTAGTATTTACCCTCTTTTTGATTCAAGGGAGAAACTGGCCATTGTTTATAGAAGACACACACTATATTCAGCAATTAACTTTATCTTTTTATTTTTTGAAATGGGATCTTGTGATAGCCCGGGCTGACCTTAGATTTGTAATCCTCTTGTCTCCCCTCTGTTGAGTGCCAAAATTACAGGTGTGTACCACTGCACTGTCTCAGTAACTAATCTTGTGATCAATGCCCCTAATCATGATTAGATCCCTAACATTTTGATCTGCTAAATGTTCGTAAATTTATATCTGCTTGCAGTATTTAATATTCTACATTAAATTGTCACTTTTTAAATAGGAATATTTGACCCTATTGTTTTGTGTTTGGAAATATTTGATAAAAGGAACCAATTCGAAGCAATGTGTGTGTGTGTGTGTGTCTGTGTCTGTGTGTTTTGCTTTTGTACTTTTTGTGCAGAGCCTGAACTCTGGACCTTGGGTTCTCACTCAGCTTTCTTGCTTACAGCAAATCTCAGTTCATACACTGTGTCTTCAGGGACATTTCTAAAGTTCCACCATGTAACCATCTATCACGGAATCCTCCTTTTACATAACTGCAAAAACTTATCTGTAATTAACTGATTTGCATAATTTCTCTTATACCAGTAGAATAGCAGCAAAATAATCGTTTCTTTTATTCCTATATGTCAGGTCCTAGAATTATGCTTAGCAGTGTCTCAAAATATTAAGTGAATAAATGGGGTATTTAGAGAAGCAGGAACATTTTAATCAGAGGGAGCAGTATGAATCAAAGTAAAGAGAAGGGAGTATTAGGTTATACAATAAAGGCTTCATGAGAAGTATGGTGAGCCCTGCCATTGCATATAACGTAACATGAAATGAAAACAAGATTAGTTAGGAGGTTAACAGTAAAAAGGGCAATTGAGAGCAGAGAGGTGAGAATATAGATTCTGTAAAAATACATTGGAAAGGACTTAAATTGATGTTACTTTAATGTTCAAATTTTCGGTAACCACTTATTTTGGTAACCACTATTTAGACTTTTCATGGATGCTGCTTTAATGTGTGGTGTAGGCATACAAAAGATGTAAATGGATCCCATGGCTGAAACATAATCCTACCTACTTAGGAGTCTGAAATCTGAGGGTGGCAGTTCAAAGCCAACTCAAGCAAGAAAGTCTAGAAGACTCTAATCTCCAGTTAATCAGCAAAAAGCCAGAAGTAGAGATGTGGCCCAGGTGATAGAGCATTAGCCTTAAGAAAAAAAGCTCAGGTACATCAAGGATAGTGTCTAGATCCTGAGTTCAAGCTCCAGGACTGGCACACACAAAAAATCACACCAGAGATTCCAAGAGTTTTTGAAACTATAAATTAGGAAATGAGAGGAAGACCGACTATTTCACTATTTCACAATATCATAGATATGGGATATGACTTTCTAGTCTAAGAGAAAGCACAATTTGCATGGCTTACCTTTAGTAGTTCCTACACCATTTTACATTGTCTTATTTTCTGAAACTGGTCTATATTCCTCTTTCCTTTCTCACTTATTATCTGAACTTCATGTTTTAGTATTTTTACAGTTTTTATGTTTTTTCTCTATTCTGAATGAAGTCAGTCTCTTGAAAGAACTATCATATATGATATGATCTTTCCCTCTGTAATACTTCCTGATAGTATGTTTGTGATACTGTGCTTACTATATCCAGTAATGTCAGTACAGGAGGCATTATTTGAATAATGTCATTAATAGGTATTTCAATGCAAATGTGACGCACAGTAGAGGTCATTATACCCCTCCTCCCCCACTGCCCCTTTCTCCTTTTTTCACTTTTTTTTTTTTTTGTCGGTAGTGGGTCTTGAACTCTGGGCCTGGGTGCTGTCCCTCAGCATTTCAGCTCAATGCTAGCATGCTGCCGCTTGAGCTACAGCACTATTTCCCGTTTTCTAGTGGTTTATTGGAGATAAGAGTCTCCCGGACTTTCTTGCCCAGGCTGGCTTTGAACTGTGATCCTCAGATCTCAGCCTCCTGAGTAGGATTACAGGCTTGAGCCACCAGCGCCCAGCAGGGCTATAATTTTTTTTAATTAATTTTTACCTGTAGTATCTAATCACATTTAATTACAAAAGTTCAGTAGTAAAGGGTTTGTCAAGCATGCTTAAGTCCATGCATTGAATCTACAATCTCCAGCCCTGCAAAAGACTTAGAAAACTTGATTAGACCTGTTAGGAAAATTTTCCTAAATCCCTTCATTTCTACTTAGTTCAGGATTTTAGGAACACACAACACACACACACACACACACACACACACTGAATTTTGTATATATGTGTCTTTCATATATATGTGTGATTGATTTTTGTGTGTGTACTGGGTACTAGGGCTTAAATTCAGAGCCTTGTGCTCTTAGCTTTTTGCTAACTGCTCACACTACCACTTTGGCCACAACTTTAATTCTCTGTATTTCACATTCTAGAATTCTCCTTTGGTATTCCTCATTACTTTGTTCTGGCTTGTTCACAGGTGGTCAGGACGTAATAACCGAGAGAAGATTGGTGTTCACGTTGGCTTTAAGGAAATCTTAAACATGGAGCCCTATTGCTGCAAGGAGACAATGAAATCCCTCAGACCAGAATGCTTTATCTATGACTTATCAGCTGTAGTAATGCATCATGGGAAAGGATTTGGCTCAGGACATTACACTGCCTACTGCTATAATTCTGAAGGAGGTATAGATAGGAAAAATTATGTGCTTGCTGGTCCTGGGGCTTGAACTCAGGGCCTGGATGCTGTCCTTGAGCTGTTTTGCTCAAGGCCAGCGCTCTACCACTTAAGCCACAGATCCTCTTTTGACTTTTTTTCTTGGTGGTTAATAAGAGTCTCCACAGACCCTCCTGCTCTGGATGAGATCTGAAAATCTCAGCCTCCTGAATATCTAGGATTACAGGTGTGAGCCAACAGTGGCTAAAAATTACTTTATTTTGAATTAGACTTGCAAAGTTGTGTTCATAATTTCTGAGTGGCCACTGCATCATCTTAAGCACAGCCACCTGACCTCCCCCCGCCCCCCCACACACACACTTGACTTCTGTAGACTATACTATTTTCTGTAGGTTTGTAGCACTTTGGGGTATAAATGAAGGTAGTTTTGTTAAAGTAAGAGGATGAGACTTTTCTTAGTATACTTCCAAGAGCAGGTCTTATGTTTACTGTTTTATTTCAGAACAAGGCCTCTTAATGAACACAAAATGATCATAGAAATAGAACAATTTTTTAGTTCAAATTTAACCTATCTAAACTGTCATTTGCCATCTCTATCTCTTCTAGGGTAGCTTAATTCTAGCAAGTGATGGGAGTGAGGTTTCACTTTTTTCTTCCCATTTTGATTAACATTGAACAAGGGATGAACATGCAATCCACAAAGGAATTCAACAGTAAACACTAAGAATTGTTAGAAAATTACTTTTTGTAAAACATCACTTCTAACATTGTTTACTAAACATCCCATGTCTATGCTTTCCCTCTAGGCTTCTGGGTACACTGCAATGACTCCAAGCTAAGCATGTGCACTATGGATGAAGTATGCAAGGCCCAAGCTTATATCTTATTTTATACCCAGCGAGTTACCGAGAATGGATATTCTAAACTCTTACGTGAGCTCCTGTCTAGTAACCAACCTCCCAGTGAAGAAGCTGATACCTCTTCTAATGAAATCCTTAGCTGATCTAAAGACAGTGGGGCTTTCTTCTTGTGATTTGTATATATCTTTTTAAAAGGGCTGACTTACAATTTTGAGCTTCATTGTTTTTTATACTTACAAATCAGTGCACACTACATTTATACATTTTTGTATTTAACTACAACAAAACTTTTTTACAGAGACAAAGTATAAATATATGTATGTCATCTGTGGGTAACTTAGGTTTTTACAAGTATTTGGGAGTTTTAAACTTTGTGTTTACCTCAGACTAGTGCTACCTCTTTATATTTTGATATCTTAATTTGCCTCAGATCATGAATTGTGCAACCCACTGAAGAAATTCAGGTGACATCATTTTATATACATTTGATATTTCTTTTGTAGCTATTTTCTATAAATTCTAAATAGAAAATTAGACACTTATGTCTAAACTCTCACCCCTCCCACACACAACAAAACCAATTCTTTTAGGCCATTTGTATATTGATGTCACCTTTGCTCCTTAAAAGGAAGTTAAACTGGAATATTGACAGTTATATTCAAGGTGTTACCTGAATACCAATCAGACTGATATTCCTGAGGCTTTGTACACCATGGGGCTGAATTTGGTTAGTGGAATTTGACTTAAAAATGTATTGCTCTACAAACTTATTTGGCATAGTCAAACTAAAATGGCAGATTTACAAATGGTTTATTTAAATGAACTTTGGAACTGTGTACATTAAAAAAAAGTGGCTAGGACTTACTGATGATTTGTTTGCAGCATTAAGGTTCTAAATATCATTAGCAAGCCAGTATACTATACAAGTATAGCTTATCTTGGATAGTTACGTTGATAATATTAGACCTCTTAAAGCAAGCTGTGTAGCTTGAGATTTTTAGTTCAAAGAAATCTTGAAGAGAAAAAGCACAGGACCAAGATTACTGTTCAAAACTGGTACCTAAGCTATACACCTGGCATGTTACTGCTCTAAAGCCTGGCTCATTTATTAACTCTTGCTAAGATTATGTGACTACTGGGAACCTTAGAAAAACGAGCATCAAGCCATTTTTAAAAACATTAAAAATCATATAAAACCTCTTATTAAATACAGCAGGACACTCTTTGCTCTTCTGTATCTCACCCTATCTCTAAAAGTCCTACTGATAACTGAATTTAGAAAGGGGAGACTCCACTAACTTCTATGGATCAGCTGCATTAATCACTGGAAGATCATTTGTCCCTTTTTTCTTGAGTTTATTTACAGCTTGAAATATCCTGGAGAATGCTATTCACCGCTAGTGGTCATCTGTATTGTCAAGTGTAAGTTTGAAAGGAATGTCTATTATACCAGTTTTGAGTTTCAGATAAGTTACCAGGGGCAACTGATAGCATGATATCACTGAACAAATGACTTGTGCCAAAAATACAGCTGGAGTATTAAATGGCTAGGCTTGAAAATGCTCATTTACTGAAGACCTATGTAAATTGTTATCTCAACTGTTACAACTCATTAAAGATTTATGCGGTCAAAATGCCTGAGTCTAGCCTTTAATTTTAAGGATTTTTTTTTTTTAGCATACAACACATTTAGCACTTATTTTAATAGGATTTTAACAACTTGAGACTATCATTTATAATGGTATAGTAGCTTCCATTTATTTCAAAGTAGAAATACATGGAGAAGTGATTTTGTCTTATTTTGTAAACTAATACCTATGGAAGAGAATGTGTTGGGGGTGGTCAGATATATGGGAAATCTGTACTATTTTCCAGTAGATGTTGTCAAACCTCAAACTGCCCTAAGAAAATCACCTTAAAATACCAGCAGCAGCAACAACAAAAAGAACCCTAAACGATAAACATAGATGTCTTACTAAACAGCTCAAATCTCAACATAGGTGTCTACATTCTGCTAAATTGATCTAACAAAAAAACAACATTTTTTTGGTTGCAGAATAATTTACTAAAGGCACTATTGTTAAAACATCTAATAATTTGTTGCCAATAAGGTACATCACTGTAAACATAACAAAATGACATCAAGATATACATGGCTAGTTAGGCAAACAATACAGTCTTTTTCTTAAGTGACAGCTTTCCTATTTACAAGATTATATTCCTTCCAGCCATATGCAGGGACAGAGTGATGCCATGTCTTCCAAAAGTTTCAGCTTGTCAGAAATCACTACTGCTAGAAAGACCTATGAAAGCTCTAAAACTTTACTTGGGTCCGTTATTAACACCCTGGGCTTAGAAATCAAGCTCCTTGCTTTGATATTCCTTCCAAAGCACATAAACAGATTCAAAACCCCAAAGGAAGATTCAAGCCTTGTGTGCAAAGTGTGAATTAGTTGAGCTTTGCTGTTTATACAGCATCACAGAAAATGGAGAAATTATTCAAAGGTAGCTACTGAACATTAGCACCATAAAAACAGCTCAGACTGCTAAAAACTAGATTGCTTTCCCCAAAAGATAACATTTATAGCTCAGATGCTGAGAGCAGCTTCCCAATGTATCAAATGATTTCCTTATATAAGTCATATGTCTTCAGTCAAAAATGTTAAAAACAGCATCCCAGAGCAATAAAATCATTGTGCTAATGAATATACAAATTAAGGCTTTACCTTGGCACATAATTCTAAAATTAGGTTGTGGAACATTCCTAACAAATCACATATAATTGAGAGAACCAGTGGTTGGGCTCAGTTTGAACAAGCAAAATGTTTTGTTCTAATACACAAATTAACACTTAGATTCTATATGGAGGATAAAGGTTGCCTTCCAGAACACCAACATTTGTGAGGTTAAGAATTCAAACATGGCCTGGGAAGGTAGCTCAGTGGTAAGAGTGCTTGCCTCACATGCATGAGGCCCTGGGTTCACTTCCTCAGCACTACATAAACAGAAAAAGCTGGAAGTGGTGCTGTGGCTCAAGTGGTAGAGTGCTATATTCTTGAGCTGAAAGAGCTGAGGGACAGCGCGCAGGCCGAGTTCAAGCCCCACAACGAACCAAAAACAAACAAAACATTTGGTTTACTGGTAGAAAAAGCGTAGTTTCAACTTAGCCTCTTTAATTAGAACAAGACTTTGTACTTTTTGGGTCCAATGCCTTGTTTTTTATTTTTTAGTAAGTTGAATAGATTTCCTGAAAAATACCAATGAATAAAAGTGCTGAAATGCTGATGTTTACTAAAGTGTTCTAGGTTGGCACAATGTTTGTACTATGTTGTTTTAATTAGTACATCATCTCAATGACAGAAAAAAAAGAAAAGCAAGTACTAACTGTGGTTTATGAAGACAGAATATTCCAAAAGCTGTATGTTTGTGTCTGAGGAAAAAGATTATTGTATTTTATGCACATATTATTTTAGCCACCATGCCAGAAGTCTTGGTGTAGAAGTCGACAGTCTGGCTAAAAGGGCCCTACTTCCCTACATTGTTTAGCTACTTCCTGCTCAGAATTATAACCACAGACATTGAAATGTAGCTCTCAGATCTGAAAATGTCTTTATTTTTTAGAAAATGGATTCCAGGAAGGTTAAAAAGCAATACCAGAGGGCAGAGGTGCAAACTGGATGTAGTCATTCAAAGCATTCAAGTAAGAATATGGCAATATAAATATCCAAAAAGCATGTTGTAGGTGTTTAAAACAAATCATTTCTAACTAATTTGAGCTTTCCTAGACAGGGGAAACAGTTAACATTTGAAAGTCCTGAAAGCTTTTCCTTGGCTAATTACATTAGACTGTTTGCCTTTGATCAAATTCCTTTAAATATGGATAGAAGTATTACACAGGTCCACTGTTAAAACAGATAACATGTTGCGAATTAATTCTGGTATAAGGTACTCCAACAAAGCTTAGAAAACAAAGGTGTTGAGGTGGATTTGGACTAAGTTTAATAGTCATCTCCTCTGCTGACAACTTCTTTACAAGTTGGACGCAATAGTATGGTATGTTCAAACTGTGCTGTATACGATCCTTTAATGTCACATAATGGTGGATATGGATCAACAATGCCCAAGTCACACAGATTCTTCAAAGCCATTAAGTATTTACTTTCTCCCAAGCGATCGAGCCATCTGCGACAGAAGGCAAGGGTGCCAAAGTTTTCATTGATGACATTTAACAGGTGTTTTGTTCTTGGAAGCCTAAGAGGAGAGAGTAAGATTAATAGCAAGTTACCAATTCATTTCCCCCACTATGAAAAACTAAACCTTAGCTGTATCTTCACTTGTAATTAAAGCTCAAAATTTTCTGTAGCTCTTTCAAATAATTAAAATCAAGAATGTATAACAGCCCACCCTCAATTATAGACAGTAACTGATTAAGATTGCCTTGCTGTCAAACAAAGACCACATGCAAAGGTTTAAGCTCAAATTTCATCCTCTATAAAAGATTAAAAATACAATTTAAAATATGGAATCTTCCAACAAGAAAATATTAAGACTAAAATCCTAAGAATGCTAGCACAATGATCACTGACATGATTATGTAAACCTAGACTTGCAGGAAAATACATGCCCAAATTTTCAACCCACATGGAATTTTTTAACAGGCTAGTCTTTTCACTATAATACAGAAAGCCCTCGCCTATCACAGGGTTGCATTCCAGAGACCCCAGTGACAAATAAATACCCGCAATGTAGCAGCATTATATTTGTTATTTATATTTTAAGGCTTTATAAACCTTTCCCATTCTCATTAATATTAACGTTTTTTATGTTTTTATATTTAAATATCTCTAGGCAAAAATACTTAATACATACTGCAAAATCCTGAGTTATAGCAAAAACTCCACGATACAGAAAATATTTTTTTATTTTTGTCAGTCGTGGAGCTTGAACTCTGGGCTTGGGCACTGTCCTTGCACTCTTCAGCTCAAGGCAAACGCTCTACCGCTTGAGGCACAGCGCCACTCCAGTTTTTTAGTGGTTTATTGAAGATACAAGTATCATGGACTTTCCTGCCTGGGCTGGCTTTGAACTGCGATCCTCAGATCTCAGCCTCCTGAGTAGCTAGGATTACAGGTGTGAGTCACTGGTTCCCGGCTTAGAAAATATTTTTTAAACCCCTGAAGCTGCAATAAATGAACTGTGACACAGCAAGGGATGACTTGAAATCCAGGTGTTGTCAGTAATGAGGCTTGAACTCAGGGTCTGGGCACTGTCCCTGAGCTTTATTGCTCAAGGCTAGCACTTTGAGCCACAGTGCCACTTCTGGTTTTCTGGGTGTTAGTTGGAGACGAGTCTCAGACTTTTCTGTACAGGCTGGCTTCAAACTGAGATTCTCAGATCTCAGCCTCCTGAGTAGATAGAATTAGAGGCTCAGCTGAAATCCAGTTTTATTAGGCCATAAAAAATGTACACTTATTAAGCCGGGCACCAGTGGCTCATGCCTGTAATCCTAGCTACTCAGAAGGCTGAGATCTGAGGATTGTGGTTCAAAGCCAGCCCAGGCAGGAAAGTTCGTGAGACTCTTATCTCCAATAAACCACTAGAAAACCGGAAGTGGTGCTGTGGCTCAAGCAGTAGAGCACTCGCCTTGAGCTGAAGAGCACAAGGAC
This sequence comes from Dipodomys ordii, assembly GCF_000151885.1. Classification (NCBI taxonomy): domain Eukaryota; kingdom Metazoa; phylum Chordata; class Mammalia; order Rodentia; family Heteromyidae; genus Dipodomys; species Dipodomys ordii. The sequence goes on along the minus strand of NW_012267219.1, from coordinate 28,951,900 downwards.
AGCGCCCAGGCCCAGAGTTCAAGCCCCACCACCAACAACAACAACAAAAAAGTACACTTATTAATATACCACTTTATATATCACATTATGTATATGCTATTAATTGGAAAGATACTCAAATCATAAATATCAAGCCTCACCTTATTGGCACATGTCCAACATCAAAATTTTTCATGTAATGTGAACATTCCATATCATCATGAACGACACCTTTTCCTGTACTACCAAAGGTTTCAATGGCATACACTTCTCCTTCCTTCAAAAACATAAGGATCAAGGTGACAGAATAATTTAGGAGTAATTGCAATGATTTTTGTGTGTGAGTGGTCAGGGTCTTGGGTGCTTTTCCCCTTAAGGCTAGTACTCACAGCTCTACTTCCAGCTTTTTGGTGGTTAATTGCAGATAAGTCTCATGGACCTTTCTGCCCAGGAAGACTTGGAACCTCAATCATCAGATCTCAGCCTCCTGAGTAGTTTAGGACTACAGACTAGAGCTACCAGTGCTTGATTCCAATTGCCATTTTTTTTTTTTTTTGGTCCAGTCGTGGGGCCTGAACTCTGGGCCTGGGCGCTGTCCCTCAGCTCTTCAGCTCAAGGCTAGCGCTCTACCACTTGAGCCACAGCACCACTTCCGGCTTTTTTCTTTTTGCTTATGTGGTGCTGAGGAATCGAACCCAGGGCCTCAGGCATGCAAGGCAAGCGCTCTACCACTGAGGCACCTTCCCAGCCCCTCCAACTGCCATTTTTATTTCCCCCTTGATGAGGTCCTTATTCAACTTTTCTCTGCCTTACTTAGCACACTTTGACCTTCTGCATATATATCCCTTATCAGAATTGTAGGCTTTACATGGCAAGGAATTTTGTTCATTTCTATATCCCAGTATCTACTAAAAAAGACTAGCAGCTATAATGGTCAATAAATACTAAATATTGGATAAACAATACTTTGACAACCCGTTTTTACAGCTGACTGGCCCCTGGTTTGACTATAAACCATCGTCCCACAGCCCAAGTTCTGCAAGTATAAATGGTACCATTATTTCAATATACTAAATTGTCATAAGCTTTAAGTTGGGAGAAGGAAGAAAATGCTATCCACAGAAGTGCTGGGTAAGGGGTGTGGCTCATTGGTAGAGTACTTTCCTAATATATATATAAGGCCCAGAATTTAATCCCAGTTACAGGTAAATAAAAGCTCCAAACCCTTAATTGTTAACAACTTACATACCTCCATTCTTGTTGCCTCCCCTCCTTTCACGATGGGCACGGTTTTCCCAGCATGTATTCTATAAGGCCCAATTGAATGTCCATTTAGGTTACGGATTGGTTTCACTGTCATAGTAGAAATAGGGAAATACCCATTACTCAGGACCTCTAGAAAGACTGTTGGCCTTTATTATGGTTATAAAAAAAATCTAATCTCAGTGACAAAATTATAGAATAAACTGTGGGATAGTTACAATGGGAACATTATTCAACAACAAAAACAAAGCTATGGATACATGTAACAACTGGAATGTTATGATGAAATGAGCAAAAAGGCACAGTTATATACAGCAATTCCACTAAACGAAGTTCAAAATTAAGTACAACTAAAAAAGCTGTTAGAGATACATACTAGACAAAGATGTAAAGAGAAGCAAATGCAAATCCATTAGTAGTCAAAATAGTGGTTCACTAGAGTTAGGCTGCTGCAATTGGAAAGTCGTACAAGTTCTGTTTGAATATGTCCTCTAAAGCTCTTGTATTGATCCACACATGTACTTGATCCACAATACAATGGTGCTGGGAGGTGGAATCTAATGAGTTAAGAAAGCACTGACTCCATGAATAAATTAATGCTATTATCCTAGGAGTGGGTTCCTTGTAAGAATGAATGAAGGCCTACTTTGTATGCATGCTGGTTCTGTGTCTTGGCCCTTACAAGATGCCACAAAGTAACACACACAGCAAGGCCTTCACTAGATGGTAGTCCTTTGATCTTGGATGTCCAAGCCTATGAGAATTTCTGTTCACATAAGAGTACTCAGTTGTAGGTATTCTTTTATGACAGCACAAAATAAACCAAGACAATGGGATTGAGCGGTTTCTGGAACACAGACAATACTCTTGAAAGAGATATGGTCACATCTTTGGCAATTGAGAAGTTGAATGGGCTTTGTGCTTTTTCAGTTATACTCCATAAGTCTTTTAATAGTTCAAAAAAATAAATCAGCCAAGTGCTGGTGGCTCATGCTTGTAATCCTAGCTACTCAGGAGGCCGAGATCTGAGGATCACAATTCAAAAGCCAACCGGGGGCAGGAAAGTCCATGAGACTCATCTCCAACAAACCACCAGAAAACCAAAGAGGTGATAAGGTTCAATGGTAGAGCATTTACAACAGACAAAAATAAATAAATAAATAAACTCTATAGTTCTAGAATCCTCAGTATGAAGATATTTTTCTTCTAGAGCAGACTTAGGTAGCAATATTAAAAAAAAACTAGAAAATAATGACAAATTACAAATTTAGAGACAGCACAGTAAAGTAACTATCAAGATGCTTAAAAGAACCTTCATTAAGTAAGCTGAATTTTAAGATCTTGATGTAATTATTACAAAATCTGGCAAGCTGACCCCATAAGCCAATCACATTTTTGGGGGGGGGTGTCTGGTCATGGGGCCTGAACTCTGGACCTGGGCGCTGTCCCTCAGTTCTTCAGCTCAAGGCTAGTGCTCTACCATTTGAGCCACAGAGCCCTTCTGCCTTTTTGCTTATGTGGTGCTGAAGAATCGAACCCAGAGCTTCATGCATGCAAGCCAAGTGCTCTACCACTGAGCCACCTTCCCAGCATGCCAATCACATTTTTATCTTCAGAGTTTCTTAGCTATACCATCTAATATGTAGCTATACAAAAAAAAAAAAAACAAAAAACAATATAGGGATATCCATTTTTGCTTACACGTATTTTAACACAGTACTTTAAACCTGAGGACAAAAGATTTAAAAGTAAGCTACAATTCTTTATTTCCTGATTAAGGAACATGAAACTAACTTTATGGCCCCATTCTGCTATGTGGTTTTTTTTGAAATTGCTCCTTAAAGTTTAGCCCATTTCTTCATCCTCTCAATCTGAATTCTGTTATGTTCCAACTAAAAAACCTTATTAATACAGTAACATTTCCAAAGAGGAATAATGGAATAATAGAACCTAAAATGCTAGAGGAGCTTAATGGGAAAAATAAGAAGGCAGGTGTTAAGAATTCCAACCTTGGAATCTATTGACAGATATTAGAATTTTTAATAATTTCAGCAAATTCAGGGAACTCAATCTACAGGCACATTCAAGCAGATTTGTTGTTAAAATTTACTATGTAATAAATTCGGAGGGAACTAACCTCTATTTACAGTTTTGAACCTTCAAGTCAATAGGCTCATTGTACGGTACCACATTTCTCAAAATAGCTAGGCATTTAGTCTCTCAATCTTTTTCTCCTGGGTTAGATTGTGCTCTGAAAAGCTCATGTTATTAAAAGTCTGAGGTGTTAACAGAAACAGACAAGACTAAAATTGTTTCTAAACTTTCTATTTTTGGTCGGCTGTGGGGCTTGAACTCTGGGCCTAGGCACTGTCCCTCAGCTCTTCAGCTCAAAGCAAGTGCTCTACCACTTGAGCTACAGTACCACTTCGGGTTTCTGGTAGTTTATTGGAGATAAGAATCTCACGGACTTTCCTGCCCAGGCTGGCTTTGAACTGCAATCCTCAGATCTCAACCTCCTGAGAAGCTAGGATTACAGCATGAGCCACCAGAGCCTGGCTCTGTTTATAAACTTTTAAAAGAATTAGACAATATTTTGCAGAGGCAATACAGAAAAGTAGGTTTATCCTTACTCTTTTAACCCCCTAAGAGGAATATTTATAAGATTTTCACATGACAGTATTAAAAGCCAAACCTAGAGAAGATGTAAAGGAGATTATCTAGTACAATAACTTTCATCTCTTCCAGTCTTTATTTTTTGAGGGTTGTGGGGCTTGAATTCAGGGCCTACATGTTGTCGCTGATATTTTGTGCTCAAGGCTAGCATTTTTGAACTATAGCTCCACTTCTGGTTTTCTGGTGGTTAACTGGAGATAAGAGTCTCATGGACTATCTTGCCTAGGCTGGTTTTGAACCACAATCCTCAGATCTCAAGACTCCTGAGTAGCTAGCATCACAGGTATGAACCAAGAGTGCTCGGCTTCTCCCAGGTTTTTCACTGAGCTACTAAGAACATAGAAGAAAGGGGTAATAAGGTGGTATTTCAAATGAGATAGGGCAATGAATGTGAATAAAATAGAATACTTCTTTGAAGACCAATGACAGAAAAAAGTTTTTGAATTATGGCAAAAATTATGGGATGCTAATCCTATCTGGTTATCATATACATCAAGCAACTTTCTTAGAGAAAAGAAATGAAGCATCATAATCTGTGGCATCAATCTCAGAATTAGGGGCAAAAAGGGGAGAAGTGAACATTTAAGATTGTTGAATACAGGGACTGGGAAGGTGGCTCAGTGGTAGAGCGCTTGCCTTGCATGCCTGAGGCCCTGGGTTCAATTCCTCAGCACCACATAAGCAAAAAGAAAAAAAGCCGGAAGTGGCGCTGTGGCTCAGGTGGTAGAGCGCTAGCCTTGAGCTGAAGAACTGAGGGATAGCGCCCAGGCCCAGAGTTCAGGCCCCACGACTGGACCCCCCCAAAAAAAGAAAAAGATTGTTGAATACAAACCAGGACAACGACACAGAAGTAGAGGGAATCAGGGGAAAACATACAACAGTGGGAGCTGCACTGGACATTGACCAAAATGAACTAAGCAACTCAATGGCAGCGATGGGAGGGAGGGAACAAGTGGGAAAGAGGGAAGAGCTGATGCTATGCAAAACAAAAGAAATGTACATATCACCCAATGTGGAAGAAATAACTGTATTGCAAAGCTCATAGAACTCATGATATAGACCATGATAGACAATTTGCTCCATGAAAGTTAGAATGTGTTTGTGACTTTAACTAAGCATCACTATCCCACAATACTGTGAAATTTGGGAAATTATGTAACTACTTAATCACAATAAAAATTTTGAAAAAAAAAAGATTGTTGAATACATGGTAAATTTCAAAAACTGTCATGTAATATATATTTCTCAAAAGCAATTAACATGATATTTTTTAAGAACAGGGCCTGGGCACAGTCTCTAAGCTTCTCCTGCTCAAGGCTAGCACTCTAATACTTGAGCCACAGTTCCACTTCGGGCTTTTTTGGTAATTTATTACAAATGGAGTCTCTCAGACTTTCTTGCCTGAGCTGGCTTTGAACAGTAATCCTCAGATCTCAGCCTCTTGAATAGGTAGGATTATGGGTATGAGCCAATAGTGCCCAGCCAATCACCAACTCTTATTCAGGTAACTTTGGAACTTAAAAGATTACAGAATTTCTCTAAGGTCAATCTGCCTGGCTTCAAAGTATGGTTTCTCAATTGCTCTACAGTATGTCTATTCAAGTTTGAGCAGGTAAAGAGTATTTTGGCTTGCATTGACACCCCCTGGAATAGAGACCTAGAAGAGAAGATTTTCTGAAAATCAAAGCAGCAAGAAAGTTGAAGATAAAATGAAAGGGAACAATGGATACTGTCATGGTGACAAGACAGAGGAAAGGAAATGCAACCTGGCACACTGTAGAGATGAGAGTATCTTTAAAAACACAAATTAGTTTTTGCGACCTTTGATTCCTAAGCAGACACTCTACCACCAAGCTCCAACTCCAGGCCCCAAGAATACTTTGATACATAAAAAAAGGAAATTAAAGGGCTGAACAGAAAAAGATTAGCAATTGCCTCTAAGACTGGTGATAATTTTCAATATTGGTACATGGGAGAAGACTGTTATGGAAGGAATCACTGAGTTGGTCAGATGAGTAGTCATGCCAAAGTTAATTAAATCACTGATTCTGAATCTACACTCAGTATGCCAACACAAGTTAAGATGGTGCCAGAAGTCAAAGTGAGATAAATATGAGCAACAACAGACGCTGTCAGATCTCAGTGGAAGAACTGTAAGAATTGTATTTCACTAGGCCAAAAAACAATACCAACAAAAACCCCAACGGTGTACAGATGGCAATAGAAAAACACAATGCCAACTTTACTCATGTGAATTTCACAAAAACATGAAGTTACTAAAAGTAAGGGACAGGATACCAAGATAGTTTTGATTTGCAAGTCTATAATAAAGCTGAAATAACATTTTATCAAAGGAACTATTCTCTAAGAAATATATTATGTGTCTACAAAAAGGATTAAGCGAAGACCAGAAAAGTGAACTATGGCTGGGGAACCACCAGCTAGACCTGAGAACTGAGGGGACACACTGGTCCCTTCAACTAAAAGAATCAACTGCTCTCTAAGGAAAAGGCCTCTGGCTTCTGAATCCTGATTTGACTAGCCACACACACAAAAGAAAACTTACTCAAATTCTGGCCACCTTAGGGTTGCCCAGATGTCTTATCAAGCATCATAGTAGATTAGTAATAGCTCTCAAGTAATGACTACAGTAATTATTCAATGAACTGAGCAGCTGACTAAAACAAGGAAATCAACAGTAGTTTTGTGAAGTTGATTTCACCAAACCTTGATAGGTCTTCCCATCTATTTCTACTTCATAGGATTCCATAACTTCTTGGATGGCCTCACCAACATCACATAGACGAACATCAATTCCAGCACACTAAAAAAAGAACAATATATACTTTGCTTTTCAAAGTGTAAAATTTTATCATGGCTTATTTTCTTAATAATTTAAAATAAAGGACAACTAGGAAAACCGCTTTGTATATTATAAATACAACTGTACAAAAAACTTAGGAAGAATTTTAGAAAGATGGTAGAATAATATGCACAAGGAGTACTTGCACAGGCATGTACACAGCACACACACATACATACAAGGACTAAACAAAGTAGAAATATGCAAAAGATACTACCGAACAGCATAGCTTATGGATACAGAGTATAGGTGCACATCATTTTCCAGGATAGAATATGCATTGAACACAAGTCTCATGAAGTTTTACAACATGGTATCTTCTATAACCAAAATGAGATGAAGAAATCAACAGTGAAACTAATACTAGGGAACAAATTGAAAAACTTGTGAAAACCAAACACAATCATAAATATTGTGTTTTCTTGAGACAGGGTATGGTTGTATAGCCCAATCTATCAATGAACTTGCAATCTTTTTGCCTCAGTCTTCCAAGTACTGTGACTACATAGGTTACCATGCTCATGTAATACAGGACAGGAGCAGATTTGGAGAATCCTAATCTGGGGCCAACTTGAGCGAAAAATTAATGAGATACCATTTCAAATAAATCAATCGTAGTGGTGTGTGCCTGTAATCCAAGCCATAGAAATGCCACCTAGGTAGAAAGATTACAGTCTGAAGCCACCTCAAAACAAAAGACCCTACCCCCAAAATAAGCAAAACCAAAACAAGCAATCAAGAGTCTGAGTTCAAGCCAGAGTTCAAATAATATCTCAAAAAAACAAAAACAAAAACAAAAAAACACACCAAAACCAAAGAAAACAGCAGGTGAGTTGAGAAATCTACCTTTTTTCAATTACTAAGTTTTCACCAAGCATGGTCAAAAATAAATATTTTTTTTTTAAATCAAAAGAAATTTCAAAACAAACTGCAGCTCAGTTGATATGGAAAAGCTGTATTTCAGTTTCGTGTTATTGTCAGTTGTATTTAATGTTGTTTCTATATTCTTAAATTTTGTGACAATTATCCCACTCAAAAGACAAATGGCCAGGTGCCAGTGTCTCATGCCTATAATTGTAGCTACTCAGGAGGCTGTGTTCAAAGTTTGCCTCTGCAGAAAGTGTGTGAGACTCTCTTCTCTATCTCCAACTAATGACCAAAATATGGCAGAAGCGAGGCTGTGGTTCAAAAGGCAGGACACCAATCTTGAGCAGAAAAGCTAGAGTATAACACCAAGGCCTTGAGTTCAAGATTTAGCATTAGCATATGTGTGCATATGCATGCGGACACAAGCATGCATGCACATTCACACACAAATGTGAGGGAATCTGGGCTGCACCATGGTCTAGCAGGAAGATTAATTGATAAATCACAAAGAATTTGGGAGACAATGAAAATACTTTATAAAATTATAATTGTGTCATTTTGTATTTGTCAAAACTCACTGAATGCACAAAACTAAGTGAACCCTAAAGTAAACTATGGACTTTGGGTGATTACCATGAGTAAATGTTGGTTCAATGTTTTTAATACCTGAGTTTGGGAAGTGAACAGTGTAGGAACTTTTATGTGTGTGGGCAAACATTGTGGGAAGGTGTCTATACTCAGGTTTGCTGTGAACCTAAAATTACTTTAAAAACTAGTCTACTAACAATAAAAATGAACTAAATAAAGACAAACACAGCCAATTCTACAAGCAATAAATAAATAACATCTGTCTTAATAGGTAATAGTAAAGTTGAACCTTCAAAAAAGTCTGCAGTATATTACTATTATCCACCCAAGACCCTAAAAGTAGTAACTTAGGTAATTCCTCTTAACTACCCACAGGCCTTGAAACAGGATATATAAGTATTCAAAGTATGTTCAATGAAATAGCATGTAACAATTCACATACATACCTTTATTCCAGTATTAGTGGCATCTTTTACAGCTTTTAACAACATATCATATTTGGGATTAAAAGTGACAGTAAAAGCACAGTCAATAATCCTACCTGAAAAAAAAAGTTCATCTTTGAGTTTACTGATCAACTTATCTACATTATAGCATTTTATTTATTCATTTGTTAATTGTGGGGCTTGAATTCAGGTCCTTGTCTCTGAGCTCTTTTGCTCAAGGCTAGCATGCTATCTATACCTTTGAGTTACAGCACCACTTCTGGTTTTTGAGTGGTTAATTAAAGATACAGAGTATCATGGGGACATTTCTCAACCACCTGAGTAGCTAGGATTACAGGTATGAGTTACCAGCACCCAGCTAGTATATTATTATTAGCCTTGCTGAAGGAAAAGAGAATGCTGGAAGCATTCAAAATAGAATGAAGAAGAACAGCATCCCAAGTCCCCAGAGATTATTTATAATCAAGCAAAAAGGTAGAAACCATTTAAATATTTCAGAATGAAATATATCATTACAGGGGTATTTGTTACTCCTAAGACCTAGGCAGTCATGCAAGCAGAGAAACAAGCAAGAAAAGACCAGGAATATAGAATAGCAGTGCAGGGGAGAAAATATGGATATGACCATCAGCTCAAACAGTGCCACTTATCCAAGGTAGTAAAACCTTAAAATAAACAAATACTTAGTTGAAATTTGCTTTGTCTGCTGAGATAAAAATGTATTTGGGTTTAGGATTTGACATGATTGTAAAAAGCAAACAAATAGGGGCTGGAAAGGTGGCTCAGTGGTAGAGCACTTGCCTTGCATGCCTGACGCCCTGGGTTCAATTCTCAGTACCACATTAAAAAAAAAAAGCCGGAAGTGGCGCTGTGGCTCAAGGGGTAGAGCGCTAGCTTTGAGCTGAAGAGCTGAGGGACAGCGCCCAGGCCCAGAGTTCAGGCCACATGACCGGACCCCCCCCCAAAAAAAGCAAACAAATAAAAAACATTTAATAAACTTAAAATAATGACTTGAATGAAAAGTGTAGGACTATACTCCTCATATCCTGATATAAAGATAATAAACCTCAATTTCATTCTTAGTAGGATGCCTTACAGGAGATCTGCCTCAATATAAGTAGAAATTTAAGAGGCAAGAAAAAAATCTGAATTGCAATATTTATAGCTTCATCCAACACATAAATATTATTTTCTGCACCCTCCTTGGGGACAGGGCAGAGTGGTCAGAACTACTTCTATCAACTTACCACTTATATGTGTTCCAAAGTCTATCTTACAGATGTCATCATACTGTAATACAGTAGTGTCACCAGCATTAGGGGTATAATGTGCAGCACAATTATTGAGAGAACACCCAGTAGGAAATGCCAAGCCTGCGTTTAATCCATTTTCTTTTATTAGCTTGCGAGAACAGTCTTCCAATTTTTCACTAAAACAAAAAGAAAACAAAACATATTTACTTTTATAATCCTGGGGGTTTTTTTGGACTTAAGTGCTGTCTCTGGCCTCCCTTTGCTCAAGGCTAGTGCTCTACCACTTGAGCCACACAGTGCTACTTCCAGCTTTTTCTCTGATTAACTGGAGATAAAGAGTCTCACAGACTTTCCTACCCAGGCTGGCTTTGAACTGTAATCCTCAGATCTCAGTCCCAAGTAGCTAGGATTACTGGCATGAGCAACTGGCACCCAGCTCCATTTGTATATTCTTACAGCTCAGGAAATCCAGGATGCTTACTAAAATCCTTATTTGCCACACACAAGTGATTTGAACACTTTCTGGATATAATCTGATGCTATGCAAATATCTTATCTAGAAAAGATAATAAATTCCACTTTGAACTTCATGTACATGAAAGTTTCAAATCAATATAAATGATTGTATTTGCTCATGCTGTATATTTTAATTATCTAAATCAGAGGTACCTTTGTACCAATTATTTCAAGGATAATTTCAATTATTTCTGCAGGAAAACAACTTTATTGGTTTATTATTTTTATACCTAGGCACTTCAAGAATGTATGCATTTCTCAGTCCTGGGGCTCGAACTCAGGGCCTGAGAACTGTCATCCCTGCATTTTTTTTGTCAAAGCTAGCATTCTTCCACTGTGAGCCACAGTTGCATCTCTGTTTTTAGGTGGGTAATTGGAGGTTTCATTGACTTTTCTGTCCAGCTGGCTTTGAACCTCTACTCTCAAATCTCAGTCTCTTGAGTAACTAGGATTACAGGCATGAGCCACTGGTACTCAGTATGAATTTTTTTTTTTTTTTGGGTCCGGTCGTGGGGCCTGAACTCGGCCTGGGCACTGTCCTTCAGCTCAAGGTTAGCGCTCTACCACTTGAGCCACAGCGCCACTTCCGGCTTTTTTCTTTTTTTGCTTATGTGGTGCTGAGGAATCGAACCCAGGGCCTCTGGCATGCAAAGCAAGCGCTCTACCACTGAGCCACCTTCCCAGCCCCATCAGTTTGAATTTTTTTAATAGGGATTTCCAGACAGAATGTCAAGGTAATGAGTGTAAGTACACCTGAGTGAACAAACACACAAAAGAAGGTGCATGTCTGGGCATCTCTTATGTTTCCTCATTGCAGTGGTACTCTGAAGAACTCAGAACATATCATATAAAAGTTTCATTAACCAAGAAGTAGAAAGCCAAACATTATGTAGTACTAAAATTTTTTTTAAAAAAGGCATGGTCTTAAAATATATTCCTTTTACCAGATTTCTATCATTGTCATCCCAGGCTTGATCCAGCTCATAACATATTTTCTAACTTGCCGATGTGCTTCTGCAGCTTCTCGAAAATCATTCCAAATCTCTTCACTGGCTTGGTCTAATGCTTTCTTTTCTTCATTTGTAGTTCTCCAAGCAGCTGTTCGCCTTTACAATAGGCATAGCAGAATGAGTCAATAAAAAAACAAAAAAAACCCAGCACAACAAATATAAAAGCCAAGGAAAATTATACCAAATATTCAGTTTCTATGTGTCAAAGTTTCTGAAGTACTTAAGTACATACTTTTACCTTTTCAAAGATTTTTATAGCCAGATGTGGTAGCTCACGCCTATAATCCTAGCTACTCAGGAGTCTGAGATCTGAGAATCACGGTTCCAAAGGCTGCCCAGGCAGGAAAGTCAGGAGTCTGTGAGACTCTTACCCCCAATAAACCACCAGAAAACCTGAAGTGGAGTTGTGGCTCAAGGGGTAGAGTGCTTGCCTTGAGCTGAAGAGCTCAGGGCTAGTGCCCAGGCCCAGAGTTCAAGCCCCACAATCAACAACAACAACAAAAAAAAAAGATTTTTAGGTACTCTAATATCCTATCAACACACCAAAAGAGAATCAGCATAGTCAGAAGTGTCCTAGAAATAGATATATATTTTTTTATTTATATTTATTCATTTATTTATTTTTGTTGGTTGTCGGCTTCAACTCTGGGCCTGGGCACTGTCCCTCAACTCTTCAGCTCAAGGATAGTGCTCTACCACTTGAGCTACAGCTCTACTTCTGGTTTTCTTGTGGTTAATTGGAGTTAAGAGTCACATGGACTTTCCTGCCCAAGCTGGCTTTGAACCGTGTTCCTCAGATCTCAGCCTCTTCAGTAGCTAAGATTACAGGTGTGAGCCACAGGCACCAGGCTATGTCCAAAAATCTTGTGGGGAGGGAAAAAGCCATCCTTCTATTGCAAGTAATATATACAAGCCTCCAAAGACATATCACGAAAATTAGCCAACAGGGTTAAGTACAACTGTCCTCAGTATGGAAGGCTGGTTCCAGAATAGGATAGAGGTGTCCTTACCATGGGGTAAGTAAGATCTATGGATGCTCAAGTCCAATATAAAATGATGTTGTATTTGTATATAGCCTATGCACAGCCTCCTATATATAATCTCTATACTTTAAATACCTAATATAATGCAAGTGGTAGGTAAATAGTTGTCACACTATTGCATAAGGAATGTCAAGGAAAAACTGTCCATGCAGTTTTTTGTAAGCATGATCCAGTGGGCCAACCCTAAAGACCTGACCTGGAAGTCCATATACATTTCCTCAAAACACAAGCCTATGAAGACTTCTGATTATATGTCTAGAAGTAACCCTTTTTTCCCCCCCATGTAAGGCATCAGGGAATGAATTCAGGGCCTGTGCATGTTAAGGCAAACACCCTACCACTTAAAGCCACCTCTAGTGGAAGTAATCGCCCTTTCAAAGACATGGTTCACTGAGCTGGAGGTATGGCTCAGTAGTAGAACACCTGTGTAGCAAGTGCAAGTCCCAATACCAGTTTGGAGGGGGGGAGACATAGCTCTTATTTGTTGGGAAGAGGGAACAACTGGAATTTGAACTTTGAACTAAGGGCCTCACATTTACTAGGCACTTGCTCTACCACTTGACACACACCCCAAGTGTTTTCCTTGAGTTACTTTTGGATAGTCCAATGCAGGATCAGGGTAAAAATACGTTACTTTTGGATAGTCATGTATTTTTACCCTGATCCTGCATTGGACTGTGATCCCCCTATGTCTACCATATATCAGGGATTATAGGTGTATGCAACCATGTCCAGCTTATCATTTGAGATGACAGTCTCACTAACTTTTTGCCTGAGCTGGCCTCAAATCACAACCCTCTTGATCTCTATTTTCCAAATAGCTAGGATTATAGATGAAAGTCACTATGCTCAAAGAAAAATAAGTCAATGAATAAGTCAATAAAACAATACTACAGTAGAAGCTTTCTTGACCAACTATTTCGGCGACTGATGTTCCTAATTCCTTCCATAAAAAATACTGGTCAATGTCCATGCTGCTATGAATATCTGTGGCTGACAGTCTACTAGTCTGATAATAACAACAGCATTAACTTAATATTCAACATTCATCTGTTACTTGTCCAGGTGTTTTACATATCACTCCTCTCAACAAGCCTATGAACGGCCCATTTTATGAATGAAGAAATGAAGCCCAAGTCACAAAGAAAATTAAGTGTTAAAACTAGGTATCAAGCCGGGCGCTGGTGGCTCATGCCTGTAATCCTAGCTACTCAGAAGGCTGAGATCTGAGGATCGCAGTTCAAAGCCAGCCCGGGCAGGAGACACCGTGAGACTCCTATCTCCAATAAACCACCAGAAAACCAGAAGTGGCACTGTAGCTCAAGTGGTAGAGCGCTTGCCTTGAGCTGAAGAGCTGAGGGACAGCGCCCAGGCCCAGAGTTCAAGCCCCACAACCGACAAAAAAAAAAAAAAAAAACTAGGTATCAAGCGGGGCGCTGGTGGCTCACACCTATAATCCCAGCTACTCAAGAGGCTGAGATCAGAGGATCATGGTTCAAAGTCAGTCTGTGCAGGAAAGTCCGTGAGACTCTTATCTCCAATAAACCACTACAAAAACAGAAGTGGCACTGTGGCTCAAGTGTAGAGCGCTCGCCTCGTGCTGAAGAGCTGAGGAGCTGAGGGATAGTGCCCAAACCCAGAGTTCAACCCCACGACGACAAAAACAAACAAACAAACAAACCTAGATATCAAATTATCTGCTGGGTTCCAGTTCCCATGCTTCATCAATCCGCATGCCACTGTGAAGTTCTGCTGACCAGTTGAATATGTATTCTTACAGAACACTTCTATGTATAAGTTACTTTGTACCTAAATCAGTTTAAGTCATCTGTACTTGCTGTAATTGTATAAATTAATAACATATTAACACTGACGCCTCTGGAAAACTTGAATAAACAAATCATCAAAGTACTTATGTCAAATTAAGTGTAGACAGCTAGGTACTAGAGGCTCATACCTATAATTCTACCTACTTAGGAGACTGAGATCAGAGAATTGAAGTTCAAAGCCAGCCAAGGCAGAAGAGACTAGGGAAGAGACTCTTACCTCCAGTTAACTAGCAAAAAGTCCTGAATTCAAGCCCCAGTACTGTTCAGAGTGCTTGCACATGCATGTGCACAGAGGCGTTCTCTCTCTCTCTCACACACACACAACACACACATACAGGTGTGTATGTACATGTGGTAGATAAGATTAGTAAACGTTTTCAGGGAAAAAGATAAGGCACCAACCTTAGTATAAACTTGACTTTTTCTTCACAGAAACCCAAAATGAAAATTATAGATAATGCATTTATGAATAACTAATGGAAGGAAAAAGTAGAATCTAATGCAAATCACACTAAAATTTTGGGGTGAAAAATTTAATTTAGTCTTCATAAATATTTAACTTTTTAGTAGTTACTTTGTTTTTTTAGTCAACTTCCTACAGGTCCAAATTACTTTGGATAAGAGGGCTTCTATTTTCTTTGTTCCTGTGAATAAAGTCATAGATTTTCAATAGTAGGGCAAAATTAAATCTGTTATACTGCTAAGGTACAACTCTCAAAAGTGATAATGAAAGTTATGATCCTTACCCATCTTGTGTGGGTGGATATTCGCACTCTTGTCCTTTGGGAAACACACCATTAGGATATAGGTCACATATTGGAACGGAGGGAGGGTCTGTTTGAACTTTTGCTGTTAAGGTAGGAACAAAGCATTAATTCCTGCTGTTAAAAAAAAAACAACTAAGCAGTTATTTCATCCTTCTTAGTATAATAGTTATTATAGTTCTTGTGCTTTTTTTAACTTCCATGGTTTAAATGTAAACCTCTAGTTAACATTAAAATCAAAGCACCAGGGGAGTCACAGGGAATGGCTGACAAAAGAAAAAGCTTATTAAAAAAAAAAATAACCTAAACTGGGCTCCAGTGACTCACACCTATAATCCCAGCTACTCAGGAGGCTGAGATCTGAGGGTCATAAAATAAAAAACAAACAAACAAAAAAAAAAAAACACAAAAAACTAACCAAGTACTCCTCTCAAGAGATAAAAATGGAAGGCATCCCTCAAAATTCTGATTCACAAAATTTAGTATGCAAGATTTCAACTAGATTTTAAATCTCTAAAAGCCCAAAGGGCATCCAAGATTATTACATCTAACATGTTCTGAATTTTCAACCCAATCTTTTTACTCTTTTGGTTGGTTATGGGGCTCAAACTCTAGGCCTGCACACTGTCCCTCAGCTCTTTAGCTCAAGGCTAGTGCTGTACCACTTGAGCCATAGAGCCACTTCCCGTTTTCTGGTAGTTAATTGGAGATATCACAGACTTTCCACTCTGGCTGGCTTTGAACCATGATCTTCCTATCTCAGCTTCCAGAGTAGCTAGGATTACAGGCACGAGCCATGGGCTCCCAGACTCAACCCAATCTTTACTTCCTAACACCATCCAATCTCCTTAGTCACCTTGGTATATTTCCAGGCCCCTGAACCCACTTGGTTATGCATCTACAAAAAGACAATACAAACAGAACCATACTTTTACATAGTTAAAATAGCACAACTTAAGCAAGGTTTAAATTCTAAAACTTGTACTCACTATCTTGCCCATGTAATTTTAACTGTATTTTTTTTTGTCTTTTCTTTTTTGGTACTAGGGATCGAACCCAGGACGTTGTACTTGCTAGGTAAGCGCTTTGCCACTGAGCTACATCCCAGCCCGCCCATGTAATTTTAACCCCTCTGCTCTGTATGGTATTTTCACAATAAAAAAATAAAGAATTAAAAATTAAAATAAATAAATAAATAAACTCTAAAACCTTAGCCAGCTGCCAGTGGCTCATGCCTGCAATCCTAGTGACTCAGGAGACTGAGGAAGTGTTGCTATGATTCAAAGTGGTAGAGCACTAGCTTTGAGTGAAAAAGTTCAGGGACAGTGCCCAGGCCCTAAGGTCAAGCCCCATGAACAAGGTTAAAAAATAATTATATAACTTTAAAGAATTCATCCTGAACTTGTGATTAAATGAAACCAACTCACAAAAACCCTTCTTAGCTAATACCTATAGGAAATACTTACAAGATTGTTAAACCAAAGCATTATATAATTAGTTCCAGTAATTCAAACTCTTACATCTACTTCCCTGACAGATATTAGAATCTTAAACACTTTTTTTTTTTTTTTTTTTGGTTGGTCGTGGGGCCTCAACTCTGGACCTGGGCACTGTCCCTCAGCTCTTCAGCTCAGGGCTAGCACTCTACCTCTTGAGCAACAGTGCCACTTCCAGCTCTTTCTACTTATGTGGTGCTGAGGAATCGAACCTAGGGCCTCATGCATGCAAGGCAAGCACTCTACCACTGAATACCTTCCCAGCCCCTTAAACACTTCTAATGAAATCTTTTTTTTTTTGGGTCCGGTCGTGGGGCCTGAACTCTGAGCCTGGGCGCTGTCCCTCAGCTCTTCAGCTCAAGGCTAGCGCTCTACCATTTGAGCCACAGCGCCACTTCCGGCTTTTTTCTTTTTGCTTATGTGGTGCTGAAGAATTGAACCCAGGGCCTCAGGCAAGCGCTCTACCACTGAGCCACCTTCCCAGCCCCTTCTAATGAAATCTTTAAAGCTGTAAGCTTACAATCACGACTTCATCAAATAAAATTAAAAACAAGATACTAACGTCCTCTCTTCTTCTTCTTCTTTTTCTTCTTCTTTCCAGTTGCTCCATCTCCATCACCATCTCCATCTAAGGAAAATAATTACAATACACATCTGTTTAACTACCCAATAAAGAAATAAAACAAGCACAAGGAGATGTGTGCACATATTTTTAAACAGCATTTCATAAGGTTCACACAATACTCATAAAAATTTTTCTATGTTGCAGCTTTACATGTCAGTTTGACTTGTATAATAATCTGGGGCTTGAAGGCAGGGTGTAGGTGCTATCCCTGTGCTTTTTTTGCTCATGGTTAGTACTCTACCACTCTGGCTTTTGGTGGTTAATAGGAGGTAAGGATCTCATGGGCTTTTCTGCCTGAGCTGGCTTCCAACTGCAATCCTCAGTTCTCAAGTCTCTTGAGGTATAAACCAATGCCTGGCCTCAAAAGCAATTTTTAAAAGTATTATATTAACTCTTCAGTATCAACAGGAATTTACTGTGAATTTATCCAAAATAAGGTTTACAAAGGCTTTGCAGTTAAAACAATTACAAAAGGCCAATGTCGAAGAAATAACTATTGCAAAGCTCATAGAACTCATAAATGTTATAGACCATGATAGACAATTTGCTCCATGAAAGTTAGAATGTGTTTGTGACTTTAACTAAGCGTCAATATCCCACAATACTGTGAAATCTGAGAAATTACATAAACAGTTAATCACAGTAAAAAATCTGGAAAAAGTTTTTTTTTCCACTTGAAGTTAAAAATAAAGTAAATATTTTTTTAAAAAAAAAGGGCAAGTAAAAGCTGAGTTGGATATGGTAGTGTAAGCCTACAATCCCAGAACTTAGTTAGGATGATGAGAAAGAAGAATTTTGAGTAAGGCTAGCATGGGCTATGAAACAGAGAGAAGGAAAAGGGAAGTAAAGGAGGAAGGATAGACAAAAAACACAAAAGAGCCTGATGCCCAAAAAACCAGAGTTGAGAACTATGTTGTGGTACCCAAATCTACCCACAAATCACATTGCTATGAAACAGGGATGAATAAGATACTATCCCTATTAGAAGTTGATTGTTTTACTTTGTGAGGTGGTACAACCTTGAAACCTCAGCACATAGAAATAGGAGGATGGCAAGTTGAGGATACTCAAGGCCATCCTATATAGAGAGTAAAATCTTGTCTCAGCGCCACTTTGGGTTCTCTGGTGGTTTACTGAAGAAAGAGTGTCACGGACTTTCCTGCCCGAGCTGGCTTTGAACCAGGATCCTCATATCTCAGCCTCCTGAGTAGCTAGGATTACAGGAGTGAGCCACCGGAGCCGGTGGGCTTGAGATTCTTATCTCTGATTAATAACCAAAAATTGGAGGTGTGACTTAAGTGAAATGCCAGCTGAAGCCCAGAGTTCAAGCTCCAGTATTCACACATACATACCCACCACACACAACAAAAGAGGAGCAGAGGGCTGGGAAGGTGGCTCAGTGGTAGAGTGCTTGCCTTGCATGCCTGAGGCCCTGGGTTCGATTCCTCAGCACCACATAAGCAAAAAGAAAAAAGCCGGAAGTGGCGCTGTGACTCAAGTGGTAGAGTGCTAGCCTTGAGCTGAAGAGCTAAGGGACAGCGCCCAGGCCCAGAGTTCAGGCCCCATGACTGGACCCCAAAAAAAAAAATATTAACTTTCTACTAACATATTCATCGTGTGTGGTGCTGACTATAGGACTGGGCACTGTTCCTGAGATGTTTTTGCTCAAGGCTAGTGCTCTACCACTTGAGCCATAGCTCAACTTCTGGCTTTTTCCTGGTTAACTGGAGATAAGAGTATCACAGACTTTCTCCTACCTGGACTGGCTTCAAACTGTTATCCTCAGATCTCAGCCTTCTGGGAGCTGGGATTACAGGTAAGAGCCACTAGCTCCTGCCTTACATGAGCAATTTTTAAATGTATCTCATTCATATGTCTTATTACTACATGGAATATGTAAAATTATTGCGCTTAAGGAGGCACAGATAGACCTCAGGTTGAAAGCCAACCTTGCTCCCCAGCAAAATTCTGCCTCAAAGAAATATCCAGTCATGCTGCCAGATACTCAGTCAACTTTTTGCACTCAGTACCTTCTTCCTTGACTATAATCCCTCTCTCCTTCAATATCTAAACTAGCCCATTTCCTACCTTCATTACCTCAGTCAACAGCACCAATATCCTGCTACCCAAATTCAAATGCCTATAATTCACTAATGGCTCTTCCTGCTCCCCAGATAGAAAGTTTCCATCGCTGCTGGACTAGACCAGGGGGGGCCAGTTCCCTGTACCTTTAGGATATATACAGTTCACAAAAATCATACATATTCTGCTCACTGGTTGCCCCCAGCTCTATCTGATTGTATTTGATAATTCTGCATGGCCTGTAAAAGAATGCGATAAATGTCCAAGTGGCCCTTGATAGGAAAAATGTAGATTTTTCCATCCATGCATTACACCCTTTTCATTTCTGTTATTATCAGTTTCATTACTGCATGCCTGGACTATTGCCAAGGAATCTTCCAAACCATCTCCTTGCCTTTTCTATATGTATTCTTTTTTCAGGATTCTCAATGGATCCTCTCAAATGGCCAGTTCGTACTGTTCATTATGCTTCAAAAACTCTGAGTACCATCCTGATTTAAAATGGTCTTTTCTGTTTGCTTTTAGTCAAATCCTATTCCTGTCAGTGAGTGTTCCTCCAAATTCCACCTCCAAATTTAATTATGACACACATATAAAATACTTTTTCACCTCAATTTTGTCTCCCTGTTTTCCTAGAGAAGAAAAACTGAAAACACTAATTTTCCAACCCCTCAAAGAATACTCATAACAACAGATCATACTAATTCTGAGTATTGAAATGAACTAGAAAAGTAATTAGTTCATGTTGGAGAAATATTCTTAACATCTTCTTTAATATACTGAAGACTTCCAATTTGACATGTCAAGAGATTCAGCTAACTTT
Source organism: Dipodomys ordii (assembly GCF_000151885.1). NCBI lineage: Eukaryota > Metazoa > Chordata > Mammalia > Rodentia > Heteromyidae > Dipodomys > Dipodomys ordii. The sequence continues at coordinate 28,931,780 of NW_012267219.1, read as the reverse complement.
ATAAGTGAAATGTAAAAAGGTACATTTCAAGATTACCAGTGTCTGATATTCTATACACAGTGAATATGCAACCTTGAATTTATGTATTCCTTTCTTCAAAACATATTCAGAGGGCTGGCAAAGTGGCTCAGTGGTAGAGCGCTTGCCTTGCATGCTTGAGGCCTTGGGTTCAATTCCTCAGCACCAAATAAGCAGAAAAAAAAAGCCGGAAGTGCACTGTGGCTCAAGTGGTAGAGAGCTAGCCTTGAACTGAACCAGGCCCAGAGTTCAGGCCCCACGACTGGATCCCCCACAAAAAACAAAAACAAACAAAAAAAGTTCAGAATACGAAGACTAAATTAAGGTAGAATGAGACTAGGTGTGATTAAAGACTTGTGAGCAATGAATATATCTTTCTTTTTTTTTTTTTTTGTCGGTTGTGGGACCTGAACTCTGGGCCTGGGCGCTGTCCCCCAGCTTTTTCTGCTTATGTGGTGCTAAGGAATCGAACCGAGGGCCTCATGCATGCAAGGCAAGTACTCTACCACTGAGCCACCTTCCTAGCCCCTGAATATATCTTTTTAAAGGAAAAACAACTACTCATAGCTGGGTGCTGGTGGCTCATGCCTATAATCCTAGGCTTCCTACTGATGAAGCTGAGATCTGAGGACAGCAGTTTAAAGTCAGTCTAGGCAGGAAAGTCCTTGAGACTTTTAGCTCCAATTAACCACCAGAAAACCGCAAGTGTCGCTGTCGCTTAAGTAGTACAGTGCTAGCCTTGAGCTTAAGAGCTGAGGGACAGCACCTAGGCCCAGAGTTCAAACCCCATGACCAACAAAAACAACTACTCTAGACAGTCCTTGCAAATGTTGAAAAATATAACCCTAGGTTAATAATGCTTAAGTAGAACAATCAGTTCTGGCAGTACATAGCTGCAAATCAAAGAGAAAAGCCCCTTTCCTCCTGTGCCAGAACAGGTTGTAGAACAACAAGTTTCCTATGTAATTTCCCCTCATTTTACCATCTGCACATCAATATGGAAAATTATAGAAGTTGCTGTCTTAAAAAAAATCTTTTTTTTTGGGGGGGGGTCAGTCATGGGCCTGAACTCTGGGTGCAGGTGCTGTCCCTCAGCTCTTCAGCTCAAGGCTAGCACTCTACTACTTGAGCCACAGTGCCACTTCTGGCTTTTTCTGCTTATGTGGTGCTAAGGAATCAAACCCAGGGCCTCATGCATGCAAGGCAAGCACTCTACCACTGAGCCACCTTCCCAGCCCCTTAAAAAAATCTTATAGTATCTAAAGAAGTAAGGGTTAGGGAATTCCTAAGGACTCAGAAACATTCCAATATGCTCCTTGGAGAACGAAGAGAGATAGCTTGAATATACAGAAGAAAAAAAAAAGGAACAGACTTAGGATCAAGTGCTAGGTTTTAAATTATGGTTTTACTTAAAAATATGTATTTGCTGTGTCACCTTAGGCAACTCACATAGTCATCATTTTTAATCTATAAAACAAGATACACATAAAAGTATACAATGATAGAACATATTTACATAGGAGCTGTTCAATACTACTAAATCAACAACCTCCTCAGTTTTACTTTTTCAGTATTTACCCAGTATGTGGTTAAAGTTTTGTGGAGGGTTTTTGGTGCTGATCCTGGGGCTTGAACTCAGGGCTTGGCTGCTGTCCCTGATCTTTTGTGCTCAGGGCTAGCACAATACCATTTGAGCCACAGATCCAATACCAGCTTTTTTGGGTGGTTAATGGGAGGTGAGAACTTCACAGACTTTCCTGCTTAGATCCACAAATCCTAGCTTCGCCAAAAGTTTTAAAAGCCAAGTACTTTTTTTCTCCTAGTACTGAGATTTGAACTCTGGGTCATGAACAGAAAAATAGGGACAGCTCAAGTTGAGATCTCTATTATCTAAGAGCTATTAAACATACTCCACTTACGGAGTTGCTAATAGCTATCTTTTCCTTATCTGTGATATTAATAAAACTTAACAAATGAAATGTCAAGAGAATAATGTGTATGGACAAATTTTTGTCTAAAGAATGTCAAATTTTCTGTCTTATCTAATCACTAAGTTCTAATTAACCATATACCTTCATCATCATCATCTTTTTCTTTCTCTTCCAATGCTTGTCCCTCCAATTGTCTTGTTACCTCGTCCACTGTGGTTCCTAGTTCTTTGTCAGGTTCCTGTTGCCCTGTTGATTGAATAAAATGGCTTAAGTCAAATGAAATTATCACACTTGATTATGTTGTAATGATTTCAGAATGTTCACAAATCTTTTCTTGCAAAGTCCTCAGAAAACAAAAGTAAGCATTACTGTGAATAACGTTAGGTGAAAAAAAAATTCATATCTTAGTAGCAATGTCTGCTCATTAATTTCATTCAACAAAATATACACATGCTAGTAGCTACAGGATAAATTAAAAATGTGAGCTAGACCCTATTGAGTAGTTCAACTTTTAAACTTAGTAATTAACTATAGTAAATATTTTAATTGCTAGATAAATCTAAAGAAAGACAATAAATGCAGAAGACTATATATAGGAAGAGGATTCATTTGGAATATTTCTTCAAAAAGCAGGTATTCTGGGCTGGGCAAAATCAAATTATATAGGAAAAGATAGTCCACTAGTAAAATACAAATTCTTAAACTTCTAAATACAAGACCAGGACCAGCCTAGCTATAGGAGCAATATTTGTAGAAATAAAGAATACCCAGGGCACACAATGAAGTGGCATTCTGGTTACTAAAGAGGATTAACATTGAGAAATACAACCATTGGAAAAAAACATATTAGGATCTAGCTTGCTGCACACCTTCAGGGGCAAACTGCAGAGTGTGGATTTCATTAGAAAGCAAGACACAATCAGCCACCACACCACATGTGTCTTAGGATTCTAATTTTTCTGAAAGAGACCCAGAAAAGCTAAAACTCGCCCTCTTTCTCTAATCAAAATCTCAGGATAAAGTTTTTCTGCTCATTTTCCATCACACACACACACACACACCCCTCCGCAGCTGACTTTCATCAAGACACGGGGTAAAAGTAACTAAAAACAAGCAACAACTAATAAAAGAGCTTGGAGAAACAAATCGTGATCTCCAAAGAAGACACTGTAACGCTCCAGGTTATAAAACCATCCAGCTGCTTTCCCTTCCCTGATGACACCCAGTTCCCCTGCCGGCCCCAGAATATCTCGTTCTGCACGGAGAGTTGGCATCTACAATTTACACCTTTAGCAGCTTGACGGATGCTCTGGGTGGAGACTTGGGCGGGTGAAAATTCGCACCGGCACCACTACCTCTCCGTGACACCGACGCGCTGGCACCTCCGCAGATCCCCCAAGTCTGATCCCCGCAATGACCACGGGAGGGGGGGGGAATGCAAAACAACGTCTCACGAAACAAAACAATCCACATGGGAAAACCCGGACGAGGGGGCGGGGGCGGGGCGGGAGCACGCGCTCGGGCTAGAGCTCCGTCCACCCCAGCCCCCACCCTCAACGCTCCGAGGTCCCGAGCTGTTCCCGCGGAGAGGCGCTAGTACCGGTCTGAACGGGATTTTGGAGGCGCCCGAACGGCGCGGAAGATGGTAGAGCGGCGCTCGGTGCAGGGGTTCAAGCCCGTGCCGTGGCCTGCGTGGGAGCCGAGTTGTGGCAACACCAGGGGCGCCGGCTCCGCGACCTCCGAGCGCTCTACTGAGGTACCATCCTCTCCCGCACCCCCAAAGCCACCGCGGGGCGAAGCCGCCGCTCCTCCTCTCCGCCCAGGCCCGGCCACCCATCTTAGTCGCGAGCTCCGGATGCCCCGGCTCTTGTCATCACCCCCCCCCCAGCCCTCCCTCCACTCCCCGCAACCGGGCCTCGGCCCAGGCGTTCGGCCATTCCAGGCAGCGACGGAAGAACCTCGAGCTTTCCCTCTCACCTGCAGCAGCTCCTTTACTCTTCTTCTTCTTCCGTCTTTTTTTCTTGGCCGCCTCCTCCGCTGTCGAGGAAGCTCCTTCTTCCCGGTCGTCGGGATCCAGGTCACCATTCAGGTGGCTCCCGGAGGCCGCGGCCTCCTCCACACCCGCCATGTTGCCCGAGAGCGCGCGAGGGAGTGAGAGCGAGCGGCGAGGGCCCCGCTCCTTCTTCACCCACCTACACCAGCGACACCGGAAGTTGCTCTGGGCGGCTTGGGCGCGGGGAATGCTGGGATGGCGGAGGACTAGAGGAAACCCCCCCGGGTGGCGGGAGAGCCGGAGTCGCGGCTGCCTCTGGGTAGAGCTGTGGTAGGTAAGAGGGGCGGGTACCGTCGTGAGTCCGGTTAACGCCTCGGGCCTTCGTGGAGAAGAAGGAGGAAAACAAAAACTGGCCGTGAGTCGGAGTGGAAGAGGATGCGCAGCGCGCGCGGGAGCCGGACTCGCCTGCCCGACCCGAGCAGCCCTGCTGGAGCCGCGAAGGCCAACCTTCCTGTTTTTCCAGGACGCTGCCCCTGAGTATTTTTGCTCAAGGCTAGCGCTCTACCACTGGAGCCACTGCCCCCCTTCTGGCTTTTTTGGGTGGTTAATTGGAGATAATCTCACAGACTTTCCTGCCCTGACTGCCTTCAGACCTCAGCCTCCTGAGTAGCTGGGATTCTAGCGCCCGACACTAGTCCTGGTTGTTTTTTAAAATCCTACTGGAAGCAGATACAGGAACCAAAATCGTGTGTGCACTTGTACAAGTTCCCCTTTCCTCCCCCCCCCTTCTTCCTCTTCTCTCTCTTCTCCCCTCACAGGGATTGTGTTATTCCCAATCACAGACTGTGGCCAAACTGTCTAGGCACCTGAGATAATCTTGGAATTCTGTGATTGTGTACTGTTCTCTAAGACCTGGATGATTCAGAATGGGGGGTCCTCTCACTCCTCTCATGTTTCACTTCATGACAAGAACTGTGGACAAGGACATCTAGTCTGTCCCTTGAATGTAGAAGTTCACACTCCAGTTTCTCTATTTTGGGTCACCTTTCTCTTGTATTAAGGATGTTGAAACAAAGTGTATTGAATTTTGCCTGTTACTTCACCTCTAATCGTCTCTTTTTTTTCTTTTGGTCGGTAGTGGGGCTTGAACTCTGGGCCTGGGTGCTGTTCCTAAGTTCTTTTTGTCCAAGGCTAATGTTCTACCACACTTTGAGCCATGCCAGTTTTTGAGTGGTTATTAGAGATGAGAGTTTCACAGGGACTTTTCTGCCCGGACTGGCTTTGAACCTGAATCCTCAGATCTCAGCCTCCTGAGTACCATAATAGGCAACAGGGACCGGTGCCCAGCTGCCTCTATAATCTTTTATAATGTTCAAACTGCAGTTGAGCTTAGCCTGTGACCCAAGTGATTTGTGATTGGTTATCTGATCCAACTCCTCAGTTTCTACTGAATGTGGGTCTTTGTTCACGTGGAGACTTGAATGTTTTAGTTATAGATTAGGGACCAAGCTTCATTGATGTCAGAATGTCTAGGACCTCCTGCTAATGGCTATGTATTAAACTTTAAACAGAACTACATGTGGTAGGCAACATGATTGTGAGATTAGCCTGAGCTACTCAGTGAGATCTATCTTCAAAAAGAAATAGTAATTAAAAACATACATAAATATAGGCTCCAACGATGGCCACATGAAGTGTAGAATCTGGGGCTGGGAATGGGTATAGCTCATGCATAGCATACACAAGATCTGGGTCCAATTCCCAGCACCAAAAAAAAAAAAGGAAGTACATCTCAAAGGCTCAGGAGAATCTATCCAATCATACTAAAAACTGCTTATTTCTTAAAATATATGTATCATAATATACCTATATATCATATATACTTATCAATAATACAAATGATATGAGAGCTGATTAATACAGGGATTTGCCTAGGTAGACTGGTCCAGTAAAACAATTCTGCTTTTTTAACAGGATGAGAGATAAGGGATAAGAAAGCAAAAAGAAGCTAAAGAGAGATTTATTGGTAAAGGGAAAGTGAAGAGAGCATCATCACATAAAAAGTGATATCAGGGGGCTGGGAAGTTGGCTCAGTGGTAGAGCGCTTGCCTTGCATGCCTGAGGCCCTGGGTTCGATTCCTCAGCACCACATAAGCAAAAAGAAAAAAGC
>NW_012267219.1:28911753-28917278 GCF_000151885.1 Dipodomys ordii | reverse complement strand
AAAAAAAAAAAAAAAAGTTAAAAAAAATCTTGTTTCCATTTCCTGGAGTTCATTTTGATAAATATTTTTTATTTTATTTATTTTTTGTTTGGTCATGGGGCTTGAACTCAGGGCCTAGGTGCTGTCCCTGAACTCTTTTTCCTTAAGGCTAGCGTTCTACCACTTTGAGCCACAGCACCACTTCTGGTTTTCTAGTGATTTATTAGAGATAAGAGTCTCTGGGCCTTTCCTGCTTAGGCTGGCTTTGAACTGTGATCCTCAGATCTCAGTGAGCTATCAGTGCTGTGCCTGCTAAATACAATTTTATATGATCAAATGCACATAAGCATTGTGCCTTTGTGTTCCTCTCTAAGATATCCTCCTCTGGTCTCACTGTGAATGCCTAGAGTACTGTATAATTTATCATATCCCGGTGTATTTTAGTTTTAGCTTCCACATATGAGAGAAAACATGCACAAACAAACTTTTTTTTTGCCACTGCACAGTTCTAAACCAAATATGATTTTTGATCCCTAGAGAACAGTTGTCAATACCGGGAGGCACTTTCTATTGTCCCATCTAGTGAGGGGTATGTTAGTAGCATCTGGTAGGTAGAAACAAGGGTTGCTGGTGCTAAACATCCTTTATTTATTTATTTTTTTGTTTTTGGGTCCGGTCGTGGGGCCTGAACTCTGGGCCTGGGCACTGTCCCTCAGCTCAAGGCTAGCACTCTATCACTTGAGCCACAGCGCCACTTCGGGCTTTTTTCTTTTTGCTTATGTGGTGCTGAGGAATCCCGAACCCAGGGCCTCTGGCATGCAAGGCAAGCGCTCTACCACTGAGCCACCTTCCCAGCCCTGGTGCTAAACATCCTATAAAAAGAAAAGAAAAAGAGTCCCAAGGGCTTTCCTATCTAGGGTGGCTTCAAATTATGATCCTCAAATCCCAGCCTATTGAGTAGCTAGGATTACACTGGCACCCAGCTGTTTCCAGAACTTTTTTTTTTTTCTTTTAGGTCATGGGTCTTGAACTCAGGGCCTGAACACTGTTCCTGAGCTGTTTTGCTCAAGGCTAGTGCTCTACCACTTTTAGCCACTTCCAGTTTTTGAGGGATTAGAGATAAGAGTCTTACAGAGACTTTTCTGCCTGGGTTGGCTTCAAACCATGATCCTTAGATCTCAGCCTCTTAAGTAGCTAGGATTATAGGCATGAGCCATCAGCACCTGGCTTCCAGAACTTTTTTTTTTTAATCATTTAAACCTTAAAGCCATGGAGTACTTTGAAATATCACCTAAAGATATGATAACTTATCTTCAGATTTCCAATCTCCTCTTCTTAGGTCTCGTGGGAGAATGGAGGGATCTCATAAAGCTACTTCAGATACTGGATCCATCTATTTCTTTGATCAGGTAATAGTGTTCCTCTATTTCATCAAATTATAGTTACTTATTAGAAAAACAACTCATTTTTGCATAACATTTCTTATATCTTAATTGCAAACATTTCTTTCATTTTAGTTGAAACCTAAAACCAAAAAATGGAAAAAAGAAATCTATGAGGACCAGTTTTCCCACTTAACTGAAAATTATGGGTAAAATATTTGGATTCTTTAGTTTTTGTGTTACTTTATATTTGTAAGAATTTATACAATGCCCAAGAACATTGGTCTTTCATTCCCATTTCTTCCCTCATTCCTGCCAAACCAAAGAATTGCCATTTCAAACCTGACCATGAGATTAGTCACTAGCTAATTATGTTAGCTATATAGTCAGTAGTATGGTTTCCTTACTATTCTGCAACAAACCCAGCCTCATTTCTTGCTTGGGAAATTTTCACTAGATGTTGCCTCTGTTTTCTGCATAGTTTGCTCTTCATCCCCTTCAACTTTTTATTTAAGTAGCATGTTTGTAATGAGACTTTTTTGTTTGACAGTTGTGGGGCCTGAACTCTGGGCCTGGGCACTGTCCCTCAGCTCGTCAGCTCAAGGCTATCGCCCTACCACTTGAGCCACAGCCCCACTTCCGGCTTTTTTCTGTTTATGTGGTGCTGAGGAATCGAACCCAGGGCCTCATGCATGTGAGGCAAGCACTCTACCACTGAGCCAACTTCCCAGCCCCTGTAATGAGACTTTTTAAATGATCTATTTCAGATTTCTACTGTTCCTGCCATTATTAACTTTTTTGTTGTATTTATTACTTTCCAGTGTTCTAAGTGATAATACCATTTATTTGTTTATTTACTTATTTATTCTCCCCTCAAGAAAGGATTGGTCTTAATCACTTCTCTGCTCCCAGTTCTTCAAATAGTATTTATATAGAATATGCCTATTAAACATTTGTAGTTACCAATCATGAAATGTGTCAAAGCTCACAAAGATGAATGAATTAATGGAATTAGTCATTCCACTTTTTTATCCTATACTTGCTACATTTTCTTTTTTTTTTTTGGGAGAGGGGTCCAGTTGTGGGTTTTGAACTCTGGGCCTGGGCACTGTCCGTTAGCTCTTCAGCACAAGGAGAGCACTCTGCCACTTGAGCCACAGTGCTACTTCCGGTTTTCTGGTGGTTTACTGGAGATAAGAGTCTCACAGACTTTCCTGCCTGGGCTGTCTTTGAACCGCAATCCTCAGGTCTCAGCTTCCTGAGTAGCTAGGTTTACAGGTGTGAGCCAATGGCACCTGGCTTTGGGATATGTCTTGAGAAGCCTGTTTGGAAACACTCAGTACTGCCTTATACAAAAAAAAATAATAATAATGTTATAAGCCATGTGCCAGAAATCAAGGTTTGAAGCCACCAGGGTAGGAAGTCTGAGAGACTCTCTCTCAGTTTCAATTAACCACCAGAAAATGGGAGTGGTATTGTGGCTCAAAGTGACATAGTGCTAACTTTAAGCAAAAGAGTTCAGGGACACTGCCAAGGCCCTGAGTTCCAAGCCCCACAATCGTCACTCCCCCAAAAGAAAACAACCCCAAAACATTTTGTGCATTATGCATCTTTTTAATCATATTTTAATCCAACAATATGAATTTCTAGAAAGAAAATTACATCATTAATGTAAATGTTTTTAATGCTCACATATGTTCTTTACAGTCATAAGAAGAAAAAATCAAAAGAACAAAAGCTTACCAGAGTGGGTACAGTAGCTTTAATTAAGGAAAAGGATAAGTCCCATTCTCTTGGTTTCTCAGAATCTCCTAGAGTGCTCAGCCTTTCTCCAAGTCCTAAACTCTCCAAAATGTACTTGCAAAAGAACCTACTTGAAGAATACAAACTAACGGCTCCTGAAATACTATATGAACTTGGGAAAACATTGCAGAAATATGCTGAGTACCAAATGACTTTTCCTGTGGGGATTGAGAATCTCATGAATTATAGTTGGCAAGATTTTACAGAAGATACTACACCTACAACACCAGAGCAAGACAAAGCTTTACACGGAGATTCCAGTTCCAGTACCATCATTGACTCGAACAATTTCAAAATCAGCAACAATCCAAAAGAAGAACTTCATAAAGAAAATCATCTGGTTAAAGCCAAAAAAGGTCTCCATGTTGTACCAAGTAAACCTTTGGGAAAAATGTGTAAGTAGATGATATTTGTTACATTTATTAGTTATAGTCTGGGATAAATAAATAAAAGCTAGTAAGTGAAATATTGGCAAGGCAATACTTATATATTATTTTAATGTTATTGGGTTTGTGTTAATCATTCTAGTAAGTGAAGAATAATGAATAATGAATGTCAGGTACAAGAGTTCATGGCATTTTCAATAAAAGCATCCACTAGGCTTTACCAGATTCTGCATTTTATGATGTCCTTGAGATTTTCTTCTAGCAGGAAGATTCAACAGAAATGCAATGCTGCCACAAAGATATTCTTAATCTAAACTATACTTTAAGATAATTGTACTTCCAATACAGTTATGAGAAATAACATAAAGACATGAAGAGACCCGTGGGTAATTTACCTATTTTCTCCACATAACGTCTCACAAAACTATAGCATAGTATCATGTTTGAGTGTTTTCTAGTGGTTGCTATTGTTGTTTTTTATGTAGGTATTCATGGCTATAAATTTTCCTCTAAATCTTGCCTTTTCTATATCCCAGAGGTCCTGATAGGATGTGTTTTCATTAGATTCTAGGAACTTTTTGATTTTTCCTTTTATTTCATATGTCATTCAACAGCATATTCAGTCTCTATGTGCTTGTGTATTTTCTGTTCTATTATTTTGCTCTTAAGCTCTAGTTTAATTCCATTATGGCCTCATAGAATGCAAAACATTATTTCAATTTTTTAATATTTGCTAAGACTTGCTTTAAGTCTTAGGATATGATCTATTTTGGAGAAAGTTCCATGGGTTGCTGAGAAGAATGTATATTGTGCCACTGCTGGATGAAATACCCTGTAGATAGTTGTTAAGTCCATTTAATCTATAGAGTCATATAATTCTAAGATTTTTTTTTATTTTTTGGGTTTGGATGTTTTATGTATTCATGAGAGTGGGGTATTGAACGGTCCCACTATTATTGTGTTGTGGTTTATCAGAGCTTGTAAATCTAGAAGTGTTTGTTTAATGAACGTGGATGTGCTACTATTTGATGTATATATGTTACAAATTGTAAATTTCTTTGCATGGATCATTCCCTTTTAAATAGAAAATGACTTTCTTTGTCTTTTCTGATTGATTTTAAGTTGAAATCTAATTTATCAGATTTTTTGTGATGCTTCTATCCTCATCCTTTCCTATATATTTCTGTTTTTTATTTTCTTCTGTGAGTAGGATTCCCTAAAGTATGTTTTGCAGTTCTGAATAGTCATGAATTATGTTAGCTTTTGTCTATCCTGGAAGTTTTTTATTTTTCCATCATTGTTTTGTTGAATATTGATACTTAGCTTCACTGGGCAAAACAATCTAGGTTGGCGATTGTTGTCTTACAGGGCTTGAACTGTTTTTTCCATGTATTCCTTAGATTTAGTATCTGTGTTAAGAAATAGGCTCTTATTTTAATAAGATTGCCTTTTTTGTTGTTGCTGGTGGTGGTGGTGGTCATGGGGCTTGAACTCAGGGCCAGGGCACTGTCCTTGTGCTTTTTTGCTCAAGGCTAGTACTCTACTACTTTGAGCCGCTGTGCCACTTCTAGTTTCCCTGTGGTTAATTGGAGATAAGAGTTTCACAGACTTTCTTGTCCAGGCTAGCTTTGAGCCATGATTCTCAGATCTCAGCTTACTGGGTAACCAGGATTAAAGGTTTGAGCTACTAATATCCGGCTTAGGCTTGTCACTTTACTTGTCATCTCTTTTTGCAGCTTCCAATATTCTTAGTTTGTTCTGTAATTTTAGTGTCTTTACTATAGTGTGTAAAAACACATTTGGAGTTCTGTAGGCTACCATCACATTGATGGTACTCTCTTTTTCAAGATTGAGGAAGTTTTTTTTTGTGAAAATATTGTACAGAGGGGTTACAATTACATGGGCAAGATAATGAGTACATTTTTTATCAAGCATTGTAGCCTCCTCCTTTGTTTCCCCTTCCCATTCCTTTCCA
>NW_012267219.1:28901269-28911703 GCF_000151885.1 Dipodomys ordii | reverse complement strand
CCCGGCTATGTGTTAGGTTTTTAAAAAGATGTAGCCAAGTAAGAATAGCACCACGCATGTGGTAGTCAGGTAAGGGGTAGGTTTATTCATCGTTCTGGCTGGCACCAGGCCTTGTTGGCCCTCCATGCAGCTGGGAAAGACCTGGGAAAGAGAGAGAGCTGGGAAAGAGCATCTGGGCCTGGGCTAGGCCTTATCTAGGGTATGGGCAGAGAAAGGTGTGGCCACATCAAATGCAGATGTGACTTCAGCGGATGCAGAAGTGACCTCTTCCAGGTATGCCAGTTGCCTAGGTAACGCAGGTACTGGGTGGAAACTTTGCTGCGAGGAGGGTGGAGTCTGCTAGCCATCCCGGAGCTGACCTTAACTCTATGTAGATAAACAAAAATTTAAACATCCTTTTGTTTTGTGAAAGATAACACTCCTGGTAGTCTAGTTTCTAGACCAGTGGTTCCCATTCTGATAGTATAGTATTTTCTACCTTTTGTTTATGTGGTCATGGGGCTTGAACTCTGGGCCTGGGCACTGTTCCTAAGCTCTTCAGCTCAAGGCTAGCTCTACCACTTGAGCCACAGTGCCACTTGCCGTTTTCTGAGTGGTTTTTTGGAAATAAGAGTCTTACGGAGTTTCCTGCCTGGGCTTGCTTTGAACCGAGATCCTCAGACCTCAGCCTCCTGAATAGTTAGGATTACAGGCATGGACCACTGGCACCTGGCTCTATTTTCTATGCCTTAAGGGTAGTCATTTTATATAAGCATTATGAAATGACAGTGAAAGTAGATAATGTTGATTTTTGTGTCCTTTAATTTTAATTGTGTATTGTTTTCTTTGGTCGGTCATGGGGCCTGAACTCTGGGCCTGGGCTCTGTCCCTCGGCTCATGGCTAGCACTCTACCACTTGAGTCACATTTCCACTTCCGGCTTTTTCGGATTATGTGGTTTTGCGGAATTGAACCCAGGGCCTCATGCATACAAGGCAAGCACTCTACCACTGAGCTACCTTCCCAGCCTCTGTCCTTTAATTTTAAAAGGGCAATACTATGTCAGTTTTCAGGATCATTTTATTAACTTTTCTCAATAGTAGCTAGGGACATTTCTACCTATTCCTGGACAGCCTGGAATGCAGGAGATAAGAACTAGCCATTCTAGCCAAATCATCCAATTTTTAATTTTCTGCTCCAAACCCTTCCTCTAGCCATTTGTTTGCTCTCTAGTTTTTGTTAATGTTGTTGTTTTGCCCAGTCCCTCCCTGCCTTATGAAACTTCTTCTAGACTTCACTCAAGGACTAACACCAAGGGACAGCTGTTGCCTTCTCCCAGAGGGGACCACATCTCAGTCGTTTACCTCTAATGTCCATGCCCCTTGCCAGCAGCAAGTAACCAGAGAGAATCTTCACCCTTTTTCATAATTATCAAAAAGCTGGAATGTAAGGTCTGCCCCAGGCCATATAGGCACTGTGCGGACACCTCCCTACCTCTTGGCTAAGTTTCCACCCAGTACTCTGTTACCTAGGTAACTGGTACACCTGAAAGCAGACATCTCCCTTTCCTGCATCACGGGCCACTTCTGGCCACATGCCTAATTAATTACAACAGAAGCTGATAGTGGAGCTGTGGCTACCTAATGAAACCTACCTATTTAATATACCTTACAGTAACATCCTTAAGTATGATAGCCTGAATTCCAAGGAAAGAAATGGAGATGGAAGAGGCTAGTCATCTGGTAAAAGTTCTAGTTATTGTTGATAATAATATAGGTTACAGTTGGAGGCCTAGAGAGAAGATGTTGGATTAAGGAAACATTTCTAAAGTAGAATTAAGAGAATATAAATGTTCATTGAACTAGAAAGGGGAGGAATTGAGGATGTTACTGGTTTCTGGCTCATTTCTTAAGTGGAGAGTGATACCACTCCCTGAGATAGGGAATGAAAGAGGGTAAGAAGAGTTTTTAAAGGAGGTGGAATGAAAGATAAGCTGTGGGTATTCTAAGGTTGACATGCCTGCAGGGCATCTGTACAAAGATTATTAGTAAGTTAGAAATATGGCTCTAGAGATATAGATATGAGTGTCTTTGGGGCCTAAGCCTGGCAGAAGTGATGTATTTCAAGAAAAGAACCAGAAACAAAACAACTCAAAATAATACTTAAGTTTTGGGGGACTTTTTTGTATATGTGGAAGGTGGGAAATACTCTTGAAATTTCCAAAGAATAAGAGACAAGGACAAAATGCTTTAGAGAATAAATACATGAAAATAAGAAAGTGTTTATGAAATAATTTATTTGGCTATATTAACTGCTATTGGAAAGATAGAGTAGTACAAAGTTTCAAAAGATATTGTTGGGGGGCTGGGAAGATGGCTCAGTGATAGAGTGCTTGCCTTGCATGCATGAGGCCCTGGGTTCCGTTCTGCAGCACACATAAGCAGAAAAACCTGGAAGTGGCACTGTGGCTCAAGTGGTAGAATGCTAACCTTGAGCTGAAGAGCTGAGGGACAGCACCCAGGCCCAGAGACCCAGAGATCAGACTCCATGACTGACAAAAAAAAGATACTGTTGGGGCTGGGAAGGGGGCTCAGTGGTAGAATGTTTGCCTTGCATTTATGAGGCCCTGGGTTGGATTCCTCATCACCACATAAGCAGAAAAAGCCTGAAGTGGAACTGGCTCAAGTGGTAAAGTGTTAGCCATGTGCTGAAGAGCTGAGGGAGAGCTCCCCGGGCCCAGAGTTTAGGCCCCATGACTGACCAAAAAAAAAAAAAAGAAGAAGAAGAAAAGATACTGTTGATTTTACCTATTAGAAATTACCTGGTGAGTTTATCAGGGCAATTTTGTTAGAAGACATTTAAAAAAAAAAAAAAGGATACCTACAAGAGCCTAGAAGAGATTGGGATACACTATCTTGATCTAGGATCAAATGATCGTCTCAAAAGCATTTCATCAGTGTCTTGCAATATTTTCCTTTTGGGGGAACTTTATTAAAATTCAGTGTGGCTCTCATATGCCATATTTTCCCCTACCCAATAAACTTTTTTTTTTTGGTGGGATTTGAACTCTGGGCCTGGGCTGTCCCTCAGCTCTTCAGCTCAAGGATAGTGCTCTACCACTTGAGCCACAGTGCCACTTTCAGTTTTCTGAGTGGTTTATTGGGTATAGAGTCTCATGGACACTCCTGCCCTGATTCTCAGATCTCTGCCTCCTGAATAGTTAGGATTACAGGCGTGAGCCATTGGCACCCGGCTCCAATAAACATTTTAAATTATATTTTCTCTTACAATAAGAGAAATAATATCTCCTTTCTGTAATGGCTGTATAATTATTTCATCGTAGAAATTTTTTTTAACCTTCCCCTATAGTCTTTGTGTGAGTAACCTTGAATGGACCGAAGCTGAACTTGGGACAACTATATATGGTTTCAAATAATGTTCCTCTGGACAAGGTGTCAAGAATATCATTATTCACATAAAGTTTTAAGTGCTTGTTATATCAAGCGTTCACAAAAGAGGCCAGAGGTGGTGATATACATCCATAATCCTAGCTACTCAGGAGGCAGAAGTAGAAGGATTGTGGCTCTGGTTAGGTGGGCAAAAGTGCAAGCAAGACCCTTTCTGAGAAACAAACTAAAGAAAAAGGATTGAGAGCATGATCCAGACACAGAGACTTTCTGAGCAAGTGAGAAATCTTTAGTTCAATTCCAAGTACCACACACATACATAGCCACCTCAGTTCACAAAAGAAAGACATCCAGGTGCCAGTTACTGAGATCTGAGGATTGCTGTTCAAAGTCAGCCTAGGCAGAAACATCCTTATGACTCTTATCTCTAATTAATCACAACCCAACCGAAGCTAATAGTGGAGCTGTGGCTCAAGTAGTAGAGTGCTAGCCTTGAGCAAAGAAGCTTGGGGACAAGGCCCGGCCCTGAGTGCGAGATTTCCCCCCCCCCAAAAAAAAAGAAATTCTGAATTCTGAACTATGCCTCTTTTATCCTATGTTATAAATCCTCTTCCCTTATTGAATTTCTTTTTTTTTTAATTTTTATTTATTTATTTTTTTTGTGAACATACTGTACAGAGGGGTTACAATTACATGGGCAGGATAATGCGTACATTTCTTATCAAGCATTGCAGCCTCCTCCTTTGTTTACCCTTCCCATTCCTTTCCATCCCCCCCCACACCCCCCCCCCCAATCTTCCTCCCCCCCCCCCCCCCCCACTACATGCTTTGTTTTGTTTTGGTCAGTTGTGGGACTTGAAGTTTGGGCTTGGGAACTGTCTCTGCACTCTTCAGCTCAAGGCAAGGCTCTACCGCTTGAGCCACAGCACCACTTCCGGTTTTCTAGTGGTTTATTGGAGATGAGTCTTACTGACTTTCCTGCACGGGCTGGCTTTGAATTGTGATCCTCATATCTCAGCATCCTGAGTAGCTAGGATTACAGGCATGAGCCACCAGAGCCCGGCTTCAGCAATTATTTTGTTGAATAGGTTCTCAATGATGCTCTACATTTTTATTTTCTTCCTTGTCAATCACCATAATTAATGATTTTGATCTTTTGAGGGAATCTGAGAAATCTATTTTTTCGGGGGGGGGGTCCGGTTGTGGGGCCTGAACTCTGGCCTGGGCACTTTCCCTCAGCTCTTTAGCTCTACCACTTGAGCCACAGCGCCACTTCCAACTTTTTTTCTTTTTGCTTATGTGGTGCTGAGGAATCGAATCCAGGGCCTCATGCATGCAAGGCAAGCGCTCTACCACTGAGCCACCTTCCCAGCCCTTAGAGAAATCTTGTAAGTGCCCTAGGTATCTTCTAAGTATCTTTGTTTGATCTAATTCCTATGCTTTACCTTTGACCTCTGATTCCCTGCTTTAATTTTGTTTAAACTTCTTTATTTTTGTTTCCGTTCTGTGGCTTGAACTTAGGGCCTGGGCACTGTCCCCTGAGCTTCTTTGGCTCAAGGCTAGCATTCTACCACTTGAGCCAAAGCACCACTTCCAGCCTTTTCTGTGTATATGGGACTGAGGAATCGAACCCAGGGCTTCATGCACGCTGGGCAAGCACTCTACCACTGAGCCACCTTCCCATCTCCTAACTTCTTCTAGACTTTTGGTTGAGTTTTTTGTTTGAGCAGTTTCCAGGACTTTGATTTGCTTTTTTCCCCCGGGTTTCTATTTATTGAATTTCTTGCTCATATCTTGCATTGCCTTCTTTAGTTCATCCAATTGTTTGTATTTTCTTGTTTGTTTGATTTCTCTTCTTGTTTGTTCAATTTTCTTGTTTGTTGAAATTGTCTTTAAATTCATGTTTTTTTTTTTTTTTTGTTTTTTGTTTTTTGTTGGTCGTGGGGCTTGAACTCTGGGCCTGGGCGCTGTCCCTGCATCTTCAGCTCAAGGCTAGCACTCTACTGCTTGAGCCACAGCACCACTTCTGGTTTTCTAGTGGTTTATTGGAGATAAGAGTCTCATGGACTTTCCTGCCTGGACTGGCTTTGAACTGTGATCCTCAGATCTCAGCCTCCTGAGTAGCTAGGATTACAGGCATGAGCCACTGGCGCCCGGCTAAATTCATATGGTTTTTTAAACATCTCTTTATTTCATTAACCATTCTTACCATTGTTTCATCGAGCTTATTGTTTTGACTTTCTTTTTCTTCACTCTCACTTAAGACCTTTATTGTGGTGTAACTGGTTTTTAAGGGAAGCATATTACTTTATTCATGAATTTTGTGACCTTTCTCTGGGATTTACTATTCTGGGTCCAGGATTTATTGAGACTTACTGTGCTATACATTTTCAAGATTTTTTTTTTTTTTGCAGCTTCGTTAAGATAAGTTGATAGCAGGATGGTGGTATGTAGATTGGCAGAGTATGTTTCTGTTGATAAATAGTTGATTTCAGTGCTTAAGACATTGTATGGAATCTTCTCCACTCAGGGTGAGAAAGCTTGGTTTTGCAAGACATTACATGTAGTAAACCACAGCCTTGTGTTTGTGGTAAGTTTTAATGGAAACTAGTCACTTCTATTGCTCAGATCTTTTAGATGAATATAAGATCCAAGATATATCTTGGTGCTCTTGGTAGTTCTTCCTTACTAGTAGTAGGAATGAGACAGAAAGGATAGTCCTGGTGTTAGCAATCTTCAGGCACCCTTCTCCAGCCAGGAGAGCAGGATGCCAGCTCAGGACTCCTTGCCCTTTTCTTTGGTGGTTCTTTATAAATTCCTACAACTTCTTGAACTCCTTGTAGTTTCTCCTTTCTTTCTTCTTCCTTCCTCAGAATCTTGTTACTTTTATGTAATTGGTGGATTCTTTACATTTACAGGTTGAAAATGGTGGCTGCTTCCAATCTGCCATCTTACTCTTTCTCTCTGAAATCTATCTTCATTTTCTCACTTGTAAAATGAAGATGATGGAACTTAGTTGAGACAATTAAATTATATAATTCTAGGCATAGTGCCTAGAATATATTGAATGTCCAATAAATATATCATGGGCACTATGAGCATTCTTTTTTTTGGGGGGGGGGTCTGGTCGTGGGGCCTGAACTCTGGGCCTGGGTGCTGTCCCTCAGCTCTTCAGTTCAAGGCTAGTGCTCTACCACTTGAGCCACAGCACCACTTCCGGCTTTTTTCTTTTTGCTTATGTGGTGCTGAGGAATTGAACCCAGGGCCTCAGGCATGCAAGGCAAGCACTCTACCACTGAGCCACCTTCCCAGCCCCTGAGCATTCTTATCTATAGCCTTATTTCTTTTTCCCCTCACCATTATAATTTTTGTATTATTTGTTCTAAATGCAGCATAACTGATATGGGATCCTGGACTTACATCTCTCCTACTTTATATAAAAAGTTTAAGGCCTCTGTGAGCTCTGTTTTCAAACTTTTACTTTTTCTTTTCTGACAGCTTTTAAAAGATAAGTGTTTTTTTTCCCACAGGATACATTTACGTCATTTCATAAAATAATAAGGTTTCTTGTTTAGATTTACTTTTGTTTCTGGTGCTGGTCCTGCTGAGCCTTGAACTCAGGGCCTAGGCACTTTTTTTTTTTTTGGCTCAAGTTTAGCACTCTGCCACTTGAGCCACAGCTCCACTGCTAGCATTTTTTTGGTGGGTAATTAGAGATAAGAGTCTCACAGATTTTCCTGCCTGGGCTAAATCCTCAGCCTTCTGAGTAGCTAGGATTACAGGAATGAGCCACTGACACCCGGCTTATTTCTCAGCTAGATTTACTTACTTTTTTTTTTCTTTTTTGTAAAAAACCTTGGCAGAACAAGCAAGCAGACAAACAAAAAGGCAGAGGCATACTAACAGAATGTGGAGAACATTGAGAGAAACCTAGATTTACTTTTTAAGCACAAAACCTAGTAATATTAAAGAGGGGCCTTATGTCATGACAGTTGTTTCTCTTCTCCCGTATACTAGCAACAGGCTCCTGACTTTTAACCAATTGTTAAAAGAAAGAATGAAAATAAAACATGTGTTCTTTGTCAGTAATCTTTGTGTGGAATATCAGTTCTTAGGAAAGAAACATAAATGAAATAGTCATAATAAATCAAAGAATTATACAAAGAGTTTTCAATCTAAAAAGCTGATTCATATTCAGGGCAAATGGTAAAAATATTTCATGAGTTATTTTTGCTATTTATGGGAATTTTTGTTAATGTCCTGGCAAGAAATTTTTTGGCGGGGGGGTCAGTCATGGGGCTTGAACTCTGGGCCTGGGCACTGTCCCTTAAGCTCTGCAGCTCAAGGATAGCACTCTACCATTTGAGCCACAGTGCCACTTCTGTTTTTTTAGTGGTTTATTGGAGTTTCATGGCTTTTCTTGCCTGGGCTGGCTCTGAACCACAATCCTCAGATCTCAGCTTCCTGAGTAGCTAGGATTACAGGTGTGAGCCTCCAGCGCCTGGCTTGAAAATAAATTATTGACTGTGATTTTCTATTGATGATAGTCTAGAAAAAATGTTCGTTACCTTCTTTCTCATTTCCCTCTAACATTCTTCCTGCTTTCTTTTTCTTTTCTCTTAGCTTTTGTCAGGAATAGTCAGTCTTCCCAGATGTGCCAGGAAAGCAATTTCTCCGCTGTCATCCACTTCTCACTGTCATCCAAGATCTGTTTAGAAAATGGTAAGAACCTTTATCCACTCAAATCAGGGTAAGATCCTTTAGCCACTCAAATCAGGGTCATCTCTGATGAGCAGTCAGAGTGGGAGTCACCTATATGTCTTGGACTGCGAACTTTGCTCCAAGACATCCTTTTCCTGGAACTGAGTCAAACACCCACAGCCTGTAAGTTAAATTTTTATAGTCTTTCCTCTCTCGTCCAGCTATCCTTGATTTTTGCTCCATATGCCCTATGAGGTTTTTCTTCATGTTCTTAAGAACCAGGTTTTATGGCAATGTTCTTGTTCTTGGAACATTCATGTTCTTAGAATACAGGCCCAGGGTCCTTACACAATAAAAACAAACAGTTTTGCTCCTTATCAGGAACAAAAGTTTGTGTGTGAAGTGGCCAACTTTTGTTCTTACCTCGGTTGTTATCAGAGACCATCCAGGGTTTTTCAAATTGAATAAGTTTATAAGGTAGATAGGATATGAGTTGTTAGGAAAAGCCAAGCTTGCTATCCTTTGGAACAGAAGATAGATATGACATACTACAGTAAACTGCTGCATGACTCAGGGAATACAGGGAGTACTCAGAGAATGATGACTCAGGGAGTACAGGAGGATTGACTGTTGTGGGTCTCACAGACCTGCTTTTCATGACCTTTTATCAACTCTAAGAACTGCTGAAAGATTCTTGACTTAGAGGATGTGCTTAGGTGCCAAGTGTCCCTTTCATATCTTAATCCCAATTGCCTACCTTCTCCTCCTCCTCCTCCACCTCCCTCCCCTCCTCTTCTACTTCGTTTTTTCTTCATCTTCCTACTCTTCTTCTTCCCTATCTCTTCCTTCTTGCCCTCCTCATCCCCTTCCTTGTCCACCTTTTTTTCCCTCCCCCTACTCCCCTTCTCACTCCCTCTTTTCCTCTTCCCCAAACCTCCCCTGGGGATGGAATCCAGAGTCTTTAGCATGCTTTATGAGAGCTCTATCACTGGGCTATATTCCAGCTCCTCCTTACATATACTTCTGAATTGGATGTGTCAAGGGATCAGAATTTAGAACTGGCACTCTCTAACTAAGGTGGGCCAGATAGGAAATAGAGCTAAGGGCATATGCTAAGCATAAGCACAGTTAAATGTATTTTGTTATGTAGGAATTAAGTATATAAGGTATTCAGCAAGTCCAACATGAAAATGCTCAGAAATTCAAATGAAGTGGTCTAGTAACAGGAAATCTCTCAGCAGGAAATCTAATAGCAAGCCTTTTGGTAGTCACTGGTAGTCTATGAGCTTCTATTGAGCTCTCCTTTCATGACGAAGAAAATAGTTCTTGTGACTCCTAGATTCACATATTTTCTGTTTAGGAAACAAGTGATTTCTTTTCTTCCAGTTTCATATGTCAGTCTTAGGTAATGACTCTCATTAGCTTTGATCAAGTGATACAAATGTCCTTCTTGGAAGATGAAGTAATATCGTTGGTCAGACCTAGATTATTAGCTTGCAGATGGTAAAAGAATGTAATCATCAATCCAGCTTGAGCCATATGACATGGAGCCATATGACATCTCCTAAAGAAGAGATGTCATGTACTTTCATAATCTAGGGCTAAGGTGAGGAATGGAGGTTGAAGAAAAACATGGGAGGAGCCACATTGCCCCAATGCAAAGCTTTACCTAGAGTTGTGGCTAAAATGAAGAACTTATTGCAAAGACAAAGGCCTGGAGATGGAGCACAGTATACCCATTGTAATTACACTTGAGTGTTGCCTAAGTATGGGGCAAAAATTCGAGAGATAACACAAAAGTTAACAGCGTTGGTTTGGTAGGAAGCCATGTTCTCCTTTCCCCCTCCCAACTTTATTATTTTTAATGCTTTATTAAATAGACTAGACTCAGTGGGATAAAATAAATAAATGGCAGGTTTTCCTCTTTCCCCAGATTTCTACCTGAAAGCTGCCTGTGAATCTGTCCATTGGGTCACTACAAGGGTAAACTTTTTACATGAGAGCTGAGAGCAGCCTTTGAGACTAGCTTATTCAATTCTCTCATTGTACAGAGGAGAAAACTGAAGTCCAGAAATATTAGACACCTAAGTTCATTAGTGGGAGAATCCTAAAGAGAGCCTCTCTCCTCTATGTATTCTCTCCATAGTTGAGAAGGGGAAGGGAGTGCAGAGGAATCTGATCAGTAGATTTGCATGGGTTATAAAGGTTGTGGTACGACCTCATATAATTAAGATTGGGGCTGGGAAGGTGGCTCAGAGGTAGAGTGCTTGCCTTGCATGCCTGAGGCCCTGGGTTCGATTCCTCAGCACCACATAAGCAAAAAGAAAAAAGCTGGAAGTGGTGCTGTG
>NW_012267219.1:28884104-28901204 GCF_000151885.1 Dipodomys ordii | reverse complement strand
TTTTTTTTTTTTTGCCAGTATTGGGGCTTGAACTCAGGGCCTGGACACTGTCCCTGAGCTTCTTCATGCTCAAGGCTAGTGCTCTACCACTTGAGCTACAGACCACATTTGGCTTTTTCTGACTAGTTTATTGGAGATAAGGGTCTCACTGACCTTCCAGGCTGGCCTTGACCCTGAGCCTCAAATCTTAGCCTCCAGAATAGCTAGGATTACAGGTGAGCCACCAAAGCCTGGCTTAGGAGAGAATTTTTTTTTTGGGGGGGGGGTTCGGTCGTGGAGCCTGAACTCTGGGCCTGGGTGCTGTCCCTCAGCTCTTCAGCTCAAGGCTAGTGCTCTACCATTTGAGCCACAGCGCCACTTCTGGCTTTTTTCTTTTTGCTTATGTGGTGCTGAGGAATCGAACCCAGGGCCTCAGGCATGCAAAGCAAGCGCTCTACCACTGAGCCAACTTCCCAGCCCTAGAAGAGAATTTTTCAGTGGGTAATTTATATATAATTTTCACCACTGGGTTTTGGTTCCTTTTCCATAATAGGCTTTGGTAGACTTGTGGCTTGGCATGGTTTCCCTAGTGATTACTGAGTTAGCATTTATTTTGAAGAATCCTTTTTGTGTTCAATATGTCTTTTTTTTTTTAAAGGTTGGATCTTCAATCATCCTTATTCAAAATGGGAAATTCTACAATGGAAGACACTCCTCAGTACTGCTGTGAAGAGACTACAAGTAGCCATAATTCAAATGTAGGAAGTTCTCTACAGTCTTTACAACCATATACTCCTTCCTCTTTCCCCACCCCTGCAAGTATTTGAACTCAAAACCCTTTACTTGCTCAGCTTTGCATGCTTGGCTGATACTCTACATTCTCCAGCCAATTTTTCTGGTTATTTTGGAGCTGGAGTCTCAGAGACTTTTCTGCCCAAGCTGGCTTTGAACCTCAGTGATCTGATCTCAGCCTTTTGAGTAGCTAGGATTACATATGTGAGCCATCAGCACCCTTTTATAACCATGTGCTTTGATGAAGCATATGATGTGGTAGGTGAGAATGGATGTAGAGTGTGCATGTAGTACTTTTACTAAATCAACTCATCTGCCTATTATGCTTATAATGTGAAAAACTAATGTGCATGTATGAGTGCGTGTGCATGCACACGTGTGCGTGCACACGTGTGCGCAAATACACACACACACTTTTCTCTTCCTGTTAACAATGGGAAATTCACTGTGAGAAATTATCAGGAGGAATTATCAGCCTTGGCAGGTGACAGGATTATACACCAGAATATTGGAAGCAAAGAGGGATGAATACATAAAACAGAAGAGAAGGAGAGAAAAGGAAAAGAAAAAATGGGGGAGGGGGCAGGGAAGATGGCTCAGTGGTAGAGTGCTTGCCTTAAATGCATGAGGCCCTGGGTTCGATTCCTCAGCACCACATAAGCAGAAAAAGCTGGAAGTGGTGCTGTGGCTCAAATGGTAGAGTGCTAGCCTTGAGCTGAAGAGCTGAGGGACAGGGGCCAGGCCTAGATTTCAGACCCCACAATCAACAAAATAAAAAGAAAGGCAAAGCAGCTGAAAGCCTAAAGGTCTCAGCAACTTACCAATCAACACAGGATAAATCAAAACAATTATATGGCTTTGATAATAGTAGGAACCATTGACAAAGTACTGAGTGCTAGATG
Organism: Dipodomys ordii; assembly: GCF_000151885.1. Classification (NCBI taxonomy): domain Eukaryota; kingdom Metazoa; phylum Chordata; class Mammalia; order Rodentia; family Heteromyidae; genus Dipodomys; species Dipodomys ordii. The sequence continues at coordinate 28,899,531 of NW_012267219.1, read as the reverse complement.
GTGGGCCTGATGCCTTTCCTCATAGAAGCCACATGGGAAGGATGTGATTATCATGTTCATTTTGTGATGAGAAAATGAGCATACTATAAAATGTAGCATACTATAAAATGTTTACAATCATGCAGCTACAAAAGGCAAAGCACAACCCAAAAGGAACACAACCCAGACTTATCTGACTCTAAAAGTCAATTTATTACCCACCATAACTTGTTTCTGTTGTTTTTTACCTAACTTCCAATATGGAATAACTATGTTGTTTTTAGAGGTGTATTTTACATACTCAGTTTTGTTTTTGTTTTTAATTTATAAATGTCAAAGAAGGGCCTGGTGGCTTATGCCTTTAATCTCACCTACTTGGGAGACAGATCAGGAGGGTGACAATTTGAAACCATCCCAGACAAATAATTTAGGGACATTTCAACTCAACAAAGAAGCTGGGTATCGTGTTACACACCTATAATCATGTATTTATTTATTATTCTCATAGGAGAATTCAGTTTAGGCTAACTTAGGCATAAATATACGACCTTGTCTGAAAAATAACTGTAGTAAAATGGTCTGGTTAGTGTCACTCAAGTGGTAAAGTGTCTGCCTAGCAAGCACAAAACCCTGAGTTCAAAAAAAATCCCAGTGTTATAAAAAAATTTGAACCATTTTCCTGTTGCTGAACATTTACATTTGTACAACTGTCTTAAACATATGTGTGTGTGTGTGTGTATGTATACACACACACATATATATATATATACACATATATATAGCTAGATTACTAGAATTTTAGTGGAATTTGCTAAGAAGTACATGAACATTTTTAAGGCTCTAGAGATGTACTGCCAATTTTCTCTTCATTGAAACTAGGCCAACTAACTCTGGCATTTTGTAAGTGGGCCCATCTCACCATTATTCTTAGCATTAAATGGAGTTATTATATTTAACTTTGAAAAATTGATAGAAAAAAGTTACTTGGTTGAGCTGTGCATAGGTAGGTAGCTCATAATTGTTCTAAGTAGTTGGAAGCTGAGAATGGCGGGATCAAGGTTCAAGACCGACCTGTGCAGAAAAGTTTGCAAGACCCCTTCTCAATCCATAACTGGGCACAGTGGAACTCACCTGTCATTGTACCTTTGTGGAAGGCTGAAATAGAATTGAGGTTCCCGCCCAGTCCTGGGCAGAAAAGTCAGAGAAATTCTGTCTTAAGAGAAGCTGGGTATGGAGGTTTGTACATTTCATTCTATTTATATTGTGAAGCTTGAAACAAGCATGCTGTAATCCAGGTGAGCATCTGGGCAGGAAGTGAGAACCTATCTTGAATATAACCTACACAAAAACATGCTACTGCTCTTGCCTAGCAAGCACAGCGCCCTGAAGTTAAAACGTAGTACCACAAAAAAAAAAAAAGAAAAAAAATAAGACTTGTTGAGTATCAATTTCTTTGCTAATTGGAGGAAGTTTTTGTTTGTTTGATTTTTTTTTTTTGATGCTGCACTTTGAAATCAGGGCCTGAGCACTGTTCCTGAGCTTCTTTTGTTCAAGGCTAATGCTCTAACACTTGAGCTGCAGTGCCACTTCCAGCAGTTTTTGGTGGTTAATTGATGATAAAAATCTCATGGACTTTTCTGCACAGGTTGGAAACAAAACCATAATCCTCAGATCTCAGCCTCCTAAGTAGATTGGATTACAGGTGAGGAGGTTCATTTTTGAGTTTTTCTTTATCTATTAAAAATTTTCTACTATGGACCAGGTAGTCCTAATTTCTACTACCTCGTACATTTTACTGCTTTATTTCTACTAAAGATAAGAATTTTTTGTTATTTTATGGCAAATATTCAATTGCTTCTTAACATGTAGATGGTTTAACTTTTTATTTTTGTACAGCTGTCAGTTTTGTTTTAAGAATTTTCCTGTTGTTTCATAATTAGAGAAATATGTCATTGTTTTGAGATGAGATAGATCTACCCTATTTTTTTTTACCCTACTTTTAATTTCTTTTTTTTTTGTCTGTGATGGGCCTTGAACTCTGAGCCTGAGCACTGTCCCTCAGCTCTTCAGCTCAAGGAGACTGCTCTATCACTTGAGCCACTGCTCCAATCCAGTTTTCTGGTGGTTAATTGGAGATAAAAGTCTCACAGACCTTCCTGTGTGGGCTTGTTGGAACCACGATCCTCAGCTCTCAACCTCCTAAGTAGCTAGGATTATAGGCCTGAGCCACTGGCACCCAGCTTTTGATTTCATTTTTATTCTTTTTTCTATATTTAACGGAGAATTGTGTATGATATGAAATAAGTTGTTTTTTTCTGTTGTTGTTTGTTTTTCGGTCGTGGGGCTTGAACTCTGAGCCTGGGCACTGTCCCTCAGCTCTTCAGCTCAAGGCGAGTGCTCTACCACTTGAGCCACAGTGCTACTTCTGTTTTTTTCTGGTGGTTTATTGGAGATAAGAGTCTCATGGACCTTCCTGTGTGGGCTGGCTTTCAACTGTGATCCTCAGATCTCAGTCTCCTGAGTATCTAGGATTACTGGCGTGAGCCCATTGGCGCCCGGCTATGAAATAAGTTTTATTCTTCCTTTTCCAATGATAACAATTGCCAATAGTGCCAATATGGAGTGTCAACAACTATAGCTACAGTTTATAAAGTAAAATGAACACACCTCTAGATGTTGGGTGTTGTGTTTTGGAATTTATTTATTTTTAGATTAGAGAGCTACTAAGTAGGAGAACTACTATATTAGCTGTAGGATATCTGTTCCCAACGCCTGTGCAGTTAGCCACAAAACTTTATTATCTCCAGAGTCATTTACTCTGTTACCAATAATTTGAGTTCTCAGCTTCATCATATTTCACTCTTGTGCAGATTGTCTTTAGTTGTTTTAATTATTAAGATTATATAAAGGAGAGAGGCACTCAGATCATAATGATAGAAAAAGGGCCTTGAAGCCCAACTGATTAAACTAAAATCCCAGCTCTGTCAACTGACTTAATTTCCTTGAGCCTCTCTTTTCTCTTCTATAAAATGGTGATAATAATAGTAGCTACCATTTAGAGTTATTATAAAGATCCCTAACACAAGTACCATCTAATAAATGTTAGTTATTACTATCTTAATATCTGTACAACAACTTCAGTCTGGCTACTCTTTATATATTGAAAGCACCTTAGCCATTTTCACTGGTTTATTCTTCCAAGTGATTTTGAAACTAGTTTTTCAAGTTTAAAGGCTCCAAAGTAACAAAAAAAGTAGCATATTTTAATGAAAAGAAAACCAGACTTCCAAGGAAATGTGTGTGGGTTTTCTGGATTTTCTACTTGGTTTTACTGTGAGCCTAAACTCTTTAGGAAAAAATAAGATCTCTTGATTTTCTCTGAAAGAAAAAAATCATCAAAGTTGGAGCCAGAACACTAAGGACATTAGTCAATGGGTGTGGGGCTTGTGTAAGTCATGCCTTGGCCTCTCCAAACCGCATGCTGTTAAGGGATAATAGCACGTCTTCTGTTTGCCATAGTAGGCTGTTGTAAACCTGAAATCAGCACACTATCCATAAAGTGTTCCATAGAAACTAAAGGACTGGGGGCTGGGAAGGTGGCTCAGTAGTGGTAGAGCGCTTGCCTTGCCTGCCTGAGGCCCTGGGTTCGATTCCTCAGCACCACATAAGCAAAAAGAAAAAAGTCGGAAGTGATGCTGTGGCTCAAGTGGTACAGCACTAGCCTTTTGCTGAAGAGCTGAGGGACAGCGCCCAGGTCCAGAGTTCAGGTCCCACGACCGGACCAAAAAAAAAAAAAAAGAAAGAAAGAAACTAAAGGACTAAGTTTGCAAAAGAAATTTAAAAAAAAAAATAGGGGCTGGGAAGGTGTCTCAGTGGTAGAGTGCTTGCCTTGCATGCATGAGGCAGAAAAAATAAAAGCCAGAAGTGGTGCTGTGGCTCAAGGGGTAGAGTGCTCGCCTTGAGCCGAAGAGCGCAGGGACAGTGCCCAAGCCCCATGACCAACCTAAATAAATAAATAAATAAATAACACACGCAGCCAGATCTGAGGGGGCACACCTGCAATCCCAGCACTCAGAAGGAGGAGGCAGGAGGATTTCTAGTTTGAGCCAGCCTGGGTGATATAGAGACATTAGAGAGATTCTCTCCTTCCCCCTCTACCCTTGACACACAGAAAAGAAGGAAGATTAGCTGGAAGGATGGCTCAAGTAGTAGAGTATCAGCAAACACAAGACTGAGTTCAATCACTAGTACTGCCAAAAAAAGAAAAAAGGAAAGGAAAAGAGGGAACGATAGAGAAAGGAAGGGAGGTAGAGAAAGAAAAGAAAGGGAAGGAAGGAATTAAGAGAGAGAAAGAAAAAGAAGGAAGGAAGGAAGGACAAAGAAGGGAGAGAGGGAGGGAAAAGGAAATGTGAGAAAAGGAAGAAGGAAGGAGGAGGAGAGGGAAGAAAGGGAGGAAGGAAGGATGGAAAAAGAACATATGCAGCTTTACAGTATGTGATTACAAATACTTCTGTAAGAAAAACAGCTAAATTCCAACATTCCCTCGGTTTCTGACATTCAAGATACCTTTGAGACTAATGAATGCTTGTTGGAAGGAAATGTGCTTACTTGTACACAAAACTTTCAACTTTCTTATCCTGCCACATATTTTCAAAACAGAATAATATAGAAGTTTAATGTCATCAGACCTATGGAAACAAGAAAAAAGACAGAATCTTCTGTAACCCGAGTGTACAGGGGAATTAACTATGTATTTATCATAGAAAGTCTGGTCTGATAAAATGTTCCAGACTAGATCCAAGATGCCTCTTAAAGTAGTGCACTTTCCAGACAGTGTTATTCCTTCTTCTTTTCTTCTTTCTCTTTCTTCCTTCCTTCCTTTCCTTCCCTTCCTTCCTTCCTTCTTTCTCCTCTTCTCTTGTTTTTAAAAAATTTTTAAATTTAATTTTATTTTTACTGGTTCTGGAACTTGAACTCGGCCTGGGTGCTGTCCATGAGCATCTTTTGCTCAAGGATAGTGCTCTACCACTTGAGCCGCAGTACCACTCCTGGCTTTTTTTGTGATTAATTAGAGATAAGAGTCTCATAGACTTTCCTGTCTGGGCTGGCTTTGATCCACAATTCTCAGATCTCAGATTCCTGAGTAGCTAGATTTACAGGCATGAGCCACCAGTGCCTGGCTTTTTAAAAAATCTGAGACCTGGACTCAAACTTAGTATCTCACACTTCAGCTCATTCACTAACACTGTATCACCTCAGTCATGCTTTCCAGGAGTATTTATAGAGTGCATACTATTACTGGGGTCTATGCACAAAAGTTTCTGTGTGGTTTTCAGAGAATTCTTACATTTTATAAGGTACTATGATTGTCAGTCATGGTAATACCACAAAAGCCACTGAATCATGAGCCAAATATGACCAAGGAATTAGCCATGTCTTGAATTCTTTTCTTTTGAACAGAAAATCAGAAGAAGCTAAGCTTAAAAGAGAAGGATTCAACAAACAACTGATTTTGCGCCATTATAACGACCCAGAACAGGAGGAGATCAGAAGTTCCCCTCAAACTTCTCAAAGCTTCTGGCTGGAGCTGCTAGAGAAGAAGCCTCAGATGCCTACTGTCAGAGAGGCTGACCCAGAAAAGAAGAAATTCCACTATGCCCTGGTAGATGGCTCCTCTCTGATCTAATATCCTTGTCAAACTCCGTAGGTGAAGTTGAAGGTGGCAGAATGTGGAGGATAGGGCTGACAAACAGAGGTTTCTATCCCACAGAAGGCAAATCCCAGGAAGCATCCTTGGGTGTTGTTTGGTCATTTCCTCCTAAGTATTCCCTCATGCTAAAGTCATGAGGTATTCCCGCATGCTAAAGTCAACCTGAAAACTAATTAGAGAAAGTCCCCTCTTTCAAAACTTTCCTTCTTCCTCAGTCCTTGACTGTTTCATTAAGAGCCTGAGAAAATGAATTCTCTTTGGTTCACTTTTCTGATTATGTAAGAGAACATAGGATTTAGCATGTAAAGAACCTAGTTTAGGAGTTGGAGTCATGACTCAGGTGGTAAAGTGACAGCCCATATGTGAAAGCATGTGTCAGATAACAAGTTTGAGCCCTGATCTCAAATAACAACAACAAACAAAAAACAACAATAAACAAACCTACTTTAGGGAGAAGGAGTAATTCATTCCTACATATCCAAAATGGAAGTTTTGTATTAACACTTAATAAAGTTGATGTTTAATTGTGTGTTAAATGTTGATTTGTATATGGTGTAAGATTATTTCCAGATCCATAATTATTCCTCAGCCCTCTTCGGCCCCCCATCTATTTCTAGATATTGGTAGAGAGGTCTGACCCTACTGCTCTGTGTTGGCTAATGTCATAGACAGGTAGCAACAGGCAGCTTTGGTTTCCAGTGATTATCAAGATCAATCTGATAAAAGACTGTTATTCACAGATTTGTTTAAAATAATCTGGAACTAATGTGAGGGTACAGGATTGTGAATTGGTGTGGCGATCATGCAACCTAGAGTTAGAAAGCTGTGTGCTAGTCTAACCCTACCATCATCATACTCAATGACTATGGAAGAGAGTCTCTTTCTCTGGATCTGCTGCCCTATCTGTAAAGAGTTGATTAACAATAGGAGAGAGAAAGTACATCTTTCTATAGAATAATAATCATTAGTATTATTGTTGTCAATGCCAGTTCCTTAACTTGGGTTTACCTATCCATCTGGCCGCCTAGCTGTCTGCCAAAGCTATTCTGATCTCCCTTGGGGTGGTATGTCCACCAACATATTCAGTGACTTACCAGATTCTGTTATCTTGGGAACCTTTACACCTTCTGGATGTGGTAGTATTTCCTTTCCTAACAGGTATGTGAGATTCCATAAAAACTACAATTCATAGATAAGCAAAGTGATGAGGGAAAAGTAAAATACTAACAAAAACAAGCACACGAAAGGAATCTTGCATCAATCTAAATGGAAAAGAAGGTAAGAAAAAAATTTTTTTAATGTGTATTCAAAGCTATGACTTGCAGATTGGTACTGGCCAAATATCTATAACTCTCAGTTCAGTTGTGCCATCTTTGTGGGAAGATGAGCAGATGGATGTCAAGGACCCAAGTTATCACAGGCTAGGAACAGAAGCAAGGAGATGGTTTTGCTGAATCAGGTGTCATCTTGGCATCTGTGCCTTCTTCTTTTTTTTTTTTTTTGGTAGGTCATGGGGCTTGAACTCTGGGCCTGGGTGCTGTCCCTCAGCTCTTCAGCTCAAGGCTAGTGCTCTACCATTTGAACTACAGTGCCACTTTCAGTTTTCTGGTGGTTTATTGGAGATAAAGAGTTTCACAGACTTCCCTGCCCAGGCTGCCTTTGAACCATGATCCTTAGATCTTAGCCTCCTGAGTTGCTAGGATTACAGATATGAGCCACCAGCACCTGGCCTCTGTGCCTTTTAAGGACTACTTAACTGGTAATGCAAAGCTCACATCTTCCTCATGTTTTCTGTGATGTTCTTCGGATTTATGATCTTGGGATTTCCTCTGTTTTTGCCATCCTGCCTTCTTGGAATCTTGTTTTCCATTCTGTCTTAAATCTGCGGGTTCATTTTGGTTCTCATTTGATTTCAATTAATGAGAATTTGTTCCTTTCCATACTTTTAACACATAGAAACCATTCACCAGAGACGTCAGTGAACTGCATTCTCAATGATGTTGGTTATGAAGAATTAGAACAGTAATAAAAACAACATATACAGAATGTAAGCTATGCTGAATGTTCTTAAAAGTGTATTAGTATGTTGTCAATGTCAGTTCCTTAACTTGAATTTACCTATCCATCTGGCTGCCTAGCTATCTGCCAAAGCTATTCTTACTGTTCTAAAATATTGTCTAGTATTTCACATTTCCCTTTTTTCTACATTTCTTCCTCTCAGTCCACACCTCTCTTCAAATAGTTTCCAATTTCTTATTGAACATAAATCCATCTCTTGATAGTTATACAAGCTAACTAGCTAAATTATACCTAGCTAGCTTCTCTAAGGTTGGGGTAGGGGTTGAGGAAAAAAATCAAGGAAGACAGGATGGTATGCCTTCAGCCAAACCATTAATTTGCCATGCTATATTTGATTACCCACACATTTCACTCTTTCCTTTAGTAAATGTTTGAGTACTTATTCCATTCTAGACAATTATAATAGAGAGTACTATGAGGTATGGTTCCTATTTATCAGGAACTGTGTTATAGGACAACTTAAAAGACAAAAAAAATCAGAAATGTTGAAATACAAAGTGATCTGTACAAGATTTTGCATCCATTGGTTCAAAATCTTCATAGAGTGCCTAATAGTATGGGCACTGTGTGAGCATCATATATATGGTAGATAACCAAACAAAGTTCCTGTCCTTGTAATAACTTACATATCAGGGATAGAAGACCAAGTAAACAAGTTTATACTATATCATGTGAAAGGCTTTCAGTGGAATAAGTCATCATGTGTATAAATTCACCCTCCATAATTGCTGAATTTGACTTTCTTGAATGATTTTCAATCCCATATCTTTATAGCTTCTGTATTTTTACTTGATGTGGCTTCAGGATGATGGGTGCTGAGAGTCAGTTCATGCAGAGAGCAAGAATCTTTTTTTCTTAGCGAGTTTATAAATATACATTGATGTGTTTCTGCTGCATTCAGCATTTCCTGCATGCTGACCATGCTTCTGTGAAAGTTCCTTCCCACCCCCCACCCCCACTGTTTGTAAGCCAAGTCACCTGTCAAAATGTGTCAGCACCTCACCTGTGAAGAGAGCAAGTCAGCAAAATGTTAAAAAAAAAAAAGAGTGCTTGATTCCAAAGAGAAAAACAAGAGAATGAGAGGAAAGGGAGAAAGAGAGAGTAATGCTTAATTACAGAGAGAGAGAGAGAGGGGAGAGAGAGATTAATAAGGTAGCAAAACAACTGGGTGAACCACATGTAAGTACCTGCCCTCAGTGTGGAAATAATTTTCCCATCTTTGATGCTCAGATGAAACAATGACAGGATCTGGAATCATTTCAAAGGCTTAGAAACTACTTACTTTTAAAAGGTCTTTTTGTTTTCCAACCACACTAAGCAGTTTTGAAAGAAAAATTAGGCAACTTGATATAACTTTATGACATGTTAATTGAACATTTTATTCAGGAATGCTGAAGACAAAGTGGAAAAGTAATCGTTTCCCTAAGAACAAATATATTTCATTTGATTTTCCAAGTATTGTTAAAATTAGTTCTTTGTGAACACAATTTCTGTGAGATTGATCAAAATATCTAATACTGATTAATTGCTAGTATCATTTGAGAGAGAATGCTTACATTTTGTTTAAATTTACAAGAAATTCTGTGATTAGGTATAATTTCCAATGAGGAAACTGAATCTCAGAGAAGAGCCTTGAAACTGTATCTGAAGGCTACGTAGTAGCAAAGAACATTGAAAGCTTTTAGTCCCTGATTCCAATTCTTTTTCCCTTGCTAACTCTTAATACATGAGGGAAAGAGAGGTCTAGTGCCGAGTACATATAAGCTGAGTAATAATGAGTCATGGTGATAATAATGTGATTATGAGCGTGGGTTTTGGCGTTAGACAACTTACGTATCTGACTGTTGGCTGGAACAACAGGGAAAATGTGCCAAGTGTCTTGCAGTCTGCCTCCAGGCTGCTCCCCATGGTGGATGGATTTGAAAAGTAGCAAGAGTGAAGATGAACCCAGTTCATAAGCACTTTTCAAGCCTTCTATAGTACCAAGTTTTCTAGTAAGTCTTGGCTCAGGTAACATAACTCAGTGGTTAGAAAAACAGATACCTAGTCTTCTTGAAAGATGCTGGAAAATATTACAGACTTTTCATATCTTTAATCAACTGCAAAGGAAACACCAAATTCAAATTAGTTGCCCCCTTTCCTCCTCTGTATTTACCACCTCTAATTCTATTTTGATTCATGAACCATACATGGACTTTGAAAAGGATAAATACATAGAAGATGGATGATTAGGCTAGGGTTAGTCTATTAATCAAAACTATTTCAAAACTATTGATGAAAACTTGTAAGGATCAGTTATCTTCTTTCTCCTGGTTCTGGCCCAGATATTTTAAAATTCTCATTTGGAATTCTCATATTCTGACTTGTTTCTTCAGTGTGTACTGGTATATCTGGATCAGCCACTTCCTTGTATCTCAAATCTCAGTTCTAGCACCTGTAACCACTCACAAAATTTAGCTACTCTGAAATCCATATATTTTTGTCTTAATCCGCTTTCGATTGCTAAAACAGAAGAACTGGAACTAGGTACATGGCTCAGGATTCTGGAGACTGAGATGTCCAAGATCAGATGGCTGCATCAAGTGAGGTCCTTATGCTGCTTCAACTTGTGGCAGAAAGCAGAAGAGCAAGTGAGCATGTGCAAAAGAGACAAAACATAGTGTGGCCTTACTGATGTAACTGGCCTTAGGGTAACTAATCTAGTCCCTGAAAATGAGAACTCACTCTTGGAATAAAGACATTAATGTAATTATTTCCTTCTGGCCTCCATCTCCCACACTTTCACATTGAGGAATTAAGAAGGTGGCTGGGAAGGTGGCTCAGTGGTAGAGTGCTTGCCTTGCTCCTTGAGGCCCTGGTTTGATTCCTCAACACCACATAAGCAGAAAAAAAGCTGGAAGTGATGCTGTGGCTCAAGAGGTAGAGCACTAGCCTTAAGCTGAAGAGCCCAGGGACAGCTCCTAGGCCCAGAGTTCCAGCCCCACAACTGACCAAAAAAAGAAAAAAAAAAGAAAAAGAAGAATGCAATGCACTAGTTTTGAGGGACCCACTCAAATCTTACCAACTGCTTAAAAGATACCTAATTCTGACTGGTATTATAGAGGGAGGATCCCACACATTCAGAACTTTCTGGAGATGAGAATTCTTCATGTGTTTGCTACAATGTCTGTTTATTAGAAATTGGTCTTTGTAATGATGGTAGGAATAATTTAATGGATTTCCTCAGTTATAGGCTAAATGTTGTTTTATTAAATATGTCTCCCTCTTAAAACTGGATGATGATGCTTTTCTCCACAGGCAAGTTTGTAGCATAGAATTTGGGGTTAACAGCTCTCCACTTGTCACATCCATGTGTTTTACTATTAAATCCTTTATGCTACCTTCCATATGAATTATAGTATAGTAATAGTTTGTATCAACATGGAACTTGGTGACTGAGAATTTTAGAAGGTCCTGCCTGTTCTGGCACCTTTCCCCCTTCATTTCTTATGACTCACCCTTTGTGTTTGGCTTCCATCTTTATAACCACTATGTACAAGTTATTCTTGTAACTGAAAGCTCATATCCGGACTCTTCACATGACTGCTTTCTTTTCATCTTTTAGGTCTCAGTTTAAATGTCACTTCCCTGGAGAAATTTTTCCTACTTTCCTTTTTTAATTTTAAACAGCTTTATTGAGATGTACATTTCATAAAATTCAGCCACTTAAAGAATACAGCTTAATGTGTTTTTTAAGCATTTGACAGAATTGAGAATATTTGCAGCATCCTAAAAGGGAACTGTGTACAAAACAGCAGTCACTCACTAATCCCCACCTCTACCCAATACTTCACCTTCTCCTTCTAGAGATTTACCTATTCAGGTTTCTCTTTCCTAAGATTTTTTGGGCTCTGTTCATTAAAGATTTGTCCATTCTGCACATTTAATATAAGTAGAATCATCTTTTGTGACTAGCCTGTTACTTAGCATAATGGTTTCAGAATTCTTCTGTGTTATACCAACTGTCAGTATTTAATTTCTTTCTTTCTTCTTTTTTTTTTTTTCTGTTGGTCCTAGAGCTTGAACTAAAGGCCTGGGTGCTATCCATGAGCTTTTTCACCCAAAGCTAGTACTCTACCACTTTGAACCACAGCTCCAGTTTTCCAGTTTTCTGGTGGTTGATTGGAGTGTCATGGACTTTCCTGACTGGGCTGGCTTTGAACCACAATCCTCAGATCCCAGTCTCCTGAGTAGCTAGGATTATAGGTGTGAACCACTGGTGCCTGATCAGCAACTTGTCTGGTTAATTGGAGATGGGGGTCTCAAGAATTTTTTTTTGCCAGGCTGGTTTCCAGCTGTGATCTTCAGATCTCAGTCTTCATGAAACCAATGGGGAATTATAAGATTTCCTTTGTTCCTCCAAGGTGGTGGTTTTGCTCATTTTTCCCCTGACTTCTTTGGTAATAGTAATGAAGCAGATAACTGTTTCATCATCAGAATAAACTATCATGGGACTGAAAATGTCTGAGTGCCAAGACAGCGCCTCCTTCCAGACATCCTTGGAGTACTTAAACAGTCTCTAATAACTACCCACTGTATTTTTATTTATATTTTTGTCTCCACAATTTTTTTTGGGGGGGTCCAGTCTTGGGGCTTGTACTCTGGGCCTGGGCGCTGTCCCTCAGCTCTTCAGCTCAAGGCTAGCGCTCTACCACTTGAGCCACAGCACCACTTCTGGCTTTATGTGGTGCTGAGGAATTGAACCCAGGGCCTCAGGCATGCAAGGCAAGCACTCTACCACTGAGCCACCTTCCCAGCCCCAGGACTCATTTTTATGACCTTATACATGGCAGTGATGAAGTGGGAAAGGTTATGCCTCTGAGAAGGGAATCTTGGCCAGCTGAACGAGTAAACACCATTCTTCCCTCCCAGGAAGATATTAGGACAGAAGCAGAATGGCTATCCTCCAGGAATATAATTTAAGAGATTCCTGGGCTCTTAAAGGCTACGTCTTGGTAATTTTCATCATCCCAGCCAAATCAATAAACCCTGAATTTTTCATGTGCTAAAAAAGACTCATTTCTGTCCTTTTCATAGGAAAATAATAGCAATGATGTTTAATCAGAATGGAGGCATGGTGATCAGCAGAAAAGGACACATCATGAGAGAGTGGACGTGGCCTTCAAAGGGAAAACTTGAAGATCCAGTTGAAGTTGGGGTATAATTTTACAATTTATCACTCTTGGACTACTTCTTACATTGTGATGACAATTTACTTTGAGTTTCTAAAATGCACTATTATGGGAAAATATGAGACTGAATTACCCAGTATGGGCTATCTGTCTAGAGCTGATGTGATGAATTTTTATTTTGGCCTTTTTTAATGACTTTGACTTTACTCAGCAGCAGTTGGTTTAAACAGCAATTAAAAAATTATTAGAAAAGTTTTTCAGACTTTGATATAAAAATAATTTTAATGTAGCAAAGTGTACTATTCTATAAAGGATTAATTATTATAACCTCAGAGAGTGTAGAGTGACCTTGCAGGGTGCACCTGTGCCAAACTGGAAAGTGTAGCATTCGAAGGAAGCAGACTTATTAGAGGGCCAGAAGACATGTGACAAGGGACTATGTGCCTAATGTTGCTATATTTATTATAAAAGAAAAAATCAGAATTTCAGATTTTTTAAAATATCCTGCTATTTGAAAAATTGGAAACAATTGAAACTTTGAGACAACTAAAGCGAACTAACTAGATGCCTTTGAGCTGTCAGTCTGTAATGTCTGTGCTTTTTGGTCAATGTATAGTTACTGTGTATGTGTATGTGTGCACATGTGCATGTGTGTGTGCATGTGTGTGTGTTTTATGTGTGTATACAAAATGAGCTACAATAATCTAGGGCATGAGGTCTGGTTGTGTAGATGATTCAATGAACAATCAGCCTTCAGGGCATCATCTATGCAAAACTGATGTCTATTATGACAGCTACCAACTACTCTTGTTACTGACCCTTGAAATACGTCATAAAATGCAAACCAAATTTCCAAGGCTTAGAAAAACAGAATATGAAATATCTTAATAATTTTATGTGTATTACATGTTGAAAAGGTATTTAGATATATTTACTTGTGAAATATGTTATTAAAGTTTTCTTGTTTTTTGTTCTTCCTAATGGGTCTACTATTAGAAAAATTTAAGATTACATGACTCAGATTTGTGACTTGCCTAATATCTCTATACTAGGAAGTGTCATTATCAATTTTTATGGAGATCAACATCTAGGTCTTTTTCTTACAATTTACCCAATCTTTTTAGTGGTCATATGCCCTATATATATTTCTCTTTTTACTTGTCTGTTCTCTTTCTTTCTTCCTTTCTTTCCCTCTCTGCCCCTTTTTCTTCCTTCTTTCCTCCCTTGCCTTCCCTTCCTTCTGTTCTTCTTTCCTTCCCTCCCTCCCTTCTTTCCTTTCTTCTCTCTCTTCTTCCTTCATCCTTTCCTTCCTGCCTGCCTGCCTTCTCTGTGTAGTCCTGGATCACCATCCTCAAATTGGCCACCCTCCTGCTTTAGCCTCCTGAATGCTTGCAATATTTTTTAAGTACTGTTCAGTCTGGAGGGAGAGAAGAGTAAAGTGTTGGTAAGAAACAGTGCCAGGAAAGGTTCTTTATGAAAATTTCCTTACATTCTGAAGTCAGAATTTCCTCAGTCCTCATAGCTCCCTAGCAAAGTCAGAATTGCTAGTAGAGTACATTGTATTCAGATACTTTCAGCCAGTACCTTGAAGAAGCAAAGGAAGGTAACTTGTACCTAAAACAAAAGTCCTTATAGGCTCCAAGCAGCTAGTATGTTATATTAGGATACTTTATCTTCAGGAAATTTCCCTCTCCCTTCCTTCCTTCCTTTCCTTTGCTTTCCTTCCTTCCTTCCCTTTCCTCTCTCTCCCTCCCTCTTCCTTCCTTCCTTGTTATATTAGGATACTTTATCTTCAGGAAATTCCCCCCTCCCTTCCTTCCTTCCTTTCCTTTGCTTTCCTTCCTTCCTTCCCTTTCCTCTCTCTCCCTCCCTCTCCCTGTCTCTCTCCCTCCCTCCTTCCCTCTCTCTCTTTCCCCCCTCCCTTCTTTCTCCTTTTCATGTATAGCAAGGGATATAATACTGGATCCTTGGGGGGGGGAAGGGGGGTTAGGGGAGGGTGGGGGGGTGGGATATGGGAAGGGATAGGAAGGGGAAACAAAGGAGGAAGCAATAATGCTTGATAAGAAATGTACTCATTATCTTGCCCATGTAATTGTAACTCCTCTGTACCGTATTTTCATAATAAAAATTAAAAAAAATACTGGATCCTTGAAAATATTAGGCAAGCACTCTACCACTGAACTACAAACCCCCAACCCTTTAGAAATGTTTTTTTTTTAAATCAGTCCTGGGGCTTGAACTCAGGGCCTGGACGCTGTCCCTGACCTCTTTTGCTCAAGGCTAGTGCTCTACCACTTTGGCCACAGCACTACTTCCGCTTTTGCAGTAGTTAATAGGAAATCAGTCTCATGGGAACTTTTCTGCCTGGGTTGGCTTTGAACTGTGATCCTCAGATCTCAGCCTCCTGAGTAGCCAGGATAACAGGTGTGAGCCACTGGCATCCGGTGCCACTGGCACCTGGGAGGAATCATTTTTTTTTTGCGGGGGG
>NW_012267219.1:28873076-28884054 GCF_000151885.1 Dipodomys ordii | reverse complement strand
GGGGGGGAGGGGTCTGGTCGTGGGGCCTGAACTCTGGGCCTGGGCGCTGTCCCTCAGCTCTTCAGCTCAAGGCTAGCACTCTACCACTTGAGCCACAATGCCACTTCCGGCTTTATGTGGTGCTGGGGAATCAAACCCAGGGCCTCATGCATGCAAGGCAAGCACTCTGCCACTGAGCCACCTTCCCAGCCCCGATGGGAGGAATCATTTAAAACTATACTTGATACATCTGCAGATGTGTTCTTCAGTTTTAGAAGTCATTTACTTGTTAGTTTTCCATTCTTACCATTTATAAAATCTCTCCAACTTTAATGAGTTTCACAGTGACATTAAGGCAACATTTAAGTACTTGACATTGCTACTGACTTTTCTCAACACCTAGGGAAATAGAAATTATCAACCATACTGTACAAGAGAGGCTATTCATGTCTCAGTGCTAAAATTAGGGCTCCAAATAACTATACATTTGCCAAGCATTTTCTCATTCTCAAATAGATCTCAAATCATTTCTGTCGACTCCTCTTCCTTTTCGCAATAAATCATAGCAACCATAAATTTGTAGCACAAAACCCTACACTCATTCTGCCTTAATGGATCTAAGTCAAAACAAACCTTTTATGAATGTCAGTTTCAAATGTCCTTTCACATGTCATGAAAATACCTGATTTCTACTTGATTTATGATCATGAAAAGTCTGCATAAAAACTTACTCTTCTTTCTGTTGCACACAGGTGAATAACTTTATTACTGTGAAGATTTCTGGGCGCTTTGCTATCACTTTGGTCTACAAATGGCATCCCAAAAGCCTGAAGCTGTCTCTAGCACCTGTAAAGCACAAATTTTTGCCTCTATGTTTAGCTGACATGGTAGGTCCAGCTCGCCACTTCTTTTCCCCTTTTCCTTTCCCCTTTCTTTTCCCCTTCCCCTTTCTTTTCCCCTTCTCCTTTCTTTCCTTTTCCCTTCTTCCTTTTCTTTCATTTCTTTCGTTGTTTCTTCTTCCTTTCCTTTTTCCTTTCCCCCTCTTCCTCTGCAATCCCCCTTCCTTTCTTTTCCTTTTCCTTCCTTTTTTCCCCCCTTTTATTCCTCCTCCTCCTCCTCCTTCTTTTTGCTCAGTCATGGGGCTTGAACTCTGAGTCTGGGCACTGTCCATAAGAGCTCAGGGGGAGTGCTCTACCACTTGAGCCAAAGTGCCACTTCCAGTTTTCTGGTGGTTTGTTGGAGATAAGAGTCTCACGGACTTTCCTTCCTAGGCTGACTTTGAACTACAATCCTCAGATCTCAGCCTCCTGTGTAGCTGGGATTACAGACACAAGCCTGTGACACTGGCTAGTTTATTATCTATTTAATGATGGCATTGGAGCTGAGCTCTGCCTGTAATCCTAGCTACTCAGAAGACAGATCTGAGGATCACAGTTGGAAGCTAGCCTTGGAAAAAAATTCTTTTTTTTTTTTTTTTGGTCGGTCGTGGGGCTTGAACTCTGGGCCTGGGCGCTGTCCCTCAGCAACTCAGCTCAAGGCGAGCGCTCTACCACTTGAGCCACAGTGTCACTTCCGGTTTTCTAGTGGTTTATTGGAGATAGGAGTCTCACAGTCTTTCCTGCCTGGGCTGGCTTTGAACCTATACATTTAGAAACCTATACATCTATGTGAATTAAATACTTGTTACAGAAATAGTAAAAATGCATATTTTTAAATTTTTACTATTTAGAATTACTATAACATTTTGAATATTCTGAATCCATGTAATTTCTCTATAATTAGTTCATTTTGTAAAATTGTCCTTCCTTCCCAAGTGTTATTAACCATAACTTCTGAAAAGAGCTTGCAACCTCTCCCAGCCCATTTTTATTCTCATTTCCAGAGAAGCCAATGAATTGTTAGCCACTATTTCAACTTTAGAGACAAAGGAGGATTCTATTTGCATGTTTTTTTCCAATGCCAATAGACACTAGATTCGTTTTACAGAACCAGTTACTTGACATAGGTAGTTTCATTTATATAGTTAATTGGAAGAGGCAAGGATGACTTTTGTTAGGAAGTATTTTGTATTTAACTTTATAGAGAAAAGTTGTAATCATGTTTAAGTATGGCAATTCAGTGGCAGTAAGTACACTGACTCTCACCACCATCCGTCTCCCAAGTTCTTAGTCTTACAAAACTAACATTCTGTACCTATTAAACAATACCAAGCCTGTTCTGTGTAGTCTTAAAAAAAATCACCATTCTCAAGGATTGTGGTTCAAAGCCATCCCAGGAAGGAAAGTCTGTGAGACTCTTATCTCTAATTAACCACCAAAAAAACTGTAAGTGGTGCTATGGCTCAAGTGGCTCAAGCTCTTCAGCCCAGAGTTGAAGCTCTACGACCGACCAAAAAAAAAAAAAAATCCATCACCATTATCTGATCTCTAAATTTGACTTGACTTCTCTAAGTATCTCATATGAGTGGGAATACAAGTGTTTGTCCTCCTTAAAATTAAATTTGTATCATCTTTAAGTAGTTGTACAACTACTTACCATTCAACAAGTCAGTTTATAATACATCCTAATTGATATCATCCTTTTCATTCTTTTCCCCCATTCCTCCCATCCCAATCCCTCCCCCTCATTGTATTTGTCCTTTTTAAGTGGTTTATTTTATTTAATCTAGCATTTTCAAGGTTCCTTTAGCTGGGCACTGGCAGCTCACATCTATAATCTTAGCAACTCAGGAGGCTGAGATTTGAGGATCACAGTTCAAAGCCAGGCAAGGCAAGAAAGCCTGTGAGAGTGTTATCTCTAATTAACCACCAAAAAGCTGAAAGTGGATCTGTGGCTCAAGTGGTAGAGCACTAGCCCTGAGTGAAAAAACAAAAAGGACAGCAAGCACTCAGACCTTGAGTTCAAACCCCAGTATTTGTCCACAAACAAACAAACAAACAAACTAGCAGGCATAGTGACTGGGTCCCTAAGTTCTCTTCCAGCCAGTGAAGAATTCAGTGTTCTGTTTGTTCCCTGTACTCTCAGACACATTCTGGAGTTACCATGAGGCTTGGATGCTTGCTGCCCCTGGAGATACAAGCCAGGGTGTGTATGGAACAAGTGGGAATCTGCCACAGACTATAAAGCTCCTAGCAGCCAATACTGGCCCTCAGTATGTGTGTGTGATACACACACACACAACACTTAAACTCTTCCATTTACTTCTTTAAATCTTTTCTTTAATGAGTTATGGCTTTTTGACTTCTTGGTTTCTATATATCTTAATGTGTTTCTGTGTTGATCACCAAAATTATGCAAAGAACAGGGGCTGGGAAGGTGGTTCAGTGGTAGAGTGCTTGTCTTGAAAGCATGAGGCCCTGGATTTGATTCCTCAGCACCACATAAGCAGAAAAAGCTGGAAGTGGCACTGTGGCTCAAGTGGTAGAGTGCTATCCTTGAACTGAAGAGCTGAGGGACAGTGCCTAGGCCCAGAGTTCAGGCCCCATGACTGACAAAAAAATGGCAAATAACAATAATGAGTTAAGTATATAAGTATGCATGTGTTTAATATGTGAACATGTAAATGTTCCCATAATTATGTATACTTAATGAATATGTATATATATATATATATATAAACACTAAATAATCTAGCCATGTAAACTCATGCACTTATTATTGTGGCAAAATATTCATAACATTGACTTTACCGTTTTAACCATTTGTGAGTATTTCAATGAAGCTAGGTACCCTCACAGGGGAATGTGGCTTTTATATGTGACTTTGGTCCTAGTTTCTGACATAATGTCTGGCCCATAAGTAATTTTAACACGCAATAAATACTTATTTGGTGACATAATAAATGGATGAGTGAGTGAATACATAAAGGAATAAAACATTTAATGTTGGGCTGGAATGTAACTCAGTGGCAAAGTGCCTGCCTAGCAAGTGCAGTGTCCTGGATTCAATCCCCAGTATCAAAAAAGAAAAGACAAAAATAGTTAAAAATAATTAATATATGAAGTGGTGTCTCTTTCCTGTCCTTATATTTGTAAGTCTGTTCTTTCAGACATCTATATTCATGTCTGTATCTCATAAACATACATTTTTCTATGTCTTCCTGTTTTAAAGCCTACTGGTTCAGCAGACCAATTGATTACAAGCACTATTGATTCATCAATGGATATAAGCCCTATGCATGACTTTGTGACATCTATCAACCTGAGAATGCTACAAAAGAAGGCCAAGCATATCTTCTCTCACTGGTTGAATCACTACAGATTTTCAATGGGTCAGTTCTGGAAACCTATTATGTTGTTCCACATGACCAGTTCCCATTGTTAAGCACTTCAGAAAAGTAATATTCAAATGCCTATCCCCTCAAAGTTTTGCAAAGTAGCAAGTTCGTGAAATGTGAAACTCTGTAGACACAAATTCTTCTCATGGACTTGAGTGATTGGCTAGCAGGACAATAAAAGTTGTGGGCTGGGAAGGTGGCTCAGTGGCAGAGTGCTTGCCTTGCATGCCTGAGGCCCTGGGTTCTATTCCTCAGCACCACATAACCAAAAAGAAAAAAGTCGGAAAAAAAAAAGAAAAAAGAAAAACGTCGGAAGTGGCGCTGTGGCTTAAGGGGTAGAGAGCTAGCCTTGAGCTGAAGAGCTGAGGGACAGAGCCCAGGCCCAGAGTTCAGGCCCACGACCAGACCCCATCCCCCCCCCCAAAAAGAAAAGTTGTGCTTGATGTTACTTCCTTTTAATTTGTGGAGAAGAGAATCTACTTGGCCACTTTTTTAGCACCAGGAAAAGGTGCTTTTATGTTCATTTTTAACATCAGAAAACTTCCCTTTAAAACCTCCCCCAGTTTCCCCTTTGTACTTCAGTCCTTGCACATGAGTTCTGCTCACTAGCTATATTGTAAAGGAATTTCACATTGGAATATGTTATTGCAGCATCAACTTGTACTTAACATTTGATTAGAGTCTGCACTATTTCACTCCTTGACTATTAATGTAACAGTTTATTCATGTTTTCTTTTTTGTTTTTTTTTTGCTGGATGTGGGGCCTGAACTGTGGGCCTGGGCACTGTCCCTCAGCTCTTCAGCTCAAGGCTAGCGCTCTACCACTTGAGCCACAGCGCCACTTCCAGCTTTTTCTGCTTATGTGGTGCTGAGGAATCGAACCCAGGGCCTCATGCATGCAAGGCAAGCACTCTGCCACTGAGCCACCTTCCCAGCCCTATTCATGTTATTTGTAAAAATGAGATACTATAAAATCTCTACAAACACTGAATTATTGAATACCAAAACACTGCTCCTAGGATAGCTCATAGATTGAGCTTCCTGGGAGATCTGGTAACAACATTTTTGCCTATTGATCGATATAGCCATATTATATATGTGTTTCTGTCTAAAGACACCTTATTTATTATGTATTTGTTAATAACAATGAATTCGTGGTCAACAACACGTCTGAAAAAAGCCTATCTAAAACATGTATTTTATTCTTTCTTGCAATTTTTTATTATAATTATATTTATGTTATAATTATAATTATAACATAAATTTCACACATTTCACAGTATTGTGGGATAGTGATACTTAGTTAAAGTCACAAACACATTCTAACCTTCATGGCAAATGATCTCTATCGTAGTCTATAAAGTTTAATGTGTATTTTATTCTTAAGGTATAGGTATACCACAGCCTTCTTGAGTGTAGTATTATACTTGCAGGCTACTGTAAACAGAAAAATCAGGGCTGGGAAGGTGGCTCAGTGGTAGAGTGCTTGCCTTGCATGCATGAGGCCCTGGGTTCGATTCCTCAGCACCACATAAGCAGAAAAAGCTGGAAGTGGCGCTGTGGCTCAAGTGGTAGAGCGCTAGCCTTGAGCTGAAGAGCTGAGGGACAGTGCCCAGGCCCACAGTTCAGGACCCACGACCAGTCCCCCCCCAAAAAAAATAAAGAAAAATCAATAAAAAGCACAAAAATGCTCCAAGCATAGTAATACATAATATGAGAAGAGCAGTTTTTTTGTTGTTTTTTTTGTTTTTTACAGTATAAGAGCTGAAACAAGAAGACAAAATGAAGCTTCCTTTGATTTCAGCTGGGAGCATGCATAAAAGGCGACTTGAAACGTTCATCTCTCTGCACCTCTGAATGGCTAACAAAGTGTCATGAATACCGGGGTGGGGGAGGTTACAAAAAATTTTAGTAAGTAGGCAAATTCACAGACATGGAATTGTATTGATTATATGCTAAATCCAAAGGCACCTTACCTTCTCCATTTGAGGAATTGGTTTAGAACATACTGTGGTATAGAGCAGAACTTCCAGAAGGAAATGCACAGATGTTTTACACAGGAACTAAAAGCAGAAATACCCCTCCAAAGAGCTCATCTGGGCTCGAATGACTGAATCCATTAGACCTATGAGCAGCCTTGTAAGTTTATCCCATACATCAGTTTGTATCCCATTTTCTGTGATAACAATTTTTATCTTTGGCCCAGTGGCTCAAGCCTATAATCCTAGCTACTCAAGATCCAAATCAGAGGATGCTCAAATCCAAAATCCTTTTCATAAAATTATGTAGTATTTGCATGTTACCACACATATCTTCCTGCATATTTCAAATAATCTCTCTACTTGTTATTCCTTTTTTATGTAAAAAATTGTTACAATGTAGTGTTTATAGGATAAAGATAAGGAAAATATCTACATATATACACTATAGATGAATTTTTTTCAAGTGTTTTTGATCCATACTTGGTTGAATCCATAGTTTTGTTTTTTGTTTTGTGCTGGTCCTGAGGCTTGAGCCAGGGGCCGGGAGTGGTCCCTGAGCTTTCTCAAGGCCAACATTCTACCACTTGAGCTATAACTCCCCTACTTTTTGTGTGTGTGTGTGTGATTAATAAAAATCTCACAGACTTTTATTTCCTGGGCTGGCTTTGAACTGTGATCCTCAGATTTTAAAAGCCATCAGCTCCTAACTAGTTAGCTGACAAATATTTGAGAAAAGCAATTCAAAAGACAAAAAATTTAAATGTGCAGAGAATTTTGGAGGTTTCAGTTTCTGGTCAGCTGGCTCCAATGTGTTGGGGCCAAAGTGGTGAGGCAGAACACTGTGGCAGGTTACAGGCAGAGGAAAGCTGATTACTTTATGACAGCAAGGAAATAGAAAAGATGGAGAAGGAGTAGGAAATCTTTTTTAATAAATCAAATCTTTTAATAGATCCCGAGAAACCTACTTCCTCCAATTAGTCTTCACTTCCCTACTACTTTCCAATAACAACATCAAATTAGAATCCACAAATGGATTATTCTATCAATTAGGTCAGGCTCCCATGATCCAACTACTTTCCTAACTCCCTATCTCTGAAAACTGCATTGGGATCAAGTCTTTACTACACAAGCCTTTGGAGGGTTAAGGGAAGACTTTATATTCAAACCATAAGACCTTCAGTATAAAATACTTGGATACAGAGGGCTAAATGTACTCACATCACGATGGTATTTATTCAATATGATAATCTACTTAAAGCATTTCACGCATTACCTAGCATAAGTAAGCCCAATCAAACCCCTATGAATTAGGTTGATAGATAGGAAAATTTCTACATTTATTACATAGATGCCTTTTATTCTCTAAGCAGACCAAGAGGTACATGTGAAGTAAGAGAACCATCAGAAAATGAACATCTGGAAATGGTAAAAGAGCACCCAGGCTACTACAGGCAACTTAATCCACACAGCTCAGCCTAGAGATGCTTTGGTCTACTAAGAATGTTTCGAAAAATAATTTTTTTTTAAATTTCAGGAATGGAATCGATAAACATTTGCCAAACACCTGAGTTGCCACAAAAAGTGACCATCAAACAAAAGGTCTCTTTAACAACAGCTCCTCTGAAACAAGATATAAATGAAAGTTCTAAGCATAAGGAGTATCTTCAATGTCAGTATACCTTCCAACCACTGAAGAATGTCTTTAAGCTTTCACCTCCTTGTCGAATTCAGAGGGCCTTAGCTATCAATCAGACCTCCCGGTAACAAGACTCTTTTTATCTCTCCCTTCTATTGGTCTTAATAATCCATAGTTCATCTGATGTTTGAAAGACCAAGAGTTAGATGGACATTTCATTCAGTTCCTACAAATGTTCAGTAAGGTCAGGCACTGATGGCTCACATCTGTATTACTAGCTACTCAGGAGGTGTTTTTACAGAGCCAATATCCAATAACCAGCTACCATAGTAGATGATGCTGAGAGATGGATGGAAGAAGCAGACAAACCTAGGATGGCATAGAGTGCCGAATTTAAGGACAGAGATGTCTCAGGTAATACCCAAAAAAGCCTCCCATACCTGCAGGAGAATGAGGAGTTTATATGCTAAGCTAGGAAAAGGTGGATAGGGGCAGTGACCAGGCAAAAACCTGGGATTTCTTGAACTTTCAACACTGCTTTTGCTGTGTCCCAGAGTTTCTGGTATGACATGCTTTTATTTTCATTGAAGTACTATTCAACAGTGTGTTGTTCAGTCTTGCTATTGAGTTCTGGTTCTTTTGTGATCAGATAGAATATAGGGAGTTATATCAATAAATATTTCCTCAGGATTATTGTATATCCTAGGATATGATCTATTTTGACGAAAGTTCAATGGTCTGCTTAGAAGAATGTCTTGTGTGGTTGCTAGGTGAAATACTCTGTAGATATCTATTAAGTCCATTTGGGTTATGATGTCACTTAATTTAGAGGTTTCTTTGCTGATCTTCTGTTTGGTTGAATTATCCTTTGATGAGAATGGGGTGTTAAAATCTCCCTCTATTATTGTGTTGGGGGTCTCTAAGTTTTTGTTAGTTTACGAGTGTTTGTTTGATTGGAGTGCTTGTTTGATTGTTTAATTGGGAGCTCTGCTATTTGGTGCATATATTGATGACTGTAATTTGTTTCTTCATGGATCATGCCATTTCTTAATATGTAGTGACCTTCTTTATCTCTTATTGATTTAACATGAAGCCCATTTTATCAGCTATCAGTATGGCTACTCTTTCCTTCTTGCAGGATTTAGCTGCTTGGAATATCTTTTTCCATTCCTTCACTCAGAATTTGTGTTCATCTTTGGCAGATGTGTTTCTTGGGGACAAAAAATGGATGGATCTTGTTTTTTTTGTGTTGTTTTGTTTACAAAAGTAACAGCTTTATTTATGAAAATGCTCAGGGACAGCACCCAGACCCTGAGTTCAAGCCTTATGGCCAACCAAAAAAAAAATATTTCTACTTGAACTTGTCTACTTTCTCAATTCTTAAAGGACAGAAATACTTCCTTTTAAACACATGGCCCCATGGTTCCTCCTCAATAACCTTGTTTTTTCCATCTCCTTCCAATAAAGTCAGTACCTTCTTCCTGATGCACATTTGAAGTGAAATTGGTGATTCAACCCTCAAAATACAATTTTTAATAATACTGAGAAATGCAGGAAATAGACAAAATACACACCCACTTGGATTTTAAAATCCATGCTTCTTGAAAATATTACAGGAAAGGGGAAACACTAGGGCTCCTTGGCATGGGTCGAAACTTCCTAAGTAAAGATCCAGAAACATAACACATCAAAGCAAGGCTGGATAATTTGGATTGCATCAAACTGAAGAGTTTCTGCATAGCAAAAGACATAGCTAGCAAAATAAATAGAAAGACTACAGAATGGGAGAAGATCTTTACTAGCTATGCCTCAGACAAGGGCCTCGTGTCTAAAATATACTTAGAGCTCAAAAAATTAAATGCCCCCAAAACAAATTCTCTAAGAAACAGCAACTAAATTAGTAAATTGGCTAAAGTCTTAAAGAGAGACTTCTCAGAAGATGAAGTAAGAATGGCCAACAGAAACATGCAGAGATGTTCAGCATCTCTGGACATAAAAGACATGCAAATCAGAACAACACTGAGATTTCACTGCACCCCAGTTAGAATGGCCAATGTCAACAAAACTAACAATAACAGGTGCTGGCAGGAATATGGCCAAAAGGGAATGCCACCACACTGTTGGTGAGAATGTAAACTTGTTGAACCACTCTGGAAAGCAGTATGAATGTTCCTTAAAAGACTACACATAGAGCTTCCTTTTGATCTAGCAGTTCCACTTCTGGTTATTTATCCAATTGACCACAAACCAGGCCACACTAAAGCTACCAACACAACCATGTTCACTGTAGCATTGTTTACCATAGCCAAGATATGGAATCAGCCCAGATGCCCCTCAGTGGATGAATGGATCAAGAAAATGTGAAATGTGTGTGTGTGTGTGTGATACATACCTCACTGACCATGTTCCACTTTTTAAAATTGAGGTATTATGATCATATGATAAAGGTAATAAGTACATACACATGTGTATACACACACACAATGGACTTATATGCTTCTATCAGAAAGAATGACATTAGAAAGAATGCCATTCATAAGGAAACAGAAAGACTTGGAAAAAATTATATTAAGCAAAAAAAAAAATAAGTTGTATTAAACAAAGTAAGCCAGACCCAAAGAAACATAGGTTGCATAGTTTCCCCTCATTTTTAGTAATGAGAATGTGCTATAAATATACAGGCAAACACAATGGATAGGAAAACACAAAAAAATTATATAATAAGTTAAACAGGACTCTAAACATTCACACAGATACCAAAGGAGGATATTCTTAGGAGAGGATCACAAAGGCTCAATAGTTATGTGCATATGATCATATAAAATGATGCTTACTGAAATGAACTCCACATAAAGGAAAATAAGTTTTTTTCTTTTTTCTGTTTTTCCCTTTTTGTTGCTGTTTTTTGTATTTCTGTACCTCTTGTCTTGTATGTAAGTTTACCTGATTTGGGGAGGGTAAGGGGAAGCACAAAATTAGTGAGATAAAGGGTGAACTAATTCAGCAGTGATACTAGACACTACATTGATTTTGTTTTGGGTCCGGTCGTGGGGCCTGAACTCTGGGCCTGGGCGCTGTCCCTCAGCTCTTCAGCTCAAGGCTAGC
>NW_012267219.1:28817287-28871906 GCF_000151885.1 Dipodomys ordii | reverse complement strand
TGGTTTATTGGAGATAGGAGTCTCACGGTCTCTCCTGCCCGGGCTGGCTTTGAACCGTGATCCTCAGATCTCAGCCTTCTGAGTAGCTAGGATTACAGGCGTGAGCCACCAGCGCCCGGCAGGCCGTGAAACTCTTATGTCCAATAAACTACCAAAAAAACATAAGTGGCGCTGTGGCTCAAGTGGTAGAGTGCTTGCCTTGAGATGAAGAACTGAGAGACAGTGCTCAGGCCAAGAGTTCAAGCCCCATGACTGACAAAAAAAAAAAAAGTCAAAGGATTTACTGTTACATGGAGAGTGTCAGGTGGCAAGCCAGGATTTAGATTTCTGTTCTCTAACCATGGCTTATCAGTCTATTAATAAACCTAAAAATCCAATTCAGAAGTATGCTATAGGCATTTCATCTTCAATAATGTCCAGTGGGAAAATTATGATAGGAAAAGTGTACATACCAATCCAGCTTTGTCTTACTTTATTCTTTTTTCTATTTGTGTGCTTTTGGCCAAATGATTGCACCTCAGTTTTTGAGGCTCATCTTTTCCATCCATAAGGATACGACTTCAGTTGTTCCAATGGTTGAGAGAATAAGAGGAAATATCTTACAAACCATCCTTGTGTACATTCTCCTTGCCATTAAATTGCAATTAATGTTCTAGTGTCATTCTTACTAGCAACTATTTAGTCTTTTACCTGCAGAGCTGATATGTAATATTTATTGCACTGATAAGTATTGTAGCATGTTAGCAAATGAAATGCTGTCTAGAATTAAATTTCAATGTTGTACCAAAGTGATCACCCATAATTTAGGGATGTTCTTTCTGTCCTTACAATTCTTCAATGTGATTCCTCACTATTACATTTCCAGGTTTTCTCTTCCCAATGACAGAAAGGATTCATGTTTTGGTTCCCTGCTGATTTGTCCTGTAGTCCTGAGGCAAACACTGTGTGGAAAGGAAGAGGATACATGCCGATGTAGCCCTTACAGCATTCCTGAAGTGACAGATCTGGAGTATGATAACCTTATAAACAACCAGCTAGCCTCTACAGATCAAATTATAATCGTCTATGTATTCTCAGCTAAGGAAAAGGACAAGCATATCGAAGAAGTAACTAAAGTATACAGAGAACTAAATAGATCCAGAACCATGCCTTGCATTCAGGTAATAACATGTAGGAAAATGTTTTGTTGTATGCTTTATCTTAATACATTTTCTCAGTAACATAAAAAATTATGAATGCCTCAATATTTTTGGAGAATGAGGAGTCTGAACTCAGAGCCTCATACTTGCCAAGCAAGTGCTCAACCACTTCAGTCAGAACAACAGCATTCTTTGCCTTACTTATTTTTCAGATAGTTTCACCCTCTTGCCTGGGGCCAGCTTAGACTGTGAATCTCTGACCCTTTTGCCTCTCTTTACTTTGATTACATATTCACATCAACATATGTTTGTTTGTTTGTTTTGTCGGTCATGGGGCTTGAACTTTGGGTTTGGGCTCTGTCCCTCAGCTCTTCAGCTCAAGGCGAGCGCTTTACTTGAGCTACAGTGCCACTTCTGTTTTTTTCTTGTGGTTTATTGGATATAGGAGTCTCACGGTCTTTCCTGCCCCAGCTGGCTTTGAACCACAATCCTCAGATCTCAGCCTCCTGAGTAGCTAGGATTACAGGCATGAGCCACCAGCACCTGGCCATATGTTTTACTCTTTAAGATAAGGTCTTTCAGCCAGTACTGGTGGCTCACACCTCTAATTTTAGCTACTCAGGAGGTTGAGCTCTGAGATTCTGGTTTGAAGCCAGTTCAGACAAGGAAGTCCATGAGCCTCTAATCTCTAATTATCCACTCCAAAACCCAAAAATGGAGCGGTGGTTCATGGATAACGTACTAGCCTTGAACAAAAAAGCTCAGGACAGTACCCAGGCCTTGATTTGAAACCCAAGAACACCACACAAAAAGATAAAAAGAAAACAAGATAAGGTTTTACTGACTTTTCTTACTCAAGGGTGGCTTCTAACTATGATCCTCCTAGCTCTACCTTTTAAGGTACAAGGATTGCAAGCATGAGCCACTGTACCTCACTGACCACATTCCACTCTCCAAAATTGAGGTATTACGATCATATGATAAAAGTTATAAAATTTAATGGCTATGACTTTATTCCCAAAGTTTCATGTGCTTAGAAAATTGGTATTGAGGTGGTAGAAACTTTAAAAGTAGGGTCCTGTAAGAGATAATTAGATCACAGTGATGCTACCACTAGCAGAAATTAATGACTATCATAAGGGAGTGTATTAGGTCCCATGGGACTAGATTAGTTCTTATGAAAATGTATTGTTTTAAGGTTGAGGTTTTTTTTTTTTTTTCTTGGCCTCTTCCACATGTAGCCATTCTCTTCATGCTTCACCATGTTGTGAAATAGCCAGGGAGGCCATCATTAGATGCCAGTGCTGTTTGGAATTCTGGTGGCATGCCAGGTATTGAAATCATGAGCCAGATAAATCTTTTTAAATATATATCTGATATTTTGTTATAGCAAGGCAAAATGGATTAATACAGGCATATGGCATAATGAATTTTTATGTATCTGTGTAATCACCATCCAGATCAAGATATAGAATATTTCCAGTCCAATAGAATAGAATGCCAATATTCTCCCATTCTGTGTCCATAGCAGACATTAGTAATTTATCATTCTATTTAACTGAGTCTTGGCTAAGCTCTGAACTACTTTATCTGAATACTCTTCAAGTAGTTGCTACCAGTCTCCGTAGCCATGCATTAAAACAACTCTTATTTTTTTTATTTTATCACTGTGGCCTACTTCCCTGACTGTCTCTTTCTCTCAACCCCACTACTTCTGCTTGCTGCAGGCCTTTATTACTGCCCACAGATTTTCTACATTATCCTAACTGGTTTTTCTGCTTCTGGTCTTGGTCTCTTTGATATTTCTACCTATTACAGAGTGTTCTTTTTACCATGTGAACATGACTGCAGTGTTCTTATAATCCTTTAAGTCAAGTCTGAGTTCTTTAGACTCACTCACACTATGGCTCTCTCTATCCTGATGGTTCCACTCCCTGTCCCACCTTACTCTTATTATAGCTCTAATGAATATATTAGCTTGATAATATATTAGTATTTGATCTTCCTCAGGTGAAGGCATGTGAAAGCCAAAAGTCCTGGATTGTGTCAAAGCATGACCACATCACTCTGAGCAGGAATGTGGAAATGAGATACTCAGGAAGGGTAGGGAGCCACAGGTGAGGGGCAATGGCAATAGAGCCTCAGTTAAGGAAGTGATGGCAGCCCTTGGTGCCACAGTTTCAGGGCAGCTTGTTACTGGCATCCTCAGAGGGGAACTTGGAGTCATAGGTGAGCTTCTCACCATGCAGTATGTGGTAAAGGGCAAAGATGACAGTATGTTTCTGACATTCTACATGGATGATAGGATAGAAGCAGCTGGCTTCATATGAGTGGTTGATGGCATTTTTAAGAGTAGGTTTCTAGGAACTACTTGTACAGATACATTTACTGAAGTCTTACAATATGTGGTAATGTGACAGGGACTGGATTTTGGAATTTCATTCAAGTCTAATCTTATCTTCAAGGAAAAGGCAATCCAGAAAATGGACAACCAGAGCATGGTGAAGTGACAACCAGAGCATGGGTCAGAAATATAGATAGAGCATTCAGGCAGGAAGCATCGTATAGAGCAGTATGATTCAGGTGGAGAGCACTTTCCTATACATTGCCATGTTTTAGAAGACTCCATGTTGGAAGACAAGAGGATGTGGGACAGATCACATTGAGAAAGCCAGCAAACAGGTGTTCACAGGGGCCTGACTGTGAGGCTTGAAAGGATTTTGAACTCTGCTTGAAAAGTAGGAAGGTTCGTTAAAGGATTTATGCATAGAAACAACATGAAAAGACTGTGTGGTGAAGGATAATTTTGATAGAAAGATGCAGAGTGGCAGGGACAACTGTTACTGCACTTAACCAAGTGTGAAATTATCAAAGTGAAAGTGAGAAAAGGATGGTACATATGAAGTAAGGCTGCATCAGAAATAAGACTCCATAAGATCTGGAAGTATTAAGTAGGGAAGAGTTTACCTCTCATCTTCTCATTTGGACAATTTAGAGAACAGTAGCACTGGTTTTTATTTGTTTGTTTATTCATTGAGATAGGGAATTTAGAGTTGTTTTTTTTTTGGGGGTCCGGTCGTGGGGCCTGAACTCTGGGCCTGGGCGCTGTCCCTCAGCTCTTCAGCTCAAGGCCAGCGCTCCACCACTTGAGCCACAGCACCACTTCCGGCTTTTTTCTTTTTGCTTATGTGGTGCTGAGGAATCGAACCCAGGGCCTCAGGCATGCAAGGCAAGCACTCTACCACTGAGCCACCTTCCCAGCCCCGAGATAGGGAATTTAGAAGAAGGAGGGTAAGAAATATCTCAGGCTGGATGCTTGACATATTCTTAGAATCCTATACTTAGAAGTCTGAGGCAGGAAGATTGAAAGTTCTAGCCAGCTTGAACTACATAGAGAGAGGCCATCTAAAAATAAAAATAAACGAATTTCAACATGTCTTATTGCTTAGGTGGCTATCTCAAAACATAAGAGCTTAAACCAGTAAGCATCTGTTTGTTTGTGAATGGTACTTAACCCTGCTTCATGGAGCATTGGAGAAGTCAGTTTGAACAGGCCAAGGGATTCAAGCCCATTCACATGGCTGGTGGGAAGTGCTACTGCCATTTGGAGCTTAATTATGGCAATTGGCCCAGGGATCTCTTTTCATAAGGACTCTTGGAGCCCTGCTCCAGATTCTGCATAACAAGATGCCTGTTTTAAGAAGGAATGTTCCAAGAGGTGAAATGGGAACTACTT
The DNA here is from genome assembly GCF_000151885.1 of Dipodomys ordii. Lineage (NCBI taxonomy): Eukaryota > Metazoa > Chordata > Mammalia > Rodentia > Heteromyidae > Dipodomys > Dipodomys ordii. The sequence goes on along the minus strand of NW_012267219.1, from coordinate 28,867,031 downwards.
CTCTTAATACCTAGTCTCACAGTGGCACGTATGCTATTGGTCAATGCCTATCCCAGGCCAAACTAGATTCAAGGGCATCAGAAATGGCATCCATCTCTTGATGGAGTGGCAAATAATCTGTAGCTATGTTTAATCCACCATAAGAACATTTAAAGAAAAGAATAAATAGTCCTGTTGGACATGCTGAGTTTTGGTTTCCTGAGTGATGAAAAATGGAAGATCAAGAAGTCAACATCTCAGGCTGGGAAGGTGGCTCAGTTGTAGAGCGCTTGCCTTGCATGCATGAGGCCCTGGGTTCGATTCCTCAGCACCACATAAGCAAAAAGAAAAAAGTTGGAAGTGATGCTGTGGCTCAAGTGGTACAGCACTAGCCTTGAGCTGAAGAGCTGAGGGACAGCGCCCAGGCCCAGAGTTCAGGCCCCACGACTGGACACCCCCCCCCAAAAAAAAGAAGTCAACATCTCAACTTACAAATTTTGTGAGGAGAGCACTAGTTTCGGTAGATGTTTAGTTATTTACTCATCAAAAAATAATAGAAATATGTGTGAAGATAGTGAATAGCCTGGAGCATTGCCTCTAATAACACTTTTTAGTATAGTAGAAACTTAGAGGTAAAGGACAGAAAAAAATGTATTTGCTGAAGACTAATGAAGACCTGGGGGCACAGGAAGGAGACCTAGAAAAAATGTGGCCACAGAGGCTGTGAGAGAATTGAAGAGTGATACAAATTAACCTCACATGCCATAAAGGAGTCAAGTAACAAGAAGCAAAAATGTTCACTAGCCATTGGCAATACACAAACCTTTGATGAGCCATGGAAGCAATAGTAAGGATAAAATCTAGAATACAAATACTAAAGAATACAAATACTATTAAGTAGAACAAAAACTCAGTTGCCTGTGAAGTATCTTTTAAACTTCTTTTCTTTTCTTTTAGAGTCATTTGGATCCCTTTCGGTTGCTAAAATACAACATCTTGTCAGCATCTAAATTTACAGGCAGTGATTGTCCACTTCTGGTTCAAAGACACAATATCACCCCAGGCATTTTTTTGGTATGTGTTTTAAAATAGATCACTGTTCTAGCTGGACTATTGTTTGTAATGTTGGTCTAATTTGGAGATCATTCATAGGGTCCAGAGAAGGCTGAAGAATTCAGACATAGCTTTTACAATAAATTTTGACTATAGGTCTTCCTAGCTATTGAGTTATCCTTCCTATTGATCTAATGAAGTTAAAAATTGGACATTGTTAAAATTGAGGTGGCCAAATGAATTGTTGTGGAGATTACTCTTTGTAGTAAGATCAGTTCTCACTTTTAAGGTTATATAGTAGTTAGGTAAGGAACTAAGAATACATAAAAAGTACATAATTGAAAATAGAATAACTACTGAACTGAGGAAACTGAGTGCGCAGAGAAAGCATGGGAATTGAAAACAGAGCTGATTTCATGACCTGGTTCTATTACACGCTTGTTGTGTTATCTTTGGCAGATTTCTAAGCCTGATTTGTCTCTTAAAATAGAAAGAGTTATTGTAAAAGTAATTACTGTAAAATTTCAGCAAGACAATTGTATAAAGTACTTGTTTCAATTTCTTGCACCTTAGTGGTAATTCATAAACATTAATTCCATTGATCTGCTTTCGGTCACTGTAAATTAGGTTTGCCTTCACTAGAATTTTCCTGAAAGGATTCAAACAATAATGATTCTTTAGGTTGATGACACTTGCATATCAGTGTTTTTTTTTTAAGCATCTCTAAGGGATGGGGGCATGGCTTAAGTGGTAGAGCACCTACTTAGCAAGCAAGAGGACCTGTGTTCAAACACAAACATCTTGTAAGTAATTTTTCTAAGAAGCAACAGGCAGGATGTTCTCTCAAGATCCTTCCATCTTGGAAGGAGGAGGAGAAGAAGAAGGAGGAAACCCCATGATTTTGTCTACTGTCAATAGATGCATCAGATACATTACAAAATCAAATGTAACTTCATGAAAGTTACATTTTAGGAACAGTAAGTATAGCAGCTGACATTGAAATAATTATGATAATGTTAATAGAGTTTTAACTCAAAAATGGCTAGGCTCCATGCTAAGTAATTCTTGTGGGTTTTTTTTGTGGGGGGAGGGGGTCCGGTCGTGAGGCCTGAACTCTGGGCCTGGGCACTGTCCCTCAACTCTTCAGCTCAAGGCTAGCGCTCTACCACTTGAGCCACAGCGCCACTTCTGGCTTTTTTTTTTTTTTTTGCTTATGTGGTGCTGAGGAATCAAACCCAGGGCCTCAGGCATGCAAGGCAAGTGCTCTTATCACTGAGCCACTTTCCCAGCCCCAATTCTTGTGTATTTTTTCATCTAAATCCTCATAGTAAACAAAGGAGAGATGGAAAGATAGGTACATACTAATATTAATCCTGACAAAGAGATAGAAGCTGAAACTTAAGCAATTCATCCAAGGTCAAGGAGCTAGCCAAGTAGAAGGTCAAGGTTAAAATACAAGCTGGGCATCGGTGGCTCACACCTGTAATCCTAGCTACTCAGGAGGCTGAGATCTAAGGATTACCGTTTAAAGCCAGCCCAGGCAGAAAAGTCCATTAGACTCTTTTTTTTTTTTTGGGTCCGGTCATGGGGCCTGAACTCTGGGCCTGGGCACTGTCCCTCAGCTCTTCAGCTCAAGGCTAGCGTTCTACCTTGAGCCACAGCACCACTTCCAGCTTTTTTCTTTTTGCTTATATGATGCTGAGGAATCGAACCCAGGGCCTCATGCATGCAAGGCAAGTGCTCTACCACTGAGCCACCTTCCCAGCCCCCATTAGACTCTTATCTCCAATCAACTACCCAGAAAAAGCCGGAAGTAATGCTGTGGCTCAAGTGGTCTATATAGTTTGTTTTTTTTTTGTCGGTCATGGGGCTTGAACTTTGGGCCTGGGTGTTGTCCCTCAGCTCTTCAACTCAAGGCGAGCCCTCTACCACTTGAGCTACAGCGCCACTTCCATTTAACCTTGAGCACAAAGAGGCTCAGGGATAGTGCATAGGCCCTGAGTTCAAGCCCCAGGACTGACAAAAAAAAAGATTGAAATACAGATTTTCTCACTATAAATAGCAACTGCTATTATTTTATTTTATTTTGTTTCATTTTATTTTATTGTTAGCTTGGGGGGGGGGCGCTGTCCCTCAGCTCTTCAGCTCAAGGTGAGCGCCTTACCTCTTGAACAACAGTGCCCCTTCAGGTTTTCTAGTGGTTTATTGGAGAAAAGAGTCTCATGGACTTTCCTGACCGGGTTTGGCTTTTGAACCATGATCCTCAGATCTCAGCCTCCTAAGTAGCTAGGATTATAGGTGTGAGCCACCAGTGCCTGGCTAGAAACTGCTTTCAATGAAGACTGCAAGAACTCCTCCCACAAGGTAGTCTCAAGCCCACTACTTTGGGTATATGAAAGAGATGTATAGTGTAATACTTTCAGCTCATGAATGAGTTCCAGTTGAGAAGAAACTAAATGAATACTGAGCAAGAAGGCACAGTGACTCTTAGCTTCTTACAGAAAACAAGCTATCTGGTCACATGTGCCAAAGAAACAGATTCTATATAAATGAGATGGAGCAGAGGGTCATCCACGCATCTTCAGGGATGCCACACACAAAGAAAGTGAGAGTAGCTCAATCACTGGTTTCTCAAAGCTGAATTATTTGTCAGATTTCAGCGGAAATATACATAATTGTCATGTAAACAGTCCTATTGTGTGGAAGAGAAATCGTAGGTCATGCCTGGCTCATCACTGCCTGGATCTCCTGGGTGCAGGAGTATTGGCAGGTGAACTTGCTTGGTTTGTAGCCTGGCTTCTTATAAATATACTGTGGTTAGGACGGGGAAAAATCAATCCACATAATGAAAATATATGTGTTCCTTAAGTTCTATTCATCTGTCCCATCAGAATCCAGAGTTTGACAGGTGAAATTGGCCTATTTCTCTGTAAGAGGATATTAACACTGATGCTGATCACCTGAGACAAAGTCCTATTCAAACAATGGCTGCCAAGCCAAGAACAAGGGGAAGGCTTCAGCCTGTGGATCTGTCTGTCCACTGGGTGACAGTGTTGGTCCATCAGAAATAAATGTGTTTTGTCCCTGGTCCAGGAAACTCCAGGTCCCTGAAAGGAAAGACTGCATCCAGATGGCACACAGAGGGCCACGGAGAGCCGTGCGGCTGCTCCTCCCTGAGTGAGCAGAACGGGTTTATATGTTATCTTTCAATGGAAAATCTTGTCTTGCTAGTCTCAGTTTCTCTGGGAAAGCACTGCAGAGCATGTATGTGATTTCCATAATAAACTGCATTTTTTTCTCAAAATGTAAACAAGGCAGATAGCTTGCAAAGAATGTTATGACAGGGGCTGGGAAGGTGGCTCAGTGGTAGAGCGCTTGCCTTGCATGCCTGAAGTCCTGGGTTCGATTCCTCAGCACCACATAAGCAAAAAGAAAAATGCCGGAAGTGGCACTGTGGCTCAAGTGGTAGAGCGCTAGCCTTGAGCTGAAGAGCTGAGGGACAGCGCCCAGGCCCAGAGTTCAGGCCCCACGACCGGACCAAAAAAAAAAAAAAAAAAGAATGTTATGACAAATAAACTCAAAATTCATTTTAGCTATTTATTAAGATTTATTAGGGGTTTATTCTTCTAAGTATACATTACTTCAGGGCTCTGAAGAGGGCAGTGGTTCTTATTGGGGTCTGTTATTTTCAAATTGCCAAGTCCCAGGTTGACATCATTTTGTCCCTGTCAAGAGGAAAGACAGGAAGACAAGAACAAGAAGTTGTAGTAGCCAATTCCATGTGGTTGCTGGGAATGATGGAGGTATGTTAGCAAAATGCATTTAGAGGGAGAGTGATGTAGCCAGCCCAACGAGACAGAAAATGAGTTTAATGTTTGTTTTAGGAAGCTTTGAGAGGGTTGGTTGATGTTAATTTTTTTCTCTTCCACTCCACCTCTCCCAAAATGGAGAATAAAAGATAATGGCTCAAAATATTTGTGACATCATTATAATGTTTTGTGAGCAATGAAGTTACAGTAATGTGAGGCTCTGCTCCAAATTCTTAATTAGGTTGGAAGACTAAAATAGGATGCTCAATTTAAAAAGTAGATCACCTAAAAGCTTTCTTTTTTCTTCTTTCGTTTATTTGGTCCAATTTATGTATGTTAAATTAGGATACTTATATTTTGTACAGTTAATGTAACAAAGGTTTTGAATAGTTAAGCAACACTAGAGGAGTTCTATTTGAGCTCTGAGAATCTCAAGTGAGGCTTAGAAATATAACCAGGTCCTCTGGATTTCACTCCCTGAGGTTCACAATTGGCAACATTGAACAATACAAAACAAAGGGCTATGGAAGGTGCCTTGCCAAACTCCAGCTGTAAGACACTTCTTTGCTCTTTGGATACTTCAGTCCTTCTCTGACTTTACGACACCCAGCAGCGTAGGAGTATTTAGACAAATTGTACCCTTCCTTCCTTCCTTCCTTCCTTCCTTCCTTCCTTCCTTCCTTCCTTCCTTCCTTCCTTACTTCCTTCCTTCCTTCCTTCCTCCTCTCTTTCCTTCCTTCCTTCCTTCCTTCCTTCCTCCTCTCTTTCTTTCTTCCTTCCTTCCTTCCTTTCTTTCTTTCTTTCTTTCTTTTCTTTCTTTTTTTGTGTGCTGGTTCTGGGGCTTGAACTCAGGGCCTAGGTGCTGTATCTGAGCTTTTGTGTACTATTTGAGCCATAGTTCCACTTCTGGCTTTTTGGCATTTAATTGGACTTTTCCTGACAGGGCTAGCTTGTATCCTCAGATCTCAGCTTTCTGAGTAGCTAGGATTATGGGTGTGAGCCACTATGCCTAATTACATGCATTTTATGTTCTTGAAGAGAAGAGGTTTGGTGGTCTCACCCAGAAACACTAATGAGAAGAGGCCTTGAACAAACAAGATTGAGAATTTGCTGGGATGAGTGCAGAGCAGAACAGAGCAGTGCAGTTTCTTCAGGGAAGCAAACCCAACCTGGATACCTCTATTTCTCCCTGAGGGAATCACAGAGAAAGCAAAACTGAGAATAAAATGCAAGGGCTTGTATCCTCAGCAGCCCAGAAAACCCTTTATCTGTTTGTCTCTGTAGAGAGGTGCACAAGATTCAGTCATCCCAGTCTTAGCTACTGCACAGAATTCAACAACAACAAAAAAATAAGATTAGTGTGTGAAATGACTCATATGACATAGACTAATTAGTATACCCCTTAATTATTACTGAAATAAAACAGGTCTTGCTTGTCTTGGTGGTGGAGGAAAAAAAGAAAAGAAAAGCAGAGTCTCTAATGTGATCAACTGAAGATCTTAGGAGACTGAAACAATGTTGCTAAACCGCTAACTAATGGAAGGACTCAATTTCTTTCATTCTTTACCAAAATAATGCTAATGGGTATTCCCCTTACAGGCTTTTTTCTTATTTTAAATGTACTTAGATTTCTTCTGGCAGCTCTTTCTTCTTCCATTCTAAATAATATTCATTAAAGGTCTGTAATGTTTTCATCATGTGATGCTGTTTGACTACTAACTAGAAAAGGCTATTGGGCCTAGTGAACATGTTCACCTTGGCCAAGAAAGGAACTCTCTTCCTGGCCTCCCAAATACTAGGGTGGGGCCAGAAAACATAAGTGATCCACTTCAGTTAAGGGGAGACCAAAGCTTGGGAAAGAGAGTGAATCCTGTAAGGAAAGTAATTGCCAAGAGAAATAGGAGTCCATGTATAGACAGAAAGAACCCACTTAGGATAGGAATTCCTTCTGAGTTTATATTCTAAAGATTATATTCTAAGTGACTGGGGTGAGGCTCAGTGGTAGTGCATGTTCAAGATTCTGGGTTTGAACTCTAGGACATACATACATACATACATATGAATAAAGTAATATACTAGCTCCTAAAAAGGAACACTTACTATTTGGTAAGACTATACATTTCAACACTACATGATTCTAATTTTTTTAATGTTCTTTAAAATAATTTAATATCAAAAGCCAAGTGCCAGTCAGTTGCTCATGCCTGTAATCCTAGCTACTCAGGAGTCTGAGATCTGAGGATCACAGTTCAATGCTAGCCTGGGCAGAAAAGTCCATGAGACTCTTATCTCTAATAGACTACCAAGAAAAATCTAGAAGTGGTGCTGTGGCTCAAGTGGTAAAGCACTAGCCTTGAACACAAAGAGACTCAGGGACAGCACCCAGGCCCCAAGTTCAAGCCCCAGGACCTGCACAAAATAGTAATAATAATAATTGAACATCAGCTAGGTGCCAGTGGCTCAGTTCTATAATCCTAGCCACTCAGGAAGCTGAGATATGAGAATTGAGGTACAAAGCCAACCCAGACAAGAAGATCCATGAGACTGTTATCTCCAATTAGTTACCAAAAAATGCCAGAAGTGAAGCTGTGGATCAAATTGTAGAGCACTAGTTTTGAGCATAAGAGCTAAGGGACAGTGTCCAGGCCCTGAGTTCAAGCCCCAGTACCTGCACTAATAATAATAATAGCTATTATTAATATCCAGTAATAAATGTTTAAAATTAAAATTTATGGTATATTCATATAATAGAATATTATTCAGTATGTTATAACACCAATGATGCTAGTGTGAAAGAATTTCTTGTATCTTATTTTGTGTGTATAACACATTTATACTTGTGTAATTGTATAATATAATAATAAATGTATAATAAAAAAATCAGCAAACCATGGTTTTGTTGTGTCTTCCTGACTGGAGGGAGTAAGTAAAATAGTTTACCCAAAATTATACAGCTACTCAATATTGGGGCTGGTGTGGACAACTTTCTCTACCCACTCATGCTAGAACAAGGTATATAAAGTGGTGCAGGTGCAGTACAGTAGCAATTCAAACATTAGCCAGGCTCAGTGATACATATCCATAGTCCCAGTTACTTGGGAGGCTGAAGCAGAGGATTGCTGGGGTTTAGAAATTTGTCTGCACATAGTAAGACTTCATCACTTTTTAAAAATCATTATCATATACCTAGCAGTTCCATCTATAGCTACAGAACCCAAAGAATTTGAAACAAGGCATTTGTTTCATAGAAGGGTTAATTCACATTGTCAAAAAGGTTTGAATTTTTATAGGAATGAAAGCCTTTGGGTCTTAAGCAATTGAGGGCATTTCGGCAAGCAACACGAACCAATTCTGACTAACTTGGGGAAAAGGGAGCAGTTAAAGAATTTTGAGTAAGTAATCCATAGAGTCGAAGACAGAATTAATCCGATCATTAATAATACCTTAGGTAGGAATTGGAAGAATAGCCCAGTGATTGCCTAGCATGCCTGAGTTCTGGGTTCAATCCACATTACTACCAACACTGTATGAGGGTTCAATCTGCCTTACTAGCAACACTCTATGAGGACACATTTCTCCTCACCAGTGTTTGTTTTCTTGATGGATGCCATTCTGACTCAGGTGAGATAGGGCCTTACCGTGGTTTTTTGTTTGCATTTCCTTTATGGCTAAGCATGTTAAACATTTCTTCATGTAACTATTATATTTCTTATTGTGAGAACAGTCTGTTCAGTTTGCCTTCCCATTTATTAATTAGATGATTCTCTTGCTGTTTAATTTTTTTCTTTTTGCGCTCTTTGTATATTCTGGATACTGATCTTTTATCTATTGAATAGTTGGCAGATGTTTTCTCCCCTTCTGTGGGTTGCCTCTTGATTCTGATGGTGTTGAATCTCTTTTAATTATTTCTCTTACTGTTCTGGCTAGGGATTCTAGTACCATCTTGAACAAGAGTGAGGAAATTGGAAAGCCCTTGTATTGTTGTTGACTTTAGGGGAAATTATTTCCATTTTTTCTCCATTAATATGAATATTGCAATGAGTTTGTAAGTTGCTTTGGGCAGCATGGCCATTTTAATTATATTAATTCTGCCAACCCATGAGCATAGGAAATCTTTCCATCTTCTGATATTTTCTTCAAATGACTTGTCCTCTACACTGAGTGTGATGTTGGATATAGATTTGTCATATGTTGCTTTGTTCAGGTACATCCTTTCTATTCTTTTTCTGAGGTTTGATCCTAAATGGAGATTGAATTTTGCAAAGGCACTTTTTTTTGCATGATCATGTGATTTTTTTGGGGGGGTTGATTGTATTCATGTGATAGATTACACTTTTTTTGGGGGGGGTCCGGTCATGGGGCCTGAACTCTGGGCCTGGGCACTGTCCCTCAGCTCTTCAGCTCAAGGCTAGCACTCTACCACTTGAGCCACAGCACCACTTCCAGCTTTTTTCTTTTTGCTTATGTGGTGCTGAGGAATCAAACCCAGGGCCTCAGGCATGCAAGGCAAACACTCTACCACTGAGCCACCTTCCCAGCCCACACTTTTTTTTTTGTCGGTCATGGGACTTGAACTCTGGGCTTGGGTGCTGTCCCTGTGCTCTTCAGCTAAAGGCGAGTGCTCTACCGCCTGAACCACCGCACCACTTCCAGTTTTCTAGTGGTTTATTGGAGATAAGAGTCTCAGGGACTTTCCTGCTCTGGCTGGCTTTGAACCATGATCCTCAGATCTCAGCCTCCTGAGTAGCTAAGATTACAGGCATGAGCCACCTCTGCCCGCTGGATTATACTTTGATTTATGCATATTGAACTATCTTCATATCCCTGGGATGAAATCAACTTGGTCATGGTGTATGATTTTTTTTCCAATGTGTTGTTGAATTTTGTTTGCAAGAATTTTAGAGTTTTGTATTAATGTTATTTAACAAGATTGGTCTATAATTTTGTTTGCTACATCTCTGTGGAGTTTTGTTGTTGTTGTTGTTTTTTTGGGGGGTCTGGTTGTGTGGCCTGAACTCTGGGCCTGGGCGCTGTCCCTCAGCTCTTCAGCTCAAGGCTAGTGTTCTACCACTTGAGCCACAGTGCCACTTTCGGCTTTTCTCTTTTTGCTTATGTGGTGTTGAGGAATCGAACCCAGGGCCTCAGGCATGCAAGGCAAGCGCTCTACAACTGAGCCACCTTCCCAGCCCCTCTGTGGAGTTTTGAATTGAATTTAGTACTTGCTTCCTAGAATAAGTTTGGCAGCATTCCTTCTCTATTTCATGGACTTTTGAGGAGTACTGGTGCTATATATTTTGAAGATCTGAGAAAATTAGGCTTTTCTTGAGACTGCTTCCTTATCATAGATCTGTTTAAGCAGTTTATATACTTTAGGTTCAGTTTTGGTAGGTCAACTAAATTTTTTCCCTCTTTTTTAGGTCAACTATATTTTTCCTTCTTTTTTTTTCTATCCATTTCTTCTAAAATTACAACTTAAATGAGTAAAAGTTTTGAATACATTCTTTCATGATTCATTTGATTTCTTTGGTATCTTTTTTGGTAATATTCCCATTTTCATCTATCATTTTATCAATTTGCTTCTCTTCCCTCCTTTTAGTCAAATTAACTAGGGGTTTATTATTCTTATGGTACAGTGTTTTGTTTCATTGATTCTTTGTGTATATTTTAATCTTCTTTTATTAATTTCTGCCATAATATTTAATATTCCTTTCTCTATATTTGTTTTATGATTAGCTTATTTGTATTCTAGAAGTTTGAGGTACATTCCAAGGCTATTTGAAATCTCTCTCTTTCTGTCTTTCTCTTTCTTTTTCTTCCCCTACCCTCTCTTTGTCTGTCATGGGGCTTGAACTCAGGGCCTGGGTGCTGTCCCTGAGCTTTTTTGCCCAAAGTGAGCCCTCTACCACTTTGAGTCATAGCTCTAGTTCTGGTTTTTAAGTGGTTAATTGGAGATGAGTCTCATGAGGACTTTCTTTCTTCCTGGACTGACTTTCAGCCATGATGCTCAGACCTCAGCCTCCTGAGTAGGTAAGATTACAGCCACCTGTACTCAGCTTCCTTGAGCAATTTTGCTCAAGGCTAGTGCTCAACTTCATTGAGCCACAGCCCCCCTTTGGTTTTCTGGTCGTTTATTGGAGATAAGAGTCTCATGGATTTTCCTGTCCAGGTTGGCTTTGAACCATGATCCTTACATTTCAGCCTCCTGAGTAGTTAGAATTACAGATGTGAGCCATTGTGCCCAGCTTTCTCTCATTTGATGGAGGCATTCATGGTTATAAATTTTCCTCTCAATACAACCTTTGCTTTGTCCCAAAGGTTCTGGTAGGATGTGCTTTCATTTCCCAATAGATTCCAGGAACTTTTTGATTTCGCTCTTCATTTCTTCAGTGACTTACATGTCTTTCAACAGTGTATTGTTCAGTCTACATGTGTTTGAATATTTTCTGTTTGTTTTTTTGGGTCCAGTCATGGGGCCTGAACTCTGGGCCTGGGCGCTGTCCCTCAGCTCTTCAGCTCAAGGCTAGCGCTCTATCACTTGAGCCACAGCACCACTTCCGGCTTTTTTCTTTTTGCTTATGTAGTGCTGAGGAATCGAACCCAGGGCCTCTGGCATGCAAGGCAAGCACTCTACCACTGAGCCACCTTCCCAGCTCATGAATATTTTCTGTAGTATCTGTTGAATACTAGTTTAATTCCCTTATGGCCTGATAGAATACAATGCATGATTTCAATTTTCTTGTTGTTTGCTGAGACTTGCTTTATGTCCTATATATATTCTATTTTGGAGATTTATGAGCTGCTAAGAAAAGTATGTATTGTGTCACTACTGGATGAAGTAACTCTGTATGTATCTGTTAAGTCTATTTGATCCACAGTGTCATTTAATGCTAAGATTTTTGTTGTTGTTGTTTGGATGACCTATTTATGAGAGAGTATATTTTCTTTTTTCTTTTTGTCAGTTGTGGGGCCTGAACTCTAGGCCTGGGCACTGTCCCTCAGCTCTTCAGCTCAAGGCTAGTGCTCTACCACTTGAGCCATAGTATCACTTCTGGGCTTTTTCTGCTTATGTGGTGCTAAGGAATCAAACCCAAGGCCTCATGCATGCAAGGCAAGCACTCTACCACTGAGCCACCTTCCCAGCTCTGAGAGTGTATATTTTCTTGTTTTTATTTTGTTGATTTTTTTCTTTTATTTCCTCCTCTTTTTTGTGTGTATGTATATCTTTTTTTTCAATAGATCTCCAAATCTCAGCAACATTTTGTTTCATGCTCTTTCTTTGTTTGTTATTTCCATGAAAACTTCCTATTCCTATGTATTCCATGTCACATGTCCTAATTCTGTCTTTTCAGCCTTTGAGTTTTATGCTTCAATCTTAGTCCAAAGGACATTGTAGGAGTGAAGTCAGGGGGATGATATAACTGGCCGTCCAAAAGAATCATGGCTGATGTCCAAGTGGCAAGACATGTTAGCAACAGAAACCCAAGAAATTCATTTGATCATGATTTTAGGTGACATAAGAGCCTTCATATTGAAGACCTTAAAGACCCACTATATACATATTTTTGGGGAGGAGGTGGGACTGGACTTTTGAACTCAGGGCCTTGTGCTTGCTTAGGCAAATACCCCCCAAAGGTACTCCCCCAACCCTTATATTTAGTCTGCCTTTCCACTTATTATTCAGGAATTATAATTGTCCATTGATGTCCTTCACACTGAGAATAGTGCCTGGCATGAAGCACATACTTAAAATAGCCATTATGGGTTTGGGTAATTTAAAAGAGGAGGAAAAAGTATATGTATGTGTGTAAAAATTTCAGTTTAAAATGGATACAGGTTTTTATAGATTTTAAAAAAATGCTTCAATAGTGACATGCCTGTAATCCCAGCCATTTAGGAGGCTGAGATCTGAGGATTGTGGTTCAAAGCCAGCCTGGGCAGGAAAGTCCCCGAGACTCTTATCTCCAATTAGCCACTAGAAAACTAGAAGTGGTGCTGTGGCTCAAGTGGTAGAGTGCTAGCCTTGAGCACAAAGAGTCTCAGGGACAGTGCCCAGGCCCTGAGGTTCAAGCCCCACAACTGACAAAAAGAAATAGTGACAATAGCATCAGGGTACTTGGTTTTTAAAATGCTACGAAAATTTGGATTATATCATTTGAGGTTCGTTTCTCTTTGTTTTTGCTGGGAGTTGAACCAGGCCTTGAGTATGTGAAGGATATTGTTATGCACCTGAGATAACACTTCCAATTGCTGTTTATAGTTTTGAATCTCAACCAAAATTCAAACAAACAAGAACCTTCTATACTGCATGGGGATATACTATAAGCTATAGAAATTGAAGGTATTTTCTAGTCTAACACAGTCCATATTATGGTCAAGTTATGATCAAAACTCGATCACTGCAGCCTGCTGCCTCACCAGGAGGCCATAGTTTTAGCTGATGTATGAAGATACATGGATTGGAAAGTTTTCTTCAGAGTTGTGAATAAAGCCCCAAATAAGAATGAAACGTTCTCAGCTTACCAATTTTTAAAATTGTACTTTTTTGGGGGGGATCAGATATGGGGCCTTGGCTCTGTCCTGGAGCTATTTTGCTCAAGATTAGCACTTTAGCTCAGTCATAGCACCACTTTGGGTTTTCTTGGTAGTTTAATGGGAGATAAGAGTCTCATGGACTTTCCTGCCAGGGCTGGCTTTGAACCTTGATCCTCAGATCTCAGCTTCCTGAGCAGGTAGGATTACAGGCATGAGCTACTGGCATCTGAGTATACTTTTTTTTTTTTTTTGGCAAGTCCCATGGCTTGAACTCTGGGCCTGGGCACTGTCTTTGAGCTTCTTTTGCTCAAGGCTAGCACTCTACCACTTGAGCCACCTCTCCACTTCTGGCTTTTTTGAGTAATTTATTGGAGAGAAGAGTTTCATGGACTTTCCTGCCTGGGCTGTCTTCAAACTGCAATCCTCAGATCTCAGCCTCCTGCGTAGCTAGGATTACAGGTATGAGCCATTAGTGCCTGGCTTGTAACTTGTTTTATTATATAAATATTTCAAATTTATTGTGTATTTGTGTAAATTGGCTAAAAGTCATCCTTATGTCACTATTTAGAAATAATCAGATTCTTTAGATCTTATAAAACATTTGCAACATATTTTTTGTTGTAACCTTGCCACTGATTATCATTAACCCATTGTCAGTGTGATCTTCTAAATTCAGGCCAAGATAAATGGCTTCTGTGGTTAATACCCAGGCATTAAAAAATAAAGGCAAAATATTTCCGATCAGGACAGAACTCCATTGGCTATGCAGACTGGCATAGAAAGAGGAGACACATTCTTTTGTTGCAGTTATTATAAATCCAAAAATTCTATTCCCAGGGAGAACTCTTGTAATAGGACATCCCTCTGTGGTGAAGATTTTGCTATCTGAAAGGAAAAGAACATGGGGCATAGGTGACTATGTCCTTTCTAGTACTTCGAGGATTTATTCCTTGAAGAGAAGTAGATCATTCTTTTTGAACTCAGGACCTGGGCACTGTCCCTGAGTTTTTTTGTTTGTTTTTTTCTTTTCTTTTTTTTTAACCCAAGGATTGCATCCTACCACCTGAGCCACATCTCCACATCCAGATTTTTGGTGATTAATTGGAGATAAGAATCACACTGGCTTTCTAGCCTGGTGTGCCTTCAGACTGCAATCCTCAGATTTCAGCTTCCTGAGTAGCTGGGATTACAGTTAGCCACTGGCACCAGGTAGATTTTTTTTTTTTTTCGTCAGTTGTGGGCCTTGAACTCTGGGCCTGGGCACTGTCCCTCAGCTCTTCACCTCAAGGTGAATGCTCTACCACTTGAGCCACAGCACCACTTCTGGTGGTTTATTGGAGATGAGAGTCTCATGGACTTTCTTGCCTGGGCTGGTTTTGAACCATGATCCTCAGATTTTAGCCTTCTGAGTAGCTAAGATTATAGGGATGAACCACCGGCACCTGGCAGGTAGATCATTTTTAACAATATAACTTCAGAACTACAATCAGCTGCTTCCCTTGCTACCTTTTCTTATCCTTTCTTCCTAACCTCTAACAGTTGAATATCTTCCAGTTGTTTGCCACAAGCTCTATAAAATAAACCCTTTCTTTCACAGAATGAGAAACCTGGCTTTACAAACAACAGAGAAAGCAGAATTTAAGAAATGGGAGAGGCTTTTGGAGCTATAAGTAATAAATCCTACTTGTGTTTTGTTTTGATGGAGGAAACTGTGGCTCAGTATGATTAAATGATATTTCTGAGTTTTAGACTAGTTTTGTCCAGAATTCAAGTCTACTGACTCCCAAATTCAAGGGCACTCTATTATCTCTTAGAAATTAACTATGTCATGAAATGTGTACACCAGGCAGTTAATCAGAATGATTAAGAATGGTTGTTGGTAATTTTAGACTTAATTAGGGTATTTGTTCTGCCACTTGTTCTATTTTCTTATCTTCAAATGATATATTCAGTTCCTTGAAATATGTATGATGACTACCTTATGTGTATACGCCTAATATTTTGTAGTGACACAGTTGAAGATCTTTATTTTTTTAATTTAAATTTTATTGTAAAGGTGATGTACAGAGGGGATACAGTTACATAAGGTAATGAGTACATTTCTTTTTTGAACAGTGTTATCTTTTCCCTTGTTTTCTCCCACTTTTTCCCCTCCTGATTCCGTGTCCTCCAAGTTGTAAAGTTCATTTCTAACCTAGTGTCTAGTGAGTATCACTGTTGAATTGGTTCAACCTTTGTCCCACTGTTTCTAAACTTATATACAAGACAAAAGGTAAAGAAGTTTTTTAAAAAGTTAAGAGTTGGTGGTTCACACCTGTAATCCTAGCTACTTAGGAGGCTGAGATCTGAGGATCGTGGTTCAAAGCCAGCCTGGGCAGGAAAGTCTCTATGAGACTCTTATCTCTAATTATACACCAGAAAACCGGAAGTGGTGCTGTGGCTCAGGTAGTAGAGTACTTGCCTTGAGCTGAAGAGCTAAGGGACAGCACCCAGGCCCAGAGTTCAAGCCCCACGACTGATTAAAAAAAAACAACCCCCCAAAAAAAACCTCACAACCCCCCAAAACAAAAACAAACAAACATAAGAAACCAGTGACAACAGAGAATAAGGAGACCAAAGAAAGAAAAATAACCACAAACAGTACAATAAAAAAACCCCTCTTGTTCCCATTTCTTGGAGTTCATTTTGATAAGCGTCATCTTATATGGTCATATGCACATAGTTATTGAGCCATGGTGATCCTCCCCTAAGAATATCCTCCTTTGTTCTCAGTGTGAAAATGCTTAGAGTGCTATTTAATTAATCATATCTGAGTGTAATTATTTGCCTTTCACTATCCATTGGATTAATGTATATTTATAGACCTATTCCGGTAATTACAAATGAGGGAAACCGTGCAGCATATGTATCTTTGGGTCTAGCTTACTCCACTTAATGTAATTTTTTCCAAGTATTTCCATATCCTTATGAATGGAGCACTGTCATTCTTTCTGATGGGAGCATAAAATTCCATTGTGTATATATATCACATCTTTTTTTTTTTTTTTTTTGGTCCGGTCGTGGGGCCTGAACTCTGGGCCTGGGCGCTGTCCCTCAGCTCTTCAGCCCAAGGCTAGCGCTCTACCACTTGAGCCACAGCACCACTTACGGCTTTTTTTCTTTTTGCTTATGTGGTACTGAGGAATCGAACCCAGGGCCTCAGGCATGCAAGGCAAGCACTCTACCACTGAGCCAACTTCCCAGCCCCTATATATCACATCTTTTGATCCATTCATCCAATGAGGGACTTCTGGGTTGAGTCCATATCTTAGTAAATAATGGTAAATAATACTGCAGTAAACATGGTTGTGCTGATGGCATTAGTGTGGGCTGGTTTGTGATCATTTGGATAAATGCCTAGGAGTAGGATTGCTGGGTCATGCAGAAGCTCTGTGAGGAGTTTTTTGAGGAACATCCATACTGCTTTCCAGAGTTGCTGAACAAGTTTACACTCCCACTAACAGTGTAGTAGTGTTCCCTTTTGGCCAGCATCTGTTATTAGTTTTCTAACTGGGGTGAGTGGAATCTCAGTGTTGTTTTGATTTGCATTTCTTTTATGGCCAGAGATGTTGAACATCTCTGCATGTGTCTATTGGCCATTCTTATTTCTTCTTTGGAGAAGTCTCTCTTTAAGTCTTTAGCTTATTTATTAATGGGGTTGCTGTTTCTTAGAGGATTTGTTTTTGGGGGTTTAATTTTTTGAACTTTAAGTATATTTTAGATATGAGGCCCTTGTCTGATGCATAGCTAGTAAAGATCTTCTCCTGTTCTGTGGGCTTTCTATTTACCTTACTATGTTTTTTTGCCATACAGAAATTCTTCAATTTTATGCAGTCCCATTTATCCAGACTTTCTTTCATTTGTTGTTTCTGGCTCTTAGGAAGTTTTGACCAATGCCAACGAGTCCTAGTGTTTCCCCTATCCCTTCCTATAATATTTTCAAGGTATCTGGTATTACATTGAGGTCTTTGATCCATTTGGAATTTATTCTGGTGCAGGGTGATATATAAGGATCTAACTTCAGTTTTCTGCACTTGTATAGCCAATTTTGCCAGCACCATTTATTGAAGAGGCTGTGTTTTTGGCTATTAGGTGGCTATAGGTCTTTTGGTTCATTTCTGGGTCTTTGATTCTATTCCATTGGTCTTCAGGCCTGTTCATGTGCCAGTACTAAGTTGTTTTTTTTATAACTATAGCTTTGTGGTCTGGGGAAGTAGCATAGTGGTAAAGTGCTTACCTAGCATGCATGAAGCCCTTGTCTTGATTCCTCAGTTCTACATAAGCAGAAAAAGCCAGAAGTGGTGCTATGGCTCAATTGCTAGAGTGCTAGCCTTGAACAAAAAGAAGCTCAGAGACAGTGCCTGAGTTCAAATCCCAGGACTGGCCAAAAAAAACCCCAAAAAACAAAAAACAACTACAGCTTTGTAATAGAGTTTGAAGTCTGGTATTGACATTCCTGCTTAGGATTGTTTTTGCTATTCAGGGTCTTCCATACAAATTTTTGGATTGCTTCTTCTGTACAATTGAAGAATTTTGTTGGGATTTTTATGAGTATTGCATTGAATTCATAGATCACTTTGGACAGTATTGCCATTTTCAGTAACACCATTTTCATGATGTAACACCATTTTCATGATCCTTCCAATCCAGGAGCATGGGAGGTTTTCTACTTTAATTTCCTTCTTCAGGTTTTTAAAGTTTTCATCAAAAAGGTCCCTCACACCTTTGGTTAAATTAATTCCTTCTATTTTTTTGAGGCTATTACAAGCACACCCAAATAAAATTAGAGACGACCATCATGATAGAGACAAACAAAATTCAGAACATTATAAGGGAATATTTTGCAAACCTTTATGCTAACAAATTGGAGAATCAGGAAGAACTGGAAGATTTACTAGCAAATACTGATTCACCCAAACTAAGCCAAGAAGAATAAACCAATGAAATAGATCCATAACAAGTAACAAAATAGAAATGGCAATAAAAGATCTCCCATCCAAGAATATCCTAGGATCAGATGAATTCACAGCTGAATTCTATAAGGCCTTCAAAGGAGGACTCACTCGAACTCTTCAATAAAATTGAAAGCAAAGATAACTATCAAATTCATTTTATGAAGCCAGCATAACCCTCATCCCCAAACCTTATATTTTCAATGTAAGACTGCCTCTTACATTTCTTCAAAGTTCATGTCTTAGCTTTCATACCTACTAGATTTTTATTTGACTGTTATATTTAAAAAGAGGCAAATAAAGAAATAGTCCCCTTGTTAAAAAGAAAGAGAACTATAGAACCATCTCTTTGATGAACATTGATGAAAAACTTATTAATAAAATTCTGGCCAACCGACTTCAACAACTAATCAAAAAATCATACACTATGATCAAATGAGATTCATTCCATGGTTCAATATATGCAAGTCAATTAATGTAATTCAACACATCAACAGGAGCAAGGACAAGAACCATATGAACATCTCAATAGATGCAGAAAAAGCATTTGATAAGATCCAACACTGCTTTATGATCAAAAGCTCTGGAGAAGCTAGGAATCCATGGAATTTCCTCAATATAATAAAGACTGTATATAATAAGCCTTATACAAACCTTATACATTATACTTAATGGTGGAAAGTTAAGACCATTTCCTCTAAAAGTCAGGAACAAGACAAGGATGTCTGCTCTCACCATTCCTCAATATTGGAATTTCTAGCTAAAGCAATACGGCAAGAGACAAACATAAAGGGGATCTAAATAGGGAAAGAAATAAAACTCTACTTCTTTGCAGATGACATGATCCCGTATTTAAAGAACCCAAGTTACTTGAGCTAGCCAGAAACTTTGGCAAAGAAGCAGGGTATAAAATTAACCCACAAAATTCAATAGCTTTTCCAACATTCCTACATTCTAATTGCCAACAACGAGAAGAGTGAGGCTGAAGATTTTCTTCAAATAAGATTGCTCTTTTATGACCAAATTCTGAAAATGTTTTCTTAACTTTTTACAGATGTACATTCAGGGAAAATTAGTATTTGCCAACTTTATTTTCAATGGCTATAGCACATCTGCTAAAGACCTTCAAAAACAAATCGTGAAGACAAAGAATGATTATCGTATGGGATATTTTCTTCCTAAAGACTATAGGATTGGGTAAGTAATGATTACATACATCTTTTCTTTTCCTTCCTTCCCCTTTTTTGTGGTGGTACAAGGATTTGAGCTCAATTCCTTGCATTCATTTGGCTTGCTTGCTCCACTGGTGCTCTACCACTTGAACCACACCTTCAGTACAGCTTTTAGCTCATTTAAAAATGTATTGTAAGCCGGGCGCCAGTGGCTCATGCCTGTAATCCTAGCTACTCAGGAGGCTGAGATCTGAGGATCATGGTTCAAAGCCAGCTTGGGCAGGAAACTGTGAGAGCTTATCTCCAATAAACCACTAGAAAACTGGAAGTGGCGCTGTGGCTCAAGCGGTAGAGCGCTCACCTTGAGCTGAAGAGTGCATGGACAGTGCCCAAGCCCAGAGTTCAAGCCCCACGACCCACACAAAAAAAATTTTATTGTAAAGGTGATGTACAGGGGGGTTATATAACTACATAAATCAGGTATTGAGTACATTTCTTTTTGAAGTGTCACACCCTCATTTTCTCCCTTCTCCCCACGTTCATTTCCAGCACAGTGTCTAGTATCACTGGTTCATTTTTCACTCTTTGTCCTACCATTTCTGTGCTTCCCCTTACCCTCCCCAAATCAGATAAACTTACACATAAGACAAAAGATACAGAAATCAAAAACAGCGACAAAAGGGGAAGGACAGAAAATGAAAATGAACCACAAAAAGTAAAAAAAAAAAAATCCTTTTATTTCCTTGGAGTGTATTTCAATAACCATCATTTTAAATGGTCATATGCACATAGCTACTGAGCCCTTGTGATCCTAAGAATATCTTTGTTCTCACTGTGTGAATGTTTTGAGTCCCATTTATCATGTCCAAGTGCGATATTTTTGTCTTTTACTGTCCACTGGGTTTACTTGTGGATTTATAGGCACATTCTAATGATTACAAATGAGGGAAAACATGCCTATGTAATATATTTTTCCCAAGTCTATTTCCTTATGAATGGGCAATGTCATTCTTTCTGATGGAAGCACAGGATTCCGATATATATATATATATATATATATATATATATATATATATATATATATATATGCCACATTTCCTTGATCTCTTCATCCACTGAGGGGTATCTGTGCTGATTCCTTATCTTGGCCATGGTAAATAATGTTGCAATAAACATGATAGTGCTGATAGCTTTAGTGTGGGCTGGTTTGTGGTCAGTTGAATAAATGCCCAGGAGTGGGATTGCTGGGTCATAGGGAAGCTTTGTTTAGTTGTTTGAGGAACCTCCATACTGCTTTCCAGAGTGGTTGCACAAGTTTACATTTCCACCAACAGAAGTAGTAGTATTCCCATTACCACCAGCATCTGTTATTGGTAGTTTTTGTTTGACAATGGCCATTCTAACTGGGGTGAAGAACAATCTCAATGTTGTTTTGATTTGTATTTCTTTTATGGCCAGAGATTTTGAACATCTTCTATAAAATATCTAGAGGCCATTTTTACTTCATCTTCTGAGAAGTCTCTCTTTAGGTTGTTAGCCCATTAATTGAGTTGTTTCTTAGAGGATTTTTGAGAATTTAATTTTTCGAGCTCTAAGTGTATTTTAGATATGAGGCCCTTGTCTGATGCATAGCTAGTAAAGGTCTCACTATTTTTGAGATCAAATCTCTTGGACTTTTGTGCCCAGGATGGGATACCCTCTGGACCTCAGCCTTCTGGTATCTAGATTTTCACTTTTTAAACTAGCATATCTCAGACAAAGAGGCAAGCTTCAAAATGTGCCTTTATAGGAATTTATTCCTTGTGTAAAATCTTCCCTGGAAAGGGAGAAAGGGGCTTATTTGTTAAAAAGATCACTTCAGAGAAGGTTGGCCATTTTCTCTCTCTGTCAGGCGTGGGTCTTGAACTCTGGGCACCGTCCCTGAGCTCTTCAGCTCAAGGCAAGCATTCTATCACTTGAGCTACAGTGCCATTTCTGGTTTTCTGGTGGTTCATTGGAGATAAAGAGTCTCATAGACATTCCTGTCTGGGCTGGCTTTGAACCGTGATCTTCAGATCTCAGTCTCCTAAGTAGCTAGAATTACAGGCGTGAACCCATTGGTGCCTGGCTCCACTTTCCCTTTTTAAGGGGCATTAAGTCTACAAAGCCATTTTAGAACTTTCAGGAGTGTTCTAAAGAGTGTGAGTAAACCAATTTGACTACTGTTAAAGTATGAGTCTTGGATGTTAACTTCTCTGTTGATGTCAAGATGTCTTTTTTGACAGGAAGGTAATATCAGTCCACAAATACAACCTAATGTCACCAATGAAAATGGTGAAATTAGAACTTTTAACTTAAATGGCTGTTTTCACACTGCTAAATTAACATGTGAAGTATGTCAGAAATAAAAGTTGTGCTAATGAATCAAAACAACCACCATCTTAGCTTTTGTATATTAGATGCTGAAAAATACAATAATGTAATAAAGAGACAGAAGGGTCTTCTTTTTTCTCTTAATCCATGTTGTAAACAGCAGAATAAAAAAGGTACACAAAAAGAGAAATGTATAGCAGCACAGATTTTATTAAAGATGTTTTAAGTTTAGGATGAACAATAATACAGGAATATACAAATCTACAGTTGGGTTCTTATAAAATTCTTTAATAATGAAGTTAACAAAAACAGATATGATAAAATATGTTTTGATTAATAAAGGACTATGCTTATAAAAAGATATTTTCACAACAATCCATACCTGCATCATTCCTAATAACTCAGAAGGAGAAACAATCCAGATGTTTATCAGCAGATGAACAGATCAATGAAATGTGGCAAATATGTAGATTATACAGGCTTATAAAAAGAAATCATCTCATATACTACAATATGGAGAACATTAAGATATAACAAGAAGTAGAATAGTGGTCAACAGGAGCAGTAGAGAAGTAAAAAGGGGAGTTGCTACTTACTGTGTAAGAGTTTCAGATTTTCAAGATGAAGTCCTGGAGAATCATTTCACTACAGTGTGAATACACTTAACTTTCTCAACTATAGTCTTTAAAAATTTTTTTTTATTGTGAAAATACTGTACAGAGGGGTTACAATTACATGGGCAAGATAATGAGTACTTATCAAGCATTGTAGCCTCCTCCTTTGTTTCCCCTTCCCATCCCATCCACCCCCATCCCTCACCAAGTCCTCCTCCCCCCACCACTAAAGTCGTAAAGTTCGTTTTCGACATAACGACTTGTATGTCTCATTGTTGCAATGGGTCCACCTGTATCCCTATTTAAATGATTTGCTTTTTCCCTTCCTCTCCACAAATTATAACATCAAATACAGTGAAAGCAGGGGTTATACCGTGGGGGAGGGACATACAAAGCAACAAAGAAATAATCTTATAAATGTGTTAGAAACAATCCCATGAAAGAAAAAAAAAACATTTGAATACATATCTTAGGGTTCATTTCCCTAACATCAACTTAACTGACCTTTTCTGCTTGACTCAGACATATACTAGTTATTGCAAATAAGGGAAACCATGGATCAACTATATTCTTAAAAATAGTTGCTTTGTTAAAATCTATGTCATGACTTTTTTATTCCAATTAAAAACAGTTCCTTGCCTCCTCCTTCTCAATAATTATAGTCTTAAGTCTTCAAGGTCCTACCAAATAAAAACCCAGGATGGAATTTGTTTCAGATTATGTCAATATAGTTAACTATGCTTCCAGATGAGCACTGCAGAAAAGAAAACAGAGAAGTAGAAACACCAGAATGGAATCTTTGGAATGAGCATCTATGGGATCAATATGGATCAATTCCATAGTGCAGTATTTTAAGTGAGTCTCAATGGGCTCCCAGACCTATCTTAAAGGACGACCCACCAATTTAATTTTGCTAGTGTGATGAAAGCGTGGAGCAAGTGCACATTTTGGGTTTTTCTCAGATGTGCAGTTCTGCTGAAGCATTAGCAGCATGCATTTCCATTGTGCACCACAGCTTTTAGTTTGGGGTCTGTTCATATTATTTTAGAAATGCTATTTTCTAAAATAAACAAGTAACCCAAAATTTTTGCAGGTGATTGTAGCAATTGAGTTAAGGGATGAGTATATGTGATGAAGTTATTATATCATAATATTTAAAATCTGGAACAAGGAACAAAAATAAAAATTTATTAAAAATCTCCAAAATATGATGGAAAATGTAAGGTCTTAGCCTATTTCCATTATTATCACATGAGTTTGTTTCATGCTAATGAATCCCTAAAAGTGATCTCTGAAATGTTGCAGACTCAGTAATGTTAAATGAAAAAAATACTATTTTCAGAAACAAGAGGTTAAAATAAAATCACTTAAAACTGGAACCAGAGGGCAAATACAAAATGATCTTCACAAACTGCATAATCTTTCAGTTAACTAAGACTGTGGCAATGCTATTGAGTAAAAAGTATTTAAGAAAATAAAACTCAAGGGAAGAGGTGACACGTCCACAATAAAATGTACTCTTTACCTGAGTTATATAACTATAACCATCTGTACATCACCTTTATAACAACAATAATATATATAAGTTGAAAAAATAATCATCATAATAAAAAAACAATTTTGGAAGAGGGTTATTTTGAGATAGGGTTGACTTATTTTTGTGGTTGTTTTTACTTAAAATAGACCTTGTCATCTATGTTATTATTCGGCAATAAAATCACAAGAAAGAACCCTCTTCACTGGCAATTAATAATTACCACACAGAATTTTTGTTTGTAATGCTAGTCTGAGGAGACAGTATTGTTACCTAATGCTATTCCTCTAATTTAAAAAGGACTAACCAACTATTTGTTGCTATTAGATAGGCCCACATAAGAAAGACATGAATCTTGGTGAACACAGGATGTATGGTCAGGCTCAGGTTATCTTCATCTTCTTACTCTTGATGTTCCGGGAATGATGCGAGAGTTTAGGTTGGTTCTAGGATAGGCCCAGGGGCCTGGTTTGATCTGGGATCCCTGGGACCATACCTAGAACAAACCCAAACAAAACCAAACTCCTTGGAAGTGCTTTCAGCTTGGGCTGGCTTCTGGGCTTTTCACCCACACGGACCTCCAGGGTTGTCCCAGAATGATACCCCAGCCTTTCAGTGATGAGTGTGACATTTCTGAAGCCCCCCCCCCATACTGCTACATACTAGTGCTGTGCCCAAGGAAGCATTATTTAAGCCATAGTATGAACAGAAGGTACAACTGTGACAAAAGTGTGGAAAATATTTCAGTTTAGAAATAGAATTTCCTTAAGAATTTAGTTGGGAAGGGAAAAAAGAATATACAGTTGTAAAAAGCATGGTTTAATTTTAGGGGGAAAATCAACAATAGACTAATTTGTAGGTATCAACCTTTAGGAATTCTTACAAAAGTGAAAAATCTAAAGTTTAAAATAGCAAAATTACCTTACCCTAAGAAATTCTTAAGTATAAATGAGAGGAAATAGTCCTACAATCATAATTTATACTACTTTCATTTTTGAAGATACATATTCAAAAGTATACACAGCTTAGATAGCAATCTATTCCAATATGTTGCAAATTGCATTTCAAGATAAAACTATTTTCACTGCTGAAAGGCTAAGATAGATTAAAATGTACTTTTTTTTTTTTGGTTGTGGGGATTGAACTCTGGGCCTGGGCGCTGTCCTGCACTTTTCAGCTCAAGGTGAGCGCTCTACCGCTTGAACCACAGCGCCACTTCCATTTTTCTAGTGGTTTATTGGAGATAAGAGTCTCACGGGCTTTCCTTTCCGGGCTGGCTTTGAACAGAGATTCTCAGATCTCAGCCTCCTGAGTAGCTAGGATTACAAGTGTGAGCCACCGGCACCTGGCTAAAAATGTACATTATTTTGAAGATGTTGTGTGCATGTAAAACTTATTATACATTATAATATATGCATAAAATAGATTCTTCTTGCTAAACTTTTCCATGTATCATTTTTTAAGTAAACTGATTATAACTGTACTCAAAGAGAAACTTTCTCTTGTAGCACTAACCCACATTTGCATTGTGACTATCACTCCTGTAATGAGTCTTAACTCAATCCATACAATGGTTTTGGCATTATTTTTTATTATTATTATAACAACTCTCTTCCATTAGCATGTATACTTGAAAGCTATAGGTAACTTGTAGCATGGTCAGAAAATATACTTACCTGTCTGTACATGATGGAATCATTTAGTAACCATATAGTTACTAAAACACAGTATGCATGTTGGTAAAAATGAACTGTTTGCTGCTATGATAGCCACATCTATACAGATTTGAATTTCACTTGAAAATATAACATGCAAATTATGTTTATTTTCATTCAAGAAAAAAAATCTTAATAGTTTCACATACTCAATGACCATTTAAGTATGCCAAATACACACAGTGATACTCTGCCATTCAAATTTCAAGATAGTTCTTTCAGTATCATTAGATCCAACAGTAATAACTTATTGTCAACTTTTTTTTTTTTTGTTGGTCGTGGGGCTTGAACTCTGGGCTTGGGCGCTATCCCTCAGCTCTTCAGCTCAAGGCGAGCGCTCTACCACTTGAGCTACAGCGCCACTTCCGCTTTTCTGGTGGTTTATTGGAGATAGGAGTCTCACGGTCTCTTTTGCCTGGGCTGGCTTTGAACCGTGATCCTCAGATCTCAGCCTCCTGAGTAGCTAGGATTACAGGTGTGAGCCACCAGCGCCCGGCTTATTGTCAACTCTTAAAGTACATTTCCTTTATTTTATTTTATTGCTGATCCTGGGGCTTGAACGCAGGGTTTGGGCACTGTCCCTGGGCTTCTTTATGCTCAAAGCTAGTGCTCTACCACTTCAGCCAGTGTAATCCTCAGGATCTCCCGAGTAGCTATGATTACAGACATGAGCCAACAGCACCCAGCTTAGTACATTTTCTTTAGCTGAATGAAAACAAAGGCACTATTTTGAAAGTAGCATATTAAAAATTCTTTATAGTATAGTTGCAGAGTCTATAAACTTTATTCTCAGGTCTCTGTGATGATAATAAATGTTTTATTTTTCCAGGGCTTAATCTACTTCATGTCTTGGAAATGAAGACACACCTCCTTTGAAAACTGAAGAAATCTTACCAACTACTATCTGATTCAAATACAAAAATACATACAAAATGCTAACTCAAATGGACTGGTTTTAATCAGAGCCAAAGAATTGTGGTATAGAATAACTTAAAGGAAGTATGGAAACAAAATGGTTAACATTGTGTTATAGAATAATCATTCTTCTATTTGGTAAACAGGTATCTAACTCAGTAATTTCACTGGATTAAAGAGAGTAATGTAACAGGTGCTGGGTAATAGATACCACAAAAAAATCATGCACTAAGTAAACTTCTTCAGGTTTTTCTGCTTCATCTTTTTACTCTTACCTGGTAGACAGTTCTAACAAGTTTAGTCATCTGGTCTCCAAAACTAAAGCAGATCAGAAGACACACTATGAAGGTAGAGAAAGGCTACTACTGTTCGTTACAAACTCACTTAAGCAATGATATAAATGGAGAATCAGCACAACTATCAAAAGCAAAACTAAAACAGGTCTAGCAGAATGGAGCCATTTTGGTACAGGAACAAATAGTTCTTAGAGTTTAATTAGTTCATTAGGGCATAATAACTAACATTAATAGTGTTAATTTTAATATCAAAGGACTAAGCTATATATATTAAGAAAATAGCAAATCTGTAAGTTTTAGACTTCCTTTAGAAGTAAGTACAAAATATTTTAATGTTGGAAGTTTAAGTTCAACAGAAAACGGATTTCTAAAAAGAGTAATTTTTCAAATGGCCAAGTTAGTCAGTTCTTAGTAATATTTGCCTTGTTTAGCAAATTTTATTACAGAACTAAGCAAACCAAAGAACATTAAACTGTCCAACAGATATCACAAATCCACATGCTTTACTGACAGAAAAAGCCCTCAGCTTTGTTTCAGACTACTTACTCTTGGTTTAGACAATTCTAGCAAGCTTGCAATCTGGTTTCTCAGTCCATAGCAGCTTAGAAGCAGCACATTAAGGACCTACTGCAGGAGGCAGGCACACAAGACAGCAGCAAAAATGACAGCTGATTACAGAGAAAAATAGAGAAACTGTGAAAAAACAGACATAATTCAGAAAGCAAAGCAATGTGAAGTCATAGAGCAAAGGGGCACAGACACTATACATCTGAGCATCCCTGAGGAGACATATATCACCCAGTGAGAGGAGATGATGTTCTTAAAAGGTTAACTATGTTCTGTATACCTTAGCAAAAAAAAAAAAAAAGAAAAAAAGAATATTCACTTAGTTATTAAAATGTTAAACTCAATGACTAAATGGACTTGTTTCTATTACCTGAAAAATTAATTGATTCAAGTTAGTTATCTATCGATGATGATAGGATGGATGAATGAACCTAAGCAATACTTTTCTGTATTTTGCTAAAACATTTGTCGCTTCATTTTTTAATCTGACATGAACTGCAAAGATATATTCTCTTTAACAAAATAGGTAAAATGACTCTGCCTGGTTGTCATTCATATAGCATGTTATCTATGCAATTTCAAACACTGACTTAGCTGAGCTAAACCACAGCCTTACGGTACGTAGTTCGTGTATCCTTGCTTTATTTGGATACAGAAAACAATATACTAGGATAAAATCAAATGAGCTGAACTTATCTTCTCATTTCTAAAAATTTGACAAAAGGTTTCTTATTTTACACAGGATAAAACTAGTCCCCAGAGAAAAATGAAATCCAGGGTCCTAGGAGGTTTCTAGTTAACATTCTATGGACTTACAACTTTTGAAGTGGAACAGATATCAATTCTTTTACTGCTTTAACATTAACCTTTCTATCTTTTAAGAAGATACAAAGAATACAAAGATACTAGTTAAGAAAACTGATTTAAATTTCTTAAACTATTTTACAAATTTATAACCAAATCTTGCCTTTCAGTCTTAAATGTTTATTTCCTTTCTAAACATCTGAGAAGAAATTACCAATATCATTTAACAGTTTTTCTGGGGAAACTCCCCTTGACCTGTTCAGTTTGGCTGTACTCCTAACTTTGGAATGAAGAGTCTAGGATTTAAACTCCAGCCTATCCTTATGTAATCAAGTCTGACACAGTTCTTCATTAATATCCTTAGTAATCTGCCTTATGTGTCTCCTGATTTGCTTGTATCCAGTACTTAAGAATTCAAACTTGAGTTAATGTTTCAATTCCTAATGAAATAGATTCGGATACAGTGAGCTCAAATTACTCTAGTGAAGATTTAATCCATAAAGTGATATAAACACACAAACTTGGTAAATAAGCAAATCAAAGACCAGCAAGAGTCTAGCCCTAGACATGCCAGTGAGGTAGGGTTCTGACAGAAACAGAGGAAAAGGACTTAAGACATAACAGATGCCAGAGGTCAAGTACTGCCATGATTTTACAAAGAATCTTCCTTGGAGTATGAGGTTTGTCCTGGTAAAACAAATTGTGGCAATATTTGTATTAGAAGCTGTCAGAATGCTACTCCTAAGAAGAATTTGAAAAGCACAAGTTTTCCTAACAAAATGTTCTTCCCATAAGGCTTCTTCTAGATAAAGAGTGGAAACTATTAAAACTAGTCAAAGATCTGGTAAGAAAAAGTAAAATGTTCTTAAAAAACAGTAACAAGAACAGCAGGTTATGTTATATTGGCACGCTTGTTTATATATTCTAAAGTGTTCATGGCAAAAACAACTGTTACACAGATATTCTTGGATTCTGTTGGCTATAACATTGCCTAGTCTATATCCAAAATAATTAAGTAGTACAGAGAGTATGCCTAAGATCTGTAATAAGAAATAAGTCCTTTGATATAGATATCTGATAAACAACTAAGGAACACTGACTTCTAATAATATAAGAAAAGATTAGTCAGGAATTTTCATAGGGAAGACAGTATTTTATCTTGAAATATCTTAAAAGATAAAAAAAATTGCAAACATACAAAAAAGAATATTCACTTAAAGTTCCAAGCTGATTGTATTATGATTTCAGCAATAAATATTTTCATGACACTAAGTATAGCTAGCCAAATAAAGCAGATCAGACTGGCAGGTTGGGAATTTTTATTTATTTATCTATCTGTCTATTTATTTATTGTCAGTCATGGGGCTTCAACTCTGGCTTGAGCGCTGTCCCTCAGCTCTTCAGCTCAAGGCTAGCGCTCTAACAATTGAGCTACAGCACCCCTTCTGGTTTTCTGGTGGTTTATTGGTGAAAAGAGTTTCACAGACTTTCCTGCCTGGGCTGGCTTTGAACTGTGATCCTCAGATCTCAGCCTCCTGAGCAGCTAGGATTACAGGCATGAGCCACTGGTGCCCAGCCAGGTTGGGAATTTATGAGCAAAATAATTTAGTCTTTCAGGGCTAAAAATTCCTACCTCAGAGAGTACTGAATAAAACTGACAAAACTTTATAAAGATTCCCCCCCCCCCAGTTTTTCTTATATGAGGTTATATGGTGAGAGTTTACCAAATATTCCATAATTGCATTTTCCAAATTCAAGGAAAGATGGAGTTGGCAAACTCAATAAGTAATTTAAACAAGAAAGCAAATATTGTTATCTAGGGAAACAGATGGCATTTATAACACAAGAAGATTCTTTTTTTCCCCCTTAAAATTGAGCTGTTTCTGTGTTGCTAAGTCTAACCTAAGATACTGTTCCTAAGATGATAATTATGTTAAGTCCCAGAATTTTAGCAAAAGACAAAAATCACTTAAGCTACAAATGAGCTCTATTATTCATATCAAGCAGAAGCTTTTCCTCAGGATAAACAATAGTGGAAACAAAACACCATTCCTTTAGTTTGTCAATTTACTCACTAACAGTGATAAATTGCAGGAATCTGAATGTGTAAAGACAACCTAAAATCATGTAATTTCCTTTTTAAAACAGCAGCACAAATTGAATTATTCCTACATTTCTTCCCAAGGAATGTCTATAAACCATGTTAGTGCACAGGAGCTATAGGTTTCAAAACCAGTACATTAATGAAAATGTAATCACAACACAAAACAAGACTGATCAAAGCAGTCTTTTTTAAGAGGTAATTTGCAAATGAAATTCTAGAGAAATAATAATGCTTTCCAAGCAGCTGACAGGAGCTTCCCTGAATCTCATGAAGGTGAGTACAGCTAGAAAATAGCAGCACTGTCACCTGCCTGTGGCAATGATACATTAGCAAACAGATACAAAGAGCTTTCTTAAGGTGGGGGGGGGGTCTTTGAATGTGAGGATCTCACTTGGACATCACTGCTTTCAGTTGCTACAGGAACAAAAAAGAAATCTGAAATGGTAGTTCTTCAGGTGGTACAAAGTTCTCTTTTAAGATTGTACGACATCTAAAAGTGAATTACTGAATACATATATGATCAAGGAAATATATAACCCAAATACTTTTGAAACTAGTTTTAAGTTCCAAATCCCAGCACACATCAATTGTATGAATTAAGTATTTTATTCAGAACCTGTATCTTTTAAGACTGGTATAAACAAAAATAAAATACAAACAATTGTTATTGACATAATGGCTGCAGTTGTTAACTGCAAGGATACAGTAAAAAGGAGTCATACTAAATGTTAATGTTCTTGCAAGAGAATTATCCTGGTTACCTTATGGTAGCAAATCCTGGCAAGAAATGATAACTTCATTTCTTATTAAAAGTACTTAAAGAATTATCAAGATCATCAGTTGTGCCACATTAAAATAGCTGTTTATTCAAAAAGAGCCCTTACCTTTCTTATTTTCTAAAAGACCATCCATTTACAGGTAACTACTAATTTTAGATCAGTTGTTCAAACCAGGGTTCTTTCTGTAAATTCACATCTTAGCTTTAGATATAGTAAACTTACACTCATTTTCCCTTTCCAGTCTTGAGGCTAAAACACTTTGTAATAGGAACAATCTAAAATGACTTCATCTTGATTCTCACTTTTCTTCTACTTCATTTTCACTTTCTTCAATGACTGGTTCTTCCTCCTCATCTCCGAAAGTCTGTTCTTGCCTGGTGGTGAAGGACAGCGATCTAGCGGCCACTTCTGCAGCGAGGCCAGCAGTGAAGGTAAATTCCGGTGACAGCTGTAGTTGTGCCAACCTCTGCTTAATGGAGGGCTCTGGTGAGTCTCTGGGATGTGAAGAGGCAGTGGCCAGGCCGCCACTACTGGCCTGCTGTAGTTCATGCTCACTCTTACACTGGTAGTACATTCTTTCTGCAACTCCTTCAAGGATGACCTCATTTGCTGCAGTGTCTTTGTTTTGACATTCTACAGGGTCCTCACATACATACTCAGTCCTACTTATCTCATTGTCGGCTGTGGAAGGTTTACTACTATCTTCATCAGTATCATTTTTATCGACTTCTCCAATATCTGAAGTCATAGATGGTTCTGAATTACTTATGGGTTCCACTGGGTCTACAGGAGACAGGGTTTTCAACACAGCTTCAAAGAAAAAGGAAAGAAAAGGAAAGAAAAGAAAAAAGAAAAATAATAACTAAGGACTCAGCAATGATTTTTAAACTCCCAACAGATTTTTTTCTTAAAGAGAACAATAAATAAAAGCTTAATAAAACTTCCTAGTAAAATGAATATAAATTTATAAATTTGGGAAACAATAAGAGATAAAATGCCTAAGTTAAATAAGATGGAGGTTTGCTAGAGATTTTTTTAAATGAAAGCAATGGTCTTCAAAGTATAGTCTCTGAACCAACAGGATTGGTTGCCCAGGAAGTAGTCAGAAATACGAATTCTAGTGCCTGATCCCAGATTACTGTACTGGAAACTCTGGGACTGGGGGCAAGCTATTTTTGCTAAATCTTCCTCGATTCTGATGCACATTCTGAGAAACACTGATGTTAAAGAATGAGCAATGTAGTTTTTACTGCAAAAAGGCCTCAAGTGACCCAGTGATCATATATTATTAAGTACACACACACACACACACACATACACGCGCGCATACACACACGTTTTTTTACAAGTTAAAGCAATACGGAAACAAATTCAACATGTAATTAATCTGACTTGCCAACCACCTAGAATAGACCCTAATGGAAGCCATATTTCTATACATTTTGCAATGCTACAGAAAAACACAAGTGAAATAAAATCTCATTCAAGATCAACTCTGAACAAAGTACAATCCATAAATAGAATATATATCCATACGGCAGAAGGTTGTCCTTGCAAGGAAAATGAAGTTTTATTTAGCCCCTCTTGATGTTAGTCTCTCCTCCCAGCATGAGGGGTTAGTACAAAACAATCTATTATGAAGCATGACGGAGGGAAAAAGTGCTTCTTGAAGATCTGGCGTATGCTTAAAAAAATATTTGTAAAACGTGTCCACTTCCAAGAACTAACTCCACTAGAGAAGCAGCAACCACAGAAAAAAAAATGGCCACAGCAGGTTCCAGTGTAGAGTTTCCCTCTCTAATTCCATTCGGACTTTACCCCTGTAGGCAGAGATGAAAACAACTCTGGAAGATGTACTGGAAATTTTCATGGGAAAAGCATTTTATGGTATCAGCAAATTTTTATTTATTTTTACAAATGACACAGTATTATTGCTTTTTAAAGTGCAAACAGTATCAAAAGCACATACCTGAGGATGAAACACATTTCTCCCATGTGCCAATTGTATCAATAGGTAATTTTAAAGCTATATGAAGAAAATACTTAACAATAAAAAATATAAGCTTACATCAAGTGCTATTTTCAGTATTTATGTACACATTTAGTCCATAATTCTGCTAGTCCTTAACAAATATAATGCATTAGCATTGGTTGAGGATTGTGATTATTGCTAACTGAGTGGGGAGACAGAATCTGCATAAGGAAAGGATCAGATGACAAGTGTGTTAGAATGTAAGACTCTAGGAGGATACACATTTTTGTGCTAAGGATACAAGTAAACAGAGCCTAGCATCTAATGAGCACTCAGTAACTGTGTGTCAAATAAATAACTTGCTGAATGAAAGCTCTGGGAATAATGAAGCCCTTAAGAATTTACAGAGACAATGCCACCACAAAACCCAAAAACCAAAACAACCTGAACACACACACAAAAGTAGTCATTCATCTTAATTTGTGTAGGCCCAATATATCAACAAGTATATTAAAGGAACTGTTATTCTATTGCTGCTTCTGGGAAGTAATCATTTTCCTTCTCTTCTTTGCTGGTTCAAATATCCTTTATAACTCAATGCAGCCTCTATTGTGAGGTTCTACAGATGTAGGAGAGATGTGGGACTGAAGCAGAGAATTTACAGAAAACGTACTGGTAGAGAAAGCAGCTTGGTAGAGAAGAATGAATGTTAAATGTATCAGTGTGAGTTTTCTTCATGAATAAAAATAGAAGATTTGTGGAAATGCATTCTAACCAGAACATTTTTAAGTTGAAGACAATATTTTCATTAGAAACAAGAGGAAGTTAATGAAATGTTGGGCTTCTATGATGGAGAAGCTAATACAATAAGAGACCATTATAAGTTTTAAGACAGAGTCGTTATCAGTATGCTGTCTAAGAAAAGTCTGGAAAGTTTATAGGATAGCTTAGAAAAAAGGGTACTGAAATGGAAGTCAGCTGAGAGACTATTTTAGTTGCAGACTTAAGTTATAAAATGGGTCAATGAGAAGAAAAAGGAAAGATAAAGGCAAGAAATGTAGAGAGGACAGGAGAGACAAGAAAGGCTTATAAAAGAACACTGAGGAGCTTTCAGAATGGTTATCTACTAGTGTGAGATATAAAGACAGGCAACTGATTTTGAAGGTCCATAAAGATCCTCTAAAATGGAAGGGACTCACATAATCATAGGAATTAATTCAACAAGGAATGAGCTAGGTCAGTCTTGCCAAATATCAAGCTTCTCCTCATCCTTTCCTGTCTAACATGAAGTGTGGCTAAAGAAAGGAGGTGTGAGTAACAGTTTAAGGCTAATTTTTGGTATTATCAGCCACTCAAGCATGTCCAAATTTGAGGATGGAGATGATGTATTCTTCATCCCATAATACAGTCAAATCACTTAAGCAAACCTAAGGCATGGCTAACTGGCCTAGGTCTTAATTCTTTTCAATAGTAAGCACATAATTATTAATTTGGTCCTTCATGAGGTTCTTTTAATATAGTGAACAGAGTTTATAATCTCAAAATCATTGTTTTATTATTATTCTTTGTTGTTACATAGCTCAGGGTGGCCTTGAATTAATGATTCTTATTCATTAACCTTCACAGTACTGGGATGACAGGCTTGATCCACCAATACCTAGCTCAAATTATTCAACTTCATTTCAACTCTGAAACAAATTTAATAAAAAATAAAATAACTGGCAAAAAAGCATGATTTCATATCTATGTATTCTTCATATTTGCTTTTAGATGATAAAGTACTATGCTTTCTGATGGACCTAGAAGTCTACAGTTGAAATAAGATTCATGGCTCAGAAAACAAAGAAATCTCCTTCATTGAAATATGCATTGGCTCTGAAGTTGGAACTTACCGTGATCACTAAACAGGAGCTGCTTCCATTTCTGCCTTTCTGCCTCTGAAGCCTTAAATCCCAGCACAGACTTTAATTCCTGAAGCACCCTCTTGGATTCTTCCTGCTCACGCTTTTGTCTCTCTTTGTCTTCTTGAGACAAATAATAAAAATCATCCTTTCTGAAGTCACTGTCTATATCTATATCATCTACATAAGCTTCTAGTTCCTGAAAATGAATAGAAGAAAAAGCACTTCAATGTAAACAGTTTTTCTACTAGCATCCACTTCATTGTAGCTACTCTTAAGATAAAACCATGATGAGTTACTCTTGGCACAGGTTATCATAGTACAGATAGAGTATGTATGTTGTGTGTGTGTGGGGGGGGGGTAATCACAAACATACTTATGATAAAACCTTCAAGAAGATTCAGTTAACATTAACAGTGTCGTGAACAATTTCTATGGCTGTTTTTCTACTTTGATAACATACTATAGTCAACATTAGAGGTATTTGTTATGCCAATTCCAACCAAAACTGAAAGGGCTGCAAATCTGGGGATGTGGTTAGGCATATTCTTCTTACAGTAAACTCTGGTTCTTTTTGATTTCCAAGGAAGTTCCTAGGATTAGAGAACATGTCATCTTATGGTCCTCCATGTCTCCAAGAAAGGGCAGGGTATTTCTTACCCAGCTGTCCTTGCAGGTAAGGCTCAGGCAAATGCAAAGGGATCCTCTAATCTGATGTGCCTGCACCTGATCTGACTCAGACACACGTGATAATAGTTACAGGCACCTTGAGGAAGGACAGTGGCAGATCAAGTTTCCAGAGGAATTGGTTCTGACGCTACTTTTTACTACTGTCCTAGCAACTCAGCAATGAACTCTCTACTGGAACAGTTCTTTGGAGTGGTAGCGTTTGTTTGCTGTAGACTGGTTCAAGCCTGCTTATCTGACTCTTCAAAATGATCTGTAAGTCATTTAATCACTTTAAACAAATGATGTACTACACTAGGGTTAAGTTCCCATTTGCAAGGAAGAGTACCAAGTAGATAAAATAAGGAAAAGAACAATTTCAGGAATGAGGAAAATAAATCTGTCAATAATAAATGCAATCATTAAAATTTTATTCTTTAAAATATAGAGCCAGGCATGGTATTACACAACTATAATCCTGGCATTTGAGAGCTAATGCAGGAGGATTGAGACTCTGAGGCTAGCCTGGGCTACAAAGCAAAATGAACTAATTAGGTAATTAAGCATTATTAAGGTATATAATACATGCAGTCAAGTGCTCAAATATTAAGTATACAGGATTTTTATGTATGTATACATACTGGTAAGCACTACCTAGAACCAAGATAAAAACACATCCAGCATTCCACTTAGCTTTTATTATATTTCATCACTTTTAAAAGCCTATATAAAATTGAAAAAAATCAGATATCCAGCTGGTGGGCTGGATAATTCAGATCCAAGACACTGAGAATTAATGCTCTGATAGGAATTTTCAGTATTGCATTCAAATTTTGCAGCTCATTAGAAACAAATTCAGCAAGTTACCTGACAATTGTCCATTTGATAATGATTTATATAATTTAAAACAAAGGTGGAAAAACTCTGTATGTAAAAACTCTGTATGTACCAGAAGGTACTTGCCACCCTTACCTGTTCCTCAGGGATGGGGTCTTTGTCTGCAATGTGTAGAGCAGGTGGGATCACAGGTGTGGTGATGCAGTGTGAGTTCTCACATGCCACTTCAGGTTTGCCTGCAAGGGGGAAGGGTATTGAAAAAGGATGAGAAATGTTAAACATGCAACAAAAATACTCCTGCTACTAATCCATTGTTAGCTTCATAGTCCAACTTGTTCCTACTAAAACGTTTTAATTTATGAGTGGAAAAGACAACAAAGTTAACAGTAATATGAGTAGATTTTAATTTACGTTAAAACTCTTAGAGGACCTGGTTTTCTGCTTTCTTTGCCTTAAGCAAAATATTTTGTTCACATCATAGAAATAGTTTTAAGACCTAGCACTATTCTTCCTCACACAAAAAAATAGAAACCAGTCTTTTTTTTGGTACCAGTTCTGGAGCTTGAACTCAGGGCCAGGGCACTATTCTTGAGCCTCTCTGTGCTCAAGGCTAGCACTCTACCACTTGAGCCACAGTGTCACTTCCAGATTTTTCTGTCTTTGTGGTGCTGAGGAATCAAACCCAGGGCTTTCATGCATACTAGGCAAGCACTCTACTGATAAGCCACATTCCCAACCCCCAAATCAGTCTTATACTGATGATATTTTAACTCGAGAAATGGGGCTGGAGAATCCAACTCTTTCTGTATTTGCACCTCCCTTCTCGGTGAGTAGTTTGGCTCTCATCTTTAGAATATTTACTTAAGTCATTCCCTTTATATGTGACTAATCACAACTTCATAAGCCACACTGCTGAGAGTTCTTCCCATCTTTTAGCCCCAGCTTGCTTTGGCCACACTAGCCAATGCCCATCAAGAGTCTCTTCCATCCCTTGTCCTTTTTAAATAGAGTGCTGAATGAAAGGTAGAGAGTAGGATTAGTTATTAGTGTGATTCATGGTTATTACATATATAGGCAGACACATATGGAAATAGACCTGGATTATTTAAGAACCTATATGTACACACAAACGTTGTAGCTCCACCCTTACAATGAGATAGTGTAAAAGCAATTATAAGCTAGACACACTAGTGGCTCAAACCTGTAATCCTAGCTAGTCAGAATGCTGAGATCTGATGATCGTGGTTCAAAGCCAACAAAAAACTCTGTGACACTCTTATCTCCAATTAACCACCAAAAAGCTGGAAGTGGAGTTGTGGTGAGTGGTAGATAGAGTGCTAGCCTTGAGTACAGTGCCCAGGCCCTGAGTTCAAGTCTCTCACACACACACACACACACACACACACACACACACACACACACACACACACACACACACACACACACACACACACACAGCAATTATATATTTTATCCCACAGCAGTAAACATATGTAACACTAAAGATCTTGGTTTCTAAATGCCACTCTCCAATAAAAGGGTTGAAGGTTTCATATAGACAAGGCTGATATCAGACTGAAGCTAAGAAAGCAAGGAAGTGCTCAAATAATAATGTTGATACAAATCAGCTGACACCCCAGTTTGAGAAACAAAGAACATTATAGTAATGAATTAGCATTCACCAAATAAATCAGAATCCATGTTTTTACTGGTCTAAATATGAAAAGAGGGATCTAAGTAAGTAAACTTTTTACCTTACAGTAGACTGCCAAGGTATAAAAGGAAAAATGGAATTAGAACATTACCAATTGGCAACCAACATAGTAATAAAATTCAAGCTAAAACAAACCCAAGTGAGCTGGGAGTGTGGGGCGGGGGGAGGGGAGGGAATAGGTCAGCCCCGGCAGTTAGTGAGATCCCATTTCCAACAATAAGTTGAATATACACCTGTCAGCTACTCAGAAGTGGAGCCTAGTGGCTCACGTCTGTAATCCTAGCTACTCAGAAGGCTGAGATTTGAGGATTGAGGTTCAAAGCCAAGCCAGGCAGGAAAATCCATGATACTCTCATCTCCAACAAACGACTCAGAAAAAGCCAGAAGTGCCACTGTGGCTCAAGTGATAGAGCACTAACCTTGAGCAAAAGCTGAGGAACAGTGCCCGGGACCAGAGTTCAAGTCCCAGGACTAGCAAAAACAAAAACAAAAAGTGGCAGTTCAGTTCTGCCCAGGCATAAATTTGAGACCCCATTTGAAAAATACATAAAACAAAACAGACTGGCAACAGGGCTCAAGTAGCAGAGCACCTGCATAGTGAGTATAAGGCTCTGAGCTCAATCCCCAGAACACGGGTTTTATTTGCTTAAAAAGTTAACTTTGAGTATACTACAAGTTTAGATAATATTAACTTCTGCTGCCTCTTTGTAATTCATACCTCCCTATTTCCAACTCCTAATAATAACTAGTCTGTTTTGACATTTGACATTTTAAAAATGCCATGTACATGAAGTAAGAAGTATGAAGTAGTTTGGGTCTGTCTTCTTTCATCTAGCATAATGCATCAGAGATTGAGATAAAAATTCATCCAGGGCCGGGTGCCTGTGGCTCACACCAGTAATCCTAGCTACTCAGGAGGCTGAGATCTGAGGATAGCAGTTCAAAGCCAGCCAGGGCAGGAAAGTCTGTAAGACTCTTATTTCCAATAAACCACTCAGAAAACTGGAAGTGGCACTGTGGCTCAAGTGGTAGAGTGCTAGCCTTGAGCTGAAGAGCTGAGTTA
The DNA here is from genome assembly GCF_000151885.1 of Dipodomys ordii. NCBI lineage: Eukaryota > Metazoa > Chordata > Mammalia > Rodentia > Heteromyidae > Dipodomys > Dipodomys ordii. The sequence goes on along the minus strand of NW_012267219.1, from coordinate 28,827,662 downwards.
CAGCACCCAGTTCCCAGAGTTCAAGCCCCATGACTGACCAAAAAAAAAAAAATCCTGTTTTCTCTTCTTCTTCTTCTTCCTCTTCTTTTGGTGTTGATAAAGGGCTTACACTTAGGGTAATAAAAGAATGAATTTAACCAAGCATAGTGATCCTATGGGCTATTATTCTATAAGAAAAGGGGTGATACAGTCAGGTTACAGTGGTTCATGCTCATATTCTTTGCTACTCATAATTTTAGCTGTGCTTTTTCCTGCTCAGCTTTTTGTTCTTGGCTGGCTCTCTAGGAATTCAGCCACGTTTCCCATCTGGCAAGCTGGTTAATTGGAGTCTCATGAACTTTTCTGCGCTGGCTGCCTCTGAACCTCAATCCTCAGACCTCAGCTTCCTGAGTAGCTAAGATTATGGGCATGAGTCACCAGAACCTGACTGGATCACTCCTTTTATTGCAGAAGAGTATTCTATTGGATCATTATGCTTGGCTAAATTCGTTCTTTTATTACCCTAAATATACGTTTCTGGAACTCTTAATAATGAAAAAAATACTATTAAAAGTCATCCTTTCATTTCAGTTTTTTATTATTATTAAGGTGTTGTACAGAGGGGTTATCATTTCTTAAGTCAGGTAATGAGTATATTGTTTTTTTGTGGACAATGCACCACTTGCTTTGTTTTCTCCAAGCTTTTCCCTCTTATCCCTGCCCATGAATTGTATAGTTCATTTTTAATATAGTGTCTACTGAATCATTTCAGTTTCTTTTTAGAAAGATTTACTGAATGCTCAAACTGTAATTGTTTTATATGAAAATATAAGCCAACATTTGAATTCAATGACAACTTTTAAACATAAATTTAACAGGTTTTCTCTGTTTACTTTAGTAATCTAAGATTTTGTGAAGCCTAATACCAGACTGGAATGAGTTTGTTTAATGAATATGTGCTAAAGATAGCTCCAAAGGTACCTTTTTTGTCTGTTTTTCTTCGTAACAGTTTGTCCACCTGAGAAATGGCCTCTTCCCAGCAACTGTTGCTTGCTTGAACATGGGGCTCAATCAACTTTAGTTTCTGTTCTAGAACCTGATAGGCCTCTGATACTGGCTCTTGTGTTTCTTTAGTATAAACAAGCTTTTTAAGTTCATCTTCAAGAATTATTACCCTGGATAATAGAGAAAAACAAACATATTTAAAAATATATAATGGAAAACTGTAAGTATCATCTATGTATTTTAAAAATAAGCTTATAAAATAAAAATGCTCCAGAGATAATTAGTGATCTATACCCTTAAAAATGATTTAATGGGGTAGCTCACGCCTTTAATCCTAGCTACTCAGAAGGCAGATTGGGAGGACTCAGATTAGAAGTCAGCCAAGGCAACAAAGTCTGTGAGACCCCATGTCAACCAACAACAACAAAAAAAGCCAGGAGCTGTTGTGTGTGCTTGTTATTACAGTTATGAGAGAAGTGTAAAAAGGAGGTCCCAGCCTAGCCCAGCCAGGGTATAATAAAAAGTAACTGAATCAGGAGGCTGAGCTCTGAAGATCATGGTTCAAAGCCAGCCCAGGCTGGAAAGTCTGTGAGACTCTTTATTTCCAATTAACCAGAAAACCAGAAGTGGTTCAAAGTGGTCCAAAGAGGTTGAGCACTAGTCTTGAGCAGAAAGAGCTTAGGGATAGTGCCCAAACCCTGAGTTCAAACCGCATGCCAACAATATATTTTATTATTTTGTTAAAAATATCTTAAAAAGGATCAGGGCACCAGTGGCTCATACCTATAATGCTGGCTACTCAGGAGGCTAAGATCTGAGGATCACAGTTCAAAGCATGCCTGGGTTGGAAAATCTGTGAGACTCTTCTCTCCAATAAACTACTCAGGAAAAGCCCAAAGTGGTGCTGTGGTTCAAGTGGTAGAATGCTAGCCTTGAGCACAAAAGCTCTGGAACAGTGGCTAGGCCCTGAGTGTAAGCCCTAGGATCAGCACCATATATATGGAAAATACGCTTACATAAAAAGTGAGGAATACCATGTTAGATGAAACATGGCAAAAAGTCATTTGTATAATTTGGCAGGACAGAAAACAGCAACTTCCTGTAAGCTGCTTCATTTGAAGCACCTATATTTGGAAACCAGTTAAGATTATCAGTTAAGTATAAAAGTGAATACATAAATATATGCCTCGTGTGTATGTGTGTAGGGGGGACTGGGGCTTGAGAATTGCTTAATTTTTTTTTCTCTTAAAGCTCTACCACTTAAGTCACACTTTTACTTGTGACTTTTTGCTTGTTAATAATAGAAGATAAGAGTGTTTTGACTTAGTCTGCCAACTGGCTTCTAACCACAATCCTCACATATGTCTCTCTTTTTCCTTTTTTGTCTATTGTGGGGCCTGAACTCTGGGCCTGGGTGCTGTCTCTCAGCTCTTCAGCTCAAGGCTAGCCCTCTACCACTTGAGCCACAGCACTACATCCAGCTTTTTCTGCTTATGTGGTACTGAGGGATCAAACCCAGGGCCTCATTCATGTGAGGCAAGCACTCTACCACTGAGCCACCTTCCCAGTCCTCACATGTCTCTTATTATGGTAGTGTACTCTCTTGGGTGGGGGAATGGTTAGTGTCTAATACCCAAGTGCAGGCAAGAGGTAAGAGGATCCTGCAGAGGCACAGAGTAGAAACAGCAACTGAGCAAAAGGAGAGACTCAAAAAGGTTTCAAAGTATAAGATATAAAGCCATTTTTTAGGAGGTATAGCTCAAATGCTAGAGCTCTTTCCTACTGTACACACATATCATACACACAAAAAGGCATTAAAAAATAACATGCTTCAAAGTGGTATGTATGAACTAAGTATGGTAATAAACACCTACATACCAGCACTCTGAAGGCTGAGGCAGGAAGCTCTTAAGTTCAAGGCCAAGATTCGCTAGTGAATTCAAGGCCCACTTAAGCTATACAGGAAGACCTTATCTCTAAAGTAGTGTATAGAAGCAATATTGAAAAAATCATATGATAATTTGTGACTGGTATACTTTTTGATTAAAGTATTTGGAAAGTCAATGTATAATAGCATATATAGACTACTCTTTTTTTTTTTTTTTTTTGCTGATCCTAGGGTAGGAACTCAGCACTTGGGTTCAGACTTTTAGCTTCTTTTGCTCAAGGCTTGCACTCTACCACTTGAGTCACAGCTCCACTTTTTGGCTTTTCTTTTGTAATTTATTGGAGTCTAGACTCTCACAGACTTTCCTGCCTGGGATAGCTTTGAACAGCAATCCTCAGATCTCAGCCTCTTGAGTAGCTAGGATTACAGGTGTGAGCCACCGGTGTCCAGCTAGACTATTACATTTTAAAACAAGACACTTCTTCACGTAACTCACAATTCCTGTCTGAGGTACAAAGCTCTTTTTATTTGTATTCATGTCCAGGGAGGATATCTCACTTCTTTCCCTAAGCCATTGTCCTTTACTGTAATGCAATCAATACATCTGGTATATTTCTCATTCTATTGCCAGAAACTCTGGTTTTGACAAATGCAACTTCTCTATTGAAATTTCATTTTTCCCTGATGATAATCTAATTTTTGCCATTTATTTAAACAAAAAACGGCCTTATCTCCCATATTCCTCGCTAAAAGGTGGGTTAGCATCCATCTGTTACATTACATCAGCAGACCGAGGAAGTGGAGCTATGGCACAAGTTACAGAACAGCAGATATGAATCACTGCAACACCTTCATCTCAGAGTCTCTTCATTTTCCCCATGCTGTAACCTTTATTTGAGCCTATCCTATCATACCTATCCTAGGCCCGTGAAGTTATAGGAAAGATCTTTCTTCTCAAAATGTTCTTTTTTTTTCTTTTTTTTGTAATAGGACTTGAACTCTGGGCCTGGACCTTGTCCCTCAGCTCTTCAGCTCAAGGCTAGTGCTCTAACACTTGAGCCACAGCACCACTTCTGGTTTTTCTAGTGGTTTATTGGAGATAAGAGTCTCATGGACTTTACTGTCCGGGCTGGCTTTGAACCGTGATCCTCAGATCTCAGCCTCCTGCATAGCTAGAATTACAGGCGTGAGCCACTGGTGTCCAGCTCAAAATATTCTTTTGACCTTAAATTTTTTTTGACCTTAAATTTTTATCCTTGCACATCTTATCTTCATTCTTCTTACAACTCACTTTCTATTTTACTGATATGTCAGAAACGTATCTTACAAAATTAACTGTTGCCCTTTGTTGTTCTTGTCTGGTCTTCTGAGACAAGTAAATTAACTATAATCTTGTCAACTCAGTAAATTCCTAAGACCCTCTTGCTTCCCAACACAATAAGAACCCAAGCATCCAATTGATCTAACTTTGACTAACTTAAAAAAAAAAAAGCTGCATCAGAATGATTGTGTTAGGTATTTTATATTTTGACTCCATTTTCTTTTCTTTATTTTTTGGGGGGATTAAACTCAGGGCTGTGTGTCAAGTGCTCTAAAACTTGAGCTTCCTCTCCCTTCTAGCTCAATAAAAATAAATGAAAATACTACTTTCAAATGGTAAAGGTACACTGAAATGAGATAAAAATGTGGAAACTATGGCTCAGTACTAAAAATATAAAGTAGAAGATCAAGAAATACAAACTGTGTACCCTAGCTTTTACAGTTCAACTAAGCCTCCAAAACTTGCCCTGTATTATAGAAAACTTTCCAAATCTGTTGCAAAAACAGAAAACTTTTTATTCTTCTGGTGCATATGACGATACCTTCTGTACTGCTTTAGGACTGGCAAGTACTTCTCTCAAGACTGCTTGCTCCAGTTTTAAGTCCTACCTTAAGAGCGTTCTATTTCATAATGTCTCCATTTGAGCTTCAGAGACAATGAACATCTGCTTCTGTCGACTTTCTAGGTTTTCTGTTGAAATCAGGAAATGTAAAAACTATAAATGTTCTCCAAAATTAGAGTTCTTACAAATCATGGTTCATCTGCTAGATCCATGGCTATCACCCACCATTCAGGCTGCATGCCTCAACTTTGTTTATTCTTTCTAGCTAGGACCTAGCTGTCAACAATGGTACCAAGAAGCTTGTTAATCATTGTACCATTCCCTTATATAGCTTCTAAACTTACTCATTCAGTAAGGCTTTCAGATGGAGCTGTAAGCTGCGCACTGCTGTGTGAACATTATTCAGTTCTCTTGACTTCTGCTGAGTTTTGGATAAACGCTGGGGAGCTGATTGGTGCTGAGTTTCAAAGTACCGATAGAATTCATAGCTGCGCTTAAGCTCTTCCAAACAGGCAGAATGAGCATGAGGTAGACCTTGAGTCACATCAGATAAAATACGATGAGGCAAATGTGCTGGAGTAAGCAAGGGCCCCAGTGGTGAATTGGCTGGAGAAAGTAGCAGGGCTAACCGTCTGAAGAACTCTGAACTCTGTGCCATCCAGAGTTGGAACAAAACCTAAAAAACAAATCAACATAGAGGGGTGAGAAGTGGGGGAGGAATAATAAAAGATTTTAGCCAACAATCAAAACAAGCTACAGACTTCTTTATTAAGCAATAAAGAAACATCTTAACTTCTAGTTTGGATGTTTCACCTTATCCAAATGAATATAGCTGACCTAATTCTAATTGAGTAGGAACGTTATACCACATTATGTAGGCATGGCATGTAGGAACTTAAGGCCCCAGTTGAGCAGGTAACACCTATATATAATTTAGCCTCTACTATGCTAAATGGGAAGTGTTGATGGAATAAAATACTTATTAGCATCTTCCTTCTTGAGTGAAATTCATATAGAAAGGAAAAACTGTGAGATTAATGTGTGGGCATATGTAAGTCCAAAGAATTAAGTAACTGATTGGTTGATTGAGAGTTTTTGGTTCAAAAATAAGACTATTATTTTGGTCTAGGAACTAGCTAAGTAATTAACACAAAAATCAGTCCAAGAGTGTCCATAGCCCAGGAATGCTAGAACACATGTTTTTGAGAAATACAGCCTGAATCCAGACAGCAAAGGACTCTCTGAATACAGTCCTATTTAAGATAAGGACAGGGTCCCTAAAGCAAATACAGGAGGAGCTGCTTTAATATGAAAACAGGTAGCAGACAACAAAAACAGGATAGAACTATTTTGGAGAACTTAGATCTCAATTATTCACAACTATAAGAATGGGCATTATTACGATGGTTTTATTGAATGAATTTTAAAGTTATACAAGTAATGGATTAACTTCACATAAAGCTGTTTTATCGTTAATATTTTAAGTGAGCAAGGTTAGACTTCTAAACTGCTAAAGATACACTATTTTTGAAAATTCTTGAAAATAAGTCAGCTTACTTGTAAGTCTTCTTATTTAATCAAAGTTTGTGACTATAGTGATTTTCTTTATTGTTTTATTTATTTGTTTAGAAAATACTTCTTGAACATCTATGATAGGACAGGTACTATACTGGGTGCTGATAATATATCTGTGAATAAAATAAAAGAACAAGAATCTCTGCTTGGATGAAGCTTCATTCAAGTGCGTGTAGGAGGAAGACAGATAATGAATAAAAGAATGTTTCTTGGTTGATGGGTTATAGAGACAAGTGCTTCAGAAAAGGAGAACAAGAAGTGTGTGTGTGTGAACAGATGTATACATATGGGGGAGGGGAGAGGAAGGAAGGAATAGAAGGGAAGGGAATTCCCAGGAAGGTCTCTAAAATGTTACTTGAAAGAACTGGTTCATGGACTCTCATGAGGGAAGAGTTATGGGGCAGGAGCCAAGTGAACTTTGGTAAAATCTGGGAAGTCTGGTTTTCCAGATTCACTTTCTCATTTTGCTTTCCTGCCCACACAACTCAGGATTTAACAAGCTTGAAAAACATACTAAAAATGTAAGAAAGTAGGAAAGTCACACAGATACCTTGATTAGTAAACAGATCATTTTTAAAAGGAAATGAAATTCTGTAATTGCTTCTCTCAGTCTGCAAAGAATAACAGCAATTGCCTTTTTTTTTTTTTTGGGTCTGGTCGTGGGGCCTGAACTCTGGGCCTGGGTGCTGTCCTACAGCTCTTCAGCTCAAGACTATAGCGCTCTACCACTTGAGCCACAGCACCACTTCCGGCTTTTTTCTTTTTGCTTATGTGGTGCCCAGGGCCTCAGGCATGCAAGGCAAGTGCTCTACCACTGAGCCATCTTCCTAGCCCAGCAATTGCCTTTTTAAAGTATCCATTTTATGACAAGTCCTGTTTTAGGCTTCGTAGGTTTTCTAACTTAACATCTTACAAAACAAATATAGTTATTCCTCTTTTATAGGCAAATTTAAGTGGTTTATTCCAGGCCAAATGGTTTCAGTCAGGGCTGAAATATAAACTTACCTCTACTTCAACCTTATTCACTAAGAGAGTTGCTCAGATAGTCTTGTGGGGAAAAAAAAAAAAAAAAAACAACCAACTTTTCAATATAGGGTAAAATAGTCATGATATTGAATTGCTGTCCAAAGTCCCACCATTCCAGGATTAACATTAAAAAACAGTTTTAGTTACACCATCTATATATGATATATTCTGAGTATTTTTCTGGAGATAGATGTTCCTATCTGCTTTGATAAAATTTTTGTAAAAAAGTCAGAGCTCCTGCATAATGGTTCACATTTGGCTCTATTATGATTCATGAGCCATTTATCTTTTGCTGAGCATTCAAGCAGTATTCCATTTTATACGACTGCATGCATAAAGCTAATAAGCAACTTGGTAATAATAAGGCTTCACTAGTGGAATTACTTATTCAAAGAACAAATCATGTAAAAAGCTCTTTATATGTCAAACTGCATTCTTCAACAAGTAACTTTAGGAAATTGAGGAAAACAGGAAGAAAACTGTTGCAATGGCTTACCTAAGATATAACGGTAACCAGGCATGGTAATGTACACCTGTAGTCCTAGCTACTTGGGGACTTCAGGCAGGAAGATCTCTAGTTCAAGATCAGCCTGGGCAATATAGTGGGCCCTTTTCTTAGAAAATAAAATTTAAAAAAGAGAGAGAATGGAATAGACATGGTGGCTAAGATGGGAATGTCAGGAGAGATACAGATAAAAGTAGGTGGGTTTAAAATAGGCTTTCTGACTGATGATAATATAAGGTGATAAAATGAGGGATAAAGAAGGATGGTACTCAGGTTTTTAGCCTAAGTTGGGTGGTGCCATTTACGAAGTAGGGGTAAAATAAGGGTTATAAACAAGACAAGGCAAATTTCAAGGAAAGGGAGTAAAAATACCCCAAGAGAATTAGTTTTTTTTTTCCTGCTAGAATGGGTAGTATTAGCAATAGAAATAACTAAACTACACATCCAGCTCCAGAATCAGAGAACAGATACATATTAGAAAAGCTGTAGGATATACAAGTCGATACAGTTAGAAAACCAAAATGGATTTTGATCAATGCTGTCAATTCCACTTCCACTGATTTTCATGGTTATCTAGGGAAGTTTTAAAGACTAAGAAAGAATAAAGGACCGCCAACGTTTTCTAAATATTTAAAAAGGAATTTAAATATTTAAAACCCTAAAGTTTTCTAAATATTTAAAAAGGAATTTAATACCTTTGTGCTGGCCTATAAAAATGCTCAAGGACTTTTACTGCATACATATTTGTCAGTTTTTTGAGACATGGTTTTACGATATAGCCCAGGCTAGTCTTAAACTTACAATCCTCCTGTCAACTTCCAGCTGCTGGGATTACAGGTGTGCACATGACTTATACAACTTACTTTAACTTAGATTTCCCCATGGTATTATATTATTATTATTATTTTGGTCATGGGTCTTAAACTCAGGGCCTGGGTACATCCCTGAGATTTTCTGCTCAGAGCTGGCACTCTACCACTTTGAGACACAGTGCCACTTCTCGTTTTCTGATGGTTAACTGGAGATTGGAGTCTCACAGACTTTCCTGCCCAGACTGGTTTTGAACCACACACCTCAAATCTAAGCCTCCGGAGTATCTGGGATTATAGGCATGAGCCACCAGTGCCAGACCCATAGTATTATTTTTCTTTAGTATTTTTCTAATGACACCAAAGCAGTTTCTTAATTATAAGTACCACAAATCTCTACCAAATCTATATTACTGTATATATAATTTGTTTCCAATATTTGATACTATAGTAGTGTCATAAACACACTTTAGGTGCGTGTCTGATTATTTCCTGAGATAAATCTGTAAGGGTAAAATTGTTGGTAAAGATAAATCCATTGCTAAGGCGAACGACGTTAGTGATGGATTCACTAGTGCAGGAATTCTCCAGATCTTCATTGGATTAATGAATATTAACAATTTCCAACACCCTTGGCAAATTTATTATTTTCAAAATAAAAATATATTTCTCCAATCATGTACGACATCTATTTTCTATTAAGTTTTATTTATTTATTTTTTAGTCTTCACTACCCGTAATCCCCCAGGGCTGAGATACAATTCAGGTCCTCTTGAATGATAGCAAAGTAACCTACCAGAGTAAGCCAAACGCTTAGCCCTATAAACTTTAGACACCGTACATTCAAAGGTAAAGAATATCTTTTATATAAAAAGAATTCAAGGGCTGGGAAGGTGGCTCAGTGGTAGAGCGCTTGTCTGGCATGCAGGAAGCCCTAGGTTCAATTCCTCAGCACCACATAGACAGAAAACAGCCGAAAGTGGCGCTATGGCACAGTGGCAGAGTGCTAGCCTTGAGCAAAAGAAGCTCAGGGACAGTGCCCAGGCCCTGAATTCAGGCCCTAGAATTCAAGTTTTTGCTATAAAACATTGTAATATTTTTACTAATCATATTTAAGGTAGTCCAGCATTTGAAATTATTTTTTATAGTTAATTGTATCCTATTATGAGGATTTTTATTATATGTACATCTATCTATCTATATGATATAATATAATATAAAGAATTTGGGAACGTTCCAAAGGAACAAGTAGATTTCAAAGGCTTTATCCGTGTTTGTTGAAACACTGGCTTCCTATTAAAGTAATTCACTTATTTGGAATGGGGACATGACTGTTTAGTAAGCACAAAGCTCTGAAGTCAAACCCTGATACCATCAATCAGTAAAAATTTTAAAAATTTACTTTTCTCATACTCTAATTGAAGGCATTTCTTTTTTTCTTTTTTTAACGGTACTGGCCCTTGAACTCAAGGCCTTTTGCTTGCTAGGCAAGTGCTCTACCAAGTGAGCCATACCTTCAGCCTAAGGCATTTTGTATTAAGAATGTAAGAGTTTGGTATCAAAACACAAAGATCTCTCCATTTAATCTACATGATTCTCTCTTTTTTTTTTTTTTTTTTGTCGTTGTGGGGCTTGAGCTCTGGGCCTGAGCGCTGTCCCTCAGCTCAAGGCGAGCACTCTACCACTTGAGCTACAGCGCCACTTC
>NW_012267219.1:28807284-28815367 GCF_000151885.1 Dipodomys ordii | reverse complement strand
AAGTGGCACTGTGGCTCAAGTGGTAAAGCACTAGCCTTGAGCTGAAGAGCTGAGGGACAGTGCTCAGGCCCAGAGTTCAGGCCCCACGACCGGACCCCCCAAAAAAAAACCTTACTAAATGCTGAAAATTTCAAAATAAAACTCTTACTGGGGCTGGGAAGGTGGCTCAGTGGTAGAGCGCTTGCCTTGCATGCATAAGGCCTGGGTTCGATTCCTCAGCACCACATAAGCAAAAAAAAATAAGCCGGAAGTGGCGCTGCAGCTCAAATGGTAGAGTGCTAGCCTTGAGCTGAATAGCTGAGGTACAGCGCCCAGGCCCCCAGTTCAGGCCCACGACCGGACCCCTCCCACCAAAAAAAAAAACAAACTCTTACGGATAGTAAATGTTATATGGATTTTTTTCAATTGACTTTTATTAAAAACAAAATGTGAAAAAATGAAACAAAACAATTATATTTATTCTTGAGATGGAACCATCCTTAAGCTTTTAGCTCTTGACTATTTGGTCAAACCCTTTGATTCACTGCTAGATTAAATTTATAAATATTCCATTAAAGATTTTATAACTGTGAGGGTATTCTATAATTTTTAGTCCTTATAATAAATCATATTTAGATTATGATATACTACTTTCACAAATAAAATAATGTAGGGGAGCTTTTTTGCCTTCTCTATGGAATGAAATTTTTTTTAACTTTACCGTAAAAATATCTGCATTTTACAGTTAATTTTTTTAGTTTTTGAATTGGTCATACACTCAGGAATCAAAATTCATGAAGGATAAAGTGAAAACTGCTTCTACCCTAGTCCTAGTTACCTAATTCCCCTATTCAAAGCCAAAAGCAATCCCAATTATCAGAGGTTCTGCATCCTTCAAGATACTCTATGTATATATGAAAAAGCAAATCCACATAGATATATGTACCTGGAAGCATATGATAATCAATATACACACACTCACACACACTTGTACAACATATTTATCTCTATGGATCTAGTCACAGCCCTTTTTATGTAATGGCAATCTACTACATATATTGCTCCAGGCACCTTGCTGGTTGTTTTGGTTTGTTTATACTTAATATAACTTGGAGAGAGTGTCATGGTAGAGTCAAGAACCTTTACTGTTTTCTTCTGAAAAAAAATTTTTGTTGTTGTTGGTCATGGCACTTGAACTCAGGGTCTGGGCACTATCTGTGAACTTTGTTGCTCAAGGCTAGTGCTCTACCACTTTCAGTCACAGTTCCACTTCTGGTTTTTGAGGGGTGTCTCACAGGAACTTTTCTGTCCAGGCTGCCTTCAAACCGTGATCCTCAGATCGCAGCATCATAAGTAGTTAGGATTACAGATAGGAACCACCAGTGCCTGACTAAATTAAATATTTTAAAATCACACGTTCAGTCTCTTCACGTTTTCAAATTCTTATGTCAGTTTTAGAGATTTGCATTTTTGTAAGACATGAACAATTGTCTCCTACATTTAAAAAGTTGCTACCACAGTGTCACATCACATACACAATCATCTTGTAATTAATGTCTTTCACATTAATGGTTTTAGCTGTGTTCTCATTATTGATCTTGTATATTTCTGTTGATCAGTCATATAAAAGTTTAGGTATCTTAGGGATCTTTTAGAAGAAATGGTTGGTGACTCCTTTTTCATTCAATTTGTAAAAGTTTATTGTATAGAAGAGTATTATCGAGCCCTGGTCTACATCTCAATGTCATTTCGTATTTCAACCCTCAACCTACCCACTCTAGTTAAGATTATCTTTTTTTCTATACTTGCGTCAGGCTACATATATTCCTACCACAAGATCTGCATACTTACTGGCCCATCTAAATGAGCATTCTTCACCTAGATTTTTCTCACAGTTCAAATCTGTTTCAATGCCAGCTCCTCAGAGAGGTCTTCCCTCTCATTCCAACAGATGCAGCACCAACAACACTCTGTCCTATACCCTGGGCATATTTTCCTTGACAGTCATTACTGTACCTGAACAATCTTAAAACTTTTCTTAAACATTTTTTTTCTTTTCTTGCAATATTAAACTCAGGATCTGAGCTTATTATTATCAAGGTCTGAGCATGATAGGTAAGTGCTCTACTATTGAGCTACTCACTCCTAACTCTTCATTTTTAAAAATTGATTTCATCTCATCCACTAGAAGGTAAAGTCCCTGGAGAAGAATCTTATCTTGTTCTCTACAAGTGTTTAGTATTTAGAATGGTCAGTGGCATGGGAACCTGCTCCTCATTTCCTTCCCCTCCAGTAAATTATAAATTCCCTCAAGGCAGGAATGATATCTATTATTATTGACCTTGGCACAGCTAGTGACTAGCATAGTGCTTAGCACTGAACTTATGCTCAATGAAAACTCACTGGGTGACTAACTTGTAGTTTACATGCCACTGTCAAACCTCTACTTTTTTTCCATCTACTTTTCTCTACTTGGAATGCAGTATCATTTCTCATGATCAACTCCTAATTCTCTTTTGAGGTTCAACTTCATATCAGCAACTTAGAGCTCACCTCTCTAAAACCCTTCCCTGATTCTATGAGCCAAGGACATGTCCAACTATGGAGGAAGGATCCTGAGCATTTGTACTGCCTTATGAGCACCGGCTTATCTACAGACCAGACTCAAATGTCTTTAAAAGTGGTACAAATGTTTTTCACTCTATCTCATTCAGGCATTTAAGCAATAGGGTAAATCAATGGGCAAGTTCTTGGTGAAAATGTTAGTCATATTTTCAAAAGAACTTACACAGAAGATGTATGTATATTTATAAATCATAATTCATAGTCTATACATTTTAAAATAGTATGTGTGCGACTAAGCAAGTTAGTTAACGTTTATTTTTGTTTTCTCAGAGATAAGAAAATCTGGCTAGGAAGGTTTGTGTAAAAATATAATGAGAGAATCCAAAGCATTCTGTGCACTTTAAGTATTTTAATTATCAGTGTTGTAGAATGCAGCATATTGAAGCTGCTGAGTATAACTCATAACTTAAGGTAACTATGGATGATTAGTAAAACAAGGATCTAATTCACCTTTACTCTCTGGCTAACTAAATGTAAGTGCAGACTTACTGTAAAGCAGTCTTTGAGTGCTTCCTATATACTAGGTCCTGTATGAGTAAGTTTGTATGCAACAACTCAACTGACCTTAGCAAAAATATAATGAAGACAATTATGAGACCATTGCTCTTTAAGGATGAAGACAAAGAACTTAAGAAACTTGCTTAAGGTTATCTAGGCAGTAACTTATATAGACAAAATATAAACTCAGGCAACCTGGCTTTGGAGTCTGTTTCTAAAAGGGGAACGATTTCCTGTCACCAGCTTACTATTGTGTCATGACAAATTTGCCATGTTTACTCATGTTTAAAAATTTAGACCTACCAAAGCAGGTTCTTAAGACTTTATTCTTCGGACTAGTAGAGGGAAGGACTTTACAGTTTATCCCTGTTTAAAAAAATGAGCCACATAAGAGTAGAACTTTCTTCCTGTCTGTTCTTATCTTTCCTCTTGGAACTCATTTCCAGTTTTAAAATAGAAGTGATGATAGAATTAGCTTCCAAATAGGCAATCTCAATCTCTAATTAACTTTTACAGGCTGCAACTCTAATATTTGTATTTAGGACTTTAGAAGTACTTCTTATTCTCATGCACAGACAGAAAAGGATATTTTTTCAGCATATATAGGGTAGCTAGCCTTGCTGCTTGGAAGTTGGCTCTTACAGTTCTGTAGACAGCTTTCCGAAGACCGATGAGATGCTGACTGGGATGCTGTCCAGCTTTATTAAATGAGCAAGCAGCACTGACCCTGTCAAGCAAACTTGAAAAGTAAAATGTGATACAACTATGCAGGTGTCCTAAAGTTTTTGTTTTCTAAATCCACAATTCTATTACACTTAGAAAAAAACCTTTCTCATACTTTTTACTAGAAAATGATTGTAAGTATTGCAAATCAAGTGTTACAAATAGCCATTTCCTTGATACATGTATAGTCGATAGAAAAAAAAAAGACAAATAAAAATCAAAATGACAAAAAGGTTTTCTCTGATTTGGATCAACAATGAATTTTAGTTCAGACAGAAAGGAAATGTAGGAATATTTACATAAGAATTTGTATTTCTTCTGCAAAAAGATACGCTGCCTGCTTACACTAAAGTGGGGCTACTTTATATTCAGTTTTCAAAACTTATATCCATTAGGATGTAAGAAGGGCTTATCAATACTTTCACATGCTTAATATATATTAAATATGTTTATTAATCATATATTTGGCCACTTGTACAGAACAACCAAACACTGTATAGAAATATATTCTGTACATTCACAAAAGTAGGGCAACATTACTTACCCACCTGCAGCCACTGGCACTTACCTACTCAAAATGAAGTAGGAGAACGCAGAAAGATAACAGGACCAGTGGCGAACAGGGGAATGCAAGTAGAAAGGCAAAGTAAGGGTTACTGTGTGGTAGGATAGCTACTCTCAAAGCTCTTTAAGAGGAGCATAGTTCATGGCACTTTCCTTAAGATAAATGGTACGTAAATGTTACAATGCGTTGTATTACAACGGAAAAAAGACAGGATTAAATATGACAGTAACTGGATAGTAGTTTTTTTTTTTTAAACCTAATCAGTAACTTTTCCTAATAGCAAAACCAAATATCAGCTTTTATAAATTTCCTATACTATAATCACCAATCTCTAAAAAAAGACAACTAATTCAAAACTTTAAAAATGTTAAACCAAATTAAAACAGGCATGATGACTAACCGGCATTATTTTAGAATAAGGGATTAAAGACAAAAAAGGGTTATTGGCTAGACAACAAATTGAGATAAAAAACAAAACAGCACTCATGACAATATAAGGCCCTGCTACTTCTACTAATCTACTTTACTATATGTTATAAACTGAAAATATTTCTAAATATTATGATTCTGAATTTATTATTCCTTATAATTTTTCCAATCCATTGTCCTGATAAATGGAGACAAATGAAACATTATCTCTTCCAATATTTTATTTGCCTATCTGCTATCATAACTGAGAATAGGCACCTGGCCTACTTTACCTTTTCATGTCAATTCTGTATATCCAGGTAAAAGTTGGAAATGACAAAAGTCATAGGCTCCTCTATACATGCCTAAGCATTAATTGGATATATGGCTCTCAATTAAATGCTGTATGAGTCAAGAATAAAAATGAGAGATTATTCACTTTAAGGATGCTTTTTAACTTTCGGAATTAGAAAAATTGATTTTCTTTCCCAACAAGAAGTGAACTTAGGGCTGGGGGCACAGCACAGGTTTTAAGCTACTTGTTTGTCAAGCACAAAGCCCTGAGTTCAAACCTTAATACACAAATTAAGAACAAATGGACTGAGTTTAATGGAAGCCTAACATCAGACTATCAGAGCACACTGAGTATTGTTTTATTTTGAAATGAGCTGAGGTATGAAATCTTTATGTCTCATCTACACACTCAGGATTGTTGTGCAGAACAAAACAGAATGCAGAATGTGAGGATTACTGAAGATTCTTCTCCTCTCCTGTTTCATAATTTCCCAGACATAAGCCTTTATGTCAAGAGGAGTACTATTCTAGAGCAGAGCAGAATAAGGGATGCAAAGACTACCAGTGTTTTCAAAATTGATTTTCATTAGTTTTTCAGTTACAGCTAATTAAAAGCAATGATCAAATCCACCACATACTTACTTTCCCCCACCTATAGACTGCAATGGTTATTAAATGCACTGTAGTCCAACTGCCATTTGTGAGCAGTTAGCCAGCAACCTAGTGGAAACAGCTAGTAGGAAACACGCTTTTAAGTCAGATGGGAATGGATTTGATTGTTTGCTCTATACAATTATATACCTTTAGATGTATGAAGAAGTGACTAGCATAATCTATGGAACATAGTTCTATAAATGTAACTTTCCTTTCAGTAAAAGTTGATTTGCAGTTTAAACACAGCTAGACTGGTTGAGTATACAGCGGGAATAACAAACATCATCATTTGCATGATATTCTGAAAATACCAATGCTATAACACTTGATTGTGTTTCCTAAAGAGTATTATTAATACATACTGAGACCTTTCAAAATGAATTCACGGCAGACATATCGACCACTTAAACTGGGAAAAGGATATTTGATAGGGGATAAAAGGACTAAACATTTATTGAGCACCTACTGCATGCTAAATTCAGTGTCAGGAAATCTCTATTTCTTATTTATAGAAAATAATCATGATTTTCAAAATACTTTGATTTGTCAAAGTAGATTATATTATATATTACAACTATATCTTTATCCCTTTAGTTAGCAGTAATAAATGCCAAAGGATATCTCCTTTTATCTTAAAAATGCAACACTCAAAAATGAAAATGGGTAATAAATCATTTCCTTAAATTATGTGGCAGAGAGGAAGCACTTACAAAAAATATAAAATGAACTCACAGTGTAAAGCCTCTGGAAATGACTTCAGTTTCTTGAATGAGACGTAAAGCTTTCCTCACAAGGTTAGTAAATGCACGGCTATTTGCTGCCATATCTTCTAGACGAACAGCATATTTTTTTAGGGTCACTTGCAGTTTGGCTGTTCTCCATAATTTCAAAGCTCTTATAACCAAATAAACAAATAGAACCACTCCCCATATCATCCAGGAAGAGACAATCCACCAAGTGGGAAGCATAATGAGCAAACTAATGAAGATAAATAGCACTGAGACATCCCTAGGAAAAAGAGAAAACAAGAAAACGATTGTTATCAAACAAGAGAGGAAAGATTAGCTGCTGTGATTAGTAAAACCAATAGTTAATTTGGGTTTACTAAAATAGATAAAATACTAGCTTCTTGGTGCAGCATGACAAAAATATTTAATAAGGTATTGTGAAATAGTTTTAAAATATACAGCAATTAAATATTAGAGATAGCTACCATCTGAAACAATGTTTTTTTAAAGGAGGGAGTTAACCTAAAAAACAAATTATAGATTTAAAATTCTAATTTTACAAATTTAAAAATAAAAATTAAAAAAAGTAAAAATATGATTTCAGGTAGTGTAACTTCTTCATTCCTAAAATCATACATTTGCACAAACATATATTCCATCAAGTAAATGTTTTTCACTTAGAAACAACTAATAATTGATGTGTAGTTATTGTGAATTAAGTCATCTAATTTAAAAATTGTTATAAATGTGAAAAACACCATATTTGTCATAGTCCATAATGTGGATAACATTGCACATTTGTACTGCAAGTAACAATTAACTGAAATAACAACATGATATGTTGTACATATCAATTACAATTCTAATTGAAGAAAATGCTTCTTTTAAGAAATGAAAACTTGAGTGGAATTGTGTAAGACGTGTAAGAAAGAAGGAAATGTCAGACAATGTATCCAAGGATATCTGAAAAACAGCATCAACAATTCTTGGAGTTATAGTCCAACTCAAGAAAGTTGCCTGTTGCCGGGCCCTGGTGGCTCATGCCTGTAATCCTAGCTACTCAGGAGGCTGAGATCTGAGGATCTCAGTTCAAAGCCAGCCTAGGCAGGAGAGACTGTGAGACTCCTATCTCCAATAAACCACCAGAAAACTGGAAGTGGCCCTGTAGCTTAAGTGGTAGAGCGCTCGCTTTGAGCTGAAGAGCTGAGGGACAGCGCCCAGGCCCAGAGTTCAAGCCCCACGACCGACAAAAAAAAAGAAAGTTGCCTGTCAGAAGGATAGCAAATCAAAATGGATTTCAAAGCTTGTATGACCAAATAAACATACAGAACCATTTCCCATCTCATCCAAATAGAGACCATCCACTAGTAGGAAGAATAATGAAAATACTAATGAAGGCAAATAGCATTCAGACATCCCTAGGAATAGAGGAAACAAGAAAGCATGGAAGGGCTGGGAAGGTGGCTCAGTGGTAGAGCGCTTGCCTTGCATGCATGAGGCCTGGGTTTGATTCCTTAGCACCACATAAGCAAAAAGAAAAAAGCCGGAAGTGGCTCAAGTGGTAGAGCGCTAGCCTTGAGCTGAAGAGCTGAGGGACAGCGCCCAGGCC
>NW_012267219.1:28806311-28807234 GCF_000151885.1 Dipodomys ordii | reverse complement strand
GGAGATAGGAGTCTCACGGTCTCTCCTGCCTGGGCTGGCTTTGAACCGCGATCCTCAGATCTCAGCCTCCTGAGTAGCTAGGATTACAGGCGTGATCCACCAGCACCCGGCTAATCTACATGATTCTCTTATCCTTTAAAGACAGTAAAACAAACATCACTAACGCATTTATGAAGACAGTGAAAGGGAGCAGGTGCACCATTTATTTTCAGAAAGCACAAGTACAATCCAGGTGCTATTTTTTATTTAGGCCTTCCCTTCTACAAATGGATTACCTTCAATGCAGGTAGGCTGAAGCCATCTGTAAGGTTATGTGCTTCCTCTTCTGAAATCTGCTCTTCACTAAGTCCAAGGCCCAGCTCCTTAAAAGGCACCACACAGATGTAGTTGGTAACATTGTCACTCTCAGAGTTCAGGGGGTAGGTTAAATTAGGTTAAGGCAATCAACATCTTTCCATTAAGGCACAAAAAGTACAAACTATCTCAAATTACATTTACTAATTTTTATTTTAAACTTTTCACTGGAGAAGTGTATCAGTTTTTAAACTGAAATTAATCTTGAGATCGAATGCACTAATAATTCTCAGCCTATACCATCTCATAGGCTACTTGTGAATAAAATTTTTATGTCTACATAATGAAAAGTTCACCTCCTCAAAGGTGTTAACATGCCAACTAAGTTATTTTTCACACCTACCTTTTGAAGCTGTATTTGGTACTTCATTGTATAGTGGCTCAGGTCACCACTATGCTACAGTAACACTTCTCTGCTCCCACAGTCCATACAGTGCAGGGCATCACAAACTAGCTGAACATTAAAGACTACTGACATATGTAGTACTAGCCTGATGCAGGATGTTTGATACACACTGTTCTTATTTCCTTAAAATTATTTTTGCCCTTCAATTCTTTTTTTTTTTTTT
>NW_012267219.1:28732721-28794801 GCF_000151885.1 Dipodomys ordii | reverse complement strand
AAAAAAAAAAAAAGAAAAAAAAAAGAAACCATGGAAGAGTAATTAACTGGAATTAATCCTAGACTTCAATGATTCTCTGGACTGGACCTTCTTAATATTAGGGTAGTTTCAATTATCAATTATATTCATTTCCCAGCCAACTAGCAATAATTCACTGCTTATCTCCATGTCCCAACCTATCCTTGTTGTCTCTATAATGTGGCTAAGACATAAAATATAAAGAAATGGCCAATATTCATTTGTGCATAGGTGTTGTAAGAGATTTCATCTGGCACATTTCTACCCATTTGTTGGGTTGCAAAATTCAGAGCTAATTTACTAAGTTGGAAGTATAAAATAATCAAATTGGATTTTTTCCTGTTTCATCTTAAATAGAGTTTACTTTGAAGAGGCGATTTTTCCCCCCATTCATTACTTTATTACAATGCTAATTATATGGAATGTTTATGATATCATTACAATAAAGAGCATGATGATAGATTTCCTCTGAAAATACTCTATATGTAAAGTAGCCAAAGCATGTTTTCTGGACAGTACCAAATATTAGGGGTTGCCAGGGAGCAGAGTGTTGGAAGGTGTCCATTTTCCTGTTGTTGCGGTTGCCCTGCAGACAGGATACTGGGATCAAGTAGCTCAATTAGCTCCACATCCTCTTGTAACAGGACTTCCTGTTGCAGGATGGCACGCAATGAGTCAAGTCGGAATCCGGTATCCTTGCCATTAAAATACACAAAGAGAGGTATTAGCTACACAATAGTCTATTACATGCTAAGCTTCTATCATAACATTTACAGGTGTTTATTTTCAGTATAGACTATAAGAAGAAACAACAGTACAATTTACCTTTAGAGTGGTAAATGGGAGTTTTATTTTCACAGTAAGTGTGAAATAAATAATGAAATAGAAGGGCTGGGAATGTGGTTTAGTGGTAGAGTGCTTGCCTAGCATGCATGAAGTCCTGGGTTCAATTCCTCAGTACCACATAAACAGAAAAGGCCAGAAGTGGTGCTGTGGCTCAAGTGGTAGAGCACTAGCTTTGAGCAGAGAGGCTCAGGGACAGAGCCCAGACCCTCAGTTTGAACCCCAGGACTGCCAAAAAAAAAGAGAGAGAGAGAAAAAAATGAATTGGATATCATTAAGTTGGCAAATATAGAATATATATTTTAATAATGAGATATAATTAGATTAATAAAACTATCTACTTATTCATTCTTAATTTAATTACTGAGATACAATGTGGAAAATATAATCTACATGGAAATTATAAAAGAAGCTGATCCTGGCTACTGCAACAATATAGCCAATACCTTCAATGCCGCTATCAGCTGATATAGACAACATCAGTAGGATCAAAATGTTCTAAAAATGGCGATTCGGCTTTTTTTTTTTTAGGTCTGAGACTGGAACTTGAACTTGTCATCTGCTGCTTTCACTTATTGGCTAGTGCTCCACCAACTAAGCCATGGCTCCAACCCAACTCAAATACTTTTAAATACATCATTAAGATGGTAAATGTAAGGTATGTAAAACTACACTATCATTTTATAGTTTATAAAATGCTTTCACATACACTAGCTCATTTATGCCTCCCTCTCCCCTCTATCCACCAAGGATTATCTTCTATAAGCCAGGTACCATACTTGACATTGAAGGCACGCAAGTCATAGGTCAAAAAATATATAGTACAACAGCGAATAGGAGAGAATAGGGGAAGAAGGAAGGAAGGAAGGGAGGGAGGGAGGGAGGGAGGGAGGGAAGGAGGGAGGGAAGGACAAGGATGGAAAGAAGAAAGGGGAATGGGAAGAAGAGGGAAAGGGGAAGAAGGGAAACAAAAACAAAGGGAAGTAAAGGAGAGGGACAAAAGCCTTACAGGAATCACAAAGACCCTGAATGCTGACTATTTTAAGTCTGTGGAAAATTTTATGACCTATTAGTCTGCCCAGAAGGAAATGATTGCACTAACTGATATATTTCCTTGTCAATGGAGGAAATTAGTACTCTAATAAAAAAGGTTTCAATAACCACAAGAATATGCCATTCTAGCTGAGTACTGGTAGTTCATGCTTATAATCCTAGCTACTCAAGAAGCTGAAATCAGAGGATGAGATTTGGAGCTAGCCTGGACAGAAAAATCAGAAATTGTTTTCTATTTTAAAATTATCTTTAAGTAGTTGTAAAATCAGAGATTCTTATCTCTAATTAAACAGCAAAAAGCCAGAAGTGGAATTGTTTCTCAAGTGGAGAGTAGCAGATTTCAGTGAGAAGTTGAGTTGAAACCTTGAGGCCCTGAGTTCAAGCTCCAGTACTGGCACACAAACAAAAATGATTGTTCCATTCTAACTTGCTAAGAGTCATGAATAATAACAATAAGTTCAAGTTAAAAAGTCCTCAGTAATTATTTCAGAATTTCTAGTAAGAAGTCAACACTCACCAACTTATGAAGTACCGCATCCTCTTTACTGCAGAGTGGGAAAAAAATACAACTTTTGATGGATCCTGCCAATTTTACCAGTATGCCTTGCTAAAAGAGATGAAAAAAAAAACACCATGACTATTAAACACTCCCAAAAGGCAAAAAAAAAAATTTTCAAAAAATGTACCTGCAGTTAATCACAATTTTTATGAGGGGGTGGGAAGAAACACATTCAGACTATATACTTTGTCAATATGTTTCTGTCTCAGTGCCCAATCTTATTAGTATAACAGAACCATCTTGTGATTTTCAATAGAAATTCATTTGTGGGCCCCTAAGTTGGTCTAATTCAATACATGTGGAATAGGATCTAGAAGTCTGGTTCTTAAGCAAAAGTCAGAAGTAATCCTGATATATCCTATTACATTCTATGATACGTATGTGTACCCATAAATGTATTGTGTATGTCACAGACATACATACAGATTACCATAAGGTAATCCCAAGTTATCAAATATTAAAACATTTTTATTCTAGAATACTAAGGAAGAAAGATACTCTTAAGACATTTGAGGAAAACTGTCACTTATTGAAGTAAAAGTTTGGTTATCAAATCAACCAAACATTCAGTTTGCCTCAACAGCCCATTCTCTGAGCATGCTAGTAACTGAGTAACTACTATATACCAGGAACTGCAAATGGCCATGGGAAAAAAGGTAGACACATAAGTGCCATATTTAAAAGAACTTACTATAGAAGACAAGGTAGTAAAAATAATTACATGTCAATAAAATGTCTAGAAAAGTATGGGAGAAAAGAATGTTGGGTACAGCTAACACTGATCTAAGCCCCAACAGATGAGCAGCAATTAACAAAGAGTAAAGACATGAGTGAAGGAGAGAGCCAGGGGAGCACATGCCATGGGAATGGTAGTGTAGTCTGAGACAATGATGAGCCAAAGGAAGAAGGGATTAGTAATGTGGTTAAAAAGGTCCACTGACCCCATAAATGCATTCGATTTTTATGTGGTTAATAAAAAAAAATAGTGCTGGGGTGCAACCCAGTGGTGGAGTATGCTTAGCATGTGAGAGGCCCTGGGTTTAAACTGTGGCACAAAAGGCAAAAACATAAACTTCTTACTTATAACTTGATCATTCCTTCTCAGAGACCTGAACTCCACAACTTGAATGTTTTAGCTGTATAACATAGATTTTTGTATTGTTTTGGAGTCATTGGCTAAGAATTATTATACACTATAGCAGAGTTTAGGACAAAGAAAGAAAGAAAGAAAACCTTCCGTGAATTACAAAGATATTCAACACTGGCTATTTCAAGTCCTGGGAAATTTTGTGACTTATCAGTTCCCCAAGACCAAATTGATTGTACTAACAGATATATGCCTTTTCAACTAGGGGCAGGTTGTAAATAAACATGCCTATCCCTACTAGGGTCATGAGTGTGTGAGTGTGTGTGTGTGTGTGTGTGTGTGTGTACACATGTGTGTGTGTACATGCTCCTGTTAATCCTGGGACTTAAACTCAGGCCCTGGGCACTGTCCCTGAGCTTTTGTGTTCAAGACTAGTGGTCTACCACTTGAGCCACAACTCCATCTTGGGTTTTTTGGTGGTTAAGTAGAGGTAAGAATCTCATGGTCTTTCTTTTCTGGGCTGGCTTCAAACAATGATGCTCAGATCTCAGTCTCCTGATTAACTAGGATTATAGGTGTGAAGGGCCTAGCACCCAGCTAGGGTTAGGTTTTAACAGATATATTCTCTTTCAACTAGAGCTAGATTTAAAGAATCCTGGTTTTCTATGCTGTAATACAATATTTTAGAGGTCATAAGGTGCAACCAAATTTTTTTTATGAAAAGACACAAAAACTAAAAAGCAGCATGTGAGAAAGTTAACTGGCAATGGTCTGGAAGCTGAACTGGAAGGGAACGACTGTGCATGATTAGGAGTACATGTCCACATAAATAAAGACCCAGACTAGGTAATATTAAAAATTGTAATGAATTGAGTCAGATTTAAAAGACATAGAAACTGATTTGACATAGCCCTTAGTGACAAAAGCAATGCAGGAGTGATCGCATTAAGGTAACTGAGAGAGCGTCAAAAGAATGTGCTTTTGGTTTGCTTGCTTTGGGGTACTGTGGAAAGAAGTCCTGTTGTGGAAATGCTGAATCTAAGCTTCTTAGGGCACCTGAAGGTAAAAATGTCTAGTAAGCATCAGCAAAGCCAATGAAGACAACAAAGCAGATGAGGCTGCTCAGAGGAGAAAGACCAAGAAGAGAAAAGAGGTCTGCTGCTAAAACCTAATGAGAGGAAAATGTAAGATAATCATAGGAAAAGCAAGCAGAAAAAAGAACAGGGGATGAATACTTATAATAGGGACAGTTAGACAGACTACTCACTAAATATTTACCACATAAAAGAATGCAGAAAGAGAAGGAAATTAATACTACTGTGTGCTTTATCAGGATCACATATTATTAAAAAAACTGTTTCACAAAGAATAATTCTTCATTCCTTGAATAGAATTTTGGGAGCAATGTATTCAAAAATAGTCTAAAAATACATCCTAAAAATACATTCCTTGAGAATGAACTGAAAAAATTCAATAAATCGTTCTAAATTATAGTTGCCCTCAGATTTAGGGGGAAAAAATCCATGTTAGGAAATTCAGCTTACACAGCTAAAGAGTTGTCTTGGAGCAAATGTCTTGGAGCAAAATGAAGACTAAATGAACTTTCTAGACACATGATAATTTTTAAAAACACCCTCTGGCAATGGTTTTTATTGTTCCTCAATTTGGGAGGAGATGCCATTTTAAGCTCTTGTTTGGTTATTTATAAACTAGCAACAATATTTCTATAAATAAAAATATTTTTCATGAATGATGAAGATTAGCTATTTACAAACCCCAAGTTTCTACCCTACCCAAACTACAGGCCAGGCCCATCTCTGCCTAGAGACTCATCTTTAGCCACTGTCTGGTTTTACACTGGCAAGTAATCTCACATCCACATTTTAGTCTATAAATAGCCTGTTAGATACATCTTGATGTTTTGCTTTCTAAGCCCTTCCAAGAGCATTTATTCTTGAAAAGGGCAAGAGGAAGAAAAGAGTAAATATGAAAGATTAGCAAAGATGACTATGATCCACATGCGCAGAAACTTCCTAAATTCCCCCCTTGTAGATGGAGGTGTATACTTTGCTTTTGCAAAGAAGTCAGCTTGGTCAGTTCACATTTTAGAAACACTGCTTATAAGACCAGGAAAAAAGAACTTCCTAACAGTCTATGCTTTCTCTTCTAGACACAATGGAATTAGTGAATAGTTGGAAACTTTAAATGTTTCCTCTCAGGAGTAACTGAGGCAATCTGGTTAATTTTTTCTACTGAATTATAATTCCTTTGAATAAATGTATTAGAATGTCTTCTTATTTTAGTAAGTATGGCTAACAGAAGATAAGTGAATCTAGCAGAGGCTTTTTTTTTTTTTTTGCTGGCCCTGGGCCTTGGACTCTGGGCCTAGGCTCTGTCCCTGAGCTCCTTTTGCTGAAGACTAGCATTCTAGCACTTAAGACACAGCACCACTTCCAGCGTTTTCTGCCCTTAATTGGAGATAAAGAATCACACGGACTTTCCTGCCTGGGTTGGCTTTAAGCTGTGATCCTAAGATCTCAGCCTCCTGAGTAGCTAGGATTATGGATGTAAGCCACCAGCACGTAGCTAGCAGATGCATTTTACAAACATAATTAATGGAGATTCTTCCAGAACGATATACAAAATACATGTTATAAATTAACTATAACATATTTACTGAATAAAAGTTTATAATACTATAGATATAGAGCATTATAAGTTAAGGTAAATATACCCACTCCATCATTTGCCTTTCAAACTGTGTTTAAGAACTTGTCATTCTTTTTTCTTATAATTTGTGCTCACATTAAAAAAAAAAACTTAAAGAACATTCTGATTAATTGAAAGCTATTATCAACTGAGTTATAATTAAGGCTTTAGTATCAATCTTACTGTTTTTCTCTATGTAATTTTAATGTTTAAAAGAAGTAATTCAAGCCCATGACAAAAAAAAAGAAGTTGGCTGGGAAGGTGGCTCAGTGGTAGAGCGCTTGCCTTGCATGCATGAGGCCCTGGGTTCGATTCCTCAGCACCACATAAGCCAAAAAGAAAAATCCGGAAGTGGCTCTGTGGCTCAAGTGGTAGAGCACTAGCCTTGAGCTGAAGAGCTGAGGGACAGCGCCCAGGCCCCAGAGTTCAGACCCCACGACCAGACCAAAAAAAAAGAAGTAACGTATTTTAGTCCCCAACCACAGTTCATTTCCTCACTTTATATGTTATCCACAAAAAAACTATAGACCAGCAGTAAACACTGATGTTTATCTAAATAGTTTTGTATTACTGATAACAAATAAGACAGTCTTATTAGTGCTGATTTGGAAATATTAGAGACTGTTTTTGTTTAGGGTCTTGTTTTCCACAGGGGAGAGGTAAAAGTTTAAATGGTGAGGTAAAGAACAAAAGATGAAGCTTTGGACACACACATGCTTTCTTACTTTTGGTGGGACTTCCGTAGGAGGCTTTTGTTGTCCTTCTGTTGTACATTTTTCTGGTTTCGGTGACAAAGAAGAACATATTTCAAAATCTGTGTGTCCTAAATCCTGTAAATACTGGTAAAGTGGAGAGTTCTGAAAAAGATATAAAATGAAGCAAAAAGTTTTAGAGGCCAAATTCATTACCCTACCTCATAGTCATGACTAACAGGTCCAAATTCTTTAGTTTCTTCTTTGTCAACTGAATGATCTGTTACAAAAAGATGCCATTTTATGCCAAAAAATCAACATTAAAAGAGGAACCCCCAAAAGGAAAAACTCTAAATTAAAGAAATCACATAATTTTTGAGTGAGTACTAGTGAGCAAAATTAGTTTAGGACTATAAATAGATTTAAGTTATTTCTTTGCTCAAAGTTTTGTAGTATTCAAGTAGACAGCTTCAAAACAGTCAATGCTGGCTATAGATACCACCTAAGAGGACTTACAATGAAAAAAGTTAGAACTTGAAGCCCAAGAAAAATGAAGCAATAATTGTATTACATTGTATTTTTATTATATCATACATTCATTAGTACTTTACATACAAAAACATGGCAAGTAAGGGAACATATGGCTAATAAAAGCATTAGAATACATTGGTTAACAACATGAACTTTGAGCTGAGTATGCACACACACACACACACACACACACCACACACACACACACACACACACCACACACACCACACACCCTCCCTCCCTCCCTCCCTCCCTCACTGGAAACCACACTACAGATGCAAAGTAGAGGTTCAAATTCCAACTCTGCTTTTATTAGCTAAGTGGCCTATGGTCAGTTACAATCACTCTGTGCTTTAGCTACCTCCTCTGAAAATAGAGACAATAGTAACATTTAGCTCATAGGATTCTTTTAAGAAATAAAGTAACGTCAAGTCCCTGAATATAGTAAGTACTGAATTTTACCTGCAACTTCTTATAAGCTATGTGGAAAGAGCTCAGGTTTGAGAACAGGGGAGAAAAAAAAATCACCCAATCCAATCATACAGAAACATAGTATTAGTGCTATATGAAAATCTATTGGGAAACTCATATTGGATGAATAGCAAGAATTAATTTTTACATTCAACGTTTTGTAAAGTATAAATTTGGTAGCACTGACTCCATTAAAAAAACAAAACAAAACAAAAAAACACCTCTGAGCCAAGTGCTGGTGGCTCATGCCTGTAATCCTAGCTACTCAGGAGGCTGAGATCTGAGGATCATGGTTCAAAGCCAGCCCAGGTAGGAACTTCAGTGAGACTGATCTCCAATTAACCACCAGAAAACAGGAAGTGGTGCTGTGGTCAAGTGGTAGAGCATTTGCCTTGAGCTGAAGAGCTTAGGGACCGCGTGTAGGCCCAGAGTTCAAGCCCCACAATACTCCCCTTCCCGTAGGCCCAGAGTTCAAGCCCCACAATACTCCCCTTCCCGCCCCCTGCAAAAAACAAACAAACAACTCTCACTCTTTAGGCTGTAGGGTAGGTATTTTAGATAAAACAACAAAACCAGCAACACAGAGCTGTCAACCTAAGTCTCACAGCAAAGAAATTGTCCAAAATTCTGTAGAGTTCATTCAGGAATAGTAAAGGATTGCAGTCTGGATGTTCACATGTCACAGTGGACCAGGTGTACCCCCAGAGGTCCAGGGCAGGGGAATATATTTTAAGGACAAAAAGGAAAAGTTTATGTACGATTTTAAAACAAAATCTAATAATGATCATAGAGGCTGACTGCAGGAGGTAAACTTTGTTCATTGATGGTACTGGCTATTGCTAGCAGAGTCTTAATAAAAGTGGGAAGGCTGGTATGAGAAAATCTTTCAGCAGTCCTTGTTACTGGCATACAGGAGTGAGCAGCCTCCTTCATGGTCTTTCAGGCTCTATTTTGTTAGTGGTTGACAAAAGTGACTGTATTTTGATACTGACAACTTTATACAAAGTATTTTGTGGAAAAATGTAAAGTATCTAACTTGCATCATCTCAATGAAGGTTCACAACGAACTCAAAGGGTGTTCTTAACATTACTATTGTTACTGCTATTCTCATTTCACAGATGAGAACACAGACTCACCCAGGTTGGGAGATAAGAGTGACTCTAACTAAAGTCAGCACTGTGAAATAGTACAATAAACTAAACATAAGGAACAGTCCTCCATTTGTCTAGTGAGAAAAACAGAACCTTAGCCAAGCAAATTAATAACTTTAGGACTATTCTGGATGCTGTGGGAAATGTGGGGAGGTACCAAAACTTGACCTAGGTATTTAGAAAATCCAACCTTGAGTTAGGAAGGGTAGGACTATGCTAGAGTGCTTGGCATGAATTTGTAAGCACAGGAATACAAGGCAAATACCTTCCTATTAAATTCTCTTTAAAGGAAAAAAATTAAAAAGTATGAATGTACTGCTTACCTTCAGTCAGATTTAAAAACAAAAATTTAAGGCAAGGATGGAGACAAGGTATCACTATCTACCCTAGACTGGCCTCAAACTCCGGATCCTACCGCTTCAGCATCCTTGTGCTGGGATTACATGTCCATACCACAGTCACCTATAATGTATGTTCAAATAGTGCCTTGAATTACTCTGCCTGTACTTTCGGGTTGAACTGTGAACCTCACCCTGCTCTATCTCTGTGAGAGCCCCAAAATCCAAACTGTAAGACCCCAAAAGGATTGGGAGTTTGGAATGCCTTCTCCCAATACACTCTCCAAACGCTGAGTTTTCCTAAAGAGGTCTATCAGTCCTGGCTTAATGGGAACTAAGATTGTACCCTAAACTGTGTGGAAGCCTGGGGGTAGACTTAGGTTTATGCAAATTGTAATGTTTACAGTTTGCCCTCCTTCCTTGAATATGAAGATCACCTACCCCTGGTATACAAGAGATTGTCACATGTTAAAGTTTACACCTTACTTCCTTGCAGGAGACCAATAAAAACCGTGGTTAATGGAACCTTGGGATCTGTTGCTGACCAAAGCCTACAGGCCCCTGTCCCCTGAAGCTCAGTTTAACGGCCCAGTCCCCATTATTGTGTTGCTCCCGGTGGCAGCGGATTGGATTAAGGAGCGGGTTGCAACATGTCTCCCTGGCAAAAGAACAAAAATACTAGTTCATTTGTCTGGACTGACCTTTTGAAAAGCTTACTTTTTAAAACACTTGTTTTTTAAGGCAGTAAAATCCTTTCTTCAAACGAGCTCCCATGAGGAAGAATAATAAACAGACAGATCAAAGTGGAATTACTCAACAGTCAGTATCAGCCAACTTTTGTGTAGAAAGTCGCAGAAGGAACACTTTATTTAGGCTTTGCAGGCCACCTGATCTCTTCTGCAACATTCTAGCCCACTGCTGCAGTGTGAAAAGTCAGTCAATAAAAATATAAACATGAGTGTGGTCAGTCTCCCCAAACTTTTATACACAAAGAAATTTGAGCTTCATATAACTTTCAAGTTAGATAACACTATTTTCACATTTATCCAACCTTTTAAAACTGTAAAAACTGTTGTTTGCTCATCAGCGATAAATAGGGCTGAGGAGAGCCTGGAGCAACAGCTTTAGTTTCCTGACTCTTGCTGTAGTTTGCTTTTCATATTAGAAGTTGATGATAACATCAGAAAGGAGAGTAAGGCAAAGTAGTGGAGGGCTAGGTATTTTTCGTTATTATAACTTTTTTTCTTGGTTCAAGCAAAATCAAAGCACACATGTTTCGTTAAGCACTGAACTCAAAACGTAGTTGTAAAGTATCAGAAAATGTTATTGCCGCCAAAAGAAATAGGAGAAAGCGGAGAGGCAGCATGTGGGATCTCCTCCCCAGGAAAGCCTTGTGGTTCACTATTCCTGTAAATTCTAGCTGACAGAAAACACACATCATAACACCAGAAAGAATTTTGCTAAGTGAAAAATTGCCCAGGACCTTCGGTTGTGCTGACATTGTTCTGGAGTCTGCAACACATTTTATAAGAAAAATAAAAATAGACAAGAAACCTCAAATTTTTTGCTGAACAAGAACTTCAAGAAAATGAGTCATTCAAGTCTTATATAATTAATGACACTTCACGCTGTCCCCCACCTCTATGCCTACATTCAGCTATCAGGTACCAATCATTTAGTACAGTGTTTGTTTTGTGCATCATCTGTGATAGATTCTGTAAAAGTGCCAATATCATTACTGCTGGTTTGCATTTCAAAATAAGGATTAGTTAAGAAATGGATGTGATGGATGAAATGTTTTTATTGTTAGCTTTACTCTTCTAAACTGCTTTAAAACACAACAGAGTAAGTTGTGAGCTTTCAGGTCTAGGAATAGAGAATAGGCAAAAGATGACTGAGCAAGGGAATTCACTTAGTAAGTACTTCCCCAGCATCTATGTCCTGGACAACATCTATGCACAGGGGATAAAATGAAACAAAACAGAAGAGATCTTTGCTTAAAAATTTCATCCTGTGGGCTGGGAAGGTGGCTCAGTGGTAGAGTGCTTGCCTTGCATGCATGAGGCCCTGGGTTTGATTCCTCAGCACCACATAAGCAAAAAGAAAAAAGCCGGAAGTGTCGTTGTGGCTCAAGTGGTAGAGCGCTAGCCTTGAGCTGAAGAGCTGAGGGACAGCGTCCAGGCCCAGAGTTCAGGCCCCACGACCGGACCCTCCCTCCCCCAAAAATTTCATCCTGTGACACTTTTGTTAAGATTAGTGTTTTTCATGGGCTGGGAAGGTGGCTCAGTGGTAGAGTGCCTGCCTTGCATGCATGAGGCCCTGGGTTCGATTCCTCAGCACCACATAAGCAGAAAAAGCCCGAAGTGGCACTGTGGCTCAAGTGGTAGTGCTCGCCTTGAGCTGAAGAGCTGAGGGACAATGCCCAGACCCAGAATTCAAGCCCCACGACCGACCAAAAAATAAAAAAAATTAGTGTTTATCAGGTTTTCAACATTATCAAGGATATTCTAGGTAGGCTATGTTAAAAGAAAGGCTTCTCTTGATCTCAGATTCCTTAAATACAAAATAAAACTCATGACTCTTTCTAAGACACAGGCAAAAAGTGGTATGTCAATGTACAGAGATCTGATCCAAGAAGATGAATTCTTTGCAAAGCTATGACACACCATCCCTAAAGCCCTCTGCTAGCAAAGTATCAAATAATGCTCTTCTAACTGTATCTATGAATTTTACATCTATTTATGTAAAGTATCTTTTTGTTGCTTTTGTTGTTTCTTCTGTTTGAGTGGCTAGTCTAATAAGTTAATGTACTATATTCTAATTGTAAAGTATTTTGTTTTGTTTTGTTTTGGTCTGTTGTGGGGCCTGGGTGCTGTCCCTGAGCTCTTTTGCTCAAGGCTAATGCTCTACCACTTTGAGCCACACACTAGTTCCCGTTTTTGAGTAGTTAATTGGAGGTAAGAGTTGCATAGGAACTTTTTTTGCCTTAGCTGGCTTCAAACCACGATCCTTGGATCTCAGCCTCCTGAGTAGCTAGGATTATAGGAGTGAGCCAGCTTTATAAAGTATCTTGAACCTGCCTGTGACCATGCTCTTAATATTATTCTATTTTAGAACATTTTCTAGAATGATTGAGAACCTGATTTAAAATGTTTTTAACAGCAGGCAGTTGTGGTGGCACTAACCTGTAACCTCAGCACTTGTAAGTCTGAGACGGGAAGGGAGGACCAAGACTGAGTGAGGTCTGCCTGGGAAACAAAACAAGAACCTGTCTCAAGAAACAAAAAGAAGGATAGGGGTATGCTCATGTTAGAATGCTTAAGACAAGACCCTGAGCTCAAACCTCAAGCACTACAAAACCAAACAACTGGTGTGAGGTTTAAAAAAAAATGTAGTATGTTAAAATATAAAGTTTTGAGCTAAATCAAATACTATCTTGTCCTATATACACAGCCAAATCCAGCATAGGGCAATTCTGCGGAGCAAATAACCTAGTTTCTTTAACAAAGAAATGACATAAAAAAGGTGGGGAAGATAAAAGCAACAAGCTGACCTTAGCTGTATCTAGTTAAAGCAAATGTAAGACATTTTTTTAAGTATCTAAGGAAATATTACCACAGCCTAGACATTTGATAGTAAGAAATTATTTTTGCTATATTTGATGATTTGATTGGGGTTACTACTATAAGAAGAGTACTTATCTGTTAGCTCTGCATACTGATAACATTTACAAGGTAAAATTAGGTAATGTTTGGAATACTTGAAGATAAAAGGTAGGTGAGGAGACAATTTAGAAACTTATTTAAGCTGCTGAAGCTGAAGCTGGGTGATGGGTACACGGAGCTTTCATTGTATTTTTCTCTTTGGTGGTAGTACTGTTAATGTCTACTGAAAAACAATGGGACAAAAAGCAAATAATAGTAAGATAATACCTTTAAACTGATTTGTTAGCTAATGACTCATGTATCACTAGTATAACCTGTATAAATGACATTTTATGTATTCATATAAAATATTCTGATAATATAGGGCAAGTACACAACTTGAAGACTTCCTGTAACAATGCTCAAGGCCACAAAGGCAATGGTATACTCTAGCAACAGGATTTCCAGCTAGTAGTAGTCTGGAGGTACAAACTAATGTTTCATTACCTGTGAAAGTTTCTCCTCCTCTTCCCCCCCATCCTGAACTATGATTTGAACTCAGGACCTGTGCTTGCTAGGCAGGCACTCTACTGCTGAACCACACCTCCAGCCCTATAATTCACTGTTTTGTTTTGTTTTTGCTCTGTCGTGGGGCTTGAACTCTGGGCTTGGGCGCTGTCTGTGGGCTCTTCAGCTCAAGGCGAGAGCGCTCTACTGCTTGAGCCACAGCGCTACTTCCATCACTGCTTATTTTTAAGAGAGAGTTCCACTTGCCACCCAGGTGCACACCAGAACCATGATCAACCTATTTGAGGCTTCCCATAGTTACTAGGATGACAGGTGCATGCCTCTGTATCCAACTTCCCTCTGTTGAGATGGGACTACAGGACTGGCCTGGAATTGCAGTCCTCCTGCTCTTAATCTCCTACATAGTAAACAATCATGTGCCAGTGTGCTCAGCTACAGGTTAAGGAGTCCTTCCAGCTTTTCTGCATGGACTGAACTTAAACCATAATCTTCCCATTCCCAGGTTTTCAACTAGGATTCTACAAGTGAATCATCAGCATCCAGCTATCTGTCAATTTTAATTGTGTACATTTTCTTTCCACAAATAAACATAAGATATATAGAATTAGAAATACTTGATTATGTGATTTGGGAATCATATTTAAAAAATTGCTATTAGGCAAGATGGTTAACAGCAAAATAGAAACATAAAAATCTATGTAAAACTAAAATAACTGCAGCATTGGTCACACTTAAATGTCTAGTGGATGACTAATATGAACTGTAAATAGACTCAGAAATGTTATTAAATGTTATTAAAGTATTATAAAATTGAATCATCTGACTAGAAGAGGGGCAACTATCATTTATTTATGTATCACTAATCAAACACATATTGAACACCTATAATGTGCCAGGGATTAGAGTAATTTTAGTAATTTTCTGTCAACCTCTTCCTCTTTCTAGGGACATACAAAGAAACAGATAACCTATGTACCTATAAAAGGAAACCAATCCCAACTGCTCAACTTCATGGATTTTTTTTTTTTTTTTGGGTCCAGTCGTGGACCTGAACTCTGGGCCTGGGCACTGTCCCTCAGCTCTTCAGCTCAAGGCTAGTGCTCTACCACTTGAGTCACAGCGCTACTTCCGGCTTTTTTCTTTTTGCTTATGTGGTGCTGAGGAATTGAACCCAGGGCCTCATGCATACAAGGCAAGTACTCTACCACTGAGCCACCTTCCCAGCCCAACTTTATGGATTTTTTAAAAGTGTCTTTCTACCTTTAAATTAAAAAATTAAGCCAAAAGACATACAGTGAAGCTGAGTGCCTATGGCTCATGCCTGTAATCCTAGCTAGTCAGAAGGCTGAGATTTAGAGGATCATGGTTTGAAGCCAGCAAGGACAGAAAAGTCCATGAGACTCCATCTCCAAAATAACAGTAAAAAGCCAGGCTAGACGCATATTTATGTACATATACATATATGTACACACACACACACACACACATATATATACACACACACACATATACACACACAGTCCTGGGGGCTTAAACTCAAAGCTTGGACACTGTCCCTGATGTACCTGAGTTTTTTGCTCAAGGATAGTGCTCTACCACTGGAGCCACAGCTCTTCTTCTGGCTTTTTTGTTGGTTAACTGGAGGTAAGAGTCTCACAGTTTCACTGGCTTCAAACTGTGATCCTCAGATTTCAGCCTCCTGAGTAACTAGAATTATAGGCATGAGTGAGTAGGGCTCTGCTCATTCAGTGTACATTAAACACAAAATTAACAGTAAAACCAGCATACCAACTACCAGCAGACAGCAAAAGGGGGCTCAAGGCACTGGCCTACAAACCTGAAACCAGGCAATGAAATCTGTCCTCCTCCTGGTTCAAAGGACCAAGAATGATTTCCCATTCTCAAGTTACAGAATGCACCAAGTTATTAACAGGATATATATATATATATATATATATATATATATATACATACATACATAATATACTATATATTAAAGCTGTACTAACTACTAATTTCTGCAGAAAAAAGTATTGTACATGGTATAAGTTATCTATTTTTAAAAGTTTCTACCCTGTCATCAGAAGCTTTAAAAGGTCCTATATTCAAAATAAAATCTTTTAGGAAAATAACAAATCTGTAATT
Source organism: Dipodomys ordii (assembly GCF_000151885.1). Classification (NCBI taxonomy): domain Eukaryota; kingdom Metazoa; phylum Chordata; class Mammalia; order Rodentia; family Heteromyidae; genus Dipodomys; species Dipodomys ordii. Next base: position 28,779,031 of record NW_012267219.1, on the reverse strand, counting down.
AAATGTATTTGATGGGAGACTATGTTCCTAGAAATAATCATTTATTATTTTAAAACATTTAAATACCTTTTACTGTTTACTGTAACTTAAAGCCAAAGGTTTAAACTTGGGTGTGGTAGCATAAACTTGTAATACCAGCTATTTGGGAAGTTAAAGTGGGAGGAATACTTGACAAGTCTAGAGGTTTGAGATCAGCTTGGGCAGCACACGAAGGCCCCTTCTCAAAAAATAAGCAAGTAAAGGAAAAAAAGTCATAGATCTAAATGTGACTATCTCGTACAGAACAGCAGCAAGTCTTCTTTTGGAAATTAACATCAAAAAAGATAAGCACTTGTCAATTGCTATGATTTTTTTATTCATTCTCCATCTGGTTTCAGAATACCAAAAATGAACTGATGAGAAAGACTGTCATTACCAAATTATGCTGTGGAAATTTTCTCAATTTTTAAAGAAGATCACATTTAAAGAGCTAAACTGCCAAAAGTAATGAATTTTTCCAATACTATTAATTATATTAATATACTGAATTTCTATAGAAATCAGTAGATACTCTTTTTCTTAATTCAGTGCACAATCAGAAAGTGTGGTTGGAAATTAACTACTTACTGCCTTTCCTTCCCTTAAGTCTGGAATAATATAATACCATATACCAGTACCCTGAAAAATTAAAGATACTATAAAATAATAGGAAATATGAACAGTTTACTCATTTCAACCTAACTTCCAAAGTAACATTCCAAAAAGACCCAAACCCAAGCATTAGTCTTCAACATCAACAAGGAAAAAATCTAACCATAGCATTAAAAAGAATTAGAAGGGCTCATAAAAATAAGCCCAAACAAAACTACTCACAGACAACATAGTTCTAATTTCTCCTCTAGTAGTCTTGGATGAAAAATTCACTGCCTTTTGTCCATCTTCTCGTTCTGAGCCACACACTTCCTCTGTGGTGAGCCCACTTGTTTCTCTTAAGACTATAGAACAAAATGGCCACTGGACTGGAGGGCGTGCCCATGTCATTACTAAGCATTTTCCTAGCCAAAGCATTCCTTTGGGGGAAAAAAACCCTCAACATGATTGCTTCAGTGTTACTATTACTCAGCAATTGCAAGAAGTAACAGGAACAATGGGGTCTTTAAAAATGCCTTCAATGGAGTGCACATAATACATAATATTACTGTATATTTAAGTTTTTTTTAATAAACCAGTAAAACAGCTAAGACATATTCATATATTTTCCTGATTGTATGCTTCTAATATTTTTGGATGAAATGCATCTTAATCAATTAATCTTACATGCTAGAAACATTAAAAACATTTCAAAGGAATAATTTTTATGGTCTTTCTACCTAATAATATAAACATACTTAAGTACGATAGTATCTAAGCCCAAAAATGAAAATAAAAATCAAACATACTCATCAAAGGACAACTAAGAAATATAATGGGAGAAAACTGACATATGTAGCTTATAGACTACACTTACTAAGAATAAAGGTTAACAGTGAAGTGATCTTAAAAAATAGGAAAGAAGATAGCAATGGTGAACTTAGCTCTCCTGGTTATGATGATGATACTACCTATTTTCAATACTATACTAAATCTGTTTAATTAACTGGTATATAGGCCAGAAGGTAAAGTATATTTGGCAAACAGTTAGGTTGGAGAAGAGGAAACAATAAATATTAAAATCAGGGCTGAAAAGCTGGGTGTGGTAGTTCATGTCTGGGAAGGTGGCTCAGTGGTAGAGCGCTTGCCTTGCATGCCTGAGGCCCTGGGTTTGATTCCTCAGCACCACATAAGCAAAAAGAAAAAAGCCAGAAGTGGCGCTGTGGCTCAAGTGGTAGAGCGCTAGCCTTGAGCTGAAGAGCTGAGGGACAGTGCCCAGGCCCAGAGTTCAGGCCCCACGACAGGTCCCCCCCCCCAAAAAAAAAAAAGTTGAGGCAGGAGGATCCTGAGATTGAGACCAGCCTATCCTACATATGAGATCCTGTCTCAAGAAACAAAACCAAATCTCACTGCACTACATAATGAAAAGCTGTCTCAAAACAAACCACCACCACCACCACCACCACAACCAAAAAAACCCTAGAACACCAAAAACAAAAAGAGCAAAAAGAAAAAGGTTGTATATTAAGAGTCCACATCAATTTTATTTTCTTCCCTATTCCCAAATTTTAAAATGAACAAAACAAAAATAAAGAAAAAACAGAGATAGGAATTTGTGTATTCATACAAGGGAGCTCTTTAATCTCAAAATGATTATTAATAAATTGATTGATTGTTATTATTTCTTAAAAAGGGAGAGTTTAACAAAAGTAAAACAAGAACTGAGCAAGCCATCTATTGAAGTGGAAAAGCCATTTTTATAAGATCTTAAAGTGATATGAAATTAAAGGTTGTGATCAATTTGAAAAATCTCTGTAAGTAGCTATATTCTGTTAACTACAAGAATTATAATGAAGACTTAAAAATAAAAGATGTCCTCAAAAGTATTGTTTCAAGTAATGCATTTGGACTTGCTGATTTGCAGTGAGAATAACAAGAAGTCTCCGTGGATCTTATCAGTAATACTCAAAAAGTCTAGAGTCAATGGAGCTTGGAGCTTTTTCTCCTACATCTTGAAGGCATGATTTGTTTCCAGGAATTTGGGGACTATTTGGTACAGAAGCAGGAAAACTAAAATTAAGTCAGGGTTTCTAACCTAAAAATAGATTGGAAATGAGTAGATTCTCTTCCTATATTTCCTAATTAATGAGGGCCTTGAAGGGCCTAATCTCATTTACTCAACCCAGCAGACAGTTTCAGAGCTCCCAAAATAGATTTAAGAAAAATCTTATACTAAAGAATGATGTGGTATAAAGAAGGATCTTGTTATAATTGGGAACTGAGCTCTAGAGAAATTAAATGATTCATTCAGAATCTCATTGCTCATTAGTCTAAGATGATCTCTTGACCCACACAATTTTTTTTTTAAGACTTTATTGCACCCTGGAGGCCACTGCACACACAATCCTTTTTTTTTTTTTTTTTTTGGTCGGTGGTGGGGCCTGAACTCTGGGCCTGGGCACTGTCCCTCAGCTCTTCAGCTCAAAGCTAGTGTTCTACCACTTGATCCACAGTGCCACTTCTGGCTTTTTCTGCTCATGTGGTGCTTATGTAGGGCCTCATGCACGCAAGGCAAGCACTCTACCACTGAGCCACCTGCCCAGCCCCCACACAATCCTTTTAAACAGTGAAAAGTTTGTATAAAACTGCAAAGTATGTAAGATAGGCAAAAAGCAGATATATTAGCACATGTTACAGTCTTAGCACTTGGGAAACTGAGGAGAATCACTTGAGTCCAGGAGTGCCAAAGCCAGCCTACAAGCAACATTGCAAGAACCTGACTTCAGAAAAAAGAGTTTAGCATCGTTTGTATCAAGGTTTGAGACGAGGCTGGGAAGGTGGCTCAGCGGTAGAATGCTTGCCTTGCATACATGAGGACCTGGGTTCAATTCCTCAGCACCACATAAGCAGGAAAAAGCCAGAAGTGGTGCTGTGGCTCAAGTGGTAGAGTGTTAACCTTGAGCTGAAGAGCTGAGGGACAGTGCCCAGGCTCAGAGTTCAGACCCTACAACCAACAACAAAACAAAACAAAAAGCTTGAGACAAAGGGGTTTGCATTTCAGTAAGTGCAACATGAATACACAAAGGGGATGGGTGCTAGGAATACAGATCAATGATAAGAGCTTCTGCCTTGCATGTAGGAGGCTCTGTGCTCCTTCTTAGGGGAATAAACCAAAACAAACTGCAAAAGAGAGACCTATTTATTATTTTTGCAAATGCAAAATGTTTTAAAAGAAAAAAAATTAAAATCTATATTGGAGCCATGAGACTGTATGAAGAAACCAGCAGAAATAATATAAACAAGGAAAAAGCAGACTTGTTCCTCAAGAATCATTTTTATTATTCACATTAAATACTTGGTTTCTTCTGACATATTTGGTGATAAACTTTGGTGATAAAACTTTGCTTTTAATGAGCAATCTTTTATGTCAGTTAAATTAAAATTTATTAATAAATATTCTTTTACAGATACTGATAAAAATATGAATTTTGCTATGCTTCTAATCTCAGTTACAAGATAGGACTAGATTATTTTAAATAATCTACTAACTGAAACAGAAGATCCACTACTAAATAGGACTAGAATATTTTAAATAATCTACTAACTGAAATAGAAGATACACTTTAAGGGAAAAAATTCATAAATTTCCTATGTATAATTATTCCAGATAGCAAATTCCATCATCAAAATAGCAAATATCATCCACATGTAGAATCACTGACAAAAGCAGTTTCCTTCCATTAGCCAAATCAATAATGCAAGTAGGAAAGAATCTACAACTAACACTTAGGAAAATGCCTTGTTGTTTAGAGATGTATATTCATCTTAAAGAATACAAAGAAAAGAAGACTGATGTAACAGTTCCCAACCCAGAAGTCAGAAAATGAGAGGACTGTGGTTTGAGGCCAGCAAAATGTGAGAGTCCCATCTCAACAACAACAACAAAGCTGGGCATGATGGTACACACTTTTATTTCTCATTATGCAGGAGATATAAGGAGTATCATGGTCCATGGGTTGGACAAAAAAAACCTGAGACCATACCTCAAAAATAAATAAAAAGGGCTTTGGGGGCATGGATCAAATGGTAGGGCACCTAGCAAGCATGAGGCCCTGAGTTCAATCTCCAGTATTACCAACTACTATTTTTTTTTTTTTTTGTCATTTTGTGGGGCTTGAACTCTGGGCCTGGGTGCTGTGCCTGAGCTCTTCAGCTTAAGTGCTGAGCCACAGCACCACTTTTGGTATTCTAGTAGTTAATTGGAGCCTGGCTTTGAACTGTGATCCTCAGATCTCAGCCTTGTGAGCAGCTCAGATATGAGCCACCAGAGCCCAGAATCAATTTTTTTCTTTTCTTTTTTTAATGCAAAGAAAAGAAAATTTAAGGGCTGGGAAAGTGGCTCAGTGGTAGAGTGCTTGCCTTGCATACATGAGGCCCTGGGTTCGATTCCTCAGCACCACATAAGCAAAAAGAAAAAAAAAAAAAAAAAAGAAAAGAAAATTTAAGCAAGAAAGGAATTTCATATTTTTACAGTATTCTAAATGTGAGAGATAGTGTGAGAGTCATTTCTTTATTTAATTGAAAAGCTGAATATTGCCAACAAAGTGAACATTTGTGAACATTCAACAATTTATAAGAAATAGGTAGAATGTGGAAGAGAAAAGATCATGATAAAAGAAGCAAAAATCATCTTTCCAGCCAGAATCAAAGGAAAAGAAGGAGAATGAATGCAAAGAAACACCAAAAAGTGACAGAGAATAAAATTAGAAGCAGACATCTGAGGAGACTGTAAGACATCTTTCAAACTAGGCATGGTGACAGACACCTGTAATCTTAGCAATGGGAAGGTTGGGGCGGGAAAATCATAAATTTGAGGGCAGCCTGGACTACATGAGGGACTTTGTCTCAAAAAAAAAAAAAAACCAAAAAAAACCCCAAAAGCAGTTCCTTTCAACCAAGAACTTAGTCTAAGCATAAAGGGCCTCAAATAATGTAGAGGGAGAAATATGGTCCCCCAGATAAAAAGGCTGTATTTTCACTGTGTACAAAGGCTCATGCCTATAATCCTAGGTACTCAGGAAGTGGAAATCAAGAGGATTACAGTTTGAGGACAGTCTGGGCAAAAAGTCTGTGAGACCCACAGGGTGTGGTATTAGTAGGAAGCTAAGGAAACACTAACAGGAGTGTGGTTCTAGAAGAGCCTAGGCACAAAAGTTTGAGAGACCCATTTCAACAGAAGACAGGAAGTATGATGATATGTACCTGTCATCCCGGCTGCAGTAGGAAGTATAACATGGGAGGACTGAAGGCCAAGTGTATACTCCGGGAAAAGGAAGACCAACTGAAAATAACTAGTGCAAAATGAGCTAGATACATGGCTTCGCAGTCAAATGCTTGCCTTGGAAGTGTGAGGATTTGAGTTCAAACCCCAGTACTGCTAAATAGTCTTATTTCTAGATATTTTCACCCTTAGAAAGGATTTAATAGAGAATAGAATGACTTAAAGTTCCACAAATACGGGGCTGGGAAGTTGGCTCAGTGGTAGAGCGCTTGCCTTGCATGCCTGAGGCCCTGGGTTCGATTCCTCAGCACCACATAAGCAAAGCCGGAAGTGGTGCTGTGGCTCAAGTGGTAGAGCGCTAGCCTTGAGCTGAAGAGCTGAGGGACAGCGCCCAGGCCCAGAGTTCAGGCCCCACGACCGGACCCAAAAAAAAAAAAAAAAAGTTCCACAAATACCTTAGAATGAAAAAGTAACAGAACTTTAACACCTTTGTAAAGTGACTGGGGAACTCAAATTCTCAAAACATCTTAGTGATACAATAACAAAGCAACAATTTTGGTATTTCATTAGTTATTTTGCTTAATACTCATGCTAGATATGGTGTCTGTCCATGATTTTCTAACTCCTGTCCTGTTGCTTTTAGCCAGAGAGATGTTCAACACTTTCTGTCATTAGAGTAGGGGAGTTGTAAAAGATTAGCTTAAGGAGTATGAATCAGCCTACAATATAATGAAATTATTAGGAATAATGACCAAACGATGAATTGAAGGTAGTCAGAGTCTAGGGCAAGAACTAGGAAACTGGCTTGAGTACCTCCAACATAAATGAGCCTGACTTTGGATTAGTATCAGAAGCAGGTAAGATAAATTTGACATTTCCCTAATTGCCTTACAACTAAAGTTTTGGTGTGGGCTAGTCAAGTAGTATCTTCGGTTAGGTATACCTGTGAGGGATTTTTAACAAATAGAGACCATTTTGTGCTCCTGGTCTCTGTTTCTTTTCTCCCCCCCCCCCATCACTGTGGTTTTTTGGCATTATAACCTTAATAGAGCTTGATCCTCTCAACTTTTCAACAATAATCTAATCACTAATCCCCCTCCCCCCTCAATAAATCTGTTCTGTTTCTGGGAGGTAGAAACGTTTCTGTTTTCTGCATTAGGGTGTATGGTTGTATTAATATTTAGTGTCTATAAATAGGGCTGATTTAGCAAAACTTGATGTTTGTTGCACTGGCTGTGTAGTCAAGTAATATTTCTCAAGCCAACGGAAAACAATAAAGCGACGAGGGGCTAGCTAGAGTAGGAATTATTACCTTCCATGAGCCAAAGATCAAAGGAAAGAAGTAGTTTTACTGAACCTTATTAGAGTTGAAGCAAAAAAGAAAATATCTCAATGAAAGTTCTTGCTTTACCTAGAGGAAAGTAGCCACATTTAGAATGGGAAGAAACAATCAGGATAAACACCCAGATGAATCTGAGGCATACACGCAGAAAAACATTGCCAATAATAACACCAATCTCTCACTCATATACCAGGTTATTAAATAAGACATGGACTAAAGAAGAAATCAAAATGGAACTCAGAAAACTGCAAGACAAATACATTCCAGAGTTCATAGCTAGGATTACAGGCATGAGCACGCACACACGCACACACACACACACACACACACACACACACACACACACACGAACTGTGATCCTCAGATCTCAGCCTCCAGAATAGCTAGGATTACAGGCATGAGCACACACACACACACACACACACACACACACACACACACACATGAACTGTGATCCTCAGCTCTCAGCCTCTAGCTAGGATTACAGGCATGAGCCACCAGTGCCCAGCTCATTTATACTTTTATAAATTATTGTCAGTATTTAAGTTCTTAAGTCATGAAGCTAGAGAAAAACACAGCTAAATAAACACAAAAGAAGAAATACATAAAAGTAGAAAAATTCAAAAGTTAAAAACCATGGAGCTAATAAAATCAATTATTTATCTGGTAAATTGAAAGTCTGGACAAATCTATACAAGATTAAAAAAAAAGATAATAATAAAAAGGCACAAGCCAGGCACCTGTGGCTCAAGCCTATAATCTAGCTAGCTACTTAACAGGCTAAGATCTGAGGTTTGTGATTTGAAGCCAGCCTGGGCAGATAATCCAAGAGACTCTTATCTCTTATTAACCAGCATAAAGCAAGAAACAGAGGTGTGCCTCTGGTGATAGAGTAGTAGCCTTGAACAAAAAAACCAAGCTACAGCATGAGGCTTTGAATTTAAGTTTCCATACTGACACCAAAACAAACAACACTCCCAAACTAAGAAAGCACAAATACATGCAGTATGTAATCAGATCTAATCAATGAGACTAAAAACTAAGAGGCCACTAAGAACAGTTTATGCAAATAATTTTGAAAACCTAGACAGAGAATAATATAGGAAATATTTATTGAATGCTTATAATGTGCTATTTGTCTGAGTAATGTATTTATATTAAATTATTTAATAGTCACAACTACTGAGATACTGGTATGTCTACTTACAAATTAAAAAACCTAAAAAAAAATAACACAAGTTAAAAAATCTGAAGCGTAGAAAAATTATGTAACTCACCCAAAGTCACATTAATACATAGTTAAGCTAGGGTTTCTTATATGGTCCAGCTCCAGAGCCCATGCTGCTTTTCAGAATAAAAAAAAATTTAGAGGGGCTGGGAATATGTTTTAGTGTAGAGTGCTGGCCTAGCATGTATGAAACCCCTGGGTTCGATTCCTGTGTACCACATAAACAGAAAAAGCCAAAAGTGGTGCTGTGGCTCAAATGGTAGAGTGCTAGCCTTGAGCAAAAGAAGCTCAAAGACAGTGCCCAGGCCCTGACTGGCAAAAAAACAAAAAACAAAACCCAAACCCAAACCCAAACCCCCCACAAAAACCACCACCACCAACAAAAACCCATACAACATAGAGTTAAGGACAGCTATCTTTCAGTGGTGGGAAAATGTGTAATTTTAATTTTCAGTTTTATTTTTCATAATAAAATGTTTTTGATCACTCAGTACTGTTATATTTAGAATCAAAGAAAATAACAAAATACAAACACCCAATTTCCCTTATCCTAAAATTCTGAGCAATCTAGAATTGTTTCTCTTTTAACTTCCATATTCAATCTGTAACCATTTCCTTGATTTTACCTTAGAAATGTCTGTTCAAATTATTATTTCATTAATTTTTCTCTTATTTCCACAATTCAGGTCCTTGTTTTTTCTAATGAACTGCTGACATCCAGGCTATTACAGCAAAATGATCACAATTTTCCCCCACTAATTCTATGCTGAGTCTCTTTACATGGCGACCATCCACACTCCAGCCCCTAAAGATGCACACCAGGTACACTCTCATTTCCTATTCTTGGCATACTCAAAGCTCTTGTTCTCTAATACATTTCCCCCTTCCATCTTTCCATTTGGATTTATAGATATCATTTATTGGGTATAGCCTTTGAAGGTGGCAAGAACAGTCTTTTCCAAATTATGTATTTCAACACTTAATGTTCTGTACTGAAAAGTACCTCCCTATCCTGTTGTATAGCATGAGACATTTCTATTACAATTTTTTGAAATCTAGCTGGATTAAAGTATCACATATACAACACACACAATACATGCAATACCAATCTACCTACCTACGTACACGCATGCGTACATACATACATGGGTGTGAGTTTGGAACTGTCTGCTGAGGAGAAAATGGCATAAAAAAACACTTGATTTTTTTTTTTATTCAAGATGGCAGAGAACGTCTTAAAATAGTCCTACACAAAAGCACCCTTACCCAGAGCTTTGATTCAGAAGTGACTACACCTAGTGCAAGAGCAAAGGACAAAAGGGTACAAGCTAGATCCAAGGATGCCCGGGTCCTAACCATCCATATCCGAAATCACACTTATGGACTTTACACTCCGTTACAAAACTGGCACACCTGCTGCCTTCATTCCAAAGACCACGCCTTGACGACGACGGTGACCTCTCCTCACACACCCCCAAAAAACCGAGGACGAAATCGAGGAAGGCTAAATTGAACTAAGGGAGTATCTAGAACGCACGTTCCGGCCCCGCCCCAGAGAGATGCATTCTCGGGGTACAGCCATCCCAGCGCAGGCATGGACGGGGCTCCCGCCCAAAGGCCGGGCCACCAAGCCACCAGTGGGAATTCGGGGCGGGCCTCGGGCAGAGGCAGGCAGCGGCCGGCAGCGGCCCAGACCCCTCAGCATACACCTGTCAGGCGGCAGCCAACATTAGGCCCGGAAATCACGGGAGGTTCGGTGGATCAGGCCCGCGCATCAGCCAGTGCCCTAACCCAGCCAACTCGCCTTCCGTGGTGTCCTTTATTACAGACAAAGGCGATCCACACTCACCGCCATTTTTCCCCTTACCTCAAAAACCACCTCTTCGTCGAACTCCGGTGTCATCCTTCTCCGCCATGCCACCCGCCTCGGCACGATGGGAAATGAAGGCAGGAGGGCAGGCGGCACCAAGATTTCGCCTTCGGTGGGTCCCACGGTTCTTAGCAACTACAACTCCCGGCATGCCTGGAGGCCCACGCCCCTTTCCCATCTGTTTATTGGAGCAGAAGGTGAGGTGGCGGCAGCCGGGGGGCGGGGATAGGAGGCAACTCTCGTCTTCTGATTGGAGGAGGCGAAGGCTTTTGTCTGCCTTTTTCGGCCGCGACTAGTAGGGGGCGCCCCAAGCACAGGTTTGTATTTCACTTTATTTATTTATATTTACTCATTTACCATTTATTTATTTATTTATTTCTTGTGAGGAGGAGCTGGAGCGGTGCGCGCTCTGGGCGAAGCGGCGGCGAAGTGAGCTCGCGGCCGCGCGCCCGGCGGTGGGACCTGAGCTCAGCCGGGCGGCGCTCGTGCTCGTCCGCCTGCGGGGTTTGGAGACTCCCACCCGGGGAGCGCGGCTGGGTCGCCGGAGCCGGCTGCGTCCTTTGTGCGGCGCTCCGGCGGCGCAGCTGCGGGACGGGGACGGCATGTGGACGCCGTGGGGGTTTCTCTCCAATGCCCAAACTCTGGAAAGAGCGCTCTGCGAGGCGAGCATGGTGTGAGGGGCGCGCGCCGGGGACGCGCACCACACGGGGCAGTCATGACTTCGGCCGCCGCGGGTAAGGGGTCGCGCTTCGGACCGCGTCGGGAAAGTCGGTGGCGAGCGCGGAGGGGGGCTGGGGCTCGGGAGCAACTTTCTTTTCGGGGAGAGGGTGGGCGCCCCATCTTTCCCCAGCACCTCGACAGAGCCGATGGGCTTTGCTGCTGGACGTTCTTCTCCGTGTTGGAGGTCTGGGGACCTCCCTTCCAAGGGGAGAATCCTGGGCTGTGGGGAGCGGGTGGGGCGCTTTCCTGCAGGTAAAGAAAGGCACGAGTAGAAAAAACCAACCCCCCCCCCTCCGCAAAACACACTTGGTTCCTCTCCTACTGTGAGAGCGACTTGGCGGCCGCGCGCGCGGACAGCGGAGACTCCCGGGCTAAGAAATCATTTATTCTAGGACCGGGCAGTGTTGTGGCCCGAGCGGCACCCGCAGGGTCTTTCTACCGTGGCCCGCAACGCTCCCCGCCGTGAAAAGGGGTGTGAACATTGCTATTCCGAACATTGTTACCTGAGTCGTGCAGGGGTAGGGTTTTTGTTTTGTTGTTTTTTGTTTTTGCTCGTCTACACCCAATCCCACTCCCTGCCCCCTTTTCAGCTTCTACCTGACTAGTGGAAACAAAGCCTTATTTTCCATCTGGCTACGATAGACATCTTCCTCATCCAAATGACCAAGCCTCTAACTTACTACTTTGGTGTCGGTTTTTGAGCAAGTCTAGTGTGGTGGAATGTTCTTAGGGAACGAGTTTTGCTTTCTAAAATTATCCAAGTTATAGGCACTTCCTAAGGATATAAGTTACATGTTAAACCAGAACTTAACAATATATCGTTTTTGAATGGCTTTTTTTTGGGGGGGGGTGGAGGGGGGCAGGTTGAAAGAAATGTTGATTCGAAAATTTCTGGTAAAATAGTTTAAAGCATTTCCTCCAAGTTGCACTTGTAGTCAGCCTGTAAAATATGAGACTACATTTTCCTTGCTTTTCTTGATGTTTGTTTAAAATTTCTGCAAGTCGAAACTGTCAAAAAGTAAGCACTCTGAATGTTCTGAGTATTATTTCTAAAGTTTCAGTGTTACTCAGAGGTTGCATTGCTAAGGATAAGCAGATCACAAGTTATCAGGCAAGAAGTTAGCCAAGAGAAATCAGAAAGCAAGAAGTGATACTTTCCTGTAGAGATGGTGTGGGTCTTTTTTTTTTTTTTTTTTGTCGGTCGTGGGGCTTGAACTCTGGGCCTGGGCGCTATCCCTCAGCTCTTCAGGTCAAGGCTAGCGCTCTACCACTTGAGCTACAGCGCCACTTCCGGTTTTCTAGTGGTTTATTGGAGATAGGAGTCTCACAGTCTCTCCTGCCCGGGCTGGCTTTGAACCGCGATCCTCAGATCTCAGCCTCCTGAGTAGCTAGGATTACAGGCGTGAGCCACCAGCGCCCGGCGGGTCTTTTCTTTTTGAAGTTATGTGTATGTATTTGATAGACGTCATCATGCACTATTGTAGTTATTTTCAAACTCTTTTCTTCACTACAGGGAGGCTTTCCACTTGCATAATGAATTATTTTCATATTTCATTATTTTCATCCTAAGTTTCTGTGCCTCATCGTTCACATTTTCTTTGTTACTGAACCAATATAATAATTTAAAATGAAATTAGAAATTTTAAAGTCTTTTTAGTCAATTATTATAGTTCTTCCCTTCTTTAGGTGTTAGATGTACTTAAACTATCCATACTTCATATGGAGCATTCAGTTCTAGCCTTAACACTTTATGATGGACAGGTTACAGAAGCATATATGTAAACTTGACTGTTTGGGCCCAGGCTGCAAGCTTATGATTCATTCAGATTACCATAGAATAATGTAAGCTATTTTATATTTTATCAACTTTACAATTTAAAAAATCCACAGACATTTTTGTGGTGTTTAAAAGAAGGACATTTCCTGTGTCTAGCTAAGTTTTTTTTTTTTTAAAGGCATGCCTTCCAGAAAGCTTTAACTACTTTTTTGCTCTCCTATCTGATAAAATGTATTATAATTCTTTCTGTGTCCAAATGGGGAATATGGAAGGGGAGTGGTGTTTTACTTCCACCCTATTTCTATAAACCTATATATACCTTGTTCTTACAAGTTATCTATGATTAAATTTTGGTATAATAGTCCAATTTATTAAAATGGTGGGGAAAGGTATTTACAGTTGAGGAAGGAGATGTTTAAGTGTCATCTATTATGTTTGGGAAAGTTGCTTTAATGTAAGAAAATAAGAAGAATGTTGTAGAACATCTAAGTTATATCATTCCTGCAGAAGAGCTTGCTTTTTTTCCTTCCTCTGACTCTGAATGGGGCTCATAGTAGAGACTTAAGAATGATTCAAGTAGTACATGAAAAAGAAGTGATAATTATAGGACAGAATTTGAATTTGTGTGTGTAAGTGTGTTCCTGTACAGGTCACTTCCTCATTAGTGTCTGTGCTTTGCTTTTTGGCTGGTCCAACAGCCAAGAGGGTGTACATGTGAACCACAACCATCTGTGTGTAACAGATGACAAGTATGTTTATAATAGTAAAATGGTATGAGTGAGTACTTTACTTTCTTACCTTAAATTTCCCTGTGGCCAAACAGCTGTATAAACAAAAGATTTGCTACATTCCTGTAAAGACCTTATGAGTATGACTGTTGATACAGTTTAAGATCCAAAGGTGCTGGAATCATTTCCCAACAGCTTCCATGTACATCAAGAATTTAATATTGACGACCATAATATAATGGCTCCTGCTATTTGGATGTTGTGTCTCTTGCAAAGTAGAGCCATTAAAAACTAATGATAATGAAAAAGGATAGAAATTGCTGTAGTAGTAACTTGATAAACACTTGTTCTATTAGTCACTAAGTATATGTAAATATTAGAATAATATCATTACATAGTTTATCAAATGTTCATTAATATTTAATCCTTTTAAAATTGATTCTATTTCCTTTCTAAAATATTACTTGATATTCAATTGAATATTGAATTTTTAAAAAAGAAATTTTTGGTCACTAAGACATGAATATGTGTATATGATAGATGACTCTATGTGTGTGTGCGTGTGTGCGTGCGTGCGTGCGTGCGTCCGTGTGTGTGTGTGTGTGTGTGTGTGTGTGTGTGTTGGTCCTGGGGCTTGAACTCAGGGCCTGAGAGGTTTCACTGAGCTTTTTGTATTTAAGGCTAGTGCCACCATTCCACTTTTGGCTTTTTTGATGCTTGATTGGAAATAAGATTCTCACAGATGTTCCTCCCTGGGCTAGCTTTGAAGTGTGATCTTCAGATCTCAGCTTCCTCAATAGCTAGGATTAGAGGCGTAAGCCACCAGTACCTGAATATAGCGGATTATTCTTAAATCCTGTTTTTCGGTATTAGGATATGTCAGTGAAAGAGACAAAGTAGTTCCTATTCGGGAGTTGCCTTCTTGCCATGAACACAGTCATAGATACACTGAAGAATATTAGTACAGGACAGAGGCCACACATATCAGGGTTCTCCTGAAGCATCCCAACAGTTAAAATCTCATAGGAGTTGAAAGACTCCTGTAGGTTCTAGAGGGAAGCGAGGCAGGCAGCTCTGCACAAAGCTGCTCCCTCAGTTATGTTGCTGACCTCCTCCAATACATAGCTAATCTACAATGGCAAGCCCAAGTTCACAGTTCCCTATTTAATTCAGTGAGTATACATTAAGGAAAAGCTTTAGGAACATGCCACGCTGTATTTATTGAGAATCAACTTCATCTCAAATGTAGTTAACTTCTGTGACAGGAATTTGTCTCTCTTGGAAGCAGACTCAAAAGAACTGAAATTTTTTTTCTTTGTCAGTCATGGGGCTTGAACTCTGGGCGTGGGCACTGTCCCTCAGCTCTTTAGCTCAAGGCTAGCACTCTACCACTTGAGCCACAGCACCACTTCCAGCAGGGCCATAGTATCTCAAAAAGAACCCCAAAAAACAAAAAACCACAATTCAGAGAATGTGGCTTAGTAGTGGTAGAGTGCTTGCCTAGCATGCATGAAGCCCTGGGTTCATTCCTCAGTACCATATAAACAGAAAAAGCCAGAAGCGGTACTGTGGCTCAAAGTGGTAGAATGTTAGCCTTGAGCAAAAGAAGCTCAGGCACAGTGCCCAGGCCCCAAGTTCAAGCCTCAGGACTGGCCAAAAACAAGCAAACAACAAAAACAACTCATACAGTGCACAATTTTAGAAATGATTAAACTAAAAAGCAAATTTTAGAAGGATTAAACTAAAAAAGCAAAAACAAATTGATTAAATGACCCTGAACCTTCTGACATTGTCCTAACATTCATGAAGTAGAAGATTAATTATATGAGTTATGATTTTAAAAGTATATGTATATATTAATATATAATATTATTTGTCATTTTAACCTTTTTTAAATGTATAGTTCAGAAAAGATAATGCATTATTGTAGCTTCAGCCTTAGAACTCTTTTTATCTTCAAAATATTTTCCATATTTTTCAAAAATCCTAGATGTAGGACATTTTGAGAAAGATAGATATTAAATCAGCATGACAGTCCATCAGTTTGTATTGAGTCAAATGAGAGGTTGGAGTCCTAGGGCTTTCTGTGAAGACTTGACATGATAGGTTGAGACTTTAACTCAATTGACCAATACAGAAAGCTTTTTTCACTAGCCTTTGGTGGTTTTTGCAATTATTTTCAGCCTAAAAAGTTAAAACTATTACTGTGCTTCTTGAATAGCTAACTGGATATTGCCTAATTTGGAAATCTATGTAGTTTTGAATTGAATATGATGGTTATATAATAATGTCTGTGCACATAATATTAAAGAATTCTCTATTTGGGAGAAGGAAGTAGAGCACCCACTCTTACTCAGTTCTGTGTAATATTTTCCTGAATGTTGTGACTAATTTCCTTCTTCAAAAAGAAAATCATCATCCAATGATAGATAAAAGCCTCACTGTGTTTAAGTAAACAGTGTCCAATTGTCTTTTTGCATTTTTAATTATTATTATAAAGATGATGTACAGAGGGGTTATAGATAAATACGTCAGGAATTGAGTACATTTCTTTTGGTAAGGTCACTCCTTCCCTTACTGTATTCCAGTTTTTCCCTCTCTTTCCAATAATCTTTAACAACAGATATTTGAGACTTGTTTTCTAGTGAATTAGTAAATTTATCTAGTAAATTTATTTATTTTTTATTAAGTATTAGATTCTGTTGAAGGAACAAATATAACTAAGAAGTATAAGGTAAGACATTTGATCTCCAGTTCTCCATGGGAAAATATGATTCATAAGTGATAGTATAGCTGAAGGATAGCAAAGGAATACAGGTATAGAATTTATAAATATATAATTGTGTGTTTTTACATTACAGGTTTTTTTTTTTTTTGGTTGGTAGTGGGGCTTGAACTCAGAATGTTGTCCTGAGCTCTTTTGACTCAAGGCTAGTCCTGTACCACTTTGAGCCACAGTGCTCATGAATTTTCCTGTCCTGGCTGACATTGAATTGTGATTCTCATATCTCTCTCAGCCTCCTGAGTAGCTAGGATTACAGGCATGAGCCACCAGCACCAGGTACTTTATGGGCGTTTACTATAAAGGTGTCATCAAGTTCCTATAGGCTAGGACTAGGTCTACACAAATCTAGTATTGTATACTAGGCATTAATTAAATATGTCCTATGTAATTTTCAGGATTACTTCAATTGTGATTATCTTTTAGTGTATTAAAACAGTGGTTAGTAGCTGAATGTGCTGGTGCATGCCTTTAACCCAGCACTCAGGTGGCTGATTTCTGATTTCTGTATTTATTTTTAAGATTGTTTTAGTATTCACCCACACTGGTGGCTCATGCCTATAATCCTAGCTACTTTAGAGGCTGATATCTGTGGATGGCAGTTCAAAGCCAGCCCAGGTAGAAAAGTCTGTAACATTCTTATCTCCAGTTGGTCAGCAAAAATCCAGAAGTGGAGATGTGGCTCAAATGGTATAGTGCCAGCTTTAAATGAAAAAGCCAAGCAAGAGCCTAAGGCCCTGAGTTCAAGCTGTAGTGCTGACATACACAACAAGATTGTTTGGGGATTCTATCAAGAGGGATTCTTGGGCTGGGAACGTGGCTCAGTGGTAGAGTGCTTGCCTTACATGCATGAGGCCCTGGGTTCAATTCCTCAGCACCACATAAGCAGAAAAAGCTGGAAGTGGCACTGTGGCTCAAGTAGTAGAGCGCTAGCCTTGAGCTGAAGAGCTGAGGGACAGCACCCAGACCCAGGGTTTAGGCCCCATGACTGACAAAAAAAAGAGAGGGATTCTTGATAAAAGGCATTTAGATATTACTGTTTTATTTATCACCAGACAGAAGGATACTACTGCTTAGTAATATAAGAAACTTAAAGAATTGTATCCTGTGGGCAAATTCAGCTCTCAGCGCTAAGCAAATGACCTAAACAACTAGTATGCAGGTCACAGACAAAGTTAGTTGTTTCATTTAATATCAAAGCTGAAAGAAAAGCTGTGTTGGATAAAATAAGAAATGAATTCACAGGGCTGGGAAGATGGCATAGTGGTAGAGTGCTTGCCTTGCATGCATGAGGCCCTGGGTTCAATTCTTCAGCACCACATAAGCAGAAAAGCTGGAAGTGGTGCTATGGCTCAAGTGGTAGGGTGCTAGCCTTGAGCTGAAATGCTGAGGGACAGCTTCCAGGCCCAGAGTTCAGGCCCCACAACCAAACAACAAAAAAAGAAACGAACTCACAGTGCCTAAAGCTATATATACTGGAATTTATGTCAACTTAAGGAGTTTTCCAGAATGGTGACTATCATACAGTCTGTAGTGAAATTCAAATTTTCACATTATTAAAAACTGTCATGTAGTTTAATATATCCTCTTATGCTTTGGTTGTTTTAACATCGAATTATTTTCCCTTTCTAGAGATTAAGAAACCACCACTGGCCCCCAAGCCAAAGATTGTGGGGGCAAATAATCGGTCAGTTCCTCCTCCTGTTGCACCTAAACCTGACACTGTGATTGCTAGTGCTCCACAACGAATAAAGAAAACGAAACCAAAAATTGCACCCAAACCCAAAGTTCTGAAGAGCTCACTTGTTAATGACATTGGACAGCCTCCATCACGGAGATGCACTGTGAACCTGGAAGAGCAGAAACCAGAATTACCTGAAAGCAGGGACAACTTCAGTTGCAAAAATGAAGAGGAGCAGCTGGGCAATGATTCTGTTTTACCAGGGTATTCTTATTCTTCTGAGTGTACCAGGAAGCCTGGAAGTAGAGAGAATGTGTATGTAAAGCAGCTTGTTTTGGAGCCTCTGAAAATGAAAGAAAAATTAGAAAATAGTAAATTCAACAAGCCCTCTTTGACTACTCAAAGTAGGAATAAATGGGATTCTTGTGAAAATTGCCGGAGCCCAAGTGGAGTATTAAAGGCCAGCGTCCTTGGAGAAAAGCTCAATGATGTTTCCACATATCAAACACCAACTTGTAGTTCTCCACAGAAGCACAGATCTACAGAAAACCCAGAAATGAATGGGGGCCACAATTCCAACAGACAGTGCAGAACTGAATTTTCAAATTTGTCCAGCTTGGAAAAAGTTCCTGCTCCTCAAAACTGCCATCCACAGCTTCCTGATTTGCAAAATCTTAAAACTTGTCAGGACGGCAGTGAAAAAAGCAATAGTTGTTTTCATTCATCTGAACTAGCTGCTCCAGAAAACGATAAAAGGAATGCTTTTCTATCTTCAGATGTAGTAAGCAAGAAAACAGAAGTTGAAGACTTTCCTCCCCTAAAAATTTCCTTAGTACCACATACCCTCAAATTTCCAACTCCCAAGCCCAGAAAGAATTTCACTGCTCGTCTGTTACGTCAGAAGTGTGTAGATACTCCTAGTGAAAGTACTGAAGAAGCTGAGGGTTCAAATAACAGCTCTTCCTGTTGTACTGAAAATAATTTGAAAAGCAGTAATGTCCATTTTCTTCATCAGAATGTTGTGACTATCCAGAAACAAATGGACAAAGAGAAGCCAGAAAATACAGGTGAATTGCATACTGACTGTAGCAGTGACAGCCCAGACATCATCGATTCACAGAAAGCCGTGTGGCATGCAACATCCTCCTTTGAAGAAATGGCACCTTCTTTAGATACAGATTCTAATGTGCCTGGTGACTGCGGGCCAGTAGATGGTTGTAGCATGTCACCTGCTGTGGACAAAGGGGCTGATTTTATAAGATGCAGTGCTCTGTCTTTGAGCCTGCCTACGCAGGTTAAATTAAAGTGCAGTGAACATCTGCCAGCTGCCTGTAACCTGGAAGTGACTGTCTCTCAATTGCAAAAGGGATGTATAAAGAAAGAAGAAAGTTCTTCAAGAATTGTCCCCAAGAAGCCTCAGAGACACAGCTTGCCTGCAGCAGGACTGCTTAAAAAGGCTGCCTCTGAGGAGCTTGTGGAGAAAGGTTCTTATCCTTCTAGTAGAGAAAAAAATCCGGAGAAAAGTCTAGAAAGCAATCACCTTCAGCATTTGGGTGCCCGGAACCATGGTATGCCATCATCATCCTATGATATGCCTGGCCAACCATCAGAAAAACCGGTGTGGAAATTACCTCATCCTATTTTACCCTTTTATGGGAACCCAGAATCCCTAAAGTCTATCATTGTCTCCTCAAATACTGAACCTTCCATTTCTTTGACCAAACCTAGAGCAAAATCATTATCTGCTGTGGATACGATCAAGTGCAGTAAGCCTTACAAAGAGTCTCCAAAGAAGAATTCTTTGAAAAAGTTGCTTAATATGAAATTGTCCATTAGTTTCTCGAAGAGTGACATTCAGAAATTTTGGTCCAAGAGTAGCCAGCTCAAAGATGCATTCCCAAGCAGCGTGTCTGGTAAGGAGCAAAAAGGGATTGACAGTGATTGGCCTAGCTTCATGGTGGGAGAAAAGAAGAGAAGTAAACCCACAAAGGCATATTCTGCAGATAACTGTAGCCCTGAAGCTCAAAAGAAGAAGAAATCCTGGAACCAGACAAGTGCAGCTAATGGTCTGAGAGCTGAGTCTTTGGATGACCAAATGCTGTCTAGGGAGTCATCACGTCAGGTGTCTAACAAATCTGTTATAAGCAGCTGTGCACCAGAGTATGAAAATGTACGCTATTATGAGGAAATACCAGAGTATGAAAACTTTCCATTTATTATGGCGATACAGAATTCTCTGGAGTTGGAATTGCAGAAGTCCAGCAGTGTGGAGGACACTGATACAAATGTGTATGAAGTAGAAGAACCATATGAAGCCACAGATGGCCAGGTGCAACTTGGATCCAGACCTCAGCATTCCAGGTAAACCACAGGTGTCAGGCATGGCACTTTTGCATGCATTCATTACAATTAACCTTCATCAGCTCTGTGAGATAGGAATGCTGGAGGGAAAAAGAAAAAACAAAAAACCCACTCAGAAAGGAACTGAGTTAGAAAACAGATTAGCCAGGCACTGGTGGTTTATACCTGTAATCCTAGCTACTCAGGAAGCAGAAATCCAATGGATAGAAGTTGAAGGCCAGTTTAGGCAGAAAATTCCAAAAGTCCCTATCTCCAAAATAACAGGCAAAAAAAGCTTTCTTGGAGATAGGGTTCAAGTGGCAGAAAGTAGTTGGAGTAAGCAAGCTGAGCAAGCGGGAGGCCCTCATTTCAATCTGAAACACCTGAAAAAAAAGAGAAAGCATAGATTAAATGGATTCTGTATGTAGCTTCTTTTTACCTTACAACAAGAAAGGATATTTGTACTGCAAGATTGGAGTAAACTTAGTAGCTAACTCAATGAAATTAAGTAGTAGCAAAGTAGGTATTATGCCTACCCTAAGGTCTGGAGCAGAAAAGTCTAAGGGCTTCCATGCACCAATTCAGAAATCATAGCGGGAAACTTTAGGAAGAAATGGATTAATTCATTAAGGTTTTTTTTTTCCTCCCATCATATAGAATATCTAAAGTTATTTGAAATCCAGCATTTACCTATGGTTCCTTTATCAAGTGAAAATTCATTTTGCAGAATGATTCCTCTGTTCAGGAATGATTTATTTTACTTGGTGAAGTTTAGTTACAGATCTCCTGTTGGCAAAGTGCAAGAAAAACATCATTGGTCTTTCTCACTTTTGTACTGTGCTTCCTACCTTTAGAATGCCTATTCCATTCCTCCTCTGAAGGTTTGCCCATCTTTAGTGGCCCAGCTTCACAGTCTGGCTCTATGAAGGTTCTATAGTTACCTAGTAGAAGTGTTCGCTTCTTGTTTTGAACTCCCAACTGTGTTGTGATACCCTGACAGCCTTTATCTCAGTCTGTTTTATATAATTACTGATTGGTGTGTAGGATGTTTTGCATTCAGTTTTAAGCTCTGTTGAAGAGTTCTCTTCATACTCTTTTACTATGCCTGAGGTCAGGCAAGGGGCATCATTAGATGAGAGATGAATGTAGAAGAGAATGAGTGAAAAAGAGATAAAAGTTCCAAGTCACAAAGAAATTGCATTTGAGGAGTTTTGTTTTTTTAACAAAAAAGCACGAAGATCCTTTTTGAAGTCTTAAGATTATTCTTAGACCACTAATTAATACCAAGGCTTTTTAGTACTCCAACCTTAAACTGTGACTTTTGTAGAGATACTAACAAATTCAGTACCTGGTGAGTGCTTAAAATGTTGGGGAGAGGGAATTAGTGTATAAACTGAATACATGAAATTGTCAAGCAAGTTTCTGATTAGCTTAATTTTCAGATGCTGTCTTTGTATTTTTCTTTACCAGTCATCCTCTTGCTTCTGCTTCGGTACTTTCTTCTTTTACATGTAAAAGGCTTCTTACCTCTTTTGCCCATCTTGTCTTATCTCTGACCCCACTTTATTTAGATCTCTCTCTTTTTTGGGGGGGGGGGTCAGTCATGGTGCTTGAACTCTAGGCCAGAGCTATGTCCCTCAGCTCTTCAGCTCAAGGCTAGCGCTCTATCACTTGAGCCACAGCACCACTTCTGGTTTTCTGGTGGTTTATTGGAAATAAGAATTTCAGGGCCTTTCTTGCTTGGGCTGGCTTTGAACTGCGATCCTCAGATCTCAGCCTCCTGAGTAGCTAGGATTACAGTTGCCCGGCTATTTAGATCTCTTTATTCCTAGAACATGCAAAAGCCTTTTTCTCTGTCAGCCACAGAGAATTGAAGTTATGCAACTTGTTTTTAAATTGTCTACTTTTACTTGTCTGATGTTCTGTCTGTGAAACAATTACATTGGTACTCTTAACTTTTGTATATTACTTGTGTATATGAATGTTATTAATACAGTTAGCTTCTTCAAGATATATTACTTTCCTTGGTTAGGATGAAACTTTTTCTTAAAATTGGAGGATTGAGGTTTGAAGCCAGCCTGGGCAGGAAGGCCTGTAAGACTTATCTCCAGTTAACGACTAGAAAGCCAGAAGTGAAGCACTAGCCTTGAACAACAACAACAACAGTAAAAAAGGGACCAGTGTCCTAGGACCAACCACACACATACACACAAATTGGAGGTTTGGCCTTTGGGATACATTTCCTGTTGGTGCTGGGGTTCAAATCCTCAAGGGCTTATCACTATCTCTGGAACTTGTTCTAGTTTCCTTCTTGCACAATTAGGGCTCAACTGCTGGCCTGAGGGAGTCCAGGTTGGAAGGGTGAGTGTGCACAGCCAGTAACTGCAAGTCCAGCTGCAACTACAGACATTCAGAAGCACTTCTCTTTCTAGAGGAGCTTAGGAAAGGTTGCAGTCTGTTGAAAAGTTGGCCAGTGCCTGCTTTTGAATTTTGTCTTCTAGAAATTTTTGTTTAGGTGTGGAGCAGGAAGCCGCAAATAAGCTTTGAGATGTATAAAATGTGCTATCTGAGTACAATGCCCTCCTCAATCACTGAGTTAGACTCAAAGTATTGTCTGGGAGGGACTTTTTTTTTTAAAGAACAAAAAAGCAAAAACAGGATCTCATTGTAACATAGAGAGGCTGGAACTCTTGATCTTCCTGCCTCAGACAGTGTTGGGATTATAGGTATGCACCACCATGCCCTGCTAGGCTGTTCCTTTTGTGAGCAACATTAAATTGTCAGAGAAAGCAAAATGCAGGCCTGCGTGAGGTGGCATTTGGAAACCTTAATATTAGGTAGGTAACTGAGAAGCAGAGTGTACATTTCAGGTAGCTGAGAGGATCCATGTAAAAATCTGTTGAAAATGTAGACTGTGCCTTTGGGTAATTAATTCAACATCCAAAAACCTCCTGGGTTCTAAAATGATAGGAAAAAAATGCAAGATTATTCTGTAAAGATTTTTCTGGTGAAGGCAATTGAAAAATGTTTTATGACATCTCATCCCTCAGGGAAGAGACGCTGAGCCCGTGGGCACTGGGTTGGAAACTCACTAGCGTTAGAGCCTGGATGTTTTCAGGATAAGCAAACAAAATATTTAGCAAGTTTTGAGAGTAGCCAATATAATCATCTTCTTTAGAATGCGGGTGTTTAATAAATCCAACAGCTGAACATTTTACAAATGTATAACAACATACTTGTCATTTGTCAGGAAGTAATGGTAGGCAGACCTCACTTCTAAATCGGATTGCGTTCTAAAGCACGTGACAGTTGGGGACTCCGTGTAGGTCTCTAATGAACAGTTTTAGAAATAGAGGTCCTAATTTAGCTTCCAAATCTTATTAACCTTTACTATCTGGGCCTCCCCTTCCTGACTCAGGGTGAATTTGCTGGGCTTTTCTATGAGGTCCTGTGTAATACAAGCTGGGGCTGAGCCTGCCTTACTTGGCCAGGGTGGGGCCTACCACCTAGAATCCTGGAGGAGCAGATCCTCAGGGCTAAGGCTTGTGCAATGGGTGAGGTGGCTGTGGAAGAATGAGGAAATTGGGGGTTGGGCTTGCTGTGAGGAAGAGGCTTTGAGACTTGGAGTGATAAGGAAAAGGGAAGGGTGGGGTGGCTGGAAGATACTAGGCCGAGGCTTTCTTTACCTCCTTGGGTGGGGTGGCTGGAAGATACTAGGCCGAGGCTTTCTTTACCTCCTTGTATAATTCCTCTCACTCATTCCTCTTCCTTCTCCTTTGCTTATTACATAGTTTTATGAACCCAGGAATGAATTTCTAGACTGGAGAGGGAACTATCCTTGTAGGGAGAGGCACTCACCCAGAAGCCCTAGGGTTGGGAAAGGGTGGACAGCCGAATCTGCCAGAGAAGAAGGGCTAAAGGGAAATGGAAGGGACTTGTGTGCCCAGATAGATCATTGTTTGCTCACTGTGCCGGCTTCGCAAACACAGTTTTGTTATAATTCACATTGTGGGCTTTTCCAGCGTATTCCAGTGTGTGAATTATAATTTGAGACCTCTTCTCTAAAATATATCAGACGTCATAAACCTGAAGCAAGCAGGCAGCAGGCCTTTCTATTTTGCTGTGATACAGCTGTGAGTTTTCATTTACTGCTACTTTTGTTCAAGAGGTTTGATTTTCATAAGGAAGTTCATTTGAAAACAAGTTCATGGGTGTTAAATGGCTATCACTAAATCAAAGTTAAGACTAATTGTTGGAATTTTCCCTTAGAAATTAAGCAGATTTCTTGATTCTGTAAAGAAGAAAATTCCCTGGAAACAACCCAGGCTTTTCCTGTGTTGTTTTGCTTTGTTCTGATGATAAGCACTTCTAAGAAAAAGTATGGTAATTGCATTTGCCTGGATAATCTACAAACCCTAAATACATTTATTCATGGATATTAGCCTCTTGTCTAGTTCTGTGCATTCAAAGGTGGGAAAGGGTATCTCCTCCCTAGAAACTTCTACCCTGTGAGGCAGCTTTTATAGCACAATGTGCTTTTAGTAGTCTATATTTTGTCTGAGTTATACTTGTGTGAGTTGTTTCCTGGCAGGAAAGGAAAGACAACCCTAGGCTGAGGGTATAGATGACAGAATGCTTGCCTAGCATGTAGGAAGACCTAGGTTTAATTCACAGGACCACAAAAACAAAACATAAAAAGACAAACTTATGGAGCTGGTGACATACAACCTAAGGCTTAAAAATGGAGAAGATGAGATTTGGCATTCAAGAGGTTGTTTCTTAGCAATGGAAAGAATACTTTCCTGGTGTAGGGTGGTAGTGGGGAGCCAGATTGTAGACCGGGATGGACTCAGAGAGGAAGTGGAGTGAGCAATGTGAATTGCTGTTTCTTGAACCTGTGCCCAGAAATAGCCATCCCTTGATAGATTTGTATTTATCTCCAATAAACAGAATTCTAAATAAATCAATGTACCTCAAAATAATTATTTTTTGTTAATCTCTATATTTTTCTGTGATGAGGAGTGAATACCAGTTTTTTGTTTGTTTGTTTCCCCATGTTAAAGTGCTACTCAATGGCCTTATAAGTTATGTCAAATCCTATTAGGGCACTTGAAAAGCAGCTGACATTTTTCTCTGGTCGCATTTACCATCTGGTGGTATTGTTGGATTTTAATATCAAGATTAGGAGCTAAATTAATAGCCCTAATGAGTATTCCCATGTTGTCCCAGCACAGATAATACTATGTGCTGCTAGAAGGTAGGGTTGGGACGAATATATCTCAACAGCAGCCCTTTCCTGTGAGTTATTTTCAGCCTCAGCTCAGGAAATATCAAAAATCCGTATGCCTCTTTAAACTTTGTGTTTCTTGTGTTGGAATCAGAAGCCACCTAGTTTTGGCAAATCGGTTTGTTTACATACTTAGCCTACATTTGACACTGCAGCTAGAAACATTGTGTTTTATTTCTTGACTTCTAAAGCTTTTCTTCCCTTCCCCCTCTTTTTATATAAGTAGGAGATATTAGTTAAGTTGCAGTATTTTATCCAGCTATATTGTGTTGGTCTTATTTCTGGCCAAAGAAGACAAATGATATATTAACTGACACACTTAAAAAAAAAAGCTTTTGTGTGGTAAAGTGTCGCCTTTTTTCTGTTTTTATATGAGTGTCTTTATTGTTTTTTGTCTTTTTTAGACAGGGTCTCTGTATGGACTGGATTCAAAGTTAAGACTCCTGTCTTAGTGTTCAGAATGCTGGGATTATAGGCCTATGCCATTCCACCCACCTCACTTTACACTTTCAGAGACATGTTTTTAGTCAGAGATGAAAGAGCTTGTATATATGTTTGTGTGTTCATCTTTTGTCACTTTCTATCAGGATTTTCACATATTGAGAAGCTAGGAACCTAACACCTATTCCATTTTACTCCCTCCCTCCTTTGTTCTGTCCCTCCCCCGTCCCTCTCTTTCTCCTTTTCTTCCTCCCTCTTTCCCTTTCTGCCTCCCTTCAGTACAAGAGATTGAACTCAGGGCTTTCCATTTGCTACTTAAACCCTCTACCGCTTGAACTGGGCCTTCAGTCCCGTCCTTGATTTGATTTGTTTTTTAGATGGGGTCTGGCACTAATCTTGCCCAAGCTGGCCTGACGACATCCCACCTCCGCCTCCTCTCTGTAGCTTGTGTTACTTGTATGTGCTGTTATACCCAGCCCCCATTCCATTTTTTTTCCCTACAGAAATATATTCTGAGTTTTCCAAACATATCTGTAGTTTAAATCTGTTCACAGATTGATTAGTTGTCAGATTATCTTTACATATCAGGGTTCTTAGAAGAATTGTATCTTGCTTGGAAAAAGAAAGAGGAACTTCTACATCTGCTTCTTCCTCAGACCTTCATTTCCCTAGGAAGCAATTCAGAAGCCTATTTTGTCAAGCAGTTTCTCTAAATTAATTCTAATTTAATGAAAATTAGAACTTTTATTGGGTTAGTATGCTGGAGAAGGGAACATTAATGGGGAAGGGAATAGGATGAAGGGCAGGAAAATGAATTTGGCTGGAGGATCAATTCCCAGGTGCTCAGGGAAATTCCAGACCAGGCTCCTGTTTGTACAGAGGAATGACTGTTCACATTTAAGGGAGGGATAAGTAATGCCTGTACGTGTACATTACTCTTGTAAGCTTTCTAGAAATTGCTTTTAAATTTCCTCATCTTTTCCTGGAATTACATAGATAAATTTGGAATTTAGAGAAACCCTTTGGTATTAAAAAAGAAAAGTATGGTATGTTTATGTCGGCCTACTTAATACTTTTTTTTTTTTTTTTTGAGCAGGGTCTCATTGTATAGCTTCAAACTCTCCATCCTCCTTCCTCAGCTTTTAGAGATTACATGTATCACCATGCCTGGTTTTAATACTTTGTTGAAACTGTATTAGGTAGAGAGCAGTGCTTCTGTCTCATTGTACATCTTGGGTATTATAAGCTACCAAGAAGTACTGGGGCTTTATAACAATACTGGGTTTAAAACTTACGTATAAGGGCTGGGAAGGTGGCTCAATGGTAGAGTGCTTGCCTTGCATGCATGAGGTCCTGGGTTCCATTCCTCAGCAGAAAAAGCCAGAAGTGGCGCTGTGGCTTAAGTGCTATCCTTGAGCTGAAGAGGTGAGGGAGAGCACCCAGGCCCAGAGTTCAGGCCCCACGACTAGCCAAAAAACATAACAGCAGGGCGCTGGTGGCTCACGCTTGTAATCCTAGCTACTCAGGAGGCTGAGATCTGAGGATCGCGGTTCAAAGCCAGCACGGGCAGGAAAGTCCATGAGACTCTTATCTCCAATAAACCACTCGAAAACCGGAAGTGGCGCTGTGACTCAAGAGGTAGAGCACTCGCCTTGAGCTGAAGAGGCTGAGGGACAGCGCCCAAGCCCAGAGTTCAAGCCCCACGACTGACAAAAATAAATAAATAACAAAACAAAAAGTTAGGTATAAAGCTAGGCATAGTGATACATATATGTGATATCATCTAAAGGTATAGATTAATTTTCTCTGCCCATGAAAAAATTAAAAGACAGGGAAGTGATTAAAGCTGACAGAGCAAGTTTATTTGAAAATAAAAGACTCTTGAGTTCAAAGTGAGGTCTTAAAGTGGAGTCCAGTGGAATTCTCCCAGGCAGTTTTTTAGTATGGGGCTTCTCCCATACCTCCTCTCTAGGACTTTTACTGATTGCATGGTGACCTATGCATGTGCCACCCTAGCTCTTTTTATTTATTATTTTTTATTTTTTTATTATCATTTTATTTTATTTGTGAACATACTGTACAGAGGGGTTACAATTACATGGGCAGGATAATGCGTTCATTTCTTACCAAGCATTGCAGCCTCCTCCTTTTGTTTACCCTTCACATCCCTTCCCAGCCTCCCCCCTCCCCCCCAATCCCAATCCTTCTCCTTCCTCCCCCCCCCCCCCCCCCCCCCGCAACGATGTTGTAAAGCTCGTTTTGGACATGACAACTTGTACTTCTCATTGTTGCAACAGGTCCACCTGTATCCTTAAACAACTGGTTTTTCCCCATCTCCTCCTCAAGTTATACTAGCTCTTTTTATTGACTGACCAGATACCTAGGCCATTATGGGAAGGTGAAGCATTTCTACAAGAGCCCAGAGGCATTATGGGAACAAGAAACACTGTGAGGAGCCATGTGTTCTATCTACCTATCTACCTCACAGTTTCCCTTTTTCTGATCATTGGTTTCTTAGTGCTCTGGAGGCTGAGGCAGGAGGGTCATGAATTTCACACCAACCTGGGAGGTATGTAGGGAGTCAGAGGCCAGCCTGAGCCACATAGTGACATGCCGTCTCAAAAAAAAGGAAAAGAACTATCTTTGGTAATTATATTTGTGGAACTCCACAGAGGAGTTGTATTGAAATCAGGCAAATTATCATTATAGCAATAAAAGTTGGGATAGCCAAATAGACTCTCAGAGGAGTAAGAATACTTGTCATCGGCATTTTCTCTACTTTTCTTGTTTGCATATATTCTAGATCTCTTTTGATTACATATAAATGTGACTTGGAGTAAGATTGCATTAGGTGTTATGTAATAACCCTTTTCTATAAAAATAAATTGAGTCATGTTGGTTGAGTGATTTCAGGAAAAGAAATTCAGCTGGGTTAGTGATCTGAGCCCAAGACTTCTGTTTATTTGGCTCTGCCATTTTATCATAGTATTTTGGTTTCTGTGGCAGGAGAAGTAAAATAATAAATACTAAACAAAGAAAATCAGTTTCCCCTGAATGTTTAGATAAAAATACAAAGGAAAACAGTCTTTTTATGTTTGAATGGTATAACTGCCTTTTCATTCAGCTCTTTTGATTCAGTTGAAAGTTTCATGTTTCACTGAGATCATTTTTTCAAAGTCATCCTTAATATTTATGTCAGTGAATATGCTTTGACGTGTTAAAATATTAAGATGTGACAATGTAATATTTTGGAAGTATTGTACATTAGAGAATAGATTGGGTTTTTGTTTTATGCTTTTTGAAGAAATGGTCTTTTAATAAATTAAGAATAATTTTTTGGGACTGGGAATGTGGCTTAGTGGTAGAGTGCTTGCCTAGCACTCATGAAGCTCTGGTTTTGTTTCCTCAGTACCACATAAACAGAAAAAGCCGGAAGTGGCACTGTGGCTCAAGAGTAGAGTGCTAGCCTGGAGCAAAAGATGCTCAGGGACAGTGCTCAAGCCTTGAGCTCAAGCCCCAGAACTGGCCAAACAACAACAACAACAACAAAAACCAAACCCATAACTTTTTTGTGGTTGTCTAAATCTGAAAAGTAATTCCAATTTTAGATTGTTTAGGAAGTAGAATTTCAGTACAGGAAAACATAGAATGTGTAGTTTTCTGTTGATCTTTAGATATATCATTGTTAGAAGTAAAGAGAGATTTCAATTGGGATGAGTACCTTTTTCGCTACTTAATTTTCCTTTCCATAGCTCCACATGAGGAAGCTAAGCATAGTCCATTCTACCTCCTGGGTTAGATTGGGGGTCATGGGTAGGGAAGATGATGACATTGTTTATTAATCCAAGCATGGTTTATTTGGTGGTAAATGTTTGTTAGTCTTTTAGAAGTTTGGGGGCAAGGAAATTTAAATTGGCACTACTGGGGTTCAAGTATTTTTGTTGTTGTTGTTGTTGCTCATGGGGCCTGAACTTTGGGCCTGGGCACTGTCCCTCAACTCTTCAGCTCAAGGCTAGTGCTCTTCCACTTGAGCCACAGTGCCACTTCTGGCTTTATCTACTTACGTGGTGCTGAGGAATGGAACTCAGGGCCTCATTCATGCAAGGCAAGCTCTCTCCAACTGAGCCACCTTCCCAGCCCTCAAGTAGTTGTAAAAATTTTGAGCTGGGCGCTGGTGGCTCACACCTGTAATCCTAGAATACAGGAGGCTGAGATCTGAGGATCAAGGTTCAAAGCCAGCGTGGGCAGGAAAATCTATGAGATTCTTCTCTCTAGTAAGCCACCAGAAAACCGGAAGTGGCGCTGTGGCTCAAGTGGTAGAGTGCTTGCCTTGAGCTGAAGAACTGAGGGACAGCGCCCAGGCCCAGACAGCATCCAAGCTCCACAACTGAAAAAAAAATTGAAATTCAAATACATTTTTAATGACTAAATATTAAAAGGAGTCAATACAAATCATCCAGTCAACTGCTTCACTTACTGATGAAACCAAAGCCCAGCAAGACTTGTTGACTGTCCTCTATACCACAGAGATAAAAATCGCAAAACCAGGATTTCATTTTAGAGCTTTGAAATCCTACTTTACTCCTCCCTGTGCTGGTGTTGAACCATTATAGAAAAAGCATCAGGACTCAGAAGACACAGGAGACCATAATTATAACAGAGGTTCAGGTTTCCCTGCATCATAGCACTTTTTTCTGGTGTTGTAAGATAGTTAACCCTGTTAGAAAGAAGAACATGGAATTATATGGCTCCTGTGTTTAAATTAATGGTTTCAGAGAGGAAAAAATTTCCTTTTCTCTCCCCTCTCTTCCCCTCCCCTCTTTACCCCTTCCCTCTCCTCTCCTCTGTCTCCCCTTCTCTTTCTTTTCTTCCTTTTTTCTGCAGGGTATTGAATCTAGGACCTTGTCATGTTGTACAGGTTCTCTGCCATTGGGCCATCTACAAGCATGTCTTTTGGGGTTGTGTTAGGCTTACTATATTACCCAGGCTGGTCTGGAACTCCTGGGTTCAAGCAACTCTCCTGCCTCCACCTCAGCATACCACCAAACCCTGCTTACAAATATATAATGCTTTTAATTATATATTAACAGAAATCTTACTTCAACAAATTATTCTGCATCAATCTAGTTTTTCTTCACCTCACAGAAAATCTATAAACCAAATAATAGTAAGGAATAGAAATGCTACTCACATTGAATAGCATGGATTTGGTGCATAATAGTAAAAGCTACAATTTGCTTTATATTTCTGATAAGCTAAGCCTTATGCTAGGAGCGCTTGCATATATTATTTAGCCCCTACTATCCTGGGCGATAGGTATTATCATTTTGTTTTATAGAGGAGGAAAATAAAAGAAGTTTAATAACTTGCTCAGAGGCACAGATAAATGTGAGTTCAGATCCTGAGACATAACTAATTTTACACATTCACAGTCTTGATTTTATATATATATAATGGGTTGTGGGGCTTGAACTCAGGGCATGGGTGCTGTCTCTGAGCAATTTTGCTCAAGGCTGGCCCTGTACCACTTTGAGCCACAGCTCCACTTCTGGAGCTAAGAGTCTCACAGCCTTTCCTGTCTGGGTTGTCTGGGTTAGGTTTGAACCACAACCCTCATATCTCAGCCTTCTGAATAGCTAAGATTACAGGTGTGAGCCAGCAGTGCCCCGCTTGATACTATTTTTTTATGCTTAATATTGGTGTAGGTCTGTGAGTCTTCTATCTATGGGACAGAACAGAGAAAACATTATCATTCCAATCTTCACAGTGTAGAAGGAAAGTAGAGACTGCAGCAATATAAGAAGTAATGCTCATTACTATTAATGTTTGCTGAGGGGCCAGGAATTTCATGCAAGAAGAGCTTATTGATTGGAAATTTTCTGTGGTTAGGCAATAGGTGTTTCAAAGGTTGGAAAATTAATTATGTCATACTTGCATTTGGTTTATTTAGTGATAGTTACCACTCATAACAAGTTAAATATGGCTTCTACCATTTGCATGTTGGCATTAGTGACATGGAAAGGGTTATGCATGTCTCATATTCCCCACTGATTTACATGAGTGACTTTTAAAAATAATTATGATTTCTGTTCCTCATTTTACACTCTTGGCAAGTACCTTTTGACCTTTAAAGTACTTTAGTTTAAAAGTTAATCATTACTTACAGATCCATAAAGTGATTTTGTAAGGCTAAAACATCTTTTATAATAAAATCATCATTTTATTTTTATGAAAAAGTAGACGTAAATGAATAATAAAGCTTCTTCCTAATGAGACAGATAATATACTCTCAATAATTAACTGAAGATTTCTTATAAGAAGTAGGCTTTCGGGCTGGGAAGGTGGCTCAGTGGTAGAGTGCTTGCCTTGCATGCATGAGGCCCTGGTTCAATTCCTCAGCACCAGATGAACAGAAAAAGCTGGAAGTAGTGCTGTGGCTCAAGTGGTAGAGCGCTAGCCTTAAACTGAAGAGCTGAAGGACAGCGCCCAGGCCCAGAGTTCAAGCCCCACGACTGACACAAAAAAAGAAGTAGGCTTTCTGGAGACTGGATTATGAGGGGGTAAAGCTCAGACTGTGGATATAGGTGCTCATTCAGTCAAGCTGTAGGTAGAGAGCAGTTACTAGATAAAATGTTAGCATTATTGCTGGAGCTGCCTCCATAGGTTCCAGTTACTGACCCTGTACTGAAGACTTCCTGAATCTACTTCTGGTTGAGATGCCGCTTGTGATCCTTTTGCTTGCTTGCTTGCTTGCTTGCTTTTTAATTCCCTCCCTCCTTCTCTCCTCCCTCCTCCCTCCTTCCATCCTCCATCCTTCCCTTCCTCTTTCTCTCTTTCCCTCTTTCTCTTTCTCTCCATTCTCTCATTCGCTCTCTCTCTCTCTCTCTCTCTCTCTCTCTCTCGACACATCAGACAGAAACTGGCTTAGAAAAGTTAAATCAACACAGTTGGTCTGACATGGTTTGTGACTTCTAGTTTGATGCCTACATTCATCTTGATGAGGTTCAACTGGATTGTCTGATCTAAGCAAATAAATACTGTAAATCATTACATTCTTTTATGCACACCCCTGGGGCACTTTTTGACTGTGTTTACACTGATTTGTTATCCCTGTTACAACTGGTTTCTATAAAGCAAGCTGGTTAAGACATAGAATTAGCTATTGAAGGTAGATACCAGTATCTACATGCATATATTCAAACTGTATTTCATTTAAAATAGCCTGTAATTGAGACTTTTAATGGATTTTTAAAAATCTTTTTTCAATTTAATCTCAATTAAAATCCTCTCTGAAACCAGCTATAGTTATCCTGTCAGGCTTTTTTTTTCTCAAAGGACATACGAGCATAGGCTAGCAGCGTTTAGTCTACAGGTGTTGACTCTTGCATGTCTCTCTGCCATAGATCACCTGCTTCCTGCCTCTCCCTTTCCCCCACATCTCCTATGTAGAAGTAGGATGGAAAAGGGGCATTGATGGAATTGTGCTTGGAAGGCTTTTGTTACAGGAGCCTGGTAAAGTCCTGTGCCGTCTCAATCTGCCATTATTCCTTGGCTCTAGTGCCCAAAGATTAATGCTTAATGACTTGATTTAAAAGATTTCTGATTCTTATTGATAGACAGTGACATTCTAAATAGTAGGGGCTTGTTTCAGTTGATTTTACTCTCTAGTAGTTAACTAGGTACTTCAGACAAAGTTGGATTGTTCGATTTTATTTCATAGAATTTATATAGTAATTTATAGAGAATATAATAATAGATCTTTTTAGTTTTCTAGAAATGAACAACACTTCCTTTTTTTCTCAGGTAAATCAAGGACCAAATAACTGCCTTTCATTAAGGCCGTATCTTAGGCTGCTGTCAACATTTGAAAATAGAGGGAAAACAGTGTTGGAGTTAGAAATAGAGATAGAAAGATAGTTGTTTCTAGAAGGATTTTACAATATGGTTTATTGTTTTTTAGGGAAAATTGTATTGGTACAATTGTAGTTTCACCTAGGGTGAAGAAATAATACAGAAAGAAGCAAAGTATACTTATACTTGTTTTCTTTACTGCTTCATATATTATAAAGCCATGGTAAAATAATCATAACCTGGATATTAACATTGATGCAATCAGCTGACCTTTATATTTCATAGGTCTTACTCATCTGTATAGTTTTGGGAGCTTATCACATATATAGGTTCCCATATCTACTACTATAGTCAAGATTATGAAGTTCGTTAACTTGCCCTTTTATAGTCATACTTATTTCCTCCTACCTGTCCATCTATCTCCCAAATCCCTGGCAACTACTAACCTATTTCAAATGTTTTGGTCATATTAGGTAAGCCAGAATTATGCAGGCTGTAACCTTTTGGGATTGGCTTATGATGGTTACCATAATTCCCTGTAGGTCCATCCAAGTTGTGTGGTTCAGTAGTTCTTCACTTTTCATTTTTGAGTAGTATTCTACCAAAAAATATCAAGGCAGTTTGCACTGACAGATTCCTACAAATGAAGCTGTAATTAAGCCTTTGTGTTCAGGGCTTTATGTATGTTAATGTATGTTTTCATTTCCCTGAGTTAAATGCCCCAGAGTACAATTGTGAATTGTGTAGTAATTTCAGGTTTTGTTTTATAAGAAACTATCATACTTTTCCAGTATAGGTATACCCTTTTACTTTCCCACCAGCAATGGATAAATGAAGGATCCAGTATCTCTGCATCCTTCTAATTCTTGGTGATTGTCACTGTTCAGTCTATACATTCTGATAGGTATGGAGTGGTTCCAACTTGCACTTCCTTAATAATTTCCTAATAATGCTGAATATCTTGTCATGTGCCTGTTGACATCTTTATATACTCCCTGGTAAAATTTCTGATTCCTGTTATTTGGAGATTAAACCAAAGACCTCACTACTATATTCTAACAATTATGTCTATTTTCTATTGAGAGTCCTTGGTTTATCTTATTTTATGTTTTTGAGATAAGGCCTCACAGTCCTTCCACTGCAGCCTCCGAAGTGCTCAGATTACATGCATGTACCGCCATGCCCAGCTTGTTTATTTTTTTCTTCAGAATTATTTTGTAAATAATTATCATCTATAGATTTAGAATTTTATTCGCTAGGAAACATCAGCTATAGTATATAAGGCCTTCTGTAGTCTGACTACCATCTGCTTTTCCAATATCATAATCTTACTACTTTTCAAAACAACCACACTCCTAAACACCCTATTCCCTTTTATAACTTTCTTCTACTTCCTAAGAGAACCTTTGCTCTAGATAATTTGTCATCCTTACAGAGTTAACTCCAACATTACAAAAATACCCCTGAATTTGCCTTGTTGTTCTCTACTCATTAATCTAGTTGTATTCTTTTTACTTTTTATTTTTTTGTCCCCACTTTTGGCAGTACGAGGAATTGAATTTAAGCTTTGCACTTGCTTGACAGGCACTACTACTTGACACCGTTTGCAGCCCATTTTTCTATTGATTATTTTTGAAGTAGACTCTTACTTTATGCTTATTCAGCTTTTCCTACTTGTGCTTCTCTGCTTTACTGGAGATTATAGTTATATGCCATTTTGCTCATCAGTTATTTGAAATACACTCTTCTTTTTTGCCTGGTCTGGCCATATATACAGAGCCTCTAACCTCCATTTCACCATCTCTACCTACTAAGTAGCCAGGATTACAGACTTGAACCACAGAGCCCAGTGTATTTTTCTTTCTAACATTTCCTATAAGCATATTATCTATTTGATTATTTATCAACAGAAAGTATATTGTTAGATTCATTGTGCCTCCCCCAATGCCTGGACACAGTATATGACACATAGTAGTCACTTAGTAAACGTTTATTGAAAGAATGACTGAGGCGGTGACTATCTCAATTGCATGTTGTCCTGCACACACTGCTCATAGGAGAATAAAAGTAATAATAATGTGTTGTATATTTAACTATCTACCTAACTGTGCAATGCACCTCTTTCTCAGGTCACCTTTTGCTGTTGCCTAGCACCGACTCATTCTTTCATAATACTTAGTAACCTTTACCTACCCTAAAGCCTCCCCCCATCCCCACCCACAATATGTGAAATATTGTAAGCAACTTACAAGCAGTTTGTATCCTTGGTCCTGGTTGATACCTGGCACAAATTGGGTGATCACATCTGAGCAAATAATGGTCAGGTTAAATATTGCTTTTACTTGTGTGAGGTCAGAATCCAGCTGTATTTTGAGTAAACTAGTGTCCCACTGACCAGGCTTCCAGAATGCACAGGAAACATCTGTTAATTTTGGAAAGAATTACGATGATTGGAAGAATTACTGTTATTGGGTAAAACAAAGGTCTTTTGAAAAAGAGAAATTGAGTTAAAAGAACTCTTTGTCACATAGCAGCAGCAACCAGTGTGCCATGGTTAAGTCCTCTTTCAACTTCATGTACTAGTCAGAAAAAGCAAAAGTAATTGTCTCTCTGAAAAAAAAAACTAAAGACTGAAGAAATGCTTGTAGAATGGAAGAACTGTCCGTGGGTCTTATGTGTAATAAGCTGAAAATGAAAAACGTCTGGGCAATCTGTGATAGCTTGGTGAAGTTTTTTTTTTTTTTGAGGG
The DNA here is from genome assembly GCF_000151885.1 of Dipodomys ordii. Taxonomy (NCBI): domain Eukaryota; kingdom Metazoa; phylum Chordata; class Mammalia; order Rodentia; family Heteromyidae; genus Dipodomys; species Dipodomys ordii. The sequence continues at coordinate 28,742,345 of NW_012267219.1, read as the reverse complement.
GGTATGGTACTGGGATTTGAACTCTGGGGCTTGTGTTTCTTAGGCCATTGCTCTACCATTTAAGCCATGCACCTAACTCTGAAATTTTTGTTTATGTATGGAAATGATGGGAATAATTTAGATGTAGAAAATACATTTTTTTCCTTGAGAATTATTATTATAAGTTATTTCAGGATTTAAGACTGGTTATCTTTTGCCATAGTGTACATGTCAACATGGTCTGATTGTTTTGCATTTGGGGGTGGATATTATGGGAGTCCATATCTCCAACCCATATTCTCCTTTGCCTTTGACTTTCTCAAGTATTCATGAGAAAGGAGGGGGAAGGAGGGAGGGAGGAGAATGAAGAAGAGGGAACAAGGAAGGAGGGAAGGGAAAAGGAGAAGGAGGGTAGGAGAGAAAGGAAGGAAGGAAGGAAGAAAGGAAGGAAGGGAGGGAGGGAAGGAGGGAGGGAGGGATGGACAGGAAGGCAGGCAGGCAGGCAGGCAGGAAAGCAGGAAATCAGGTAGGCCAGGCATTATGGTGCCCATCTATAATCCTGGTACTCAGGAGGCTGAGAAGGACGATCAAAAGCTAGCCTGATCTATGTAGCAAAAGCCTATGACAGAAACAAACAAAAAGTTGTTCACACAGAAAAATTAACTTCATTAGTGAATATGGGGGGTTTCAGTATTATGAGTTGCTTTACTCCTGAAAGTTATATAGAATCTTTTTTTTTTGTTAGTACAAAATGCTAGTTTTTTCTCCCCTCCCTTTTTTTCTCTCCCTTTTTTTCTTTTGATTTGTTTTTACTTTTTAATTTTAATTTGGAAACTTTTAGGTTAAGTGCACAGTTTAGCAATAGTCAAACTCTGTCCCCAAAGGCTATTATCTTCAAGGACAAGCTAACAGTAACTTTTCCCCAGGGCAGGAACCCTGAGTCCTTTTCTGAGATTTGTGCCTAATGTAAAGCCAGACCCACCATCAGCTTAATAAACATCTCTATGGTAACACATGCAGCATGCCTGGTGAATGAATAGAATTTGTCTGTCTACTTTTCTTCCCTTCTTTCTTGCTGTTTTCCCATATGTTGATTTCTTTTCACTTCTCTTTGTTCTCTGGGTTTTTGCCTTTAGCTCTTGGCGTAGAGCAGATGAGAGAGTCTATTAGACTCTTTCCACTTTGGTCCAGTGGGAACATGAGTAGAAAAGAAGTAAGAAGAGCTCTTTGCTTTTCATTGCAAAATGAAGTTGACATTACATTCAGTGGAATCAGCAACTTCATTGCATTGGTGACACGTGCTTATTAATGTCATTCATAGGCCTTTGTCTGCTTTTGTCAGTCCTCAAAGTAGTCATTATTAACCAAAGAGGAACTAAAAATATGCTTGTGAAATAGTGGAATATCTCAAAATTAGTCAGTATTTTAGGAAATAAGGGACTATTATGATATGCATTTGAGCTGTAATTCTGAGTTTCCGGTTGTTACTGTACAGGTGGTAAGCCACTGAGAAGCAACTGCAAAATAAAAATGGAAACCAAAATGGAGGAGGGCCACTCTGCAGAACTAGTTCACATGACCACAGTGCAGGGAGTTCTTTACTCAGACATTGAAGCTTCTGATGAGCCGTTTCACATGATTGATAATGCAGAAGCTTCTTTCTGAAGTAATTCTTTGTGCAATATTACATTTCTAAATGTCTAGAACAAGACTTTTTTTCTTAGTGTTACAGATAACTAAACATATATGAATGAAAAGAGCAGGCGTATGAATAAGCTGTTGATGTAAGTAGTATTAGAACACTAATATTAACTCACCTAGTCCTGGCAAAGCCTTATCAGGTTGTCATGATTATTACCGACACTTTATGAATGAGAAAACTGAGGCACAGGGAGGGTTAAATACTTATGAATTTCATTAAACCTAGTATATGGCACAGTTAAGATTCCAAGAAAAATGTATTTTCCACAGCTAAGGTTTGGGCTGCAGCAGATTCTATCAGTGTAGTATAAAGGCAGCCACAGAGTATAAATGATTAAGTATGTCTTAATGTCGTAGACTCAGAATTTTAAGTTACATCTATTTTTCACATCACAAAAATCTTTTTTTAATCATTTAAAAATGTATAAAACAACAACTTGGGGGAAGGGGTGTCAGGAGGGAAAATCTGAGAGAAAACGAGGGAAGAGGTGACTCTTCAAAAAGAAATGCATGGGGCTGGGAAGGTGGTTCAGTGGTAGAGCGCTGCCTTGCATGCATGAGGCCCTGGGTTCGATTCCTCAGCACCACATAATCAGAAAAAGAAAAGCCAGAAGTGGCACTGTGGCTCAAGTGGTAGAGCACTAACCTTGAGCTGAAGAGCTAAGGGACAGCGCCCAGGCTCAGAGTTCAGGCCCACGACTGGACCCCCCCAAAAAACACATAAAACAAAACAAAACAAAAAAACCCAAAAGGAAATGCACTTATTATCTGATTTATGTACCTATAGCCCCTCTGTACATCACCTATACAGTAACAATTACAAAATAAAATAAAAATATAGGGGCTGGGAAGGTGGCTCAGTGGCAGAGTGCTTACCTTGCGTGCATGAGGCCCTCAGTTGGATTCCTCAGCACCACATAAGCAGAAAAAGCTGGAAGTGGGGCTGAGGCTCAAGTGGTAGAGTGCTAGTCTACAGCTGAAGAGCTGAGGGACAATGTCCAGGCCCAGAGTTCAGGCCCCACAACTGACAAATAAATAAATAAAATGAAATAAAAATATATATAGTTGAGATATAAACACACATAAACACACACATAAACACACGCACGATGTACAAACCATTCTTACTGAAACAGACTTGGTGACACATTCTTGTGATCCCAGCTTTTGGGAAGCTGAGGTGGAAGGACTCATAGTTTGCCTACAGTTGCCGACTACATAGGGAGATCTTGTCAATTAATTAATTAATTATAAAAGCCCTATAGTTAGCTCTTGGCCATTATAAAAACAAGCAGCATGCTGGAGTTACAGATACAAATCTGTACCTGTGTGAGATATTAGGATAATGTCTAATTCATTCAGGAACTAGATCAGGGATTATTCTAAGTTCTAGGGTTACCATAGGTGAACAAGAGTGATTCTGGTTTTTTTATTGACCCTTGTTTTTTTCCTTTTTGTTGCTTTTTTTTAAAAACATATATTACCTGTTGCATGTAATAGACATGCTCACAGTCTCTCATCTAATCTTCAGAGCAAGTGGTATTATCTCAGTTGAACAGCTGAGAAGAGTGTGTAAAGGCTAGCCAGTTACGTAAACCCAGGCAAGACGTAGAGCGTACCTTCAAATGCAGGACTGTCTTAGGCTTAAAGCAGTGTCTTCCCTTCTCTACAGCCTTTCCTTTGCTCGTAAAAATGTATAAAACTACAAAAAAATGTTTATGATCTTGTCAAAAGTAATCTTTGTATTTTTCTCTTGTATTTGTGTATTTTCACCTTCTTCCATTTTCTCTAACTCTAGCCTTCAAAGATGTTATCATAGTTTAATAGAAGAAATGTTATTATTTGCCTGGGTTTCCCAAAGAAGCTGGAAATACACTCAGAACTAGTCAGCCATGTAGCTGGTGGGAGGATACACTGATGTGTGGATTGAGTGTGCAAGGAACTTAAGTTTGGTGGTACACACTTGTAATTGCAGCACCTGATGTACAGCCAGGAGGATCATGTGGTCGGGGCCAACTTGGGCTACATAGTGAACTCTAGAGAGAGAGGAAAAGGAGAAAAAGAGGTGGAGTAGAGGGGAGAAAGAAGAAAGATAAGGAGGGAAAGGAGGAAACAAGAGGGGAAAGAGTTGAAGCTGCCTGGGCTAGAGCTTTGTGGTAGATTGCTTACTTAACTTGGGCAAGGCCCCTGGTTCTATTTCTCTGTACAGTTAAAAAAAAAAAAGGTTGAGGAAGAAATCCATACCCTTCCCTGATGCTTGCTGCAGCCTCTCATTTTGAGAAAATAGACCTGTTGGATCCAGGTTCTGAATAGGTTTCAAAAAGGGCTTTGGATTACTGATGATGTATGGTTGGTCTAGAATACATCTTTAGGAGAGATCTTTTGTGACTCCTACCAAGGAAGAAAAATGGTGGATGGAATTGTTTGTACATATCTGTAAAAATGATTTTCCCCCCTGAGCAGTCATTGAACCTCACTCTCACTGGCTCCTGTGGGATTCCAGAGAAGCTGCTGTCCTTTTCCCGTGTCACTGTGAATCCTTGTGATAGTTATGGCTCCTGTTAGAGGAAATACTTAGGAAGGGTTGCATAAAATAAGATAGAGGACTGAAAGAAGACATCATTTGGGTTTAATTTCTGGTTTCTTTGGTTGCCTCCATTATTTTATTATAGTAAGATCTGTAATTGATGTAACATTTAACATTCTGTAACGTGGAATATGTCACATTACATGAATTTTTTAATTTGAAAATTGCTTGAGTTTATCATTACAGAGGTTGTTTTTATATATACACATACATACACAAAATATAATTAGGTATGTACAAAGTAACTTTTGATACCCCTCAATGTGGTTTCTCAGGATAACTCTGTTAGAAACCATTATTGCACTGATTTTGTACTCAGTATCTCCGAGACTGGCACCCTCTTTAGTGGTTTTCTGTGTTCCCTCTTCTTCACCTTGTTAGGGAGGGATTCCTGTACTTGGGTTGTGGCAATAGCTAAGCACACGAAGCCCAACCCCGGACATAAGATCAATAGCATTTTATTAGTGTCATATTTTCATAGTCCCTAGCCTAGGATACTACCTGCCAGTCAGAACTACATAGAGATTTCACTTGGGAACAAAATGAACCAGCCAGGTCTGGCTATGGGAGGCAGGCTTTGTAGTCTCAGGAGGTTGAGGTCCCTGCTAGTTCCTTAGAAGAGAATATGATTGGCTTGTTTGAATGATTCTGTGGACTGGCATGGCGTTAAAACCACCATCAAAGATAAGCAAGGGAACCTTATCACTGGAGCAGGGTCAGGAGCGGAACTTGGGATCAGGTCCACTTACGGCCCTCCTGGCTTCCCCAGATACCAAGACAGAGCATAATATTAAGCCTTAATTTTTGGCCTTACACTATAGTCAGTGGTTTTGCACTGAGTCATGATCAAGAGCGTAGCATGTGGGTATATTTTCCAGAAGTCTCACCAGCTTTTCAGTGGCTGTTAGGAATACAATTATTAGACATTAGAGGAAGCAGTGTAGCATGTACAGCTGACACAGGACAAGTGCTTAAATCAAAGGCTGAGAAACCTTACTTTCCTACCAGCCAGTCTCCCCTGATAGGTCCCCTCCCCTACTGTGAGAACCTGGCAAAGCCCTAGGGAGGTTGGGGTTGGATTACCAGCTACCATCATGGATAGCCAATTGTCTGTTCTGCCTTAGCTGAAGTTATAGTAAGACTTTTCTGGCCAGGCTGGCTTTGAACCATAATCCTGAGATCTCAGATCTCTCAACCTCCTGAGTAGCTAGGATTATAGGATGTGCTGTGTGTGTGTGTGTGTGTGTGCTGGTCGGTGCTTGAACTCTGATCCTGTGCCTCTTTGTGCCCAAAGCTAGTGCTCTATCACTTGGGCCACAATGCCACTTCTGGCCTTTTCTGAGTAGTTTATTGGAGATAAGAGTCTCATGGAGGGGTGGAAGGTGGCTCAGTGGTAGAGCGCTTGTCTTGCATGCATGAGGCCCTGGGTTCAATTCTTCAGCACCACATAAGCAAAAAGAAAAAAAAAGCCAGAAGTGGCTCTGTAGCTCAAGTGGTAGAGCACTAGCCTTGAGCTGAAGAGCTGAGGGACAGCGCCCAGGCCCAGAGTTCAGGCCCCATAACCGGACCCCCCCCCAAAAAAAAAAGAGTCTCATGGACTTCTCTGCCTAGGCTGGCTTTGAATTGCAATCCTCACTTTTTAGCCTTCTGGATAGCTAGAATTATAGGCATGAGCCACCAGTGCTCGGCTAACAGTCAGTCTTGGGGCTTGACCTCAGGGCCTGGGCACTGTCCCAAGCATTTTTTGCTCAAGGCTAGCACTCTACTGCTTTGAGCCATACATAGTGCCACTTCCTCAAAAAAAATTTTTTTTAATGTACCAAAAGGTGAGTAATTAAGTCTCTTACCACAGGACTCCAGTCTCAAAGACAATTAGTCATCAGTTTCTTCTGAATCTTTCCAGGGATAGTCTGCATATATTATAGCATATTTGTATATGTGTGTTCTATGTGTATATATAGATATTAATTTTTATTATTATAAAGGTGGTATACAGAGGGATTGTGGTTATATAAGTCAGGCAATGAGTACATTTCTTTTTGGAATTTCCTTGCTCTCTGAGTTTCTCTCCCCTTTCCCCACCCACAATATATAGTTCATTTTCAACATAATGTCTCATGAATTGTTTTAGGTATACTTTTTTTTTTTTTTGGTTGATTGTGGGTCTCGAACTCTGGGCTTGGGCACTGTCCCTGTACTCTTGAGCTCAAGGCTAGTGCTCTACCACTTAAGCCACAGCACCACTTTTGGTTTTCTGGTGGTTAATTGGAGATCAGAGTCTCACAGACTTTCCTGCTGTGATCCTCAGATCTCAGCCTCCTGAGTAGTGTTCTCTATATATATATATACTTCTAAAACAGTTTTTTGAGGTGCTAGGGTTCAAACTCAAACTCAGGGCTTTGCATATTCTAGGCAAGTCTCTATCACTTGTGGTACCAGTCCTCCAAAGCACATTTTCTAGTACATTTTTCTTGTATGTGTCAATGTTCTTTTTTCCAACACAGATACACTATGTACCCTGATTGACTGATTGATTTTGTTGGTCATGGGGCTTGAACTCAAGGCCTGGGTGCTGTCTCTAAGCTTTTGCACTCAAGGCTAGCACTCTATCACTTTGAGCCACAGCGCCACTTCTAGTTTTCTGGTGGTTAATTGGAGATAAGAGTCTCACAGACTTTCCTGCCTCAGCTGGCTTTGAATCATGATCCTCAAATCTCAGCCTTCTAAGTAGCTAGGATTATAGATGTGAGCCACTGTGCCCACCTCCCTGATTTCTTTTTACCCTGGCAGTATTTCCTAGAGAACAGTCTATGTCATTGTGCCTTGATCTACCTCATTTTCAAGTAGATGTTTGACTGTTCATTAAATAGAAATTCCCCAGTTTATATAACTCATTTTCTATTCATGGTGATTGCTGGAAACTTTTTAAAACTGCTTCATTGTGACTTTTAAACTAATTACAAAAAAAAAAATCAATGCAGGTATCTGAAGTACTTATATGTGGAGGCTGGCAAATGGTTCAAAGTGGTAGAGTGCCTGCCTAGCAATGTGTGACGCTCTGAATTCTAACTCCAGTGTTGCAAATAATAATAATAATAATCTATTGAAGGAATTTTAAATTATTTATTTTTAAAGCCATTTTTCAAACTTACAGTGTGAGGGTCATATTTTAAATAGCAGCCTCATGATGCAGATACTGATTTTGGTTTTAATCCGTAGGCTACATTTTTAGGAATCCTAGTTGTAAGAGTATTCCTGGGGAAGAGAATGGGATGGTATTTGGAAGGGTGGAGGGGTGAAGGTTGGCCCTTGAAAACTAACAGGCCTTTTTCTCTAAGTCCGTCTTCAAAGCCTGGTTTCCTTCCTAACTGAGTCCCCCAGAGCCACTTTTAAACAATCTCTGGTTTATATTTCAGGGAAGCGGGATGTTTTTGTGTGGCTTCTTTTTCTGAAGTCACAGACCTTATTACTCTTAAAGACTTAGTTGTTAATACACTAAAAATTACGAACTGAAGTATATAAATTGTATACATTTTATGTTATAGGTTCCTTTTCATTCATTCTTTGTTTCTGTTAACAAATGATGTTGTGCTGTTTTTTTATATTTAATGATATTATTTACTTTTATATATGTATGTATTACTTTTTTTTCAAGGGTGTGGGGGAGGGAAGGGCACTGATCCTGGGCCTTAATCTCAGGACCTGGGTGCTTTCCCAGAGTTTTTGTGCTCAAGATTAGCACTTTACTACTTTGAGCCTCAGCTCCATTTCTGGCTTTTTGGTAGTTAATTTGAGATAAGAATCTCATGTATTTTCCTGTTTGGGCTGGTTTTGAGCCATGATCCTTAGATCTCAGCCTTTGAATAACTAGGATTATATGCATAAACTGCTGGCACCCAGCTACAGATCTTTTTAACTGAGGTCAAGATAATGTGACCCTTAAGGTTTTTTTTTTTCATCTTTTTAAATTTTGTTTTTTTTTAATTTTTAAGTGTTATTATAAAGGTGATATACAAAGGGGTTAAAGTTACATAAGTCAGGTAAAGAGTACATTTCTTTTTGGACAATGCCACCCCTCACTCTTTCCCAAGCAACCATTAAGTTTTGCACTTGAAGTTTGCCTTAACTTTTCAGACAAATTTTTAAGTTTCTTTTGACAAGAAGGTTAAAATGTAGGTACGTGCTTTTCTTCCGGAGAAGGATTTCTGTGATTGAAATGGGCCCTTTGTCTTATTCATAAGCTATGCCATGTTTCCAGAAGACTTAAAGCAAGGGAAATGGAGAATATTCCAGATGTACTGTGCAGTGACAAAGAACAGTTGAAAATGAGAATAAGAATTTTGGGGTTGAGGAGATTGCTCAGTGGTAGAGTGCTGGCCTAGCATATATGAGGTCTTGTGTTCAATCCTCCCAGCACCACAATAAAACAAAGTAAAAAGGAGGTTTTCAAATTGTGTTTTTGTTTCTTTATGACATTGGAGTTTGCAGGTTTATAAGGCAACAAAAGTAACAGAGTGAAGAATTTTCTGGTGAAAGTAAATAGAAAAGATTTTTTGTTGAAAATCATGAGCCAGGGTTTGGGAGGTGGCTCAGTGGTAGAGTGCTTGCCTTGCATGCATGAGGCCTTGGGTTCGATACCTCAGCACCACATCAGCAGAAAAAGCTGGGAGTGGCACTGTGGCCCAAGTAGTAGAGCGCAAGCCTTGAGCTGAAGAGCTGAGGGACAGCGCCCAGGCCCAGAGTTTAGGCCCCAGGACCAACAACAACAAAAGAAAATCGTGATTATTCTACTATTAGTATATCATAATAACTACTAGTGTATTATACATTTTTTGCTAATTTTCCTACGTACATCTTTCAAATTGTTAGTAATTTTTTCACTTTTCCCATTATAAATATGAAAGCAGCCAAAGGAAATACACAATCACAGTCACAATGAGACATTCTGAGGACAGCAGGTTCTGCTCACTTGGGCTAGGAGTAGAAAACAGAGGAAGAGAAAGACCACAGGAGTTCAGATTTCCATGTTGTCACTTGTCATTGAGAAAGAAACTTCTGAGGGGGAGAGTATGGGAATGAATTGCATTCTTCAGATTTGGGGGGCATTACATGGAGACTTCTTTGGACAAACTCACAGGCAATAGAGGGATTGTCCTTTTCAGAACAGACAGTACTGTGTCATCTTTCAGTTAACTGCTTGTCCTTCATTGTTTCTGCTGTTCTTGCTATTCTTACACTGGGCTGGGACTTGTAATTTAGTAGAGGCTCTAAAGGTGTGTTTGTGTTTTATACAGATTTTATGTTCCTAAAAACTCCTAGAGAAAGGAATTAAATTTTTTCAGAAGGCAATTCCTTCT
>NW_012267219.1:28728987-28731231 GCF_000151885.1 Dipodomys ordii | reverse complement strand
GCAACTTGCACTTCAAGTTCTACTTCAGTTTCCTAAAGCTATAAAATCAGAGGGTCAGGTGCTCTCTAAATACATACAGATTCTGAAATAATGTATGGACCTCTGTATTGAATGATGTTGAATTCAGAGATGTGACAGAGCTTATTAAAACAGATAAAGTGAAAATTGTAGCCCGTGATGGTAAAAATACTACAGAATAAGTAGGAAGGAAAAGGCTTTTTTACGCCATCTCCTGTTATTTCTGCTTTTTGAAGAAAAGCATAGTAAAGACTTTTTAAATTTATTCTAGCATTGCAAAAATGACTACACTGTACTATACTATCGGAGAATACCCGTAGAAAGAAGCTTATAACTCTATTCCTGTACTTTACCTTTATTATACACCATGATTTTTTTATGACAAATCAAAAGTGGTTGTCTTCCTGAGAACATTCTTTAATAAATTCATTTTAAAAACTCAAAAATTTAGTTGTTATTATAAAGGTGATGTACAGAGGGATTACAGTTATATAAGTTAGGCAAAAGAAATATACATTTCTAAGCCGGGCATCGGTGGCTCATGCCTGTAATCCTACTACTCAGGAGGCTGAGATCTGAGGATCTTGGTTCAAAGCCAGCCCAGGCAGGAAAGTACCTGAGACTCTTATCTCCAATAAACCATAAGAAAACCAGAAGTGGCGTTGTGGCTTAAGTGGTAGAGCACTAGTCGTGAGCTGAAGAGCTGAGTGATAAGGTTCCCTGAGAGCCTCTCCACTAAGGAAGGTTTGGCAGTGGTGGTATTCCTTGGACATTTGGCTGTTGGTTTGGTTTCTGAAGCAAGTGTGTAATCAGGAACTACCAGAAAATATGTCTTCAGCTTTTAGGATTCCTTTTATAAATTCTCAGTTTGGAGCCTTTGTAGCTGAGTGACCTGCCCATGACCTGCTCGAGAGGCATCGGAGTGGAATGCAAAGTGTCTTGTTATTCTGGTGGTGTGTTTTTCCTGGTGATTTTCTTTGGATCTTTTACCGTCTCCACCTATATATACACTCTTCTATCTTGCAGATATTCTTATAGACTAACATCAGAGGCACAGTTTCAAAACCAACTTGCTCCTAAATCTTAGCAGCCACCATAGAAAGCATGATTTCCATTGTCTTTGTGGGAAACTTTCCGTGGAATTCCCCTAAAGAGTTGATTGCAACAATGGGTGTTAGTTTATGAGATCTGTTCAGTACAAAATGAGAAAATTTGGTCATATCAGCCTGGCAAAGGACAAGTTGGTAAATGAATGTGGTACAGTGGTTTTTAGCCTATATCAGAATTACCTGGAGGGCTTGTTAAAATGCAGATTGCTGGGCTCTATGACTTGAATTTCTGATTCTGTGAGTGTAGGGTGGAGTGTGAGAATTTGTAACTACCCTGTTCCTTTGCCTGTCTTATAAATACATACAAACAATAAGCAGAGAGGTGGGCACATGTTCATAGTAATAGCACATACATCTGAGTTGTCATCATCATCATTTCCTCCTAAACCTTAGATATTAGGTAGATATGTTTTTTTTTGCTTGTTAATTGTTATTGTTAACCACTAAGGCCCAAGAAAGTAGCCCAAGATACTCTTCTAGCGTACCTATGCAGCCAGCGCCTTTGGGGGTAAGCCAGCACACTCCTGACAAGATTTATTTTATCTTTAATATCAGAAAAAGAGAGTTAATCTTCTTTTTTTTTTTTTTTTTGGTCGGTTGTGGGGCTTGAACTCTGGGCCTGGGCGCTGTCCCTCAGCTCTTCAGCTCAAGGCGAGCGCTCTACCACTTGAGCTACAGCGCCACTTCCGGTTTTCTGGTAGTTTATTGGAGATAGGAGTCTCACGGTTTCTCCTGCCCGGGCTGGCTTTGAACCGCAATCCTCAGATCTCAGCCTCCTGAGTAGCTAGGATTACAGGCGTGAGCCACCAGCACCTGGCTGAGAGTTAATCTTCTAAGGGAAGGAAATATGGAATATGGAAGCTAGGATGGTGGTAGCTGAAGGAGCCAAGGAATTTGGCTAATATGGCTATTTCCATTCCTCAGATCATTTGCTCACAGCATAAGGGTAAGGTAGTTGGTTTTGTTTTGTTAGTATTCCTTGTTATGGATGGTGACTAATGCATACTTCCTGTTGAAGGAGTTCCGGAGCATCCCAGGAAGTTCAGGATGATCTTGACCTTGGTCTTGGTGACCTGCCCTCTGAAGAGGAGGAAGTCATTAACAGTTCTGATGAAGA
>NW_012267219.1:28705403-28724772 GCF_000151885.1 Dipodomys ordii | reverse complement strand
AGATAGGAGTCTCACAGTCTTTCCTGCCCGGGCTGGCTTTGAACTGCAATCCTCAGATCTCAGCCTCCTGAGTAGCTAGGATTACAGGCATGAGCCACCAGTGCCCAGCAGACTGCCATTTTAGATGAAACAAAATGTAGAACTTGCAGAATTGTGAAGATTAAATAATTTGATATATAGAAAGTCTTAGCACATTATCTAGTACCCAGAATTTATCCATTGTTTATGGCTAACCAGACTTGATTTCTAATAAAGTATTAGAACAAAATATTGAAAGTAACCACTTAAGCAGGTGAACTTGTGAAACTACTAAGAAAGATGAATGACTGTTCTTTTTTTGGGGGGAGAGGGGTCTGGTCGAGGGGCCTGAACTCTGGGCCTGGGTGCTGTCCCTCAGCTCTTCAGCTCAAGGATAGCACTCTACCACTTGAGCCACAGCACCACTTCTGACTTTTTTCTTTTTGCTTATGTGGTGCTGAGGAATCGAACGCAGGGGCGCATGTATGCAAGGCAAGCGCTCTACCACTGAGCCACCTTCCCAGCCCATGAATGACTGTTCTTAAGGATTCAGAGCATTCTGCAGCACTCTGTTGGTGTCATTTGGACTATCAACTAACTTATTGTATGCCTTATCAGTATCTGTTGTGCTGTAATTTATGGTTATGTATCATTATCTATGTAAGCTCATTTTCCATGTTGGTTATTCTTGGATATATAGCTCTTACAGATATGTGTAGAATACCTACTGTGTGCTAGGTACCACTGGAATTTGCTAGGGATCAGTGGGGTTTATGAGTCATACTTTTGTCTACACATATCCTACTGAGGCAAGAGTGGCTGTAAATGCATAAAAAGGAAGAACTTAAGAGTATAATAGGCCGTGAAGGGAAAATGTGCTAGACACTGGGGAGACTGCTTGGAAGAAAGCCTCTGAGAAGGGGAAATTTGACTGGAATTTAAATGACTTGGAGAGCCAAACCAGTGAAGGGTTTGAGGAAGAGCATTCAAATGGTTTTCTCTGAGGATTATAATTAAACCAGCCTTTACTCTCTTTGATAAGCAACCCCTATGTCCTTTTCTGACAGATACTAACATTTTGGTATATTTGTTTCTTTTGCTTGAACCTTTTCTAGTTTTTCTCCATAGTTGAAGTAGTGATTAAAATTGTTGTGTACATTCTTCTGGGGATTGAACCTGTACATGATGTAAAGGAAGGATTAATCTCTGACCTTGTGGTATGCCTCTCAACATAGCCAGCCCTCACCCTGCCTAGTTGATTCATTCATCTTCTATGGTCAGTGGAGACTCCCATGGTTCCTTCCTCAGTATTTGTCCTTGCCTTTCTTCCCTCTCCTGTATGTATTGATTTATGTCTTTAGTTGTGCCACATCTCTAAATATATTGATACATAGCTATAGATATATGATTACATCTTCAGTTACTTTTTTTTTTTTTTGGCTTGGTGCCGGTAGCATTAATAATTTCCCTCCACTAGAATTCTCAGCTGCTCCGATGAACTTACTCTATCTCTTCATCTGAGAAAAGAACAGCAATAATCTACTATGGCTTCCTAGATAGGATAGCCTAGGCTTGATGATTGCCTTAGCCTAAAGTAATTTGCTTTCATAGTGGTAAAGAACACAGGTTTTGGAGCCAGGTTGCCTAGGCTCCCACTATTCACTAGTTCTGTGATTTTGGACAACTTAGTTTCTCTTTGCCCTAGTTTACCCATCTATTAAAAGAAGGGAGAGTAGAAGAGAGACGTCCTTATTTTCAGAGATTGTAGTAAAGCTTAAACGATTGTGTTCTGTTTTGAACAATGCCTGACATTGGGTTAACTGTCGTTATTGGGTTACATGAAACTAAACAAAATCTTTTAAAAATTATTATGGTGCATGAGTTGTATAAAAGGAATTTAACTGTGGTATCGCCACACACATAAACAATGTATCCTGGTCAATCTTCCCCACTGTTTCTCCTACTTCATTCCCCTCCTCTTTCCTAAAAGGTTTCAACAGGTTACCTTGTTCTGTTTTCATACATGTTTATCCTCATTTCCCTCTCTTCTTTTGTCCTCCTTTTTTTTTTTTTTTTGGTTGGTTGTGGGGTTTGAACTTTGGGCCTGGGTGTTGTCCCTGAGCTCTTCAGCTCAAGGCTAGTGTTCTACCATTTGAGCCACAGCGCCATTTCCTCCTCCTCCTCTTCCTTGCTGGTGCCGTTTCCATTAGAGCCTGTTTTACTTTCCCCTACTATTTATTTATTTATTTTTTGTGTCTGGTCGTGGGGCCTGAACTCTGGGCCCGGGCGCTGTCCCTCAGCTCTTCAGCTCAAGGCTAGCGCTCTACCACTTGAGCCACAGCGCCACTTCCGGCTTTTTACTTTTTGCTTATGTGGTGCTGAGGAATCGAACCCAGGGCCTCATGCATGCAAGGCAAGTGCTCTACCACTGAGCCACCTTCCCAGCCCCTCCTGTCCTCTTTTAAAAAAATCATTGTGTAATAATTACACCAAGGGATTTTGCTATGGTATTTCAGAGTACATATATTAATGCTTTGTTCAGAATAGCAGTATCTAATGCAAGCAAAATCTTAATAATCTCAAATCAAGTTTTATGTAAACAATCCTTAATAACAAAAAAGATCATATTATCAAAATATTGTCAAACATGTTTCTGACCAAGGACTTATAAGCAGAATATATACAGAAGTCTTTCTTTTAAATAAGTTTTTTATTGTGAAAATACTTTACAGACAGGTTATAGTCACATTAACAAGGTAATGAGTACATTTCTTTCTTTCTTTTTTTTTAATTGTGAAAATACTGTACAGAGGGGTTACAATTACATGGGTAAGGTAATGAATACAGAAGTCTTATAACTGAGTACTAACAAGATAAACAGCCTAGACCTAGGAATTTGAATAGATAAAAGATATAAAATTACCATTAAACACATAAAAAGCTGTTCAACATCATTAGCAGTGGATAAATGCAGATCAAAACCTTAAAAAAATGTGTTATTTTACACCCACGGGATGGTGACTAATAAAAAGATGAACAGTAACAGGTGCTTGATGAGGATATGGAGAAATTGCAGCCTTCCTATACTTTCCCATGTAGGAGACATAGGGACCTCCTATGTCTCTGATCAAGGACTTATAAATTGGAATTTTCCTATGCTGGGATGAAAATGTAAAATATTGCCCTTGCTTTGGAAAAGATCCTGGCAATTCCTCAAATGCTTAGGTACAGAGTTACCATATGGCCTAGCTATTCTATTTTTTGGTATCTACCCAAGAAAAATGAAGTGTATTATATACCCAAATCTATAATCATAGCTAATCTGGGAGCTAAAATGTGAGGATATCTGTTCAAAGGCAGTCTGGGTAGGCAGACAAACCAGAGACACTCATCTCCAATCAACCAGCAAAAAGTCAGAACTAGAGGTATGACTCAAGTTGTAGTGTGCTGATCAGTAGTGAAAAAGCCAAATAAAAGCAAGCAGAACTGGCACCAAAAAACTAAAAAAAGCAAAATCAAAATTTGTACAGAAATGTCTGTATCAGCATTATTAACAGTAGTTTCAGTGGAGAGAATCTAAATGTTTATCAGCTGATAAGTGGATATAGTGGATGTGGTATATCCACACAATGGAAAGGTATTCTATTATAAAAGGGATGGCGTGATATTCACAAACCGAATGGTGTCTTGGGAGTGTGTTTTGGGTGGGGTAATGTCCTCTTTCCAGATTCAGTTTTTATATTTTTTTGTTCTTTCAATATTTAATAATTTTTTTAAAAAGTGAGTTATATCTATTTTGCCTCTTTGTGATTAAAACATTCATCTTCACTTTTTCTGCATACTGCTTTCCTTGTCCTCCTGTAAATCTTTTGAAAATCGTTTGTGATAGTACCTAAAGGAGAGAAGTGAAAGCTGATGAGAGCATTGTCCTTTTGATATTGATCATGGCATTGCCTCGTCTTTGGGGTAAGAATGATAAAGAGGTGTTTCTCAGGTAGATGTAGATGTTAACATTTTGTTTGGTTGTTTGGCTTGCTTTTTTGTTTGGTTGTTTTGAGGAGGAGGTTGGCTGTGTATCCCAGTCTGGCCTTGAACTCATGAACCTCCTGTCACAGCCTTCTGAGTGCCAGGACGCCTGTGTAATCAAACCTGGCTACATTTTTTGTTTTTATTATAATTCTTGTGTACAATATAAGAGGCCTGTTAGTAGTTCTGTCAAATTGAAAAGAAGAAAATATATTTAAGGATTTACAATGGTGTTATCAAGAGATCAGAGCATAAACTGGATTTAAGATCAAAGGTTCTGTTTTGGAATTTGTTTGACTTATTTTATGACCTTGACAAAGTATTTTCGTTGGTTTGTTTCAACTTCTATAGCAGTGTACTTTGGGGAGGTGCTGTTATTTAACAGGCAATCTGCTTGGAAATGTGATATAATTTAAGTGATGATTTAATAAGAAGTTGAGCTGCCAAATATGACTTCCCTTACGTTTTTACCATGAGGTATTTTTTTTTTTCACCATTTGTCCTGGGCAAAATCAGTCTTTGTTCTTACAAGCTAGAGATGATAATAGAACTTTAAATTTTGGTTAGCTTTGACTTTTTTTCTATCTTGAAATGACTGCAATCCATTAAGTCATTTTCTAATAATTATCCTTTTTTGTTTAGTTTTTCTATTTTAAAAGGCAAAGGTGAAGGGTATTTTGTGACCTCAGTGCCAGTTACTTCCTGTTTTTTTCTCTCTTTGCTTCTGAAAGCTTTGAGTCTATGCTGTACAGGTCCAAAGCTACACCTACTGACCATTGCTGACAACTTCTGAACCACGAGCCAAACTAAACATTTTCTTTTAAGTAGTTTATTTCAGGCATTTTGTGACATTGGCTAAAATCTGATTAGCACTGATTATCATGGACAAGTACACAGAAGCCACCAGGAACTGAAAAGTATGTTAGATTCTTATTTCAAATTGATAACAACAACAACAAAAAAGTTGGAAGTGGATCTGTGGCTTTAGTGGTTAAGCATTAAAGAAATAAATATCCAGAAGAACAGACTGACTAGTAGACTCAGGTTCTGATATAAAAGACAAAAGATTGCTTTTTAGCAGGGCACCTGTATCCTTGCTAATCAGGAGTCTGAGATCTGAGAGGATTGTAGTTTGAAGCTAGCCCTGGAAGAAAAGTTTATGAGACTCTTATCTCCAACTAACAACTGAAAAAGTTGGTTGTGGAGCTGTGGCTCAAGTGGTAGAGCACTAGCCTTGAGCTTAAAAGCCCAGGGATAGCAACCAGGCCCTAAGTTCAAACCCCAGGACTGGCCCCCCCCCAAAAAAAAAGATGACTTGAAGGGTAAGGAAAACACAATGAATTGCCAGCAAGTTGAAGCTTAAACAACCTCTTCATAGTAGAGAGGGAAATGGGGAGGGAAACAAGTCCTGTAGGAAATTTTTAAGGAAGATAAAGGGCAGAATGGCACAGAGGTTGTCTTATCACTCATGAAGTTTTTCTATTGTCAGAATAGTGGGTACATTTAGTGTAAGTAGGTAGAACCTTTTTGTATTTTCTATGAGTTTATCTTCCCTGTTTAAGGAGGTTGTTAGGGAGGAAATATGAGGCAATTTCATTTCTTTTGGAAAAACTTCAGTTAGATAATCAAGCCTCAGAGACAAGGCAAGAGACCTTGAGTCTCAGGCAGCTTCACCGGCTTTCAAGATGGTACTAACTCCTTCCTCTTGGAAATGATCTTAGAATGACAGGGAGAATAAATCTGTTCTTCAGAGTCTTAGGAGGCTATAGAAACCCCATGTTAGAGTATGTAGGTGAGGACTAGCAGGCCCGCCAGCATCCATAGGTGCCAGTGGTTCTACATCCTGATCAACACCTATTACCTTCTGACTTCCGTTATACACCATTCTGTGAGTATGAAATTGTAGCTCATTTTGTTTCTTAAATATTTTTGTCTTTTGTTCTGTTTTAGTTTTCTTCTTTATTAGTATATATTAATTGTACAATGGAGACTTCATTGTGGCATTTCCATATACTAGCATAAATTAATTGTACAATGTATAGGATTCAAGCTTTATCCTGTCACTCCCCCTTCCTTCCACGCCCTTTCTAAAACAATTTCAACAGTTACATCACTCTCTTTACTTTTTTTCTTTTTAAAATTGTTATTGGAAAGATGATGTACAGAGAGGTTACAGTTACATAATTTAGGTAGTGAATATATTTCTTTTTCAACAGGGTTATCTCTTCCCTGGTTTTCTCAGTTCATTGCTTCGTTTTTATACTTGCAGATAAACGACTTTAATTGCATTCATCTTCATTCACCTTCTCCATTAGTCCTTGCCACTCCCATTGGTGCCAACACTCCTGCTCTGATCCTATTTTACTTTACTTTTTTTTTTTTTTTTTGTTGGTCGTGGGTCTTGAACTCCAGGCCTGAGCGCTGTCCCTCAGCTCTTCAGCTCAAGGAGGGCGCTTTACCACTTGAGCTACAGCACTACTTCCAGTTTTCTAGTAGTTTATTGGACATAAGAGTCTCACCATCTTTCCTGCCCAGGCTGGCTTTGAACTGTAGTCCTCAGATCTCAGCCTCCTGAGTAGCTAGGATTATAGGCATGAGCCACTGGCACTGGCTCCTATTTTACTTTTCTATCATTCATTTTTCTTTTCAGTGTGTATAAATTGTACTGTGGGATTTCACTATGGCATTTCAGATATGCATATATTATATTTTGCTCAGAATAATCCTTTTACTTTTTCTTTCTCTTCTAATCTCTTACTGGTCAAGAGCTTTCATTGATATTCCTTATGCTATCTTCAAACATAATTGCAAAGTATTTAGAAATTATTCACCCTCCATCTTTCTTTTTCCTCTCTCCTCTCCTTCCCATTGTAGTTTTGTCTTACTTTATCCTAAAAACTAATTATGTTCAACAATTTTTTTAAATTTCCCAAATACAATCATGTGGTTTTATTTATTTATTTATTGTGAAAATACTGTACAGAGGGGTTACAATTACATGGCCAAGGTATGTTCAACACTTTATATATATTTGTTGACTATTCCTAGGTCTTTTCTAGTGAACTATATCTGTTCACATTTAAATCTGAATTACTCAAGTTGTGTTGCATTATCAAAGTTCTTGGTTTTCTGGATTCTAGTCCTTTTAAAAACCATGATGTACAAGTTCTCCAATCTATGCGTTTTATTACCTCTTAATAGTTGAACTACTTTGAGCCATAGTGTGGCCACTTTCAGCTTTTTCTGAGTAGATTATTGGAAATAAGTCTCACAGACTTTTCTGCCTGGGCTGGCTTCAAAACTGTGATCCTCAAATCTACATAGCACAGTTCTCTCTAATGCAGGCCCTAGTAGATAAGGTCCTGAAGAAGAATGAAACAAAATGCAGATTAACAAATAAGATGATGCTTTACAAAAAAAAGAAATAAAAAGCAGATATCAAAAATAAGTTAACTTTGGGTTTTTTTTTTGAGGGGGAATTGAACCTAAGGCCTTGTGCATGCTAACATGATCATCACTGACCTACAGCCCCAAATCCTTAATGCATTTCTAATTTCAAAGTATATACTGCATTTGATAAGCATTAATATTTCCAGCTACAGATGACAGAAAAGCACTGATTTGCCAAATGTTTTTCAAAACAAGTTTTAAAAGTGCACATACTCTTGTAAAAACACGTACACAGTCATGGTTATGAGTGTATGACTGATAGTTGATCCTCAAGGTCAGATTATCGCTAAAACTGCCTCCTGAGGAATGTTGGTTCTGTAGTTTCTCTCTTTTTTTCTTAAGAAATGTTTACAAGTGAGAAGTTGGAGCTAAGTAGAGCTTAACTTACGAAACCTGTTAGTCTCCATCATTCAAGCACCCTATCTTAGAAAAGAGGAATGTAATGTGGATTACAGTCAAATTTTTCTAATTGTCTCTTTAAGGAAGTGACTCTGTGCTCTATCTAGAACACCAGCCTTGAGTGAAAAAAGCTCTAGGACAGAACCTTGGCCCTGAGTTCAAACACCAGGACTGGCAAGAAAAAGTGAAAAGAAAAGGGCTTTTTAAGAACTAAGATCTAGAAGAATGGCAAAACATCCTAGAGTATATTCTTCTCCACTCTTAATTGGAAATTAATTGTTCTTCAAAGTTTCTTTTCATAAATAGCTGGTTTCTTAGTCTCCTTTAATACTTTTTGCACAAAAATATGTTCTGGTAAAAGGGTTAGGACTTCTTGGAATTACATGATAACTCTTCTGTAGGAAAATAAATATGAAAGCAGAGAAAAGACATACAAACTGTAGTTATTTCAGTTACTTCTGGAGGAGGGAGAAGAAAACCTTATGTAACAATTCATTTCATAAAGAGAATATTTTATGTAAAAACTGCAGTATGTTTAGACTTGTTAAATCTTGGTGCATGTGTGCTTACAAGGATTCACCAAGGTTCTTAAAGAGAGATTCAACAGAGTAATCTCAGTTTTTAGGAAAAGGGTCATATGGCACGAAACACATGAAGCTTCAACCTGTGGTATAGGAATGGGAAGGGAGATCTCAACAAACGTTGGGAGTCCATCCCCATTCCAGAAAGCTAGGAAAGTATCAGTGCTGGGTCACCGCAGAGGAAAGAATGGAGAAGCATGAGGCTTAAAAAAAGTGGAAAGGCAGGAGATTAGAAGGCAGTCCTCTAGCTAACGTTGGAGTAAGAACAGAATTCTCAGTTATGACACCAAAATAGTTTAGGTGGATAGCATGTCCCTTGAACCAGGTATTCCTTGGTTCTTTGGTTAGAACATTTAAGATTAGGATGCTGGTGCAGCAAAAGAACCACCAGGAGTGGGGAGAGAGCAAGGACAGTTTTATTAGGAAAGCAGAATTACGTTAGGGCAGTACATAATCCCATTCCTGTCTTTGTGGAGCTGCATAGTATGAATTGTGTCCTAATAGGAAATATAAGAATCAGAGCAAAAATGCATGTATAATGACTAGCACATAGAGGATCCTCGTTCTTTTATGAGTTCATGATTTTTCCATGTACTCTTACAGGATGAAGATGCTGGAATGAAAAATAAAGTTTGTCACATTGCCAAGGAGATCATGAGCTCAGAGAAAGTGTACGTATCAAGTTCACAATTCATAAAACTATTTTCTCCCCTTCGGCTCATTTAAAATATTTTTTTCATTGCTGTTTTTTTACAGGTTTGTGGATGTATTAAAACTTTTGCATATTGTAAGTACCTGCTAATATTTTCTTCAAGTCTGACTATCCCTGTTTGTTCTTTTCCTTCCTCAAAATGGTTTTAGCCTACTTACACTTAAAAGAGTGATTGGCAGATGATTTTTAATACTTGCTTTAATTTATTTTAACCTATACATTGTTT
Source organism: Dipodomys ordii (assembly GCF_000151885.1). Taxonomy (NCBI): domain Eukaryota; kingdom Metazoa; phylum Chordata; class Mammalia; order Rodentia; family Heteromyidae; genus Dipodomys; species Dipodomys ordii. Next base: position 28,715,360 of record NW_012267219.1, on the reverse strand, counting down.
CCTTCCTTCCTTCCTTCCTTTTCTTTCTTTCGTTCTTTTTTCCTGCCTTCCTGCCTTCTTGCCTACCTGTCTGCCTGCCTTCCTTTCTGCCTACCTTCCTCCCTGTCCTTCTTTCACTCTCTCTCTCTCTCTTTCTTTTTTTGCTAGTGCTAAGTCTTGAACTCAGGGCCTCACATTCTTGCTTAGCTTTTTCACTCAAGGCTAGTGCTCTGATGCTTGAGCCACCTTTCACTTTTGTTGCTTAAATGCAGATAAGAATATTGAGGATTTGTCTGCCCAGACAGCTTCAAACCTCAGATCTTAAGTTTCCTGAGTAGCTAGGATTATAGGCTTGAGCCACTGGCAGCCTTCACACACACATACACACACACACACACACACACATTTCTAAAATGTATATATCTCATATATCATATTTCTACCTAGTCCTAAGACATAAATATCTCTATAGATATACCTATCTTCTTAGATCTAGATAGTTATACCAGATGATAATAGAAAAATTGGACTTTTATATCTGTTTCTTTAAAGTCTATAATCTGTGTGTCACTATAAAAAACTTCATTTTCTCTTTTCTTCTTCTTTCTTTTTCTTCCTCCTCCTCCTCCTCCTCCTCCTCCTCCTCTTCTTCCTCCTCATCCTGCTACTCCTCCTCCTTTCTCCTTCCTTTTCCCTCTCCTTTCTTCTCTCCCTCTCTGTCCCTCTGTCCCTCCCCTTCCTTTCCCCCTTTCTCTCTCTGTTCCTTCTTCTTCCTTCTCCATCTTCTTATACAAGTGTTTGCATATGCTAGTACTGGGGCTTGAACTCAGGGCCTGGGTACTGTCCCTGAGCTTTATTTGTTCAATGTTAGTGCTTGAGCTACAGCTTCACATTTGGCTTTTGTGTGTGTGTTGGGGGTGAGGGGAGGGCAGTATATTGGTGATGAGAGTCTCACAGACTTTCCTGCCTGGGCTGACTTTGAACCTTGATCCTCAGCTCTCAGCCTACTGACTAGCTAGGATTACAGACATAAGCCACTGGTGCCTGGCTTCTTTTTCTTTTTCATTTTTTCTTTCTTTCTTTTTTTCCTTGCTGGGCTCTCTTTTTTCTTTTTTAGGGGATTAAGCCAGGGGTCACACAGATGCTAGCACACAGTGTACCACTGAACTATAGACCCATCCCTTACAATAAAGTGGTTTTAAAGTGGCAATATATCTTCATAGACATTTGCCCTTCTGTCTGAATAACTACCAGAAACAGATACTTGCAGTTAGGCATTTTTACAACTGACTTTTTAAAGTTCTATTTTAAATTTTTATAATGGTCGTCTTGAACAGACCTGTCAAGGAACAATTGGATCTGACCACATATTTATTTTTTCTCATGCATTTATTTGTACTTTCAAGTTTGTATGAATTGGCAGTTAAAGTAAAATCTTTTGCCTACATGTGGTGTAATTATTAACATCCTAAATTACATATAATTGTGGAGAAGTAGAAGGTTCACAAAATGTTACACACATTATGTTTCTGTAAAGAATATGGTTATTTTCATTTTCCCCTTTCATAAATCTATATGAACATGAAGAGTTAGTTACACTTAGGGGTTATCGCATTCACCAAATGAGTGGCTGTGCTTTTCACTGGGTCCAGCAGAGGCACGAGGTCCTAATTCTTGAGTGAAAACACCCTCTGGTTTTGGGAACATTTTCTAAAAAAAATTTAGTTATGAAGCTAATATTTTTAGAAGGTATTTCCTCATGAATAATTTCTCACAATAACTAATTCTGTTAGTAAGTTCTTCTTTTTCAGTATTATCCTTTTTAATATAACACAGTCTTGGAGATGATGGCCCACATCCGTAATCCCAGTATTGAGGAAGTTAAAGCAGAAGGATCCTAAGTTCAAGGCCAGCTTGGGCTACAGAATAAGACCCTGTCTCAAACAAACGAACAAAAACCCCAAAACAAATTATGTTTAAAAAGATGACCCAGTATTTTATCACCTAAACAAGTTTGTTGAGTTTTAAATAACAGCTCTCCAAAAGAACTCCTTATATATGTGCAGCTGTAATGGGAACATCTCTGTGATACCTTAATTAGCTGATAGAACTAACTGAAATAAGGGTTATCTTAATTGATTGCTATTGAGACATGGTTAGTAGCCCTCTTGAAATGTATTTTATATAAGTTGTATGAATTTTAAAATATTTTGAAAGGAAACAACATAGAATTTGGGTATTTTAGACTAATAGATAGTTAAGTATTAGTTAAGTGGTATTAGTAATAAAGAAGTCTTGCTCCATTGGTACTTTGTTTCTTTGTTTTGTTTTGGAGACCAGATCTTGCTATTCTCAATAAGGCCACAGGGTTAGATGCAATGCCACCTGGACATCCACATGTACAATACTAGATATGTCTTTTATTCATTTTTTTCTAAGTACATTATAACATACAAACTTTTCTCAATGCTTGTGTGTTTAGATTTAAAAATCCTCACCCTGTTCCACCAAATACACAATTTTTTGTCTTATGAATCATTGAATTATCATTTTAATTATAAAGAATCCTTCTCTAGCATCTATTAATGTGTCTACCAAACTTTCCCTTTTGAGCAGCTTGATTCAGGGAGGACTGTATTTCACTGAACAGAGTTCATTGTGAAGATCACTTTTGTCTTGCTGCTGAGCTGTTCTCCCCACTGTGATCTGATTTCCTATTCTATATTCCCATGGTAGAATGTTGCCTTGTCCAAGCTTCCAAGTAATGTGCGTGATCATTTAAATTACTAAATCTCTTTTTAAATTAAATAGTGGCTTCCCTTCAGTGGTATCTATATAGCTTTGTAGCATGTTCTGTAACTATGTTACACAAGTTATTTTAATCCTCCTAACAGTATTTATTTATATTTTTTAATGAATTAAGCTAGTTGTCAAAGTTACTTGCTTCTAATTGTAGAAGCCAGATTTAGAAATCTGCTCTGCTTGAGCCCTTGAACCTATGGGTTGTGTAGAAATTGACTAGAATTTTTTTTTCCTCTACCTTCTTGACCTTGCGCTATATGATACATTGTATCCTTGAATATATCAGCTTGCTTTCAGAATTCTTTCTTTTGTTCCAACAAATTCTAATTTAATTCTTCACCTTCAAAAGATAAAGAGGAAGCTAGATTTTGATTATTCAAGAGTTACTTAGGATATATTATAATCATTTTATATGGTTTTTATAGAGAATTAGAAACATGGGATAACAGATGGTTGTGAAAGCTATCTAAAGGATTGTGCATTTAGGAAGAGACAAACAGTTTTGTTGGGAAAATAGTTTCATTTTAAAAACAAAGACAAATTGTTAAGGTGTGTCTTTCTGCCCAGCCCTCTACTTTTACTTCATGGATTTTCATTCATTTCTACATCCTGACATAGCTCATTGACCTCAGCAGCTGCTTTGCGTTTTCTTAATGTGAAGTTGGTTCCTAGTGAGTCCGTCTTACAGAGCTCTCTATCCATATGTCCCTGTGGTCTTTGTAATTCACTGTATTATAGTGGTTAAGTAGTGCCCGTGGGTCAGGAATCTCACTCGGGACAGCTGGTAATTAAGTCATATATTCCTTTTTGACTCTGAGATATAAAGCCTGACCCTATGAACAAGGCCATCTGGTTTGTGCTTCATTACCTCTGGTGTTCATACTTGATTTTATTTGTATTGATTTTTGCTTAGATCTTCCCTCAGTGATCAGAGCTGGCAAGGCTAGGATGTTAATACCTTAAAGGAATAAAAGCTCCATTTCAAGTACTCTGGTTCTTATTTTTTTGGGGGGAGGCAGTTTGAGGAACTGTTAAGAATAGTATTATGATATGCTTTCTCATTTCTGTCTTTTAAAATTCCAACTTGAATAAGCATTTGATTAATGTGACCAGAAACTAGAGCACAAGTGGCTCAGTTTTTCATGTAGAATCTTTGGTGGGGTTTATGTTAAAAATACAGAGTATAAATAGCTGATACCACTAAGCTCTAGCCTGCCCAATTTTTTTTTTACTCCCATGTCTTTACTTTAATTATGCAGATAGAAAGAGTGAAAAAGAAAACTCTTCTAATTTCTGAAGTGCTAGTTCTGTTGTCTTGTATTCTCACTGATATAGTTAAGAAAGTATTGATAAAAATAGATACTTCTGCACAAAAATAGTTCTGCTTCTGGCTCTTCAGTGTCATTATATTTTCCCAAATTATCCTGGCCGTCACCATTTAGAATAATTAGGCACATGATGTAATCATCCTTTTTATCAAAAGAAGATGTTACCTCCTTCCAGTGGCACCCCTTTGGACAATGGCTGATGTTCATGAAATGCTGAGAAGTTTAAGATTCTAGGTGTAGTCCCTGTGGGATTGGCTACATCTGGCCTTGGGTCAGAGTGCATTGCTTTCAGGGGACGGTGGCCCAACAGATAAGAGAAGGAAAATGGGGGCATCACTGCTGTATGTGATTATGGAGGCCATAAGTTGCAAATGGAGCCCTTGGCATGAGCTTTGTAGGTCTGGAGGAAGGATACTGGTTTTTGTTGTTGTTGTTGTTTGTTTTTTGTTTTGTTTTTTTGGGAGAATGGAGAGGAATCAACACTAGGATTGAATGCAGGATCTATAACTTATCTATGCACCAAGTAAAGGGGATCCTTTTCTGGCTCTTAACTATTAAATTTCTTTTTTTTTTGGGGGGGTCCGGTCGTGGGGCCTGAACTCTGGGCCTGGGCGTTGTCCCTCAGCTCTTCAGCTCAAGGCTAGCGCTCTACCACTTGAGCCACAGTGCCACTTCCGGCTTTTTTCTTTTTGTTAGGTGATTCTGAGGAATTGAACCCAGGGCCTCAAGCATGCAAGGCAAGCGCTCTACCACTGAGCCACCTTCCCAGCCCGTAAATTTCTTTTACTCTAACATACTAGTCATAATTTTTATTGTTGTTGTTGTTGGTTGTGGGGCTTGAACTCTGGGCCTGGGCGCTGTCCCTGCGCTCATCCGCTCAAAGAAAGCACTCTACCTCTTGAACCACAGTGCCACTTCTGGTTTTCTAGTGGTATATTGGAGATCAGAGTCTCACGGACTTTTCTATCCAGGCTGACTTTGACCATGATCCTCAGATCTCAGCCTCCTTAGTACCTAGGATTACAGGCGTGAGCCACCGGGCGCCCAGCTTATTCATAATACTTTAAAAGACTTCATGGAACATCATCTCATCCAGAGCTGCCTACAAATATCCAGTAGTCCTGGAAAAAAGTCCGACTGTACCTGGTATGGGATATTGGAGGTGGTCATCTCACTGGCCAACTACTTTGCATTTGGCTGGTCTTCGTTAAATGTGTCTTAAATGAACAAGTTTCCTTTTTAGCAAAGGTGGCAGACATGTGGAATGTAGAGTCTGACAGAAGCTGTGTCAAACTGGGTCCTTAAGTTACTTAGCAGCTAACATCTACTGTCACTGTCACGGCTAAAGAAATGCCTTCCAACTGGAAAACAAAAGCTGTCCTGTTGCCAAAGGATAAACATAATCATCATTTATTCTTCTAGAAAAAGAATAATGTTTATTGTTTCACTGCTGAGCAAGAAACTCTTGTAACTAAATCATATTCATATTTAAAATGGTAAAAATAAAACAAAACTACAAAAATCCTAGAAAACATTTACTGTGCTTTGAAAATATTTACAGTTTGGAGACTTTATTAGTACATGCATTCTATAGTTCTGCCTAATAGCAGACTACCTAGTGGCTTTCAAGTGTTAAGTAGCTCTGTTTTCTCTTAGTAAATGTGAATGCTGATTGAAGCAAGCTGTTGGGTGGGATTGGCCAATATCTATCTGGTTTCTGGAAATGTTTTGTGTGTTTTTTTGGGGTTGGAGGCTATACAAATTATAAACTCTTGTTTTAATATTCTACTAATACGTTATACAAGTCAGTTCTTTTAGTTCCTTTGGAAAAAATGTAACTTAGACCAATAAAACTGATCCCAGGTATTCAGTCCTAATGTGTGTCAGTTAAGCCTAAGAGGACTTAACTTACTTAAAATAGGTAGACTTGAGGGCTGGGGATGAAGCTCACTGGTAGAGCCCTGGGCTCAATCTATAGATAATATGTGTTTATTGGAGGCAGGTATTAAAAGGATTAGGAAGAAAATGATATCTTTTAAAATATGATTTGGCCAGTGAATCCCAGAAGGGAAAGCAATTAGAAAAAAGATAAAGGAATATAAAGTGGGAGAGGATGGAGAAGAGTAATAGGTGGAATGAATTTGATCATTATATATCTATGTACATGTATGGGAATATTACAGTAAAACTAATTATAAAAATACTAATTATAAAAATACTAAAATGTTTAAAGGAAGTTAAAGCCTAGTGAGTCATTTTACCCACTTACTGTAGGATTTTTGTTGAGACTGTTACTAAGAAGGAATTTCTGTTTGTTTTTGAATCCTTTGGGTGGCTGAACAGATTCCACTATTGTTTTGCTTACTTCTTGAGGACCGCCCTCAGAGACAATGAAATCTAGGAAGACACTTAGCTTGTGGGGTGATAGGTTGAGAGTGGTATTTGCCTATATTAAAACATAAGGAACAGAAGATGAAAAGTACTGTGAAGAGGACCATTTTCATTTGTGAAAAATATAAACCTTAGTGAGGGGAATTTAAGACCCTGAGGTAAAATTCTTGTTGATTGTGTCCACCAACTGCTTTGCCGACAGCATTATGCATGCACAGTATCTAATTAAAGTCCTGTAACTGTTAGACCAATTTGACAAATGAGGATGATGAAGCTAGGCCAAGCAAACAGCAAATCTAGAACAAGGGTTAGATGATCACGCCATGTGCTTCCTTCATGCTTTTCACCTAGTGTCACCTAGAGTGCTTCAGTCCTTGCTTGGGAAATTACTCCTGAAAAATGAACAAAGGGACTTGTTCTTTTTGGTGGTGTTGGGATCAAAGTCAGGACCAGGTGCTTGCTGGCCAAGTGTGCTATCATATGAGCTACTCCCCTACCTGTTTTTACTATAATTTTATTTTTCAGATAGAGTCTCATACTTTTGCCCAAACTGGCCTCAGCCCACAGTTTTCCTTCCTCCTTCTCCTGAGTAGCTAGGATTAGAGGCATGTACCACCACATACCATTTGTTCTTTTAGATTGTGTCTCACTAACTTTTAGCCTAGGCTAACTTAAACCAGAATCCTCCTATGTCTACTTGTAAGTAGCTGAGTTTATAGGAGTGAGCCACCACATGTACCAAAGGAACTCATAAGTCTGAAATAAAACTAGTTAAGATCTCCCGAGAGACTTTAAAAGCAAATGGTTTGTGTTTATATGACGATACTGGAATAAGTTTAAAGTCTAAAGTTGCAATATAATTTCCATATACCTTCTTTGTTAAGTTTGGAGATCAAACTAAAAGATTTAAGAGAATTACAGTCTGCTTTAAAATTTGGTAGCTTTGCAATTTATATCATTTTAGGGCAGAAAAGCTTTTCATCAGGTTTTACGTGTATGTATATTGTTTTACCTCCTTTCTACTGTAACAGGACTTCCGGGATGCGGTGGCCCATGCTTCCCGGCAACTTGGGAAGCCCATAATTGAGGACCGGATCCTAAATCAGATCTTGTACTACCTGCCACAGCTTTATGAACTCAACCGGGATCTTCTGAAGGAGCTGGAGGAAAGATTATTGAACTGGTAAGAAGAGGATTGAGTTTCAGGCTTTCCCAGTGTTGTAGATGAAATTATAAGGGTATTGATACTCTTTATGCTGAGTTTCAACATATCGATGTTCTTGGCAGTCAGCTGTGGATTGATGATTTTGAGTGTCCAGCCATTGGCATCCTGAGCTCAATATGTGTCATTAAAAAATATTTAGTAATGCTTGTTTAGAAGCAAGAAGGACCCATATCCAGCCAATTTAACTCTTCCTATAGGTGACCTGGGATCATCAAGGTTGTCCAGAAGAAAGATAGATGGTTGATATTGCACATTGGAAAGTTATTTATCTTATTTTACTTTTTTATATTTTTGTGGGAAGTTTAATTTTTAACATAAGTATCTCATGGGTTTTCTAGAGTTGCAGTTCATGAGACATTTTGAAAAGAGGCCACTCATTGTTTGTTTAAGTCAAAAGTGTGTATGTGTGACATTATATAGAGGAGGATATGGATTTCAGAACCAGAAAAGGACATGGTGTTGGTGGATCATACCTGTAATATTAGCTACTCAGGAGATTGAGGTCTGAGGATCATGGTTCAAAACCAGGCAGGAAAGTCTATGGGACTCGTATCTCCAATTAATTGACTCAAGTGGTAGAGTGCCAGCCTTGAGTGAAAAAGCCAAGGGACAGTGACTAGGCCTTGAGTTCTCAAGCCTTAATACCAGCACAAACAAAAAGAACAGGAAAAAAAATACCAGAACTTTAATATTGGAAGCTACTTCTACTAGATGAAAGAGAGTAAGCAGAAGTGTTAGTAACATCGGTGGAAGTACATAGATTAGTCTAGGACTAATGTCATTAAAGTCTGTGCAGAACACAAAATGATTAACAGAATGTGGACTGAGATTTAACTGTGACAGAGTGAAACCCTGGGTTGTATCCTAGCACTGGGGGAAAAAAAGTGTCATTTTTAAACTATAATTTCTTTCCAAGCTTTCTTTATATATAGCCCAAAAAGTTACTTCTCCCTGTTTTGGGAATATTGTACCTCTGCATGATAGGAAATATGCTAGATAAGCAATTAATACTTAACTCTACCTTAAGTATAAAATAACAAAATTAAAGACTGAGGAATGGCTAAAAGTTTTTTGAAGTCATCACAGAAATAAAGTATAACTATTATATATATAATTTCTTCCTTACAAAAAATTATCTTAAAATTTTATGAACTGGCTTTAAAGACACACATATTTGTGTAAACATTATAAAGACATTTAAATGTATTTTTGTTTTTATATAATTCTTTTTGCTTATAATAAAAAGTTTTGTCCAGTTTAGATATCTGTGTTCAGATATTAAGCATTCTAGAGAGCTAGGTTAAATTAATGAAAGGACAACAATAACAGCAACAGTAATTATTGAAAAAGCTCCACTTGCTACTAACCTGAAACTCTGAAAGTCTTTGGTCATTGTCTATTAAAATATGTTTCCCCTGGGAGTCTTTGTGACAAGCCATATTCTTTGATGTTCTGATTGTTTGGTATAACAAGTGTATGTTAAACAAAGTTTTATATACCTACCTCACTAGTTGTACTCTAAATAAAGAGAGTATACCTCTGTGTGTAAAGTAGACAAGGCTTTCTGAGAGCACTCATTTTTGTGGGAGAAAGACCAGGTCAGTAGATAAGAAAAATACCATAAGCAGTTTTTGATCCACAGAGACTTATGAGATGGCAGGGTACTGAGTGAAAACTGGTGGCCAATGAAGGCCTGAAAGAAGGTGGAGCCTGTAAACTGACAGCTGGGCCAAAATGAGCAGCCAGTTGGGCTCCATATTACCTAGCATGTGTAACCATTAGTAAAAGTCTGCAAAGTGGGAATTCTGATATGGGCAAAGAATATAAAGAAGGACGTTGGAAAAGGGCAGAGAGTTGTGGCCTGGGTCAGTAGTAGGCTGCAGTAGACTCTGAAAGCCTGTGTACACTGAAGTAAGGAGTTTATCTTGCATGCAGTGGAAGGGTATTAGAAGTCAGAGGCTACTGTGTATATGTGTTAGACTCTATGGCTGCACTGAAGAAAGGGATACAGGTGACAAGGATGGGAGCAGGGAGAATAGAGAGCAGGCAAAGTCCAGCCAAGGTGTGATGATGGCAGGGAAATGAACTGTGGGCATTTTGTATATGTTTTTGAAGAAAAGACAAAAGAAATAAGCTGGGGCTGGGAAGTTGGCTCAGTGGTAGAGCGCTTGCCTTGCATGCCTGAGGCCCTGGGTTCAATTCCTCAGCACCACATAAGCAAAAAGAAAAAAG
>NW_012267219.1:28655613-28701833 GCF_000151885.1 Dipodomys ordii | reverse complement strand
CCCCCCGCCATCCCAATCAGTAACCTAGACATGGTGGTGTATCTTGTGATTTAAGCTACTCAGAAGGCTTAGGAAATGTCAGTCCCACCTCAAACAGAAAGAAAAAAAAAAAAGCTAAAGCAAAAGGATTGTGGTCATACATTGCCTACCAAACAGGGGACCTTGAGTTATTACCAAAAAAAAAAAAAGGCATTTTCAAATTAAAAAGAAGAAATGGTATTATGATTTAAAGTGATAAATCCTTAGCCTTGAGCAAAAAAGCTCAGGGACAGTGCCCAGGCCCTGAGTTCAAGCCCCACAACCAGAAACAACAATGAAAAGTCATGCCTATTTGCTTCATTGAGTGGTAGAAAAGGTAGCAGCAGGTGAATCCTGAGAAATCATGATCTCCCCATATCTACTCCCCATCCCCTGCTATTTTTGTCCTGGTCCTAGGCCTTGAATTAAGGGTCTGGGTGCTGTCTCTAAGCTTTTGTGCTCAAGGCTAGTGCTCTACCACTTGAGCCACAGCTCTACTTCTGGCTCTTTTGGTGGTTAGTTGGGGATAAAAGTCTTTTTTTTTTCTTTTCCAGATTTTTTTTTATTATTCAAATAGTTTTTTTTCTGTGATGATATGTTTAGACTGCATTAACATTTAAGTCAGCAGACTTAATAAGAAATTTACTCAGTATAGACACTTCTGCTTAGAATAAATAATACAATTTTTGCAGGGTAATGTGAAAATATACAGAGAAAAACATCAGAAAAAGTCTCTAAGATAATGATTGTTATTAGACCTCATCTAATCATTTAACCAAAACAATGATTCCAAAGACCAATAAACAGCAGTGATACTCATTAGCCACTATGTTGGAAGTGAACTATACCACTTGCAGGGGGCCGGGTGGGTAAAAGTCTGGAGGGGAAAAACTGGGAGAAAATGAGGGAGAGGATGACACTGTTGAAAAATAATTGTATGTATTACCTGACTTAGGTAACTGCAGCCTTTCTGTACATCACCTTTACAACAAAAATTCTTTTTTTGTTCTTTTTTTAAAATAGATTTTATTGTAAAGATACTATACAGAGGGGCTACAGCTACGTAAGGTATTGAATACATTTCCGGAGATAGGAGTCTTAAAGACCTTCCTGCTTATGCTAGCTTTGAACCATGATCCTCAGATCTCAGCCTCCTGAGTAGGATTACAGGAGTGAGCCGCTGGCATACCTCTTCCTTCCTTCCTATTTTCCTTTACACAGAGGCTTCAGGCCTTCCCAACTTCCCTAGTGCCTAGAGACTAGGATGGGGAAGGTTTACCTTTCAGACTCAGAACCTACCACCCAAGATGTGTCAGTGCTTAATTTTAATTTCTAACTGTGAATAGCTTTTCTCTCTGGAATGACATAAAGCAAACCAAGCAGTTTAGGATATCCTGACCATCTGTACTTTATTTTCTCTGCTTTTGGCTGAGCTTTGGAATACACAGGACAGAAGGAAGTACTGATACACATGTTGTGCTTTTGTTAGATAAATCCATTGCTCTATCATAAACCACTGTTGAAAAGTGTAGGATATTTCCACAGCTGTCAAACAAGTACTGTTTTCTGTAGCAAAAGACAGCTAGGGTTAGGATTTTGAAAATTTAATGTAAAAACATTTTTTCCCACACAATGGGTTGATCTACATAGTCAAAAAGCTTACCCATGTTTAATTCTGGTAGCATGTTAAATTTGGTTTTAGTGGAGAAATGGTGAAATGGCAAAAGCAAGTTAATTTTTTTTTTCTGGTGCTGGGTCTTGAACTCTCAGTGCCTGGGTACTGTCCTTCAGTTTTTGTATTTAAGGCTAGTGCTTTATCACATGAGCACAACTCCACTTCCAGCTTTTTTTGGTAGTTAATTGGAGGTAAGAATATCATGGACTTTCTTACCTAGGCTAGTTGGGATGTTCAGATCTCAGCCTCCTAAGCAGGTAGGATTATAGGTCTGAGACACTGGTTCCCAGATCTAAAAATTTTGTGTGTGTGTGTGTGTGTGTGTGTGTGTGTGTGTGTGTGTGTGTGTGTTTCTGGCTGTGGGCCTTAGAATTGTGTGTGTGTGTGTGTGTGTTTCTGGCTGTGGGCCTTAGAATTCAGGTCCTGAGCTCTGTCCCTGAGCTTTTTTTGCTCAAGGCTAGTGCTCTACCACTTTGAGCCACAGTGCCACTGCCAGTTTTTTGGTGGTTAATTGGAGGTATGAGTCTCACAGACTTTTCAAAGCCTGGGCTAGCTTTGAACCACAATCCTCAGACCTTGACCTCCTGAGTAGCTTTACAGGCATGAGCCACCAGTGCCGGCTCTATTTCATTTTTGAGACTTGATTATTTTTAGTGTTTTTTTTTAAAAATTAATAAGTTTTTTATTGTGAAAATACCGTACAGTGGGGTTACAATTACGTGAGCAAGGTAATGTATACATTTCTTATCAAGCATTGTTGCCACCTCCTTTGTTTCCCCTTACCATCCCTGACCTCCCATCTCTCTCCCCTCCCCCTGCCAAAGTTGTAAAGTTCATTTTTCGATGTAACATCTTGTACATCTCATTGTTGCAATGGGTCCACCTGTATCCCAATTAAAACAATTTGTTTTTTCCCCGATATTTTTAGTTTTGATCTGTCTTAATCTTAAACCACTTTTCCCTGTTTCTTGAAGTAGAAAATGCTATCCATTCTTTGAGTGATATACAGTACAAAGTAGGTCCTCAGCAGTTACTGATTCCTTGAGGGACTAAGCTTGATGAACAGCTTTTCAAGCCCCCAAAGTAAGTACTAAAATTAAGGAGATAGCATAGGTGATATTCTTTATCCTGTGCTTTTCTAACATTGATTCAAACTCTTCACTTCCTCTGAGTCTGGTCTGCAGTCCTTCATTCTCTTTGAAGCCATCTCTGATTTCTGTCATTCTTGTGACCTTTATTACTATCAGTGCCTTGGAGACAATTATCTTTTTCTAAAAGGGGAAACATATGTGGAAAATGAAATGTCTTGCCCAAAGCTACACAGATAGTATTCTTCAAGGCACCTAATGTCCTATGATCCTAAGGACATATGGAGGTGAATACCAAGGGCTTGTTACTTAAAACTCATTTTCCAATATACACTTTATGATGGTCTGATTGCTCCCTACTTTGTAAGGTTATTTCTATGCTGCTGCCTAAGTTCCTTGACTAAGACTTTAGATTTTTACAAGTTGGAAATTAAGTCTGAAGTTTGCATCTATATAAATATTAACTGGGTTATTTATCATTGAATAAACAAGCTGAAATGGTTTAATCTTCCCAACTGCTGTGTGACGTAAGTACTTTTATTTCTATGTTGGGATTTGTAGTAATTCCAATTACACAAAATGTACTGGAGCAGAAAGGAAGAGTGAGTCTTTGAGGCAACTGCTGATGTTGATTTATTGTGAGTTTTAGGTAGAGAAGGAAATGGAATCCTTCTTGATTCAGTGTAAGTAGATTTGGTTTCTTGGGAGGGGAAGATTGAGAAATACATGGATGAAGGACTTTGATAAGATCACATAGTTTCTTTTGGAATGATTTTAGGGAAAGGTTAAGTGGAAATCCCCAGGTACTGCAATCTTTGCTACTGTTTAACCAACTATCTTTTTTTTTTTTTTTTGCAGTGTATTTTTTACAGGGTATTCCATTGAGATCTTTTCTTTTTCTATTGTTGTAGTTTTAAAAAGCCAAACCAAAACAACAACAAAAATATTCCAAGTGTCCTTGGCAGATGGAGCTAGGAGAAAACTAGTGATGTAGTACTTGCCTAGTATGTAAAGGCTAAAAATGGATTCCAGCACCATAAAATAAATAAATTCTTGGCAGTATTTTTTAAATGTCAACTCAGAATGGGATCTCCAAATCTAGGATCTAACTGTATGCAGTTGTGTAATGAAATGTTCTAAAGCAATAAAGTAAGTGATATCACTGAAACCTTGTAATTTTTACTTTTGTGTTGGTACTTAGAACATCAAACTAGGTTATTAAGTTTGTTTGGGACTCAGATGTTATCTGAACTTGAGAGAAATGGAAATCATGAGCAGCCTGAAGGAAGAAGATAAGACACTGCTATAGGAGTAGCATTTGTTTGGTGCCCTTGCTTTTTTCCTCCTCTCTCATCTTTTTAGGATTTAAACTGACTTTATCATCCTATCCTAATTTCTGGTATAGATCAGTGTTAGGGACTCAATAAAAAAAAGGCTTAGCGAGTGAGGCACTGGGGGCTTATACCTGTAATCCTAGCTATTCAGAAGTCTAAGACATGAGGATTGCTGTTCAAAGCTGACCTAGGCAGGAAAGTCTGTGAGACTCTTCATTTAATCACCAAAAAACCAGAAGCCGAGCTGTAGGTCAAGTGGTAGAATGCTAGCCTTGCACACAAAAGCTTAGGGATAGCCCCCAGGCCCAGAGTTTCAGCCCCAGGACACACACATACAAACACACACACACATACACACACACACACACACACACACACACACACACACACACACACACACAGTTTAGGAAAATGTACCTCTTTGTAAGATTAACAGTCCTCATGTAGTAGTACCAATGAATGTTTGCTGTATGGATGGATCACTAAAGAACATTTAAGAGTAAAAGTGTTTTTGCAGTTACCCAAGCACAAAGTTGTGGAAAAGACTGAAATACTTCCCTTTCCTCCTTGGTAGGATCTACCAAGCTTTTATTGTAACCTCTGGTTCCTGCTTTTCCCATATCCCCATGATAATCCTGGTCAGGCCTATTCTAGCCTATGCTAAATTGCAGCATATCTTCCATACTATGATTATGCCACTGCCACCTTCTATCACATACCCATGTAGCCTAGCATATTATTGCTTCATTGCTGTGCCAAATATACACTTTCATTTTCCTTATTAGAAAAGTTGAAAATGTACTTATTGATAATATAGAGATTGCATTGTTATAACCCAGCATTATCTGAACCTTATTTTCCTTTGTTCCAGTTGTTGTAGATTTGTCTCCTGAAATATTTCCTGCAAGTTCTCTCCTTAATTTCATTTGCTTAACATGTTTTAATATCAGCCAGCCCTGAGCTGGACACTTAACTACTAAGACAGCATGGCAGTGACCTCTGAGGGTTCTCTGAAGGTGTACCCAATTACTTGGACTCCCTTTGAACTTCAGGGTTTTGTTTTATTTTGTTTTGTCATGAGGCTTGAACTCTGGACCTGGGCACTGTCCCTCAGCTCGCTCAAGGCGAGCGCTCTACTATTTGGGCCACAGTGCCACTTCCAGTTTTCTGGTGGTTTATTGGAGATAAGAGTGTCATGGATTTTCCTGCCTCAGCTGGCTTTGAACCATGATCCTCAGATCTCAGTCTCCTTAGCAGCTAGGATTAAAGGCATGAGCCACCAGTGCCTGGCAATGCTTCAGTTCTTAAAAACTGAACTGATGTGGCTGCTTGTTTTATGATTGAGTCTCACAGTTGTTTAATTATTCCGCAAGACTATGTCATGTCTTCTTACCTAGATTGTGCACCCACTTAAGGAGGAGGCAGACTTTAATGCACGGTGTAGTCACAGCAGGTATGCATTTATTTTGAGGGAAATATTCTGGTGATTTATTATTATTGTAAGGATCAACTTTTTCTTTGAAGGAATCTTTGCACATAGAAAATATATAATAATTTTAAAAAGCCAAATTTCTTTTCCCCTTCTACTATCTAAAGATGACTACCGTAGATCCTTTTAGATTCTTTTTATTTCTTGTATGTTGTATATATATATTTTTTCTCAATAAAAACTTTTTATTTGTGGAAAATTATTACCAGAGAGTTGAAACACATTGAATCCATGAGGATCATAATGGAAAAAATACAATAAAAATGTAATTTAAAAATTCTTCTGAAAAATCTTTTCCACTTTTATATTAGAGAGAAAAACATTTCTTTGAACTTTGATTCATTGTGGATTAAGTTGTTTCTTTGATCTTGTTCAAAATATTTATATTATATTAAAGGTGGCTTTAACAATATATTATCCTACTTTTTCCTGAAGTTTTGGCCATTGTCTGAGATGACATTAACATTTTAGGTTTTAGTATCTGTGGCTTAAAATTATAACATCAAAAGACAATCTTTCCCTTCCTTTAGGTTTCTTAAGTAGTCAAAAGGTTAAAGTTTGATGACTTATCGTCACTTTATAATATTAAAAAACTAAATTCCTTATAGGCTTATACTTCATTTAAAAATACCAGCCAGGGGCTTTACTTTGGCCAGTCTTTTTTTGTTAGTCATGGGGCCTGAACTCTGGGCCTTGGTGCTGTCCCTCAGCTCTTCAGCTCAAGGCTAGAACTCTACCACTTGACCCATAGGATCACTTCTGGCTTTTTATGTTTATGTGGTGCTGAGGAATCAAACGTAGGGCCTCATGCATGCAAGGCAAGCACTCTACCACTGAGCCACCTTCCCAGCCCCTAGCCAGTCTTACTTAGTATATTAATTTTTCATGAGAGCATGTCGATCAGTTGTGTATAGCAGTCCAGTAGTTCCTTGATGTTGAAATGATTGAATTGCATTTAATTATTAATTTTGTCAATTAAAATTAATGTCTGTAAAAAAGCCAGGCACTGGTGGCTCACTCCTGTAATCCTAGCTACTCATGGTTCAAAGCCAGCCCAGGCAAAAAAGTCCCTGTGAGACTATCTCCACTTAACCACGCAAAAACTGGAAGTGGAGCTCTGGCTCAAACTGGTAGAGTGCTAGCCTTGAGCAAAAGAGCTCTGGGACAGTGCCCCCAGGCCTGAGTTCAAACCCCACAGTGTGAGGGAGAGAAGGGGGAGATGTCTAGTGGATGATCTAATAGATACTATGATTTTGAAATAATGTCAAAAGTAAATGGGCCAGGTGCTAGTAGCTGACACCTGCAAACCTAGCGACTCAGGAAGCTGAGATATGGGAATCTCAGTTCAAAGCCAGCCTAGGCAGGAAAGTCCATGAGACTCTTAACGCTAATTAACCACAAGAAAGCTGAAAGTGGAGCTGTGGCTCACGTGGTAAAGTGCTAGCCTTGAGTAAAAAAGCTAAAGGACTCTGAATTCAAGACCTAGTACTGGCATAAAAAAAAGGAAAAAAAGGAGGAAATAGTATTTTGAATTGTCTACACGAATCATAATATGCTATAAAAATGTGTACTTTCCATGATGATAATGTCACTGGGATCATTACTTCTGGGGTTTAAAACCTACCTTAATAGTGGAAGGAATTTCACTTCAAAGTTAGTGAATATGAAGTTTATATGCTTCATTTTGCCCATCCAGATTTGTAGGTATTCTAAGTTTGATGCATAGACATTACTATAAAGCCATTCTTTCTCCAATTCTCAGTGTAAATTTGACACAGATTCCCTGCAAGTAGCCAAGTGCCTCTGTTGCTAGGACTTGTCTTATCACAGAAACAGCGAGAGAATTTGTTGCTTCGTTTCTCTCACTTTTTTTTTTTTAATTTTTATTTTCAGAATCATGGGCTTACATCTCTTTGGAGAAAGCATTGAAAGTCAGTTAAACTTGAACTTACTTTGGTAGCTAGATTTGCTTGATTCCTTAGTTGGCTGTTGGGTAGCAAAAAAAAAAAAAAGCACTTATCTTCCTAAACTTGCTCTTTGTTGATAGAGTGCAGGGAACAAACATAGATAAGAGCATTTTTAAGTGTGGGTTAACTGTGCCAAAGCCATTTCTGTACACTTAAAGATTCTCATTTGGTAAACTAGCAGCCTTAACAATTGCAAAGTATATCCACTAAGAAAAGCAGTATCAGTCAAGTCAAAATAATGGGCATTTACTTTTTTTTTTTTTTTTTGTCGGTTGTGGGGCCTGAAAGCTGGGCCTGGGCGCTGTCCCTCAGCTCTTCAGCTGAATGCTAGCACTCTATCACTTAAGCATCAGCCCCACTTCTGGCTTTTTCTGCTTATGTGGTGCTGAGGAATCGAACCCAGGGTCTCATGCATGTTAGGCAAGCACTCCACTACTAAGCCACCTTCCCAGCCCCTGGGCATTTACTTTTATTGAGAGACTTCCTGCGGATTTGTTTAATGATATTGTGGATATGCTTAGCCTATCTGTTCCACTGAAAAAGAACCCACAGGACATCTGTTTTTGTGAGATGTGCTCCCAGATTTTCCACAGAATAATCCTGAAGTCAGTTTTGGTTCATGGGACATGATGTTGGGGTACCACCTCAGAACCAGAGTTATCAAAGTCTTGGATGGATACGTGCTACCTTATAGAGGTATGCCCTATGCTAGAGTGCTTTATTGTGGCACAGAAGTGGCCTTTCTTTTTTATTTTTTAAATTTTAAAATTTTTATTGTTATTATAAAGGTGATACACAGATGGGTTACGTAAGTCAGATAATGAGTACTTTTCTTTTTAGACAGTAGCAGCCCTTCCCTCACTCTCCCAGTTTTTCCCTCCTGTCTCCACCCACAAGTTATGTGGTTCATTTTTAACATAGTGTCTACTGAGTACCACTGCTGAATTTCTTCACCCTTTGTCCATCAGAAGAGGACTTTCTAACTTACAGAACAACACTGTTTGCTTTCTAAGCTGTGAGCCTACAGGCTGAGAGCCCACAACAGCCACTTTTTCTAAATATAAGAGGCAAATAGCACATATAAGAGGCAGCTGTGGGCCACATACTCAGAGACCAGAATTGAGTTAGTATTTGAGACACAGAAGAATTAGAGCCAGGGGTGACAATACATTGTAATTAGCAGTGAGGCATTTAAAATACCATCTCAACTCCAGTCGGAAACAAGAAGTGGTAACTACAAAATGCCATTTAGTCTGTTAAACAGACAAGTCAGGCATAATGACAAGCACATGTAATCCCAGCACTTGGGAGACTGAGTAGGAGAGAGGTAGGGAATGTTAGTTTGAGGCAGACTGTTCTTACATAGCAAGTTTGAGTTAGCCTAGACTATGTAGATTTCAAATAAATAAAAAATAAATAAGCGAACAGCAACAAACATTGATGGAATATGTGTCAGATCTTGTTCAAGGGCTGTGTATATAAAGATAATGCAGACTTCTTGTTCTTGTGAAGCCCACAGTTTTAACACTTGTACATAAAATGATACCTTGTATCATAGAACCATTTGCTTACTTTCTAACATGTTTACAGTCCTTCATTTCTCAGGAAGATTAGAGTTTGGGAATTTTATTCATACACTTGAAATGATTTTGTTTATAGCAATGCATAGTATTCACTGTTTAAAAATATTCTAGGATGCATTCAAATTTAATCACTGAAATTCCAAAATCGTCTATTGCTCTGGATATTGGAAGAGTTAATAACTTGTCAATAAAGTGATATTGTATTCCTCTTATTTTTCTCACTGTGGGGCCTTTGAAAGGAATTGTGACTGTTCTCCATCGTCTTTTTGGTGATACTAGGGACTGGACTCAAGGCCCTGTACTGGCTAGGCAAGTATTCTACCACTGGAGCCATGCCTCTAACCCCCTCTCTCCTTTTTATGGTCAAATAGGGTCTCTCTCTCTCTCTCTCTCTTTCTCTCTCTCACTCTCTTTCTCTCTCTTTCCCCCTCTTCCTCTCCCTCTCCCTTTCTCCTTTCCCCCCCCCCCCCCCCAGGCCAGCCTGGACTGTGATCCTCCAATTTGCATTTCCCATCTGGCTGGGTTCACAAGTATGTAAATGACCTAGTTTTACTTATTGATGGAGAGGGGTCTCACAAATTTTTTGCCTGGGCTGGTTTGATTGTATAATCTGAAACAAGAAAGTAAAGTGTTTGATTAGTCTATATTGCTACAGGCAGGGGCACTTTGGATAGTTTAATTCCAGAGAGTGGATGGAACCTATGGTAAATGTTTTTCAAATTTCGTGTGTGTGTGTGTGTGTGTGTGTGTGTGTGTGTGTGTGAATACACACACATACATATGTATGAACTACATCCTCAGCCTAATAATGCATTTTAGAATTAAAGTATGTTTCACAATGTTTTAGAATGAGAATTATTACAAATTTTCCAACTTAATCCAGATTAATTCCTTTTTTTTTTGAGAAAGTCTCATTGTTTTCCCAAACTTGAATTTATAATCTTACCTAAGCCTCCTAAGGAGTTGGAGTTACAAGTGTGTAATACCATGCCTGAATAGTTTAATTCCTTTATATATGAGGTAGGTTCTTTGTTTGTTGCCAGTACTAAGTTTGAACTCACAGCCTGATGCTTAGTTCAGCTTGCTTGCTCATCTGGAGCTCTTATCACTTGAGCCACACCTTAAGCCCTATCTGAGGATATTACTACAGAAAAGTAATGTGGGCCTGAGTAGAGAGGTTGCATAGCATATTTGAGGCCCAGGCCCTCAGTGAGGCCCAGGCCCTCAGTGATGAGTAGACAGAGAGACAGATAGATAAATTAAAACCTATTTTATCAAATTATGGGACTGTTTCTTGGCTACACTTGTGGTGTGATTCCATAGCCAGGGCTCTAGAGTATCTCCAAGCTGCCTGGAAGATGTCAGTCTTGTAACTTGACACTTAGATCTTTGTCTTGTTATTTCAAGTGATCTGAACTTTGTTTCACAAGCTAGGGTAATCTTAAATTTACTTCTTTCAAAATCTGAAACTTTTTGTAAAAATAGGCTTGTTGCCTAGATCATTTATCTTAAGATCCCATATTTTTGTATGTGTTGCTGAGCTCCCTATGTATTTATGCAGAAAAGATGAAACCTGAATAACACAAAGCAAGACATGATCTCAAATTCTAAAAGCTTCACTCAGGAATGTTACCTCTCCTGTATACTCATTTCCTCTGTGTTCTGCCACTACTCATTCTTAGCACACAATATAGGAATCTAGGTGTTGAATATAGAAAAGTCCCAGATTCTCATCCATGAGTAATGTTTGTAAAGGTAAACTGGAGTACTTCTGAATGGTTTCTCATTAGGCAATCAGGGAATGATAAGGCCTACTAGAAAAATGAGACTCTTATCCTTTCATCCTGGGCCTTGTATATTAGTAGAAAGGTAATTTACCAATCTGTAGGAGTTGCACATGGTGTATTTCAGTTGATTTTGTGTCAAGTAAGTTGTGATGGCAAGGATTGGGAGTCAGGGTTTATTAATCGATGATGCCACCTGCTGGTCAGAGAATACCTATATGGGGCCTATTCATGACACCAATCTGATGAAAATAACTTCAGTGTTGTTCATGGCATTTTTGTTGTTGTTTCATTTTGATAAATATCTTATATGATCAGAGGTCAAGGCATTTTTATTAAGGAGCTTTTGAATGTTGCTTCATTTGTTTTGGCAGAAGCAGGAAAGTCACAAAATACTACAAGTTTCACATGGCAAAGTGAAACGACTATTTTCCCCATTGTTAACTATGAAAGCTTCAGCAGGAAGCTGGGCTGTACGTGATAGATGATGATTCTGGTGAGCAATACAGGCCTGTCTGTCTGGTCTCCTTTCCTGGGTCCCACCTTGGAAAGAAGAGTCACTGGGCAGCTAGTGGTTTCAATGTTCCTCCCTTCTGACTCAGCCTCTTATGCTTACCTGAGGCACTGGGTGATTCATTCCTGTTTAAGGGACTCATGGTCCTGGTTTCCTTGAAAAGGTGAAAGTTCCCAAAACAGATATACTATAACAATATTCCTTAAAAGCATATATTTGTGAATGGATGAGTGGATGGCTAAGTTGCAAAATTGGCACGGAGGGCAGATTTAACACTGTCCCCTTCTTGATTGGGACTATGATGTTGTAATCTCTTAGTGGTGGATTTTCTATTCAGCCAATGGGTATAGTAAAGCTCTGTTCCCAGAAATTCAGGACAGCAGCCAAGTTTGAGCTGAAGTTTATCAGGCTGAGCACAGTGATTCTGAGGGCACAATTTTCTAGTACTGACAATTCTGGCGAGCTCTCTGAAGTTTAAAGAAATTTCAGTTTGTGTGAATATACTTCTTATAGAAGAATACATTGAAAAGAATAGAGAACTCTTCATGAATTTGACATTTAAGTAATCCTACTTTCTTTTCCATATTCTTCACTGCTATAACCTGAAGGAAAGTCACTTTTAACTAATGAAGTATCACAGGCATTGGGCACATCTAATGCAAAGGGTGAATTTGTCTGAACCCTTGAACTCTCAGCCATAGAAATGATAAATATTTGGATTTACCAGGCCTGGCTTAATAGGTATTCTGAGTGGAGTCAAGAAAGATTGTTATTTTTTTTAAATCTCTGGGTGACTCTTATGTATATTGTATGATCAATTTTTTGGGTGATTTTTGAGGTTTTTCTATCTGTTTGCTCAGAGGCTAGCTTTCCAACTTGTATGTTCAGATCACCATAAGATGTAAATTGCTAGTGATAAGATGGAGCCTATGCCATGATGCAGGGAAGCTTAGTATGGTTGTATACAGCGTCTCACCACTGTTTATTGCCAGCAATGGATGTCTCAAGGACATGGGAAGTTTCAGCAGTTGTGTGTGGTGGATTATTCCTTTTGCAAAGCTAGCAATGATATACAAGTTTCCCTTCATGTACTTTTGAGCAGACTGCATAAGTCCATGGGATGCAATAATATGTCTCATAATATTACTAAATGAAGATTGCAGCTGATAAAAATTCAGACATTCAGTCTTCGAAGATGCCTTTCCTTTTTCCATTTTCTGGACTACTGCTGCCACTAGGATTGGTTTCAACCACTAGGATTGCTTTCAATGTTTATTGTCTTTTACCTAAATAAAATACATCTTCTTTTTAAATAAATGTTAGCAGGGCTGGGGAAATCTCAGTAATGCTGAGCAGATGTACAAAGGCTTGGGTTCAATCCACAGCTTTAAAAAAAAAGTGCTTTCATTAAGCAAATACTTTGTCTAAGTGCTTGCTATGAGAGAGAGACAAAAAGAGTGAGGAATCAAGATGAGGGTCCTTCACATTTTAGAAGGCATAAAGAAACTACCATATCGTGTCTTATTAAAAAGAAGAAAATGATTGTTTGAAATGGAAAGTGTTATAGGAGAGAAGGAATTTAAGATAAACCTTACAGTTGAGGGTTGAAGGTGTAGCTCAGTGGTAAACCATGTGACTAATTAGCATGTAGGAGGCCCTGGGTTCAGTCCCCAGCTGCCTGCATGTAAGCTCACATACTCATAACAAATGTGAATCAAATTTTTATGTGCAGAGACAGATGTAAAAGAGAGCATGAGAGACAGCATAGACCCATTAAACACAGGGAAGTGTTGAAGGAATTGAGCACAATCAAATTTTGATTATAAACAAAGGGCCAGCGTAAGGTAATAACAAGAGAGAAAGTCAGAAAGGTAGACAGGGACCATATCTTGTGGTGGGGGTTGGTAAATTCTAAGAAAAGGAAATTGTATTAATTAGATAAGTAAATGGGGGTGGAGCCATCCTGCATCTCTCAACAGATAAGGTAGTGGTGCCTTGACACTGGGACACTGTTTAATGTTAAAGTTTATTAAATTAACCTTTTTTTCCATATTGTGAATGGGTATCACATTATTTTCCCACATTCTAAGAGGCACTGAGTACCACATTGATTATTTGTACACTATCTTTACTATCTTCCTCAACCTCAGCCATAGTATACATTGTGTCAGAAAATCCTTTGCATGAGGGCTATTGTAGGTTATAGGGTGTTCAGTAGCATCCCTAAACTCCAATCAGCAGAAATCAGTTTCACTTTTTTCCTAGCAAAATGTCTATAGACATTGACAAATGTCCCTAGGGTATAAGTTTGCTCTCATTTGGAAATGATTGATATAAGCATGGTAATTGAGTTCTTTGGGGGTTCTGGGTTCTGACAAATCTGTCTTGGGGGCATTCGGTTTACTAAATGCCTTAGAATTTTGCATTAGATCTCCAGACTAAAGTATTTTATGTGCATTGGAGTGAGTTGAACTGGCCATCAGGAGATACAGATTTCAGTCCTGACTCCTACACAAGGAGCTTATGTAATATTGGTGAGGTCTTTCACTCAGTCATCTGATTTCTTATCTTGAAAATGATCATGGTGACATTATATGGTATTTGCAACTCTGTTTCTTTGTCATCATTTCAAGCTGATTTTAGAGCTTTGTTTTTCCAAAAGTTAACACATTTGACTAATGAAAAAAATTGACTGGAGTATTGAATAAGCAAGAAAGTGGGGACACAGTGCTTCATCGTGTTAAATACTACAACTGTTTTCTTTTCTAGATTATTTGAACAATCTCTTAGAGGACTCTGGAGATTACAGAGATACTCAAGGTAAATAACTTTTTCAGTCTCCTATGTTACATTAATCTTGATGTTTACTTGGACCTAGAAAATAAAATCTGATAACAAAACCCATATTCAAAATTCCACTTTATTCATAAGAAGACAAAATATTAAGAAAAGGACTTCTCTGGAAAAATAAACTAGAACTAGATAAGATAGTAAAACACTACTGGAGAGAGGAAGCTTCGCCCTCTACAGTATCTAGTTAGTCTGTGCCCATGCTATGTTCAAGTTCTATAGGTGGCTATTCATATTCAAAAACAGAGGGAACCATATGATCTGCAGGCTTCTTACAAGTTAGTCCATGAAGTGACTAAACTATACAAATCAAGGGTAAAGTCTAAAATGACATATTATTTAGGGACTGTTTAATGATGGGGCATTAGACTTACTACCTTTCTTCCCCTTGAACACTTAAACAGCTCATCATATACAAGAAATTTACTGATATTCATAGTATACTTCTCTCTGTCTCTGTCTCATTAATATTGGATAGAATTTCTTTTCTACCTTTTCCAGATTTTACTCTTCAGAAATAGTAAACAAGTTCATCTACACCCCATTCATTTCAAGAATTTTGTGCATTCTCTCCATTTTACTATCTCTTGCATTTTCTACATTTTCAGATAAAGAAATTAAACCCAGTTTTTTTTTGTTGTTTCTGGTTTGTTTTGAGATGAGGGTTCAATTTTTAGCCTAGTCTGGCATCATATTCTTTTTGATCCTCCTGCCTCAGTTCCCTCCCAAGTGCTACAGTGACAATATTGTACTATCTACCTTGCCAACCTTCCATTTTTAGAGATTCTTACTCTCTTAAATCATTTTACTTATCTATATATTCCATTTACAGCTGTTTCTCTTGTTTATTTGGGGGGGGGTGAGGGAATTGTTTTATTTTTGTCATGGTACATATCAAACTCAAGGCTTTATACATGCTAACTTCTACCAATGAGCTACAATCCCAGCCCAGTAAAAAACACTTAAAAATTTAAGATGCAGTTATGAAATGTTTCATGTTTTCATAAATATATATCTAAAGAAGAGATCTGGGCATAGTGTTATATGCCTGTAATTTCAGCTATTCATGAGGTAGAGACAGGAAGATCATGAGTTTGAGGCCAGCCTAGGGCAAAAGAAGTATTGAAATTCTGTTTTAAAAGTGTAAAGCAGTAGGTCAGCAAGCACAGGCTCTGGATTAAATCCTCAGTACTACCCAAAATAAACGAACATAAACAGACAAAAAAAACCCTCAGAAGATGAAGAAATACAACATTCCCATCAAATAAAAAATAAACCTGTTATGGTAAGGATACCTTGAGCAGTCAAAATCATTTGGAAAGGAGGAGAAAACTGATGGTTGATAAGCAATGGAAGATTTGTTTAGCAAGAAGTGGGACAGTGGCTCATATCTGTAATCCTCGTTACTCAGGAAGCTGAGATCTGAGGATCATGGTTCAAAGCCAGCCAGGACAAGGAAAGTCCATGAGACTCTTATCTCCAATAAACCACTAGAAAACAGGAAATGGTGCTGTGGCTCAAGTGGTAGAGCCTTTGCCTTGAGCTGAAGAGCTGAGGGATAGCGCCCAAGCCCAGAGTTCAAGCCCCATGACCGACAAAAAAAAAAAAAAGATGAACTAAAGGATGGACAAGAGGAAGAGTGGGTACTGCTGACCAGAGTCTGTCTTGTGGGGACAAAAATTATATACAGGATCCTAGGGTTGTTATAGCTCAGTGGCAGTGTACATGTTTAACCTACTTGAAATCTTGGTTTCTATCTGTAAGACCCTTACTCATCCAGAATCATAGATCATAGCTCAACTTTGTGAATAACACATGTATAAGGCCAGAGATTAAGCTTTGGAAAATGGAATGGAAATGAACTGCTTTGGCAAGGTACCGAATACAAGCACTGAATGGTGATGGGCACCATATATCCAAAGGCAGAACAGAAAATGGTATGCTGGGCATGTGGGGATTAGATTTTGAGGAGGTGAAGAAAAAGGTGGCAAATAGACCTGTGACTGGTAGGACTAAAGAATGGATGAGAAGGCAAGCTTGGAGGCTAGGTGACAGAGTAGCAGCAGTAGTTTTTATTGTTGTTGTTGTTTTTTTTGGTCCGGTCATGGGGCCTGAACTCTGGGCCTGGGCGCTGTCCCTCAGCTCTTCAGTTCAAGGTTAGCACTCTACCACTTGAGCCACAGCACCACTTCCAGCTTTTTTCTTTTTGCTTATGTGGTGTTGAGGAATCGAACCCAGGGCCTCAGGCATGCAAGGCAAGCGGTCTACCACTGAGCCACCTTCCCAGCCCAGGTAGCAGGAGTTTTATCATCTTTACATTCTAAGGCTTCTCTTACCCACCCCCTGGGAATTACAGCAGGCCAAAGAGCAGGGAATAAGTACAGAGTATGTACTGTGAAGATAGTGCCAGGTACATAAATTCTGTTAAAAGGTTGAGATCTTTATTCACAGGAGATACTACTTTCCTTTCATAACAGTGATGGGGAAGGGAGTACATGGTAACAGTGCTTAGCTCAGCATGGGTCTGAGGTCCTGAGTTTGATCCCAACCATAAAAAACGGTAATATAATAATACATGTTAAAGAATACAAAAACTACCATGATGGTTTATGTCTGTAATCCTAACTACTCAGAGACTGAGACCTAGAAAATTACAGTTCAAAGCCAACCAAGGTAGAAAAGTCTTCAAGACTCCATCTCCAATTAACCAGCAAAATACTGAACTGGAGGTATAGCTCCAGTGGTAGAGCACCAGAGATGAGCAAGAAAGCTGAGCTAGAGGGAGGGAAGGGAAAAAACAAGATGCTTAAGTAGGGATACAGGTTGACCCATTGTAACATGACACTATGTTGAAGAAAGAACTTAACAATTTAGGGGGGGAAGAGGGGAGAGTATAGTTGTGGAGGTGGGAGGGAAGGGATGTTAGGGGAAAAACAAAGGAGGAGGTAACAATGCTTGATAGGAAATGCACTCATTACCTTGCTCATGTAACTGTAACCCCTCTGTACAGAATTTTTACAATAAAAAAACGTATTTTTTTTAAAAAAAAGAAAGCTGAGCTAGAGGATGAGGCCCTAAGATCATGTTCTGGTATATACATACAAACCATACATACATATATACATACATACAAACAAAAAGTTAAAAAAACCTTACAGTCTTGGTGTTAGAAAGAGAATCTCTTGGCAGATTTTGGTAGCTAAACCAAAAGACTCTTTTAAGAATCTTTATTAGTCAAATGCCAGTGGCTTACGCCTGTAATTCTAGCTACTCAGGAGGCTGACATCTAGGAATCAAGATTTGAAGACAGGCCAGGAAGAAAGTCTGTGAGAGTATCCCCAACTAACCACCAAAAGCCAGAAGTGGAGGTGTGGCTTAAATGGCAGAGTACCAGCCTTGAGTGAAAAAGCATTTCCATCATAGAAGCAGACAAAAGGCAGATCTAGATGGGCATGAAATCCCAGTACTTTTCCTTTATATCTAGTTACAAATATGACAGAGTTGGAGCATTCAAAAACACTTTGTAGGCTGGGCTGGTGGCTCATGCCTGTAATTCTAGCTACTCAGGAGGCTGAGATCTGAGGGTCGTGGTTCAAAGCCAGCCCGGGCAAGAAGGTCCATGAGACTCTTATCTCCAATTAACCACCCGAAAACCAGAAGTGGCACTGTGGCGCAAGTGGTAGAGCACTTGCTTTGAGCTGAAGAGCTTAGAGACAAGCACCCAGGCCCAGAGTTCAAGCCCCACAATCAACCAAAACAAAAAACAAAGAAACCCACTTTGTAGAAGGCAAGGGACTAATGCAAATTATAAGATACAGATTCTCCCATAAAGCTAAATAACACAGCTTACAAGAGATGTCCATGTATGTCTAGTTGCTTATATGTGGCCTTTCTCTCATTTTTTTGGGGGGGAGTGGGGGACCAGGCAGGGTCATACTGGGGGTTGTGGGGTACTAGTGGGATTGCACTCAGACTTACTTTTATCTTTTTTCTGATTCATACCTCTTCGAAACAGACTGAGAGAGGGGGAACTGAACCCTGACTCTCTTGTATCTATTTGATTTTCCCATGTGTTTATTTACTTATGATTCTGGGA
Source organism: Dipodomys ordii (assembly GCF_000151885.1). Lineage (NCBI taxonomy): Eukaryota > Metazoa > Chordata > Mammalia > Rodentia > Heteromyidae > Dipodomys > Dipodomys ordii. The sequence goes on along the minus strand of NW_012267219.1, from coordinate 28,683,435 downwards.
ATTAAACCAGAGCTGCACACATACAATACACACACTCTACCACTGTGTATTATACCCCTCAGTTTTCATAGTTCCCATTTCCTGTATCAGGATCATTTCCCCTCACAATCCTTTGTTCCCAAGACAGTTTATACTGATCCTTAGCTTACAGGCAAAATCTTATTTTATCCTTATAAACTTCAACAGACATCTCACGACAAAATAGCCCTGACATTCCTGATATAAACACAGTCCATGGGTCCCTTTGGAAATTTTCTGTGGCTCAGTTTTGTTCATGCACCATTTAATTATCCTGCTTTTTTTGTTATTCCCTCACTAAATTTTATAATTAATAATTCTGCCTACTCATAATCAACCAAGCTCCATGAGAGTTTGGTTGCTATTACTCTTATTACTTGGAACTCTTTGATGTTGCATACTATTTGTTTCAATAGCAATAATAAGCGCCCTTCTATTCCTGTATATTGCAGATGCCCTTGCTGTTGTTATAGAGGTGGCTAACCATGCTAATGACACCATGAAGCAAGGAGTAAGTATATTGATATCAGAGGCTATACACTTGAACCTGGAAACTGGGCTTTCACATGCTCTGTATTGTCTTTCTATTATAGGACAACTTTCAGAAGCTTATGCAAATCCAGTACAGCTTAAATGGACACCATGAAATAGTACAGCCTGGACGTGTAAGTTTGAGAGGCTACCTTTGGAAATTTATCATTTTGCAGCCAGGTACTATCTGTAGCTATTTTTTCTTTTAGTTAAGAAAGCAAGTTAATCATTGTTACTCTTTTGTTGACTTAATATGGATTGCTTTAACCATTCAAAACATTCATGATGTAAATCACTGCGGCAAGAAGTCCAATTCAATTAGGAGAAAGGCCAGAGATCCCACAGAATCCCAGTGAAATGATTTAATGGATCATTTTTTTGTGTAATACCAGCTGATCTCATGCAGCTTTGAAGACAATTTCATTAAAATCATTAATGTAAAAGAGGACTGGGACAGGCTAGGATAGAAAATTGGTGTTTTGATGCTCCTCAGAGAACACAGCAGTTGCCTAGGGAACCAAGGAAATAATGGAAATAATAAAATGCAAATGTCAGGATCAAAAACACTTGGAGCCAGTGCCTGTGGCTCATGTATACAATCCTAGCTACTCAGGAGGCTGAGATCTGAAGACTATGGTTCAAAACCAGCCCAGGCAAGAAAAGTCCATGAGACACTTTCTCCAATTAACTACCAGAAAACCAGAAGTGGAGCTGTGATTCAAGTCATATAGCCTTAGTCTTGAGCAAAAGAGCTCAGGGACAGTGCTTAGACCCTCATTTCAAGCCCTAATACTGGTGCATGCGCCTGTGCACGCACGCGCGCACACACACACACACAGAGTTAGTCAATGTGTCAGTCCACCTACTACCCTGGGGCCAATACTAAATAACAAAGTTCAGCTTGTTTGTGTTGCTATTGCTGCTGTGTCTTTCTCAAACCTGTACTTTCTGGCCCCTTTTAATCTTTCTTTTTGTCCAATTTCTAGATCAGTCTTACGGTTATAAGTATATTTTCCTGCCCCCTCTTCACGAAAAAACAAACAAGTTGTAGGAACAAGAATGTTGGAAAGAATATTATATGTACATCATAGCTCTGTTATGATCATGGAACTAACAGGTGTTTGCTTGAACAACTCAGGTTTTTCTCAAAGAAGGAATTCTGATGAAGCTGTCTCGGAAGGTCATGCAGCCCCGAATGTTTTTCCTGGTAAGAGGTCATGTGCAGTGGGAGGTGCTCTGCCATTGCTTAATGGAAGGTAATATTTATGTATGACAGATGAGCTTAGTGCATCCACATATCAGAATTGTGGCATCTTTGATTGGCTATATTTATTTACATTTCAAAAAGATCTGTTATAATTCTTAATGAGAGAATTACTTTCAGGTTTTTCTTTATTTTTAACTTGAAAAAATAGTTATAATTGATTACATAGTCAGATTACAATTAACCTCAGTGTGATTTAGAAATCAGAAATCATTACAGAATTTGGAAAAAAAGCATATTTTTAGAAATTACATTTTTAATAGTATTCTAATATAACATTCTAGATAGTTCTAGAATATATAAGTAGAATATAAATATTTTCTTAATATAGTATCTTATCCCTATTTTTGTAGCTGAAATTAGTTTCTGTAATTTGCCGTGTATGTTTCTCTTTTTAGTTTAATGATGCCCTGCTGTATACAACACCTATGCAATCTGGGATATATAAACTGAACAACATGCTATCCTTGGCTGGAATGAAGGTCTGTGTACCTTTTAGGATCTGATTTTTTTTTTTTTTACTCAAACATATTTTTATATTTAGAGAAGAGTCCCTAAGATAATCATTTTTCTCAGGTCCCTAACTTTTCTTTCTCTCTGTGCTACTGTTCATGCCTTCATTTACATATTCATGTCCTTTGTTTTCTTATGGCTTAATTTATTCAAAACATATGTACTGAGAATGTCCATAAATAAAACATACTAATAGTTCTGGTGGAAACTATGAGAATAAGTTGAAGCATGATTCTTTTTGTCTCTACCTCCACCCCAACCTCCCAGTACCCTGGGACTTAGAAATAAATTGAGAAGATAACTACACTATCCATAATACCTATAAAGTAGAAAGTAATAACATTTCTATAGAGGCACAGTTAATGTCTTTAGGAGTGCAGAGCTGGGCATGGTGGTTGTCACTTGTAATCCTAGCTACTCAGAAGATTAACATAGGGATATCATTTGAGGCCTGGAGCTTAAGCCTGGAACTCCATCTCAAAATGTGTTGTTTTATTCTTTTGAAACAAGTTCTTACTGTATAGCCCAAACAATCCCTTTGCTTTCACTTGCCAGTCTACCTCCCAAATATTGGTATTATACATATAAACTACCATACTTGGACCAAAAAAAAGTTTTAAAGAGTTCAGGAAATAAAGACCATGTAGCCAGGCACCGGTGGCTCTAGCTACTCAGAGGGTTGAGATCTGAGGATCGCAGTTCAAAGCCAGCCTGGGCAGGAAAGTCCATGAGATTCTTATCTCCAATAAACCACTCGAGGGCTGGGATGTAGCTCAGTGGCAAAGTGCTTGCCTAGCAAGCGCAACGTCCTGGGTTCGATCCCCAGTACCAAAAAAGAAAAGACAAAAAAATAAAAAAATAAACCACTCGAAAACCGGAAGTGGCTCTGTAGCTCAAGTGGTAGAGCACTCGCCTTGAGTTGAAGAGCTGAGGGACAGTGCCCAAGCCCAGAGTTCAAGCCCCATGACCAACAACAAAAAAAAAGTAGGTTTTGATCAGTGTAGCATGCACCTTTTGTTATACAGCTAGGAAAAAGCAAGAATCAAGGAAGTCTTTTTGGAGGACGAGACAGTGAGCTTCAGAGTGTAGATCATAGGTGACCATGCAGCAGGGCATTCTGGGAAGAGGGAAAATGTGACCTGTGGCCTGGATATAGGAAAGTTAGACATGCATAGGAATATTTAAGTTCTTTTGGTACTAGATACAAAGAATAGTAGGAGGGAAGGTTGGTGGTATATATCAGCAGCCAGAGCACTGGACAACTTCATTTATAGTTTCAAGATAGAATGTGCACTGAGATGAGTTTGCACAAATGATTATGGTTTCTTCCAGGTCAGAAAACCCACTCAAGAAGGATATCAGAATGAATTAAAGATTGAAAGTGTTGAACGTTCCTTCATCCTCTCAGCCAGGTAAATTTTATTAAAACATTTAGATGAATTGTTGCCAGCATAATAGGGTCAGATATCTCTAGCATTTTTTAACATTAGGTTGGCTACCGGGCTTTCCATGTCTTTCCTTTCTCTTCTCAAACTTCTTTGGCAGGGGTTACTTTTGACTTGCTATTAAATGAGATGGCTGAGAATAGATTCACTGATCTAGAATCAGAAAAACAAGAATGCTGAAGAGTGCTCTTTGAATAACTTTTTGTTGTTGGTGGTGGTTATGGGGCTTGAACTTCGGGCCTGGGCAGTGTCCCTGAGCTCTTTTTGCTCAAGGCTAGTACTCTACCACTTTGAGCCACAGCTCCACTTCTGGTTTTTGAGTGGTTAATTGGAGATAAAAGCTTCACAGGAACTTTTCTGCTTGGGTTAGCTTCCAACTATGATCCTCAGATCTCAGCTACTCCTGAGTAGCTAGGATTACAGGTGTGAATACTGGCACCCAATGGGATAACTTTTTTTTTTTTTGGTCAACTCTGGGCCTGGGCACTGTCCCTTAGCTCTTCTGCTCAAGGCTAGCACTCTACCACTTGAGTCACAGTGCTACTTCTGCCTTTTTCTGCTTATGTGGTGCTGAGGAATCGAACCCAGGGCCTCATGCGTGCAAGGCAAGCACTCTGCCACTGAGCCACCTTCCCAGCTCCCGGATAACTTTTTAAGCAAATGTTGGAAGTCTTTTTTACAGTCAAGCATAATTTGCTTAGAAATAGTGCTTTAAAGTTAACTAGGATGTCTCATCTATCATCTAAGGTCATAACAAACCTATGAGGTAGATATAATTTCCTAAGGAAACCTAGTTACAGAAAACCTGAACTCCTCTATTTGGGAAATGTATCTAGCAAGGCTAGTATCAAATCAGTTTTTTGGGTTTTTTTTTTTTTTTGCTTTTTAAATCCACTGTTAGAGTTGGAAATGGCAATGCATAACTCAGACCCCAGCACTAAAGAGGCTGAGGCAGGAGGATTACAAGTTTGAGGCAAGCCTAAGTTCAGAACAAGTTCTAGGCCAGCTGGGGCTACATAGTGAGTGAATCCTTTTCTTAAAAAAATAAAATAAAATAATCCGTCATGATCCACATTACCTCAAACCAAAATCTGAAGTGACAAAACATGTTACCATAATGTAAGTCTAGCATTACCCATGATGCATCTTAACAGAAGAGTGTGGATGTGGTGGTGTATGCATGCCTGTCATCCCAGCTGTGATAGGAAGCATTGAATAGGAGGGTTGCAGTCCAGATGTCCTTGTGGTTAAAAACTTAGATCCTGGGGCTGGGAAGGTGGCTCAAGTGGTAGAGTGCTAGCCTTGCATGCAGCACCACATAAGCAGATAAAGCCAGAACTGGTGCTGTGGCTCAAGTGGTAGAGTGCTAGCCTTGAGCTGAAAAGCTGAGGCGCCCAGGCCCAGAGTTCACCTCCCATGACCACCCAAAAAAAAAAAAAAACCAACATACAAAAAACAACTTAGATCCTATCTCAAAATAACCATTGTAGAAAAGGGCTGATATGCTCGGTGGTAGAGAAACCTGGAGAGCTGTGGGGCTCATCTATAAGCATACCTTTCTTCCTGCACTTCACTTTATTGCACTTTGTAGATACTGCCTTTAAAAAAAAATAAGTTTGAGGTCTGTGGCAACCCTACTAACTGTAGGATCATTTTTCTAATATGTGCTAACTTTGTGTCTGTGTCACATTTCATTAAGTCAGTATTTTAAGCTTTTTCATTATTACTGTTTCTGTTATGATGATTGGTATAAATGATCATTTATATTAATGTTCAATTCTTTTGGGGCCCTGTGAACATCTGTATAAGACAGTGAACTTAATAAATGTTGTGTGTGTTCTGAATATTCCACTGAAAGATGGGTGTCTTTCTCCCTTTTCTTGGGCTTCCCTATTCCAAGACACAGCAATACTCCACTTTCATTCAGTAAATAATATGGAGATTCTTTCCTAGGCATCAGGATATAGTTAGTTAATAATTGAAAGAGTCTTTCCTTCACTGAGCTTCCAGTCCATCAGGGAAGATATATACTTAGTAATATTACCATAATTGAGTATTATTGTGATGAAGTAGTACATAGAAGAAGTATCAGTGCTGTGCAGCTATAGAACTAGTGACTGATCTAGTTTTGGAGGTGAAAGTCAGAGATGGACTGTAATGCCTTCTGGGTATACTGAATTACAATAGAACAGTAAGTAGGTTGGTGCTGTATAGCTGGGGGTTGGGGGGAAGAAGAGCCTCTTGGTCCATTAGCAATGATGAGTACAAAGGACTTGAGGAGAAAGGGACATGATGTATTCAAAGAACTGAAAGGCCAGAGGGTATATACTCAAGAATGAAAGGGAATGTGAACCAAAATGAGCACTGAAGGACAACTGAGACAGAGTACACAGAACTGCTTTGCAGATTTTGGTCTTTAGCTTTGAAGCTATAGGAAAGCATGGAACATTTTAAACCAGGAAATGATGTGATCAGAATCTCTTGCTGCTCTGTGGGAATACAGTTTCTCCCCTCCCATTCCCCCCTCCCCCCCCCCGTCATGGGGCTTGAACTCTGGGTTTGGGGGCTGTCCCTGCACTCTTCAGCTCAAGGCAGGCGCTCTGCCGCTTGAGCCACAGCACCACTTCTGGTTTTCTAGTGGTTAATTGGAGATAAGAGTCTTACGGACTTTTCTGCCTGGGCTGACTTTGAACTATGATCCTCAGATCTCAGCCTCCTGAGTAGCTAGGATTACACGCGTGAGCCACCAGTACCCAGCAAGGAATATAGTTTTAAAATGTAATTAATTGAATACAGGGGATGGGAGAGGGATGTTCCACATGAGTCTCCAGCTTGTACAGTGTATGGGGTGGTGGTGACACTCACTGTGATGAAAGACAGGCCTGGGATTGAGTTTCAGATGTTCATACTCAATGTGAGGAATGTCAACATGGAACCACTGGCGTGGTATGTGCAAGGATCTGGATGTCTGAATGCAGCCAGGGCTATTGATGTATTATTGCCTCAATTAGATGGGAGTCCTTACAAGTGAAGTGTGTTTTGTGTGTCCAGTGCCACAGTTCTGGGTCCTTAGTAATCTTACAATAAGTGTTACTCAGATGAGTGAAAGTGATGTGGCCTTTGAAGCATCCCACAAGTCGTCACAAGTAGAGATGTGACATGGCCTACCACACCAGAAGTCCCTCTGATTGGAAAATTTTCTCTTATAAATTCATTCTAATCAATGGGAAAATGGTATTATTTGCCCTTGGATAATGTATATCTTCCATAAAGAAAAGAAAACTTGGTCTATTTTTAATCCAGAAGATGCCAATGTGATTCTTCTGCTAATCATGTTACAAGCAGAGACCTAGTGTGTCTCGATTAGATGCTGTGGGCAAATGTGTGTGGTCTGTGAGAAATGTGTTATCAAGAGCTGGTAAACATCATCTTGGCAGAACCCCACATGAGATCAAGCCAGGAATGATTAAATGAAAGAACAGCAAATGTGACATGATTTGCACAGTTGAATCACATTCCACATGCTCCCAGGGCTCAAGAAAAATCCAACAGTAATTCTCAAATTAGCCATCTGCCTCTCTGCTTTCTGTAACTTCTTCCAGTAAAAAGTCAAGGAGGGAGGGAGAGCTGGTAATATTTCATGAATGTTTGCCTGGAAGCAGAGTGTGTGTTCTGATAGTGTAGTTCTTCAAATAACATGAACCAGCTGGCAGTGGCTGCCTGGTAGTGAATGGCTCAGTGCTTAACCACACTTGGGTCTAAAGCCTGTTGTCTATACATTCATTTATCTAACATTGCTCATCCTCATTTCTCTATGTGTGCATGGTGATTACGGCTGATGTTGAAGATGTGGTGGTAGAGGGGGTGAAATCCAATGTACATTGGGTAGCTATGAAGGTGACATTTGGGAAGCAGTTAATACCATTGCTGAAGGTTGTAACTTAAATATAATTAGCTTTGGCAGTGATGCTAGAAGAGGAAAATGAGACAGGTTTTGTTGATCTTAGAGATTGTTTCTTATTTTGTTTTCCACAATGAAAATTTGGGAACTGCATTAGGTTTTTAGTTGTTTCGTGTCTGTTCATGTGCCTGTGAGACAAGAGGCTCTACTGTCCCCTGCCCTTCTTACACATGAAATCCTAGCTACTCAGGAAGCCGATCTGAGAATCAGAGTTCGAAACCAACTCAAGCAGGAAAGTCTGTGAGACTCTTATTTCCAGTTGACCACCTAAAAGCCTGTTTTCAGAGACTTTATGTTCAGGTTGACCTTGAACAGTACTCCTCTGGATCACCTCCTGAGTAGTATGATGGAGTTGAAATTGATTACTAAAATCTCTGCTCTTCCATTTCTTCTTTCTTTGTGTGTGTATATTCACTTACATATATTTATATTATATAAAATGTGCCTCCCCATTTGATTTTAGTTTGTTTTGGGGGTTTTGTTTTTGGCTGTGGGGCTTGAACTCAGGGCCTGGGTTGTCCCTAAGCTCTTTTGCTCAAGGCTAGTGCTCTACCACTGTAAAGCACAGCACCATTTCCAGTTTTCTAGTGGTTACTTGGAGATAAGTGTCTCACAGACTTTCTTGCCTGGGCTGGCTCTGAACTGCCATCCTTGGATCTCAGCCTCCTGAGTAGATAGGATTACAGGCCTAAGCAACCAGTGCCCAGCTAAAACAAAGTTTTAAATGGTTGTATGAATGTCCTGACACTAGTGATGAACAGATATTACCACAGAGTTTTGGGGGAGAGGTGTGGCTGGAAGAATGAAGAACATGACCTTTTTTCTGGACAGGATTTCACTTTTTTAGCCAGTTCCCATGAAAGTTGAGGGAAAAACAGCTCTGATGAAGCGGCAGTAGGAACCGAAACCTTGGTAGCCTAACTAGGTAATAGAAGAGCCCTAATACCATCCCAGGCAATTCCTATCATGAACCACTCCTTCAGCATCTGTCTTATATTAAGAATATTTTCTCAGCTGGGTGCTGGTGGCTCACGCCTGTAACCCTAGCTCCTCAGGAAGCTGAGATCTGAGGATCATGGTTCAAAGCTAGCCCAGGCAGAAAAGTCTGTGAGACTCTTATCTCCAAGAAAAATCACTAGAAAACCGAAAGTGGTGCTGTGGCTCAAGCGGTAGAGCACTGGCCTTGAGCTAAAGAGCTGAGGGATGGTGCACAGGCCCGGAGTTCAAGCCCCACAAACGACCAAAATATATATATATATATATATATATATATATATATATATATATCCCCTGGGCTGAAGGTGTGGCTAAGGTGGTAGAATACTTGCCTAGCAAGTAGCAGACCCTGTATTGCCATATTTTTTTTTCTGTCCTTTCACCTGATTGTCCTGTGTTTTGTTGATAGGTGTGGTGTTGGTTAAGATATGGTGTCTTTATGTAGTCTAATCTGGCTTCTAACTCAAGTGCTGGGACTACAGGTGTACATCACTACACTGCTCTAGATAATTTTAGTAATATTTAGTAGTCTAGTATTATTAGACCAGTAATATAAGTACATCAAGTTAGTATTCAAAAGTGATTGTTTTTAAATTCTAGGATTGTCTTAGGAAACTCTGGTTATATAATTTATTAATTGTACTAATATCCCTGATTAACCACAGTGCTTCTCAAATTAAGAGTCTTCACAAGCTATTTATTGTGAAGCAGTACTTGTCAGAAGAAAACAGGTATCGTCTCTGCTAAAAATGTCGTGGCTTCTTTATTGCTGCTTCTGATTGTTTGCTTAAATAAGCCTCCGAGTTGCTGCTTTTGCCAGCAGCGTTGGAGGATGGTAGGCCTGGTTGCCATGGCAGAATGGAAAGAAGAAAAGGGCATAGAGTCAAAGCGGACATCTGGTTGATGGAACATTCTTTTGCCCCCAACAGTTCTGCCACAGAAAGGGATGAATGGCTTGAGGCAATTTCCAGGTCAATAGAAGACTATGCCAAGAAAAAAATCACCTTCTGTCCCAGTAAGAGTCTTGATGAGGTATTGTCTTTTCCTCCTTTGTGTTCCTAGTGCATTTCAAGCAATCTGTCCCTCCTCCTACCTCCTCCTCTTCAAAATAACCATTTCCTTGGAGTTTAGAAAAGCAATGTCTTTCAGAGGTAGATTGGTGGCGTACGTGTGTCTAATTTCAGAGCTAAGGGTTTTTCCATCTATTAATGCCTAATTGTTTAAGTCTATGATAGCATAATGTAGTGCACTCAGCTTTACATGTTTATATATTTACCCGTGTGTGGTGCAGGGTGTTGAACCCAGGGCCTTGTTCAAGCTAAGCATGTGCTCCCACCAAGTATATTCCAGTCTCTCTGTAGGAAATTTACAAAGCTCAGAATAGTTTGAGAAAGCAGCTCATCAGCTGTCATCCCACCACAAGCATCTTTTTACAGTTAATTTTTTTTTACTATGGTTCATCTTATATACCCAGAGCACAAAAAATATAATAATCCACATTTCCTCCCACGTCCTTAATGATACCATCAAGCACTATGTGATGCTACCAGCAATTAAAAAGGCTTGATTCTATCGCAGTCTCTGTCACGGAAGTAATCAGAAGTCATTCTTCTGTAGGCAGACTCAGAAAATAAAGAAGAAGTCAGTCCCCTTGGGTCGAAGGCTCCCATTTGGATTCCTGATACCAGAGCCACGATGTGTATGATCTGCACCAGTGAATTCACTCTGACCTGGAGACGGCACCACTGCCGAGCCTGCGGAAAGGTCAGAGGGGGAAATTACCATTCCTAGGGTGACTGCTACATATCCAGAAAAAAACTAACAACATAGGGATAGCAGAAAACACAGATGTGTTCTCTATAAATGTTTAGGGTTAGGGAAGCAGTGAATCTTGTTAGGGAACTTCCCTACTCCTGCCCCTTTATTATGCAGTAGAAAATTTTACAATCTCTTGCATAAGTTGACTTTATCTAGATACTAAGTATCTGGTAGCAAGGCCTTTCAGTGTTCGTATTGGTGATAGTAGGCTTTCTGTTACTATTAAAATACCTGAGATCAATCAAGTTATAAAATGAAAAGTTTTACTTTGGCTCAGTTTTGGAGGTTTCAGTCCACAACTGACTAGCCCTATTCCAAAGGCCTGTGGTGGCACATACTGATGAGAGCATCTGGCAGGAAAGTCATCTACTTCATGGATAAGAATTCAAAAGAGAGAGGAAGAGTAGATAGGCCCACAGTCCTTTAGAAAGGCAACCAAATAGAACCTCCCACTAGGCTTCACCCCCTCCTCACCCCCAAGAGTTTCCACTACTTCCCCCTACTACCAACCTGAGGACCTAATCTTCAGTATCTGGGCTTTGGGAGGGACATTCCAATCCAAACTTTTTTTGGGGGGTGGGGGTCCAGTCGTGGGGCCTGAACTCTGGGCCTGGGCGCTCTCCCAGCTCAAGGCTAGCACTCTACCACCTGAGCCACAGTGCCACTTCCGGCTTTTTTCTTTTTGCTTATGTGGTGCTGAGGAATTGAACCCAGGGCCTTATGCATGCAAGGCAAGCGCTCTACCACTGAGCCACCTTCCCAGCCCATCCAATCCAAACTTTTATGATCTTATTAAAAGAATGAGCATAGTGACAATGACAGTTGCTATAAAGATTAAACAAAGATCCATTTAGAGAAAGCATTTATATAGAGTAGAAACTTGGTAGATGAGCAGAGAAATGGCCATTGTAACATTCATGGTTATAACGATGATGATGCTGGTGGTCAATACCACTAACAACATATTCCATGTTAGGCACTGTTCATATATTAACACTATCTAAGCACTATTCATGTATTAACATCTCAAGTAGTAAGCACATAATAATTACCTGTGGTCTTTTTATCATTTAGCTGTGGTACTGTGCATAGCTATATATGTGTGTGTGTGTGTGTGTGTGTTATATGTATATAGATAGATAGATATATATAGAGAGATATAGATAGTTCACTATATACCTCAACTGTATGAAATTGTGATTTAGTGACTGTGAAACTATTATGGAAACTGAGCACAAAAAGAAACCTACTTTATGGTTTGGAAAGGAAAGAATTACTTCATTTTAAATGAAATAATTGCACTGTGTTTTCAGATTGTATGTCAGGCTTGTTCATCAAATAAGTATGGTTTGGATTACCTGAAAAATCAACTAGCAAGAGTATGTGAACAGTGTTTCCAAGAATTGCAGAGATTAGGTAAGTGTAAATAAAGATTTAATAAAAATCCTTTTCTTCTCAGATGCTTTCAGACAACCTTCTGAAAGAATCATCTTTGGTATGTTAGGAAGAACTGTTGAAATTTTCTTCAAAATTAACATTAAGCTTTCTTAATTTATGACCATAATTTATTATCTTAATTTATGATGTGGTAATTCCACAAATCATTGAAGTTTCTTTTTATTTAGTGAAAAGGTTTTGCTAAGAAAACTAATTATAGAGGGTTGGAAAGGTGGCTCAGTGGTAGAGCGCTTGCCTTGCATGCCTGAGGCCCTGGGTTCGATTCCTCAGCACCACATAAGAAAAAAGCCGGAAGTGGCACTGTGGCTCCAGTGGTAGAGTGCTAGCCTTGAGCTGAAGAGCTGAGGGACAGCATCCAGGCCCAGAGTTCAGGCCCCATGACCGGACCCTCCCCAAAAAAAAGAAAAAAGAAAACTAATTGTAGAAATGCAGTTACAAAATTAAATGCTTGAACTGGTTAAAAAAAAAAAAGAACATTAACTCATGTTATTTTGCAGTATATTATTTCTGACAACATTGTGCTAATTTAAAAATCATTTTTATCTACCTGCAAAGTAATTCTTTATGGAGATATACTAGGTAGTACTTTCTTGTTGTTGATGGTGGTGGTGGTTGTGGGGCTTGAATTCAGGGCCTGGGCACTATCTTTGAGCTCTACCACTTGGAGCCATACTGCCACTTCTGATTTTCTGGTGGTTAATTAGAGATAAGTTTCATGGACTTTCCTGCCTTGCTGGCTTTGAACAGCAATCCTCAGATTTCAGCCTCCTGAGTATCTAGGATTAGAGGTGTGAGCCAGCTTACAAGATAGTACTTTGTTGGCCTAATTCTAGTTGCTTGGATTGATTTAGTGAGATTTGATTATATACTTACAGGTTTTATTATATACTTACAGGTTTTTTAATGAAAACAAAATGTGCTTCATACTTGCCTACTTACTGTTAGCAAGCATTATTTGCCTACAAGTAAAGTAATTTGGGAAGAGATCGGTAGTTCAGTTTCTGAAACTTAAACTTTATAAAGATTATCCCTTATGTGTGCATGGAAAAAATAGCTTTTCATTAGTAAATATTACTAACATATCAAACTAGTTGACGTTACTTGGAATCCATGTATTTATAGATTAATAGTTTATTATAGTTTGTGTTCAGTTTTCAAAACGACACATCTATTAATTCCTTTGTTCCTGGATACATAGTATTATAAGCTGCAGACACTCAAATGGTATCGTTTTATCTTCCTCCCTCATCACTCACATCTATTTGGTTAGTAAATCTTGTCAATTTTATTTCAGAACGTCTGTGTCTTGATTTCTCAATGTCATCTCTAATAATATCTGAGTTACTAATTTCCTAATAGATTTTCCTGCTGCAAACCCCTCTAATCTGGTTACCACCAGACTTACTTTTCTAGATGCAGTCTGTTTACACTGTTTTCCAACCAAAAGAGCCTAAATAGCATTCATGGTTCCTTAGAACCAGCCTGCCTAAGCCTTTTCCCCTATATTATTCCCCCCCCAGCTTAATTACTGTCCAAATAAATGCTGTAATTTTACACCTATGTGATGATATGCATACCCCTCCCCCTTGTGTAGTATTCTTCCTTTTTTTACTTGGCAAAATCATTCTTATGCCTAATTGGTCAACTTAAACATTCCCTTCCCTTCCAAGCATTCACTGACCCTCTAAGGTTAGAATTAATTACTGGGGTTCCTATCTGTGTTCACAGCCCTTTTCTAGTATTCTGTTCATTGTGATGTTATTATTTGATCTGGTATCTAGGTATAGAACAGTGGATTTTTTTTTTTAAGTCAGTAGGTAAGATTTTCTGGATTTACTTTTGCCTTTTGTTTTTTGGGATTTTCTTTGGCCAGGCCTGGAGCTTGAACTCAGGGCCTGGGTACTGTCCCTGAACTCTTTGTTTAAGGTTAGCACTCTTAACACTTGAGCCACCGTTCCACTTCTGGCTTTTTGGAGGTTAATTGGAAATAAGAGTCTCAGACTTTTCTGCCTGGGCTGGCTTCAAACTACAGACCTCAGATATCAACCTCCTGAGTAGCTAGAGCTGCCAGCATCTGGATTTGTATTTACTTTTCTTTCTTTTTCTTTTTTAAGATGGTAGAATATAAGTATTTCTTTTCTTTTCTTTTTTTTTTTTGTCGGTCATGGGGCTTGAACTCTAGGCCTGGGTGCTGTCCCTCAGCTCTTCAGCTCAAGGCTAGTGCTCTACCACTTCAGCCACAGCGCCACTTCCAGTTTTGTGAGTGGTTTATTGGAGATAAGAGTCTCACGGACTTTCCTGCTCAGGCTGGCTTTGAACCTCCATCCTCACATCTCCGCCTCCTGAGTAGCTAGGATTACAGGCATGAGCTACCAGCTTCCGGCTTCCTATTTCACATTCTAAAGACACAAAAAGATTATCTTGGGCTGGAAAGGTGGCTCAGTGGTACAGTGCTTGCCTTGCATGCATGAGGCCGTGGGTTCGATTCCTCAGCACCACATAAGCAGAACAAGACGGATGTGGCTCAAGTGGTAGAGCACTAGCCTTGAGCTGAAGAGCTGAGGGACAGTGCCCAGGCCCAGAGTTCAGGCCCCACGACCGACACACACACACACACACACACACACACACACACACACACACACACACACACACACACACTTTTTACATGGGTTCACACACACACAGAGATTATAGTTAGAAAAACATAAAACATAGCAAAACAAGTCTTCCTCAGTTTTCAGTTACCCATTTTTATTTTCTGAGACCCATCATTTTTTATTTGCTGCTGTTTCTGCTTCTCTTCCTTCTCTTTCTCCATCATCATCATCTCATCATCATCATCGTCGTTGTCGTCGTCGTCATTGTCACCATCATCGTCTTTCTTGAGTGTCCTTCCATGGATATTTTGTGTAACAGTGTGATTGATTTTTACTTGGTTCAATGCAGAATGCTTAACATTGGCTACTAGGATGTACTTTATTTGTTTTAGGTCACCAGCACTCCCCTAGAATTGGATCTCCTGGAAACCACAAATCTCCTTCAAGTGCCTTATCATCTGTCTTACAAAGTATCCCACCAGGGAGGAGACAGAAAAAAATCCCAGCAGCTCTCAAAGAAGTAAGTGTTAAACCACAATATAATACAGCTGAATTATTCATCTTTCATATTATTCATTTTTCTATGGTTAAGAAAGAAGTTATTTCCCATTACTATGAATTTTAATACTGTGAGGGATATGGCTGATGCCTCACAATCTTGTCTTGTCTCCCTGAAGACCTGAGTCATTTAGAAAATGGCTGCTGAAAGGATTTGGTTATAGCATTGAGAGAAAGTAAACAGAAGTTGGGCACACATGGCTTTTTAAAAGCTACTAGACTTATGGGCCACACTGATTATCAGGGTCCCACGGGTTATTACATGAGGGGGTCTTCTCCTAAGGGATGAAGTGCAAAGAATAATTTCAGGCATTTCATTAGCATCACATGGTCTGCACATAATATATAAATTGTCTATCATAAAGTATACAGTTAAATGGCATTTAGAGTATTCACGTTGGGCATATCATCATATCTTTCTAGTTTAGAAGCTTTTTTTAATCTATCCAGTATCCTTCTACTCCCTTATAACCTCTAATCTTTCTATCTCTCTGGCATAGACAATGACTATTCTCAATATATCCTATAAAAGGAATCATATAATATGGGCTAGAGCTGAAGAGCTATAATACTGATGTATATGCTATGACAGTATTTCTGAGGTTCATGTAAGTCTATACCACAGGTTACCATTCAATCCTGAATGAACATTTAGTTCGTTTCTATCTTTTTTTTGGCCAGTCCTGGGGCATGAACTCAGGGTCTGGGTGCTCTCCTTGGGCCTCTTTGTGCTCAAGGCTAGCACTCTACTACTTGAGCCACAGTGCCATTTCTGACTTTATCTGAGTATTTTATTGGAGTAGGAATCTCAGAGATTTTTCTGCCTGGGCTGGCTTTGAGCTGCGATCCTCACATCTCAGCCTCCTGAGTAGTTAGGATTAC
The DNA here is from genome assembly GCF_000151885.1 of Dipodomys ordii. NCBI lineage: Eukaryota > Metazoa > Chordata > Mammalia > Rodentia > Heteromyidae > Dipodomys > Dipodomys ordii. The sequence continues at coordinate 28,667,391 of NW_012267219.1, read as the reverse complement.
AGGCGTGAGCCACTGGTGCCCAACTTGTTTCCATTTTTTGACTATTATAAATGGTACTGCCATAAAAGTTCATACAGATTCATGTATCTTGGGATTATACTTAATAGACTTACATGTTTATATGGCAATTTAACCTTGAGACACTGGGAAGTTGTGTTTTGTTTTACAGTGCTAGGGATTGAACAAAGGCCTCACATACCCTAGTGCTTGCCACTGAGCTCTGCCCCTCTTCATTAATGTTCAAATATTTCTGGAACCCCCTCATTTTATAATTACATGCTGAGCCTCATTCAAAACAGTCTTAAGTACTATTTTGAAAATAATGAAAAATTTAGAGTCAGGTAAAGTTAACATCAATTTTTATTGTTAAGGATTAACAGAGGAATATTCATGGGCACTTACTGTTACTTATTGAGTGGCTGGTAAATTAGTTCTAAAGGCGGAATATAATATTTTGAACAAGAGTTTAACAGTTACATAAGTACACAGTATTCAGTGTAACTAAGCATAATCATCATCGAGTCTACTTCTGTTTTGCTATATAACAAATTAAAACAAAGTTAGTGTCTTAAGATATCATGCGTGTATTATCTCAAGAGTGTAGGCATGTTTTAGCTGTGACTTCCACAGGAATATGAGCTTTAGGCCACTATTGAATGTTATCTGGTGAAGGATCTGTTTCATAACTCATTTAAGTTTTGACATAATTAATTTCCTTGCATTATTAGACTGAGGGCCCTTTGCTGCTTGTTACAATATCAGCAACTTCTCTCATGGGCCTCCCAACATAGCTACAAGAAACTCTATAAAACCAGTGTTTTGGCAAGGTGGCCTCTTACATAATCATGGAGCTGATATACCATTACCTTCACCTTATTCTTTTTGGTAGAAGTGAGTCACAGGTTCTGGCTATGCTCAAGGGGAAGATGTAGTATAATGTGTGACTGTCAGAGGCAAGGATCATGGGAAGCCACTATAGAGTGTGCTCATCACACCACTGATAAGGCAAATCCTGAACTTGATTTCTTTAAATATTCTTACTGAATTTAAGATAAAAACAACTGAATTATCAGATTAGACTCACCGAAAGATTATTTTTTTTTCTTTTTGTTTGTCGTGGGGCCTGAACTCTGGGCCCGCGTGCTGTCCCTCAGCTCTTCAGCTCAAGGCCAGGGCTCTACCACTTGAGCCACAACACCACTTCTGGCTTTTTTCTTTTTGCTTATGTGGTGCTGAGGAATCGAACCCAGGGCCTCAGGCATGCAAGGCAAGCACTGTACCACTGAGCTACCTTCCCAGCCCAAAAGTTTATTTTCTTTTAGCATGAAGACTAAAACATTTTCAGCATTTCATGAAGCAAAGATAAACTTTTAGGCTATAATCTGGAAAGCAAAGATTGATACGTAGTCTTCGCCATTGTTAGAATTTTCAATCAACTCTGACAGTACACATCTGTGATAGGTGGAGGCAGGAGGATCTCAAGTTCTAGGCAAGCTTGAGGTTTATAGTGCAATACTCTAAAACAAAAATTTAGAAAAGTTCTATTTACTATTCTTTTGAATGTTTTTTGAAATACAAAAAATTATTTTAGACACAATGTTGAAGATTTAGGTGATTTTCCCCTAAGAAGAATAGATTATAAATAGTCCTTAAAATTCAGCTTTCGAAAAGCATTCTGTAGGGTTTATGTCATATTTCTTCTACCACATCAGAAAATACAGATGAACCCATAAAAAATACAAGCACAAATGCATGACGGAATTAACAGCTAAAATTCTAGAATTGCTTCCAAAAGACAGAGTTATACTCATGTTTATAGAAGTATTCAAATTATATTACAACAGCCTTTGAAAATATCATTTCATTCTGAAATATTCGATTGCTATAGAACTGCTTTCAATGTCTAATGATTGTGAACAACTGTTGGTCTGAAACCCATTTAACTGTGTCTCTTATCTAGGTATCAGCAAACACAGAAGACTCTTCCATGAGTGGCTACTTGTACAGATCAAAGGGCAATAAAAAAACATGGAAGCATTTGTGGTTTGTCATAAAAAACAAAGTATTATATACCTATGCTGCAAGTGAGGTAAGACATGAAATATAAAGATGAACAATTTAGAGATCTTATATTTATATTGTCTTACTCCCCTTACTGTCCCTTCCCCAAACCTTTTCTGCTCCATCCCTTCCATCTGTTCCCCTTCTCTCCCCTTCCCTCCAAGTGCTGGAGATGAACCCACAGCCAAAGGACTACTAGGGACACACTTTTTCACTGAGATATAACCCTAACCTCCTTTATTGCTTTGCTTTTGGAGTGCTGCGTTTTTTTTTGGGGGGGGGTTTGTTTTTGTTTTTGGTCGGTCTTGGGGCTTGAACTCTGTGCCTGGGCGCTGTCCCTCAGCTCTTCAGCTCAAGGCGAGCGCTCTACCACTTGAGCTACAGCGCCACTTCTGGTTTTCGAGTGGTTTATTGGAGATAAGAGTTTCATGGACTTTCCTGCCCAGGCTGGCTTTCAACCGTGATCCTCAGATCTCAGCCTCCTGAGTAGCTAGGATTACAGGTGTGAGCCACCAGCACCCGGCGGAGCGCTGCCATTTTTAATGAGAACAATCTTACTCTTTACTTAGGGAGTTGTCACTTAATTGTTAGAAATTTCTCGCAGAGCTTCTTATCCTTTCTGCCAAGCTCTCTTGAGTGACATTCTCCAGACTGTCCTCAGATTGTAATAATCCAGCATCAGCATAGATGATATAGGCTTTTGGGTTGTAAAGTTTCTTCTAACTGTGGCTAGATAGCTGATCCCTATGTTCTAACAGCCATGAAAACCTCTAGAGTACAAGCTCCTTACTAGGAGCTAGGCAAATCATTTAGCTGTTTTCTCCACATATAAAATGAAGGCAGTGTAATCACCTACTTTCTCTGACTATAGGGAAAATAATATGAAATAAAATTGTGAACATGTTGAAAGAGGTACAGTATCTGGCAGATGGATGAAGGTGGCTCAACAAATATTGTTGAATAAATAAAAATAACTTGCTAGGATTAACATTTTATATGTGTATATGAGATTAAGTGAATGCTATATATGTCAATATTACAATCTTGAAATGTGTCTCAATCTAAAAGTCCATCTTCATTTGTGTGTTGTTAAATTAGGACGTGGCAGCTTTGGAGAGTCAGCCTTTATTAGGATTCACTGTCAGTCAAGTCAAAGATGAAAATTCAGAGTCTAAAGTATTTCAGTTACTGCACAAAAATATGGTATTTTATGTATTCAAAGCAGATGATGCTCACTCAGCTCAGAAGTAAGTACTGTGGACATATTTTCCTCTTGTACACAAGATTTCAAGTTGTCACGTTAAATTATTGATTGTATTTTTATTGATTGATTGATTGTTGGTTGTGGGGCTTGAACTCAGGGCCTGGGTACTGTCTCTGAGCTTTTGTGCTCAAGACTGATGCTCTACCACTTTGAGCCACAGCTCCATTTAGGGTTGTCTGGTTGAAGCTAGCCCAAGCAGGAAAGGCCATGAGATTCTTATCGCCAGTAACTATTCAGAAAAGTCAGAAGTGGTGCTGAGGCTCGAATGGTAGAGCACTAACCTTGAGCACAGAGACTCAGGGACAGCATCCAGGACCCTTGAGTTCAAGCCCCAGGATGGGCAAAAACAAACAAACAAAAATCTCAAAACTGTCCTGCCCAGGCAGTCTTTGAACTGCCATCCTCAGATCTCCGCCTTCTGAATTACTAGGATTATATGTGTGAGCCACCAGCACCCAGCAAATGATTTTAAAGGGATCTACTTTAAGAAAGGGGACAGCTCAGAATTTAAATAAAAGATCCAAATTAGACAGACAAAACATGTATTATTCAAATACTTCAGAATTGTTTTAAAACTAAGCAAGAATATTTGGAAGAATTTTTGGAGGCAGAGTTGCAAACAGATGGCCTTGTATAAATGTGTCCACACAGGGAGGCCTCACCTCTTCTAGGAGGGTAAGACTCTTCCCTCCATATGTTCTGGGATTTGGCAGTCCACTCATTCGATTGTACCATGGACCATAGGAGTTGAAACAGCTGCTTGCCAACTAACTTTAGGGACAAAGTCAAACATATTAAGAGGCTCCATGCTGCTCTCAGTGATATAGTAAATTTTAGATTGTTAAAAACTGGAATAGTTTCCACAATTGCAAAATTAGGTGTTATGAGGATAAAAGATGCATATTTGTATTTGTGAAATCAACAAAACAGCTCAATTCATCTCTCTTTCATTTTATTTTTACTTTGGCTTATAAAATACACATTGTATTTTATGTCTGATGCTCAGCCCAGCTACTGTGGGTAATGGAACTAATAGTTCTTGCCCAGGCTGGCCTTGAGTTGAAATTACATCTCAATGCTCGATAGGAAATATACTCATTACCTTATGTAACTTTAACCCCTCTGTACACTATTTTTACAATAAAAAAGTATTTTTTAAAAAAAGAAATCACATCTCAAGTCCCAAGGATTCACAAACTTGAGCTGTAACACTTGGCTTATTTTCATTTGTCAGGACAAGGTCCCACTCTAGCCCAAGCTATCCTGGGAATCACTATATAGCCTAGGCTGACTTCAAACTCAAGATCCTCCCCCACTCCCACCACCACCCCAGTACTAGGATTGCCAGTGTACTCAGCCCCTGATGAATATTTTAATATTATGTTATTTTGCTATTTTTTCTGTAAACATTAGCTGAAAATAGTAATTGTTCATTGTTACTGTTAGATATTACCTTTTTTTTTTTTTGGGTCCAGTTGTGGGGCCTGAACTCTGGGCCTGGGCGCTGTCCCTCAGCTCTTCAGCTCAAGGCTAGCGCTCTACCACTTGAACCACAGTGCCACTTCCGGCTTTTTTCTTTTTTGCTTATGTGGTGCTGAGGAATCGAACCCAGGGCCTCAGGCATGCAAGGCAAGCGCTCTACCACTGAGCCACCTTCCCAGCCCTAGATATTACCTTTTAATAAGCATGACTTTTTTTTGCTTGTACCATTAGATTAATACTATAGAAATTCGGGCAGGTAGAATTAAATGTGGTAGAGAAAGCAAACTTGCTCATTTGTAGTTTATAATTTATCCAATTTAAATAGTAAATTTCTCTTCTAGGTTATTAAGAGCATATGAGTTTGATTTTTCATACATGACAGAATATCAAAATGTGTTAATTTTGTTGGGAAATTTTTGAACTTGTAAAAAGACTTGTTTACAACTTAAGCTGTTTATATTCAAAAGTTAAAAGTTTTGAAAACTCTATCCTTGAAACTTGAACTGAATCTGTCATGGGCTACTCGTAATTGATTAGCAATTTCAATGTCAAGTTTTCCTAATTCTCAGGATCTCTTCTGTACAGAATATACTACTGATAAAAATTATATATCAGGAAAGAAAACAATAGGTTTAGAAGCAATTACACAGGAAGGGAGGTGACTACCCCTGTGTCTTCTAATTTAATTGCAGCTGTATACATTGTCAGACAAAGCTTTGAGACTAAAAAATTTTAGAAAGACTTCTGTGAAATTCTGAAATGCATGCAGAACTCTGATCATCTGGGAGTGGACTAAATGTCTGATTCCTTTAAAATACTGGAGCAATTAAATCAGGACTATAAAAACACACAAAGTGTGTTAAGCGTGGCTCCTTCCTCATGCCTTACAGAAGAGACTCATTTTAATAGGTAAAGTTTTGGACTAAATAAAAGGTCACTTCATGTATGCAAACATTCCAATGTGCTGTAGGAAAGATCTTAAGTATGCTGTTAGGGTAATCTGGTCCACAGGCCAAGCTATTACGTATAGTCTCTTCAGATGTATCAATGATTGGGTTGTACAAATCTAACAGATTTTTCTATCAATAGGTGGATAGAAGCATTTCAGGAAGGCACAATATTGTAGCAGTATTGGTTTCATTTCTTCTGTGATTCCAAGGATGTGAATTCATCAGAATGGAGTAAAAGCAATTCAAACATTAATAAAAATGAACTGCCAAGATAAATCTAACCAAACTATTCATCACATTTAAGAAGTTATTTTTTAGGTATATGTAGCTATTTTTTAAAGTTTGTTTTTCATACGTGTTATTTATTAAAATTTTGATGTTTACTTGATGGTCAGAATTATTTTTGACATTCACACTAAATTATAATGTAGTATTTCTTTAGAGACCAGAAAACTTGCCTTGTACTGTATTTTGTTATACTGCCCACACTGCTGTTTTCTCTTTTACATTAGGTGACATTTTCCCTAGTGGTAGAGCTTTGTAAGTAACAATCACAACTCAAGGAGCGAACTTCCATGCAGTGTTTGGTTTAGAAATCATGATTATATCAAATTGCTGGTAAAAAAAAAAATTCATGTCTTTCAATCATAACATTAGATGAATTTTTGCTATCTCTTAGTAGAAAAACACATGGCCATCTGCTACCTCAGTAACTGAAATGAAATTCCAGTAATTTAGCTTAAGTATTTCTACTTTATGAACATCTTTGGGCATGAATTAATGGTATATCATCAAAGCAAAGGGATAGAAATCTGAATTTTTTCCAATTGTAAGAATGGGGATGCTTTTCTTTGCAAAGGGATACATATGATTTTATGGGCTTTTCATTTAGTACATTCTTTTTTTAAAGCTAGTTCAACACAAAAATTATTATATTTTTAATAGCAAAATATGACAGGTTTTATATTACACAATATCCCTTACTATAGTAAGAAACATATCGGTGGTATTAAGACCTAAAAAGAATGTTAATTCCTATAATATTGTGTTTTTAAAAATGAACTGGAATTACCATATCAGAAAAACACAAAATCTAAGCCAGTATTACATTAAATTGTATATTTTTGGAGAGTTTTTTTTTAATCATTCTATGATATGGCCTGCTTAGTAATTAAAATAATTTATTTTTTTAACTGTCTGTACAACTCATTAGAAAAGATTTACAGTGGCTGGGAATGTGATTAGTGGGAGACTGCTTGCCTAGCATGCATGAAACCCTGGGTTCGATTCCTCAGTACCACATACACAGAAAAAGCCAGAAGTGGCGCTGTGGCTCAACTGGTAGAGTGCTAGTGCTGAGCAAAAGATGCTCAGGGACAGTGCCCATACCTGCCCTGAGCTCAAGCCACAGAACTGCATATATATGTAAATATATGCATATACATATATATATATATATATATAGTATTCATTCGGTATACTTTTTGTTTAACATCTGAACAACCTTGTTCACAAAATTGTTGATCAGCAAAAAGATGAAATTTCCACTAGTTAAAGTCCTGATTTTCATAATGTACATTTTGTTGACTGAGATTAAATTATAAATTATCTTAAGAGCAAAGTTATCCATAAAATATTTCATTAAAGTGTACAAAGTTTTTCCTATCTGCTTCTTTATTAAAGATTTCCTAGCCAGGCGCCAGTGGCTTATGCCTGTAATCCTAGCTACTCAGGAGGCTAAGATCTGAGGATAGGGGTTCGAAGCCAGCCCAGGCAGGAAATGCCAAGAGACTCATCTCCAATTAACCACCAGAAAACTGAAAATGGAGCTGTGGTTCAAAGTGGTAGAGCGCTAGCCTTGAGTGAAAGAGCTCAGAGACAGTACTCAGCACCCAGTTCAAGCCCCATGACCATGTGCTCTCAGAAGTCAAGAGAATTACTGAATCCTGAGACCTTGTGGACACTGTTTTCTGCAAACAAATGATCTAGAATTGGCAGCTATAGTTTTTCCTGACCATATCTAGTTTTGGCATCACTGTAAACTGTGCAACCTCACACACAACTCTTAACATACCATCTTTCCAAGTCTTTTCTCTCATACAGGTAAACCAATATTTCTTGGTGCTCACATTACTCAAAATGACATGAATAAATCTTCCATGTTAAAATCTTTGCAGCTTATACTGTACTCTCTTTGGAGGCCAAGATATATCTTTCTATTTCATTGTCTGGCAATTATCACTGTCTCTCATTTAGTAAAACAACAAGTTATTTGGAGATCAGCCCCTTCCTCTTTGGTCTCTCAGCCTATGACTATATTATTTGGCTTATGCCTCAAAAATCTAAGAAATACCTATGAGGCTGCTGTATCTTTTGATACTTTGCTGAATCAAGAAACAGTTCTAAATAAACAACACACACATACAAACAGAAGACAAAGCTAGTACAAATGTTCAGAAATTCATGTTTGGCTGATTGTATTAACTGTTTACTTAGCTCTGGGAGAGTTTTTAACAAGCTTGGGTGCCCATGGCTCACGCCTATAATCCCAGCTACTCAGGAGGCTGAGATCTGAGGATCTCGGTTTGAAGCCAGACAGGATAGGAAAGGCTGAGAGACTCTTAGTTTCAATTAACCACCAGAAAACCAGTAGTACTGTGGCTCAAGTGGTAGAGTACTCATCCTGAGCTGAAGAGCTCAGGGCCAACACCTGGGCCCAGAGTTCAAGCTCCACAACTGGCAGGCACAGGCACAGGCACGTACACACACACACACACACACACACACACCACTCTCTCTATCTCTCTCTCCTCTCTCTCTCTCTCAGGGCCAACGACTGGGCCCAGAGTTCAAGCTCCACAACCGGCACGTGCACGCTCAATCTTCCTGCCTCAGACTTTTTAATGCTGGGATTATCAGATCTGTGCCATCACATCCAGCCCTGGCACAAAGCTTTCAACAAACATCACTTCACAGCTATTGACAGCTAACATGTTAAAGGAAAAAATAATAGTGACTGTAGTCCATAAATGGATCTATTACACAGGTACATGTGCTGCCCGAACATTTCTTCAGGCATCTCCTTCTATTTGTAAAGAGAGAGAAGAGCAACTAAAAAGCTAAGAAGGATGCTGAAATTAACCTAGACAAGGGATGTTAGGCTGAATGAGGGTAAGGACAGCATTGTTAGTGAGTGGCCCTAACCAGTGCACCTCCTGTATCTGCAGCAGTCGGGAATGCGGAGAATGCCTCCCCTAAGTCCTAAGAAAATGAGAATAATTTGTTTTCTCATCATCCCACATTTTTGAACCTTTTTCCAACCTCTTCTCCAGTTTTTGAATGTATTTACTGTCCTTTGGCTGCTCCAAATACTTCTCTTTTCCAGCCTGATTCTTTGAGTTTGAAGTTATATCTATTTAAATATAGTCATCACATCAGACTTCTTCATAGTAGGCTGTCAGCATACTACTATTAACTGGAGAAGACAGCTTTATAATTTTACTAGCCAAGTATATGTTTTAAAATTTGTCAGTAGGGTATCTGGAAATGAGAAAAGCTTCATATTTGGAAATTTAGTTACAATATTGAAATATTATGGTGTATACAATATGTCTTGGAGTGTGCATCCGTTGTGCTCAGCTTTAGACTAGTTTGAGATCCATTGCAGTTAAGTATAATCACCATGCTCTCCCAGAGGGTGAGTCCAATTTGTCCTGTTATATTCTACACTTGAAGATAGGTATTGAATTTTAATATATCACTTTCTCCTGTGACACTAAGAGAAAATTATTTGTTCAGTTCAATCACTAGAATAAAGCAAGGACAGACTCTCCTTTTGTGTTTGAGACAGTGTCTCTCAATCTTTCACATTATAGGCACAGGCACAGGCATCACCATAACTGGCTTAAGGACAGGACTCTTAATCTACAATGTGGTCCCCAAATCCCTTATTCTAGTTCAAGTCTTAGACCTATTCTCTCCATTGTCCTACAAATCCCTGTTTACAGACCACATTTCCAATAGCTGTGAATATCCAGGTGAGTGTTCAAGCAGTTTGAATTTCATATGACATCCAACTTATTCTTTACCTATTCAATTCTGTTTTCTTATGAAATATAGACTCCATAAAAGTTCCAAAATCTGCTTCTAAGCCTCAGCAATAATTTTGTAATATTCTAGTATCCTTTCCTTTGTCATTGCCCTGCTGCAAGTCCTTGTTACGCTATTACTTTTCTTCTGGGCTAGGGGTGTAGGACAGTGGCAAACAGTTGTCTAGCATACAGGCTACACAAATTTCAATGCCTTCTTATGGTCCATTTTAAACAGTTAGAGTTCACTTCCAAAAGCATGATTCTAATGTAATTTAATCTTTACTCTTAAGTTTTCAGTGACATTCACTGTGGCTTAGCATGAAACAATTCCTCTGGTCAAACATAGATTTTATCTAACCCTACCCTAACCTTTCTGTGTTCACAGTTTTTGATTTTTCATTCATCAACTTCAGCCCCATCTTTGTCTGCTTATCTCACATTTCTTTTTTTGTTTGTTTGTTTGTTGTTTTTTTGGTTTTTTTGCCAGTCATGGGGCCTGAACTCTGGGCCCGGGCACTGTCCCTCAGCTCTTCAGCTCAAGGCAAGAGCTCTACCACTTGAGCCACAGCGCCGCTCCCTGCTTTTTCTTTTTATTTATTTTTTTCTTTTTATTTATTTTATTTTATTTGTGAGAGGGGTTACAATTACATGGGCAGGATAATGCCCAAGCATTGCAGCCTCCTCCTTTGTTTACCCTTCACATCCCTTCCCAGCCTCCCCCCTCCCCCCCATCCCAATCCTTCTCCTACTCCCTGCTTTTTCTGCTTATGTGGTGCTGAGGAATTGAACCCAGGGCCTCATGCATGCAAGGCAAGCACTCTACCACTGAGCCACCTTCCCAGCCCTATCTCACATTTCTTTACAACAGATGATCTTAATCTTTTTCTCCTTGTTCCTTCAGACTAGATCCAGTCTTTCCTTTTTTTTTTTGTCGGTCATGGGGCTTGAACTGTGGGCACTGTCCCTGCGCTCTTCAGCTCAAGACGAGCACTCTACTGCTTGAGCCACAGAGCCACTTTGGTTTTCTAGTGCTTTATTGGAGATAAGAGTCTCACGGACTTTCTTGCCCGGGCTGGCTTTGAACCGAGATCCTCAGATCCCAGCCTTCTGAGTAGCTAGGATCACAGGTGTGAGCCACCGGTGCCTGGATTCCTTTTTTTTTTTTTAAGTCCAAGACTGGAACTTGAACTCTGTACTTGATACTATTGCTCAATGGCTAGCTTTCTACCAACTGGGCCATGCCTCTCTTTCCTATGTCCTATAGTCTTTACTTCATTAACATCACATTCTGTTCCTTAAAACAACTTCTCTTGTTCATTTATGATTCCCTTGTTACACCTGGCACAGTGCCTGAAATGAGCACTCAGTATTTGCTGACTTAAATGCCTTCCTATAGATTCCTAAGAAATGCTGCCACTACACACACACCATCTGGAGTTACCACTTTTAATGTCATTTTCTACAGGAATGTTATCTGTGACTTTTTTTCCTATAAGAGGAGTTTCTACTAGATTTTTTTTAATGTTGAGTTTTAAAGAGCTTAACTGTCAAATTCTTTTTTCTTTGGGGCGGGGTAAGGAATGAAGGAAAGACAAGTTTGCCTTCCATAGAAACTGTTTATACATGTAACAGTACTGCTTTTTAAAAGACAATGTATTACTATAAACACTAACAGTTTGTATCTTGTCTATGTAAAGATATAGATCATTTATAATTAAAATTAGTGTTGTATATAGTGTTAATATGTATATTTCTACAAAATAAATTGACTCATATCTACTGCTGGTGTGCTGGCATCTCCTAAGCCATTCCTTTTCTTAGAAGAGTGACACATTGCCGGGCGCTGGTGGCTCACGCCTGTAATCCTAGCTACTCAGGAGGCTGAGATCTGAGGATCTCGGTTCAAAGCCAGCCCGGGCAGGAAAGACTG
>NW_012267219.1:28602954-28652941 GCF_000151885.1 Dipodomys ordii | reverse complement strand
TCCGCCTCAGCGCCCGCGGCGCGCGCGGCGGTCCGCGGCGGCTCCCCTCGCAGCTGCGTCCGCCCGGGTGTTTCTGCCCTAGCCGATCCCGGCGAGTTCCGTCGGGGGAAATGACAGGCGTGGTTGGCCTGCCGCGAGCAGGTCAGCCTGGAAAGTAACTGCAGCGACCGGACCAAAGACCCGGGATGAAGGCCGGGGGCTCGGGGGCCCCTGCAAGGACGCCCTCGACGCTGAGGGCCCCGGTTTCCAAGAGCGGGTGGTGCCCGTGGCTCCTGCAAACACCTGGTCTGTATGCCTGCCTGGCACCTCGGAAAGTTCTCCGTCAGTTCACCTCAAACGCTGTATAAAGTGGTGGTGGTTGTTTTAAGGCAAAAAAGCCTCGGGGTTATTAAAAATTGCAATTTGGAGGACACAGGTTGGGGCAGCTTGAATGAGCATCGGGAGTCTCTCCCCAGACTACCCATTGAATGTAGCCTAGAAGAGGGGCTCAGGGACCTACTGAAGATAAAAACAAACGTCAAGCAGTGCCGTGCCTGGGGCTAGAACTCAGGTCCTGGGCGCTGTTCCTTAGCTGTGTCACTTAAAGCTGATACTGTACTTCTTGAGCCACAGCGCCACCTCTGGCCCTTTGGTGGTTAATTGTAAATAGAGTCATGCAGGGAATTTCCGTCCCCTCCCCTAGTGGTTTCGAACTATGATCTTAGCTTTCTTTCGGTCTCCTGTGTATCTAGTATTAGAGGCATGAACCACCAACACCTTGGACAGAATCCAGTAACTTTTCCGTGTGCATTTGGAATCTCCACGTGCAGTGTAATTTTCCAGTAAGTAGTTCTGGTCATTCCACAGGCCTGTGGTCAGTGAATGTGACAAGAGGTCATATACTCAGGCCACAATTTCAGACCTGTGTCCTCTTTGCCCTGCAAGTTTTATATTGCTTTCAATGTCATTAAAGAAAAGAAAAAAAAAGTTTGTAGCACTAAATGGAACTAATCTCATCACTCAGTATTACACTACATTCTTTGAGAAAGGGTTTTCGTATATACCTTCATCAGTGGCCCCAAATATTCCTGCAATATCTACAGTGTGTCTGCCACACAACAAGTTAAACTCCTACGCAGGTCTGCTAATGAATCCTAATTGACAACCTCCTATATAACACACAATACGTTCACTTGGAAATACTGGGTAAAAAAGGACTTGAACTGAGTCTCGTTGGTCAGCTAGAATTTAAGTGAGGGAGAAGATCAAAATGCTATACTGAGGAATATAATAATCCTTTTGTATTTGAGATTTTGCTTTCTATTGATTTCAGTTCCAGAAATTTCTTAAATTTGACTCCCAGGACTGGATGCAGATATTTTGAACTTCTTGAAATTTAGTGTATAACACTGTTGTAAATGAATGTGAACTTGTGTTTTTCTGCAGTTACATTTAAATTCTTTTGTAATCATATGTTTCAGCATAAAGTCATATGATGAATAAAACTTTATTTCTTGGTTTTCTTTGTATGTAGTTTGTCATAAGTATTGTCATTATTAAAAATCCCCTACGCATGATTTTACTATAATTATTTAGTTTAGATAGTCCTTCTGTTTAGTGCATTTCCATAGTTTTATTCTCTTTAATATGTTTATTTTTATTATAAGGAATGTACAAAGGGCAGTTATATAAGTCAGGTAAAGAGTACATTTCTTTTTTGACAACATCAACCCATCCCTTACACTCTGTTTTCCCCTCCCATCCCCACCCACAAATTGTTTAGTTCATTTTCAACATAGTGTAGTTTTCTGTGCTTGCCCCTACCCTACCCAAGATTTATAAACAAGACAAAAAGAAAAGAAAATGAAAACAGCAACAACAACCAAAAAACCTTGTTTCCATTTCCTGGAGTTCTTTTTGATAAATATTATTTTGTATAATCAGAAGCACGATGGCATTGCATCTTTGTATTCCCTTCCTAAGAGTATCCTTCTTTGGTCTCACTGTGTGTGAATGTCTAGAATCCTATATAATTTATCATGTCCTAATCAGTCATGAGGCTTGAACTCTGTGCCTGGGCACTGTCCCTCAGCTCTTGAGCTCAAGGCAAGCACTCTACCACTTGAGGCACAGTGCCACTTCCAGTTTACTGATGGTTTATTGGAGATAAAAGTCTCATGGATTTTCCTGCCTGGGCTGGCTTTAAACTGTGATCCTCAGATCTTAGCCTTCTGAGTAGCTAGGATTACAGGTGTGAGCCACCAGCACCGGGCTTGTCCCAGTGTATTTTAAAATCTAGCTTTCACATGAGAGAAAATATGCCTTTTTGTCTCTGAGCTTGGCTTACCTCACTTTACATGATTTGTTCTAGGTCTAGCCATTTCTCTGCAAATGACATGATATCATTCCTATTAAAAATTCCGTTGTGTATAAGTACCACATTTTTTTGGATCCACTCATCTATTATAGGGCATCTGGACTGTTTCTACAACGTGTTTTTATTCTTATAAATGTTATAGAGACCTTTTTTTTTTTTAATGCACAAATACCTGTTCTCAAGGGGAAAAAAATGGAAAGGAAGCCTCTTTTCTAGCTCGCTAGATGGCTTGCTTCCTCACTTCCTTCAAGTATATACTAGACTGCACCTTTTCAGGAAGACCATCTGACCTCTTATTAAAAACTGAAAGTTAGCTCCTTTCCCAGCACTTTCTGTCCCTAGTCTCTGATCTATTTTTTTCCATCCTACTTTTCACCATTTGCAGTTGCTGTCATTGGAATATAGTCTGCCACACCAAAATTCTCCATTGTAGCTTTGTTAGGCAGCAACACATAGTGGGAAGTGTTTAAGTTATGGGGCAAAGCCTTAATGACTAAACTTAGCTCTTTTTTTTTTTTTTTTTGGCCAGTCTTTGGGCTCGAATTCGAGGTCTGGCCTGAGCACTGTCCTTGGGCTTCTTTTGCTCTAGGCTAGCCCTCTACTACTTGAGCCACAGCACCATTTCTGGCCCTTTCTGTTTATGTGGTACTGAGCACAAGTTGTTACAAAGTAGAGTTGCACCCTGTGCTTTGTATCTCCTTCACTGTCCTTTCCTTCTGCTACTCTTGCTCATGCTCCTCCCATGTTATGTAGTATGAGACCTTTACAGCAGGTGCTGTACAACTTGAACTAAACCTCAGCACTCTTTATAAATAATCATAATAAGGTGCTGGGAAGGTGGCTCAGTGGTAGAGGGCTTGCCTTGCATGCATGAGGCTCTGGGTTCAATTCCTCAGCACCATATAAGCAGGGAAAAACTGTGCTGTGGCTCAAGTGGCAGAGCGCTAGCCTTGAGCTGAAGAGCTGAGGGACAGCGCCCAGGCCCAGAGTTCAGGCCTCATAAGCGGACCCTCCCCCCCAAAAAAAATCATAATAAATAGGAACAAGCTATGGTGTTGATGTTGTATGTTTTACTCATTTCTTTGTTTTCATTTTCACCTACCAACGTGTGTACTTCACAAAGGGAAAGCGTGTTTGTTTTAGTATTCCCTCCTATAAGTCCAGACCTAGAAAAGATCCTGTAATAAAGCAGGCACTCAACAGTTTTAAGAATATAGAATACATTTTTCGGTAGTAAGTATGAGCATTTTTGTTTTGTTTGGAAACAGGTCTCACTGTGGAGGTACCTCTGGCTGGCCTCAGAACGTTTTTAAGACATTTATGAACATTTTGATAGACACTGGAAAATTACTTTTCTAGGAAAAGTAATAGAATAGATTTAGCTTTCTACCAGCAGGCTGTAGAGAATGCTTGGTTTGTTTCATGTTTGGTACTATATTTACTCTTAGATAATATTGATCTAGTTATTCCATGGTACTCATGCTATAGAGAAAAGCCATTTGCAAAGATTGGGAAGAATGAAACAACATGATAAATTTAAGGAATTAGGCATGGTTTATATACCTAGAATATAAGGATGAACAAATGGCAGCTGAATCTTTTTATAGGTCAAGGAAGGCTCTGAAGAATATCAGGAAGAGAAGTAACATTAAATCCATATACTATAGCAATGTGCCTGCAAAGTATTAACATTGCAACTAGTGAACTATTGAATTTTGAATTCAAGAAACTTGGAAAGTAGACTGGTTATATAGTTTGGCTGTCCTAAGTGAGAGAAAATCTTTCTTTCTTTCTTTTTCTTTTTTTGGTTGTGGGGCTTGGATTCAGGGCGTGGGTGTAGCTACTTCTGAGCTCTTTCACTCAGGGCTAGTGCTCTATCAATTTGAGCCATAGCACCATTTCTGGTTTTCTGGTAGTTAATTGGAGGTGAGTCTCCTGACTTTCCTGCCTACCTTGGCTTTAAACTGTGATCCTCACATTTCAGCCTCCTGAATAGCTGGTTTACAGGAGTAAACTGGTGCCCAGCTAAAACTGTCTTTTTCTTAAAAAGTTCCTGCTTTGGTCTGGTCATTTTGCTCTTGTTAAGGAAAAGAGGAACACCTTTGAGATAAAGAAGGATCTTTTTTTTTTCCGCCTGTTGGTCGTGGGGTTTGAACTCTGGGCCTAGGCACTGTCCCTGTGCTCTTCTGTTCAAGGCGAGCACTCTACCTCTTGACCCATAGCTCCACTTCTAGTTTTCTAGTGGTTTATTGGAGATAAGAGCCTCATGGACTTTCTTGCCTGGGCTGGCTTTTAACCGTGACCCTGAGATCTTAGCCTCCTGAGTAGCTAGGATTACAGGCGTGAGCCACCGGCGCCCAGCTAGAAGGATCTTTTGAAATGTAAGGTTTTGTCTTAAAGTGGTTTCTTTTTGGAGATGAACTTACTGCACAGGTCAAACTATTCAAGAAATAGCAGAGGTGAGAGTATATTTCAAGGTTACTTGTATACTGTTACTCTTATTCCAAAGTCACCTAAAATAAATGTTTTACCCTTAGCTGATGATGAGCTCAACCAATCTGAGCAGAGGGGCAGGGCCTGCTGACTTAGGGATAAATAGGGGAGCAGACTGCTTGTTTCCTTGTTTGCTTGCCAGATTTTTGGCTGATGGCATACCCTTTTGGATAAGTAAATTTTGCCTTGCTAAGACAATTCTTTGTCTATTGTTGTAACTCCAGTGGTTCTTGGAGAGCATATTTATAACATAAGGAACACATTACCCATATTGATGTCAGAAAAGGAACAGCACTCACTGTAAAAGTCCTCAGTGAATATTGGCGATACTGACACCATTGACAGTGAATCCTGACAATAAATCTCAATGGGAAAGTTTTTGTTATTGTTTCTTTTTCATAGCTGTTAGGAATTAAGCCCAGGGCCACCTCCGTGTCAGGCAAGCCCTTTAATATTGAGCTACATCCTGTAGAATCATTTCAGAATTTTAATAAAGCAATTACTTTAGGTAAGATTTCTTTTTTTTTTTTTTTGATACAGGGTTTCATGTCCATGCCTAGAACTCACTATGTAGCCCAGATTGACCAAACATCTACTGCTTCTGCCCTTCTGCCTCAGATAATTACCTAATTAATTTCCTTCCTTCCTCCCACTTTCCCTCCCTCCCTCCTTCCTTCGTTCCCTCTCTTCCTTCCTTCCTTCCTTCCTTCCTTCCTTCCTTCCTTCCTCTCTCTCTCTCTCTCTTTGTCTGTCTGTCTGTCTGTCTGTCCGTCTGTCTGTCTATCTGTCTCTTCCCCTTCCCTCTCCTTTTCTCTAGCAGGTCTGAATCTCCTGAGTCATTAGGATTACAGCTGTGAGCCACTGGCATAGGGCTTGTTTAATTGACATTTTCAGGGTATACAGAGCAGAATAGTTTCATAAACTTCACCAGCTGACAGCGTTTGACAGTTTATGACCAATGTGTTTCTGTCTATTCCCTTTTACCACTTCCTACTCTAACTGCTGTTGTTTTCAAGAAAGTCATCATAAGCCAGGTATTGGTGGTTCATACATGTAATCCTAGTTACTCAGGAGACTGAGCTATGTGGTTCGAAGCCAACTCAGGCAGAAAAGTCCCCATGAGATTCTTATCTCTAATTAACAACTCTAAAAACCAGAAGTGGAGCTGTGGCCCAAAGGTATAGTGCTAGTGCTAGTGCGTGTGTGCGTGCATGCGTGCGTGCGTGCGTGCGTGCGTGCGTGCGTGTGTGTGTGTGTGTGTGTGTGTTGCTAGCAAAAAGAGCACAGGAACGGTGCCTGGGCCCAAGTTCAAGCTCCATAAATTTACCTTCAAATACTCTAATAAATACTTTTAATGTATGTAATTGTAAAAAGCCACATTTTTATCTTTCACAGGACATTTTAACAAATAGATCATGGCCACCATAGAAGAAATTGCACATCAGATTATTGAACAACAGATGGGTGAGGTATGTTTACTTTATATTTCATTTGCTGACCTATCAAACTTCTGTTACTTGTGCTAAACATGCATGCTAGCCACTGCAGGTGCAACAGAAAGCTATCCCTAGCCTTCACATGCTTTTTATGTAGTGAGAGCTAATTAAATAATCAATTAAAATAGAATATGTGATTATTAATAGTATTGGATGCTAGTGTGCAAAGAAAAAAAGAGCTATAATAGAGTTAGGACTGACCAAGGAATGTTTTTTGAAGGGGATGAAATGTTTTTGAAGGTCAGTCTTGATACTTCATTTCATACAGGTAAGTTTGTTTTAAAAATGATTATGTCGGGCTGGGAAGATGGCTCAGTGGTAGAGTGCTTGCCTTGCATGCCTGAGGCCCTGGGTTCGATTCCTCAGCACCACATAAGCAAAATGAAAAAAGCCAGAAGTGGCGCTGTGGCTCAAGTGGTAGAGCGCTAGCCTTGAGCTGAAGAGCTGAGGGACAGCGCCAGGCCCCACAACCGGACCCAAAAAAAAAAAAAGATTGTGTCCTACTCTTTAGCAAAAGATATCTATGCTAGGATGTATTTTATTATTGTTGTAGTTGTTTCTATTCACAGTTTTTGGCTTGTTAACCCCACAGTTGATATTATTTTTTAACTGAGTAGAATAATGAATTGGGAACATGTTAGGACTCAAAAAACTGTTTGCTATTGTAACCTTTGACTATTTGTGTCCTTCCTAGAGGAGAAAGGCTTTGCTATAAGACAGCACCCAATAAAATCTAGTCTGTAGTCTCAGTACTAGCCTAAGAGGTGATATAGTATGACTGGCCTTGTCTCCAGTGAAGGTGGTCCAAAGTAACCAAGTCATAGCCAATTGTCCCAAAATCTGTCCTTAATTATAACTGATATAGAGACAAGGGTAGATAGGTTAAAAAGAGAAAACAAATGATTTTTTTACAGTGCAGTTAAATTATGCCATAACCATACTACAATATTACATAATACTGATGTTGATGAGATTTAACTACTTCATAAAGGTTGTATGCTAATGTTAATATTGATAATAAAATATATTCTAAAATTATACTAAAGCCTCCATGTGACGTAGTGCTTACTAAAAAATGACTGACTTGGGCTGGGAAGGTGGCTCAGTGGTAGAGCGCTTGCCTTGCATGCCTGAGGCCCTGAGTTCGATTCCTCAGCACCACATAAGCAAAAAGAAAAAAGCCGGAAGTGGCGCTGTGGCTCAAGTGGTAGAGCGCTAGCCTTGAGCTGAAGAGCTGAGGGACAGCGTCCAGGCCCAGAGTTCAGGCCCCACCGACCGGACCCCCCCACCAAAAAAAAAAAAATATATATATATATATATATATATATATAAAATAAATACATTTTGCTGGTCTTATTTCTATCTAATTTCTCAAGTCAGTCTTATCTGTATTTTTGTTTTGGACAGGGTCTTAACCATGTAGCCCAGACAGGTCTCAAACTCATGTTTCTCCTGCCTCTGCCCCTTGGGTGCTAGAATTACAGGCATATGCTACCAAGTCAGTCATTTTTTTTTTTTTTGGGTCCGGTCGTGGGGCCCGAACTCTGGGCCTGGGCACTGTCCCTCAGCTCTTCAGCTCAAGGCTAGCGCTCTACCACTTGAGCCACAGCGCCACTTCTGGCTTTTTTCTTTTTGCTTATGTGGTGCTGAGGAATCGAACCCAGGGCCTCATGCATGCAAGGCAAGCACTCTACCACAGAGCCACCTTCCCAGCCCTATAAAAACGTTTATAATGACTTCATAAGACACATTTATTGTTTTTTCATATCTATCCCTAGTCCACACTGGCTTCTCCAAACTTAGAGGTATTTCTGTTAGTACAAGGGCTGTATCTGGTCTATAAATGCTACAATAAATAGAAATACCCTGACAGATTTATTTTGTTGCAAAGGGGCCATATTCTAACATTAAGGAACTATGAAACTATGATATGATAGAAGTTTCTAGATTTTTTTATTTAAGAGACAAGGTCTTGCTATATAGCTAATGCTAGCCTTAAACTGGAAATCCTTTTACCTTAGAATTTTTTTTCAGGTTCCAGAGTTTGAACTCAGGGCTTTCCTCACACTTGCTTGGTTTCCTTGATAGGCTGTCATTTTATTACTTGCCTCTAACCTGGTGCTTTTTTTTTAACTGATTTATTATTATTAAGTATTTGAATTCCATAAGTCAAGTTATGAGTACAATACATAAGTGTCACTCCTTCCATTATTCTTCCCCAGTTCCCCTCAACCCTTCCCCACTAGTTGCGTAGTTCAACTTTCATAATGTAATGACTGCATTTACTCACCATTCTTCCCTCCATTCCTGTGCCACCATCTCAGTACTCTCCTTCTCCCAAACCTTGTTCCACTTCCTGATATATATATATATATATATATTATTAAACAGTTTGTTTCTTGTTCAAAGGATGTTGGACTCTTCCTCTTTTGTCAGTTTGTACATATGTATTATCATCTGTGTTTATGTTTTAGTCCTTCTAACTTTCACATAAGAGGGATAGTATGTGCATTTGTCTCTCTGAGCCTGACTTACTTAACGTATTTTGTTGTAGGTCCATCTATTTCCCTACAAATTACATAATATTATTTCCGATAGGTGAATAAAGTTCTATTGTATTTATGTACCACATTTTCTTGATTTACTCATCTGTTGTAAGGTATCTGGGCTGTTTCTGTAAACTAGGCTATTGTGAGTACTACAACAATGAATGTGGATATGCAGTTGTCTTTACTCTATCCTGATTTGTAATATTTTGGGTAGAAGCCCCAACCTGCCCTTTTGCTGTTATTTTGGAGATGGAATCTCATGAAAATTTCTGTCTGAACAGGCTTTGAACCATGGTCTTCCAGAAATTTTCCATCTGAGTAGCTAGGATTGTAGATATGAACCACTTGTACCATGCATTGACTCAGCCTTTTGTGTTATGAGATTACAAACTTGTGTCACCATGCCCAGCTTTAACAGTATTTTTCTAAATAATACCAAAACATTATTTCCCTTTCTCCTGTTGGTCCACACGAGCTATATGATATGATGATACTATAATTTGAAATGTATCAACATTTAAAAGGTATACATAAGTCAGACACTGGTGGCTCCTGTTTATAATCCTGGCTAGCTATCAAGAGGCTGAGATTTGAGAATCACCATTCAGATCCAGCCTATGCAGGCAAACCTATGAGACTTTTTCTCCAAGTAACTAGCAAAAAGCTGGCAGTGGAGGCCCAAATAGTAGAGCTAAAACCATGAACAAAGAAGCCAAGTGAGAGCTCGAAGCGGAGTTCAAGCCCCAGTGCAGGCCAAAAAGAAAAAAAGTGTGCATAATTCAATGAACCATGTTTCTTAATTGTCAACGCATGGTATTACAAAATCATACATGAGTAAAGGATCCATTCAAATTGCAGAAGAGAGCAATGGATTTTAAGATAGCTTCTGATTCCACATTGCAATTAACCTTTGAAAAGCTACAACTTGTCAAGTTTTCTCATAGTATCAAAGAACAATTTCCATAATTTGAAAAGTCATTTAAAATACCCTGCTTCCTTTCGCACAATAAATGTGAGGCCAGATTTTCTTTATAAATTTTAACTAAAACAATATATCCTAACATATTGAAAGAAGAAGCAGATATGAAATTCTAACCTCTTCTAAATTAAACACTAAAATAATTTGCAAAGTGGTAGCATATCACCATTCATTCAACTAAATTTTTTGTTTGGAAATAAACTTTTATTTTCCTTGAAAATGTTATTTTTGGGGGGAGGGTGGTGTGGTGATTCACCCTTGAAAATGTTATTTTTGGGGGGAGGGTGGTGTGGTGATTCACACCTGTAATCCAAGATACTTGGGAGAAAGGAGATTGCAGTTTTAAGGCCAGCTCAGCCAATAAAGTTAGCAAAACACTGTCTCAAAAACAAAAACAGGAGTGGCGCTATGGCTCAAATGGTAGAGTGCTTGCCTTGAGCTGAAGAGCCAAGAGACAGAGCCCAGGCCCAGAGTTCAAGCCTCATGACAAAAAAAAACAAAAAACAAAAAAACAACAAAACAAAACTTTAGTCTGGGGGTAGTGGTACATATATGTAATCCCAGCTACTGGGAGGGCAGAGAAAATTGTGAGAACATAACTGGAAAAATAATCTAAAACAAAAAGGGAGAGGAACATTGTTTTAGGCACTTTTCTAGCAACCATGAGGCCCTGATTGTCCAATATTGCAAAAAAGCAAAAAGTATCCTTAGTGAGCTGCTATTTAATGAATTAAGTATTTTTTAAAATTCCTCTTTGAAAATATTAGCATATTTGTAATAGTTACTGTAACCCACATAAACAAAAAAACTTTCATACCCTCAGTAAATTTTTACAGTGTAAAAAGGTCCTGTGACCTGAGAACTGTCTACAAAACTTACTTCTTTATTAGAGAATGCTTTAAGTATTGTGTT
The DNA here is from genome assembly GCF_000151885.1 of Dipodomys ordii. Classification (NCBI taxonomy): domain Eukaryota; kingdom Metazoa; phylum Chordata; class Mammalia; order Rodentia; family Heteromyidae; genus Dipodomys; species Dipodomys ordii. Next base: position 28,642,156 of record NW_012267219.1, on the reverse strand, counting down.
TTCAAAAAATATCTCAAATTTAATGCTTTTCAATTCCCACATAGCTACCACCCTATTCCCAGCCATTATCTGTGTGTGTGTGTGTGTGTGTGAGAGAGAGAGAGAGAGAGAGTGAATGAGTTATAAAAGACCTTGCCACTTCCTGTTCCAACTCCCCCACTGTCCTTCCATTTCAGCAGTAGAAATCCAGACTTGTGTGGTGCCCTTGAAGTATCAGACAGTCTGGCCCTGCTATTGCTTAGATCCCATCTTCCACTATAATCCCTGTCTTCTGTTTTACTCATGTACTAGACAAAAACTATCTCCATATGTGATTTTCCCTCAGGATGCATTCTTTCTCTACTTACTTTGTTTTGATTTTCTCCACAGCATTTAGAATACCTACAGCATAACTATTTGATTATTTTATGTCTCTCCCCACTAAAATAAAAGCTTTAGGAGACCAAAGATTTTGTAGTGTTTACTGCTGTGTCCCAGGAACCAAAACAACAAATTTGTTTGTCTGAATAAAAGGTGAAACAGAAAAGGAAAGAACAATTAAAACAGAGTTCAAATAGTGTTACCATTGCACTTTTTTTTTTTTTTTGTCATGGGGCTTGAACTCGGGGCCTGGGCGCTGTCCCTCAGCTCTTTAGCTCAAGGCTAGCTCTCTACCACTTGAGCTGCAGCACCACTTCCGGCTTTTTTTTTGTCTTTGTTCTTCTATTTTTCTCTTTCTTTTTTTTAATTGTGAAAATACCATACAATTTCGGCTTTTTCTGCATATGTGGTGCTGAGGAATTGAACCCAAGAACTCATACATGCAAGGCAACACTCTACCACTGAGCCACCTTCCCAGCCCTCCATTGCACCTTTTGTTTGCACATTTATTCCTATCAAACAGAATTTCATGGAAGTAAAATTGCCAGGTTAAAAGGTATGTGTAACTGATGGCAGTTTGTCTGAAGATGTCAGAAAAGAAGAACAAAGATTGAGTTGTTTATTACTAATGTGACATGACTGTGTTAGATTGTTACAGAACAGCAAACTGGGCAGAAAATCCAGATTGTGACAGCACTTGATCATAATACCCAGGGCAAGCAGTTCATTCTGACCAACCATGACGGTTCTGCTCCAAGCAAGGTCATTCTGGCCAGGCAGGATGCTACTCCTGGAAAAGTCTTCCTCACAGCTCCAGATGCAGGAGGTGTCAACCAGTTGTTTTTTACAACTCCTGATCTGTCTACACCTCAACTTCAGGTAAATAACTATAGAAACGTCTTTTTCCTTTGTGCTTGCAAAAAAAAATATTAAAAAGTGTGACCTAAGTCATGCCATTAAGACTTTATACATATCCATTTTCAGTAGAAAAAGTAATTGTAAAGGAGTCTGTGCAGGCTGCCCTTTCGTATAAGCTGGTGTCCTTCTTATCCTCACAACAGTGTATTTTGAGGGATTCTTTGTTTTGATAGTAAGATCCACTCTGGTTAATTTGGCCTGGAAGGGATTTACTGAAGGCTGTAGAAAGCTCTGGGCCAGGTTCCCAAGAATAACTGTTAAGTCTGCTGTAAAACTTCACAGTTGGGAAACTGTCAAATCAAGAGCAGCTTCTATAGCTGCAGGTTTTAGAATCAACGTACTGTGCCATGTGTAGGAAGCTACCAAATCAAGAATTTAGAATCATATCTGCCAACTCTAGCAATGTGCCTCCTCTATTGTCATCTTCACCTTCATTAATATAGCTGTCAGTCTACCTTGGTTGGCTCTACATTGGAACTTAGCATATAGATCAACACTACCTCTATTTAACTTTTTCTAGAATGCACAACAGTGCTTTATTTTTGTATACCAGATACCATGGCTATATAGATATTTTTACTGCCAGCTACTGTAATTGAATATATATGTGTGTGTGTATATGTATATATATATATATATATGTGTGTGTGTATATATATATATATATATATATAAAATACCTTATAAGTTTGCCTACCGAGAAGTTTTGGGGGGGTTCCATGTTTGGGAACTGTTTGGTGACATTTCCCTGGTCTAAGAAGATGTAGTTTCTGGTCTAATGATCTTAGGATGTGACCACGACCTCTAACCTTTCCATGTCTCCTCTATTCTTAAGAATAATAGTAAGCAAACGATTAGCATCAGTTTCATTGGTAAGCTAGTAAGAAAAGGAGCAATACATACATTGATAAAAATGTTTTTTAAGTGATAATTTAGGAAAGAATGAGGCTATATATTATGTAGTAAGGGGAAAGTCATTTAAAAAATCTTTTGGGGAGGTGGGGGAGTGGGAGATGGGAAGGGGAAACAAAGGAGGAGGCATGCTTGATAAGAAATATGCTCATTATCTTGCCCATGTAATTGTAACCCCTCTATACAGTATTTTCACAATAAAAAAAAATCTTTTATTTATGGGGCTGGGAAGGTGGCTCAGTGGTAGAGCGCTTGCCTTGCATGCATGAGACCCTGGATTCGATACTCAGCACCACATAAGCAGAAAAGGCCAGAATGGCGCTGTGGCTCAAGTGGTAGAGTGCTAGCCTTGAGCTGAAAAGCTGAGGGACAGCGCCCAGGCCCAGAGTTCAGGCCCCACGACTGACCAAAAAAAAACCCTAACTAAATAAAAATAATAATAATAAAAATAAAAAAAAATTTAAAGATTGGTAGAGCAAGGTGTTTGTTTTTGTTTAATTAAGGGGCAAAGAGAGGTTATTAAATGCCACACTTTTTTTAAAATTTAAGGATGGATTTGTTTACATTTAAAAAGGTTAAAAGGAAAGATGGAGAAATAAGCCTAAAAAAACCCAAAAGAACAGTGTTCTTTTGCCAGCGTCCTTTACCAGGAACCTATTGATGAGCTCCTCTTGTAGCTTAACAGGCGTACTAATTTGCTCATGGCCACCCCACCTCACCTCACTTCTGGTCCATTACATGCTTCTTTTTTGATGAGTGCAGAACACATGCTCTCACTATACACACAGCTTGGATTTTAACTCACTGATGTAAAGTCTGTACCTTTGTAGAGCAGTTGCAGTCACATAATTAGAATTGATTGCACCAATGACTTTCAATGAATAAAGTCTAGATACATCTTTTTAGGTTATTATAAACTCTTCCTATATCATTCAATGTGGGAAGGTTCTGAACTTTTCAAATTAATGTCATAATACAACTGCAATAATTTTACATATTTCATGTACTATTAGTACATACGGATGAGATACAGTTACTCATATGCTGAGCATCAGTGATTTATCCTAGCTGCTCAGGAGGCTAAGACTTGAAGATCAGTTTGAAGTTAGCCCTGGCAGGAAAGTCTGAGACTGTCTCTATCTCCAATTAACCACCAAAAAGCCAGAAGTTGAGCTGTGGCACAAGTAGAGTACTAGCATGGAACACAAAGGCTAAAATTTAAAAAAAGAAAAAAATGTTCATGTATTTGTGTATTGAACAGTTAGGTATTTTTTTGTTTTTGTTTTTTGGTGCCAGTACTGGGGCTTAGACTCAAGGCCTGGGCACTGCCCCTTACCTTTTTTACTCAAGGTTGTTGCTCTGTCACTTGAGCCAGTCTCTGCTTTAGGGTATTTTGGTGGGTAATTGGAGATAAGAATCATTTGGACTTTCTTGCCAGTGGTGGCTCCAAACCTTGATCCTCATATGTCAGCCTTCTGAGTAGCTAAGATTATAGGCCTTTTGCTGTTGTAGATTTTTGTTTGTTTCTAGCATACATTTGTTGTACTGCGGGATTTCATTCGGATGTTTTCATGCACACTACAATCAGTCTTACCCCCTCCCTAATCACTTTCCTTTTTCTCCTTCCCCCTTCCTAAAACACTTTCAATAGGTTTCACCATTCTGTTTTCATAGATACAAACAACTTCAACCATATTTATTCTCTTTTAACACTTCTTGTTGGTCCAATCTCCTCTAGCAGCCACCTCAAAATAGAGCAATAGGGTCTTTCTCCTTCTCTCTTATTTTTTTTTTTTTTTTGTCATTCGTGGGGCTTGAACTCTGGGCCTGAGCGCTGCCCCTCAGCTCTTCAGCTCAAGGCGAGCGCTCTACCACTTGAGCTACCGCACCACTTCCGGTTTTCTGGTGGTTAGTTGGAGATAAGGGTTTCACGGACTTGCCTGCCCGGGCTGGCTTTGAACCGCGATCCTCATATCTCAGCCTCCTGAGTAGCTAATTACAGGCATGAGCCACCGGCACCCAACTTTCTCTTTCATATTTTTTTAAAGAGAAAACAAATGTATTTATTTGTTGCTGGTACTGAGTTTGGGGCTGAGAACCTTGTGCTTGCTTGGCTTTGTTGTAGAGCCTGTTTCTGTTTTCCCACCAAAAACAGTTTGATTTCTTAATGTTATTGTTATGGAGCAAATCGAAAATCAGTAATGTCTGCATGTTATAATTTAGTTTTGTCAAGAAAATTAAGATTAGTTAAATTAATAATAGAATATACAGTTTAATAACAAGATAAAGTGAAAAACTAAAGTGAGCTTTCATTTTTTTAACAAAATGAGAATGTTACTGAGTAGTAACTTTTTTTTTTTTAATAAAGCTCTTAACAGATAATTCTTCTCCAGACCAAGGACCAAATAAGACTTTTGAACTTTGTGTAGTATGTGGAGACAGAGCATCAGGTAACATTAAAAATAACTTTGGTGTGTGTTACTTAAATTATTATCACTATGTTTCCTGTAAAAATGAAAAGAAAAATAAAGGAACATGTCATTTTTATGGCTCATACCCAAACACTTATAAAATTTAATTTTTCTCTAAACTTTTTTATTCATCTTTTTTTACTTAAATGAAGTTTAATTTGACTTGTAACAGCATACTGTGAATATGTTAATGTGGTATGAAAAGTTTCACTTTGTGGAAGTAAAGATACAGAAATTTTTGGAATGTAAAAATTAGAAAATAGCTCAAAGGAATCATTTAAAAATTAGTACCCTTAATAGTATATTAAGGTTTTTAATTTTTGAGGCTTGTTCCAGAAATACAGTGTAGTTGGAATTACTGAAGTGGAAAAGGCTTTAGTTAACTGGCATTCAGTGCACTGCATAACTGAACAGGTGATTTTTCTAAACCTTTTTCTTTTTAGTGCTGAAGTAAAGAGACTTTAGATCTGACGATTGTTAATTCATACCAGAAATCTACACTCGTGTGTGCTCATGTGTATCACAAGGCTCAGTGTAATATAGTTTTTTAAAAGCTCATTTCATTTTGTTGCTGTGAAATGATAAGATTTAGGGTGATTTTATTCCTTGCCAAATAGATGAGAGATAATAGTATTTCATATCTTTTCTGTAATATGTCTTTTATATTCTCTTAAACATTTTATTTCTAGGGCGTCATTATGGGGCAGTAACTTGTGAAGGCTGCAAAGGATTTTTTAAAAGAAGCATTCGAAAAAATTTAGTGTATTCATGTCGAGGATCAAAGGACTGTGTCATTAATAAACACCATCGAAACCGCTGTCAGTACTGCCGGTTACAGAGATGTATTGCATTTGGAATGAGACAAGACTGTAAGTGTTAACTTTAAAAGAGAAAAGACATAAGGATTTCTTTAAACTAGAAGTTTATTTGGATTAGCACATTAAGATATGTTAACTATATGTGCTTTTTAACATACAGTTTTTCAATTAAAATATAAGAATACATATATCTGTATATTTTCTCAACGAATGGTTTTGAATGTGTGTAACAAGCGTGCATTTATACTTTGAAAATAGCACCAGAAAAAGCATAAGTTACAAGATAGATATGTTTGTTTTGTGGTTGAGATACTTAATTCATAAGATGGAAAAGGCCAGAATTGATTGTACATTCAGTATGCCAGGCTGTGCTTACATATTATGAACTGACTCGTACTGCAGTTCTCTGAAGCAATATTGGAGTTATCACTTCTACATTCAAGTAAACAGAGGTTGAAAACTTGCCCAAGGTTCAGTCAAGATGCATTGTATTGATAAGCTGATTTGTTAAATGGTAGCCCCTTTTTATAACCACTTAAAGGTGATAAAAATATTATTTATTTTTGTCAGTTGTGGAGCTTGAACTCAGTGCCTAGGCGCTGTCCCTGAGCCTGTCTGTGCTCAAGACTAGTGCTCTACCACTTGAGCCACAGCACCACTCCTGGGTTTTTTTGAGTGGTTAATTAGAGATCAGAGTCTCAGGGGTACTTTTCTGCCCCAGCTGGCTTTGAATGGCGATCCTCAGATCTCAGCCCCCTAACTAGCTAGTATTACAGGTGTGAGCCACTGGCACCCAGTTTGATAAAAATATAATTAAAAACAGGGACTGGGAAGGTTGCTCAGTGGTAGAGTGCTTGCCTTGCATGCATGAGGCCCTGAGTTTGATTCTTCAGCACTACATAGCAGAAAAAGCTGGAAGTGGTGCTGTGGCTTAAGTGGTAGAGTGCTAGCCTTGAGCTGAAGAGCTGAGGGACAGCGCCCAGGCGCAGAGTTCAGGCCCCACGACTAACAAACAAACAAACAAATAAATAAATAAAATTAAAAAAAATAAATGTGCTCAAGATCATAGAACGAGTAAGTGACAGAACTTAGCTTTGAGCACTGGCCATTGTCTTTCTCCCACAACAACCTGAAAATGGAAAGAGTTTAAAGACTACTACCTTATTAGGTATTATGAAATAAAATTTCTATAAATATTAACATGTATATATAAATTATATGTGTTTTACATGCATATATATTACCTAGGCAATTGAATTATATAAAAAAAAATCTCCCCACCTTTAACTAAAAAAAAAAATCTCAATCTACTTTTGAACTTTTTGTTTTTAGAATCTTTTTTTTTTTTAATTGTTATTATAAAGATGATGTACAGGGGGTTACCATTTCATAAATCAGGTAATGAGTACATTTCTTCTTAGATAATGTCTCCTCTTTCTTTGTGCTCTCTCTGTTTTTCCCTCCCTTCCCTGCACAGAAGTTGTATAGTTCATTTTCGACATAATGTCTGTTGTCTACCACTGCTGCATTTGTTCACCTGTATTCTTTTCAATTGGTTAACTTTCATTTTGTAAAGTCATATAGATTAGGAACTTTGTGTGTGTCTGTGTATACATGGATCTATCTGCTCACACCAGTACTTGAGCTTGAATTCAGGGCTTCACACTCTTGTTTAGCTTTTTAGCTCAAGAGCCATACCTCTACTTCCAGCTTTTTGCAAGCTAATTGGAGATAAGAGTCTTGGATTTGTCTTCCTGGGCTAGTTTTGAACTGAGATCCTCAAATCTTAGCTTCCTGGGTATCTTGGAATATAGGCCTGAGCTCTATAATCTGGCCCCCACCTAAATGAGGAGGTAGATGAGGAATTCTCCTTCTTGAGTGAGTGTTTAAAAATAAAAGTTCCTCTTTGGTTCTGCTCTGGAGAGGAATAGGGAAGTATGAGGGATGTGAATTAATTGGTTTGTTTTACAGATGTGAAGTCCTTTTGTTGAACTTGTATATCATTTCTCGATTATTATCTTTGGAATTCAGTATGATAATATTGTTTTCCATTAGCACTATTTCTGACCTATTTTATAATTGCCTATAAATTCTGTATTGTAGTCTAATAGTTGAACACATTTTTGTAGCTGTTCAGTGTGAAAGAAAACCCATTGAAATGTCACGAGAGAAGTCTTCTAATTGTGCTGCTTCAACAGAAAAAATCTACATCCGCAAAGACCTTAGAAGCCCATTAGCTGCAACTCCAACTTTTGTAACAGATAGTGAAACAGCAAGGTATAGTAAAGTACACACTGTCTAGTCTTCAGTTTTTCTTCCTGTTGGAAGTAATACTAAAACTTGTGTTTCCTTGTTACAGGTCAACAGGATTATTGGATTCAGGAATGTTTGTGAATCTTCATCAGTCTGGAGTAAAAGATGAGTCAGCTGTGCTGATGACACCAGATAAAGTGGGTTTCCTAAGTGTAATTGAAAGCTGTTATTGGCCAGGTAGCCCCAGATCATGCTTCTAATCCTAGCTACACAGGAGACTGAGATCTGAGTATCAAAGTTTGAAATCATCTGGTGTAGATAACTCTGGAAGACTGTTAGCTCCAATTAATCAGCACGAAGCTGGCTAGAGTTGTGTCTTAGTGGTAAGGTAGCATCTGTGAGTGAAAGAAGCTGAGTGAGAGCTCGAGGTTCACAGTTCAGGTCTTTAGTACTGTACTGGTCGCACACACACATGCACAAACACACACACATAAGCTAAATTTGTTATGTTGGTTGCATTATGGATTGAATCCAGGGCCTAACACTCTCCCACTAAGCTACATATCCCCAACACTTAAAGCTAAAATTTTGCCTTATGCTTTTAAGATTTTGAAATTTTCTTACCTCTCTACCACTTCAGTCAATTTACTTGATCTTAAATACTTCCATTACAAATTGTTATTTTTAAAACATACATTAGGACAATGGTGGTGGCTCATGTCTGTAATCCTAGCTACTCGGGATGCTGAGATCTGAGGATTGCTGTACATAGCCAGCCCAGGTAGAAAATCTGTGAAGCTCATATTTCCAATTAACCACCAAAAAGTTGGAGCTGGGGCTCAAATGATAGAGTACCAGCTTTGAGCAAGAATGTTAAGACAGAACACACATAGGCCTTGAGTTCAAGCCCCAGTACTGGCACAAAAGAAAAAAACAAACTATACATATAGCCAGGTATCAGTAGCTCACAACCCACACCCATAATGCTAACTACTCAGGAAGTTAAGATTTGGAGGATCATGGTTTCAAGCCAGCCCATGCAGAAAATTCTGTGAGATCCTATCTCCATTTAACCACAAAAATGACTGGCAAAAGGCATGGCTCAAGTGGTAGAATGCAGCCTGTGAGCAAGAAGGTCCTAGTACTGACTGGTATACACAAACACACACACACAGAGCAAAATTAACAACAATTTGCTCAACTATTCCTGTAAGACAAGTATAGCTTCAAGATTAACAAATATTTGGAACTGTAGCAGGCTTATTTCCATGTTAAATATAAATTATTCATAGTCCTTTTCTGTTATAGGTTCATTAGTGCCAAAAATACTTCAAATATTTGAAGAAAGAGAAATTGTAGTTTACTCCAGTGAGAGCTTTCACTTAAAAGTAGCAAGGAGGTTGCAGGAGCTCTTATATCACACCTCCAAGTCCCACATTATGTTGGAACAGCTTTTCTTTAATATTTATATCAAGCATGTAAAGTTTCTGTACCATTCAAAAACCTCAAGAACAAAATTTTAAGGATCTGGTGTCAGGTTCTCTTTCAATGGGATCTGGTTTTATATATCCCAGAAGATACTTATATTTGCCATTGGTTATATATGTTTCTTAATATTTTAGGACTCTTTTGAATACTTTGGTCTGGAAACATAACTTCATCTGTTCTGTGAACTTGGGCAAATTGTTTGACTACTCAGTGCTTTATTTTTGTCATCTATAAAATTACTAAGAATATGTACTTTACAAGTTAGGCTTTAGCATGAAATTTATTTATTTATTTAGTTGGTGCCGTGTTGGAGGCATAACCCAGGTACTTACACATACTAGGCAATCACCCTTTCCAACATGTAATTAGTAAAGCAGTTTGGCTTCTTACTATATATTTGGAATTAATAAGGCCTCACTTAAGCCTCCTCTGCATGATTACCAAAATCAAAATTTCATTGGCATTAAATCTGCTTTAAGAAGGAAGAGAACTGAATTTTGTTGAGAAATTATGTCTACCCAGACACTGCATATGTTTGTATAACAAACACATACACACTCACACTCACATTTATTTATTTTGGTGCTGATTTTGGGGCTTGAACTCAGGGCCAGGTTGCTGTCCTGAGCTTATGTACTCAAGACTAGTGCACTACCATTTCAGCCACAATGCCATCTCTAGCTTTTTTGGTACTTAATTAGAGATAAGAGTCTTACAAACTTCCCTGCCCTGTGCTAGCTTTGAACTTGATCCTCAGATCTCAGCCATGCCACCTCTAGCTTTTTTGGTACTTAATTAGAGATAAGAGTCTTACAGACTTTCCTGCCCTGTGCTAGCTTTGAACTTGATCCTCAGATCTCAGCCTCCTGAGTAACTAGGATTACAAGTGAAAGCCACTGGCACCCAGCAACATCTTGTATATTAATTGTCTCTAAGAATGATTGCTCTTGTATATTAACTCTAAGAATGCTAAGTGCTATGAGTGTAACCCTGGAAAAATACATGCTTAACGTTCCTGGGGACCTTCATTCAACCCCAAAAAAGAAGAGCAAACTAATGACCCCCAAAACTATCACATTGCAAGATGAAATTTTTCAATTTTACAAAGAGTCTTCAGTGGCAAACGCTTAAAAATCTAGTTAGACATGCTGTTAACTGGAAAATACATAAGTTTTGGGTTTTTGTTGAAAATTAAAATAGTTAAAAATATCTACTTTACTTACACTCACATGTAAGAAGTATGTTTATTTGCCAGCACAAGGGCGCACACCTGTATTCCCAGTACTCGAGAGGCTGAGAAAGGAGGGTCATTGGTTTTAAGCCAGTCTTGAAAAGGAAAAACATTCACAAGAATCCATCAGAACCAATGGCAGGGTGTGTTAAAACATGCTTATCATCCTAAATTATGAGTGAAGCATAGTGGTTAGGTGCAGTGACATACCTGTCATCCCTGCAAACATGGGGAAGCACAAATAGGATCACAGTCCAGGCTGCCTTGGGAATAAGATGAGAGCCTATCTAAAAAACAACCAACCCTGGCTGGGCACTGGTGGCTAAGGAGGTTGAGGTATGAGGATTGCAGCTCAAAGCCAGCTTGAGCAAGAAAGTCCATGAGACTCTGATCTCCAGTTAACAACCCCAAAAGCTGGAAGTACAGCTGTGGCCTCAAGTGTAGTGCTCTAGCCTAGCAAAAGAGGTCAGGTATAGTTCCTAGGCCCTGAGTTCAAAACCCATTACTGGTGCGCGCACGTGTGTGGAGCGCGCTCTCTCTCACTAAAAAGTAGCTGGTGGAGTAGCTCAAGTGTTAAAGTGACTGCCTAACACACACACACACACACACACACACACTCACTTATTAAAAAGTAGCTGGTGGAATAGCTCAAGTGTTAAAGTGCCTGCCTAGAAAGGCCCTGAGTTCAAGTCCTAGTACTGCAAAAAACAAAACAAAAACAATATTTTAATTATATTTTTCAATTTCAATAGAAAAAGTGAATTGAGCAAAGAGCTCAGGATCTTGTTCTTGTAAGTGATATTCCAGTCTACCCATGTTCCCAACCCTTTTTGCTTTAGATTTTTTTTTCAGGTAGGTCTTGGAACCTTTTAGGGCAGTCTGAGCCAATATGCTCCTACATCCACATAGCTAGGATGATAGGGAAACCTTGTTTTAGCATGTAGTTTTGGTTTTTTTTTTAGGCTTGTTTCTTTTTCTTTTTTTAAATTTTTTTTCTTTTTTTATTTTTTTTTTGTCGGTCGTGGGGCTTGAACTCTGGCCCTGGGCGCTGTCCCTCAGCTCTTCAGCTCAAGGCGAGCGCTCTACCACTTGAGCTACAGCATCACTTTAGGCTTGTTTCTTAAGATTTGGGTCTCTCCAAATTTTTCTTTGCCACAATCCTCCTATTCTGTATTTTCCAAGTAAGTAAGATTATAGTTATGAGCCACTACACTCACCTCATTTTCATTTTTAACATAACATCTTGTATTTATATTTAACATTTTTAGTTAGTTCAGTACCTGGTAAAACTTACATTCTAGGAAGGTTGTTTAATAATACATTTGCCTTTTTCCCTCTTCTCACTGGGATTCTTTATATTCTATGCTTGTTTATAGGTTGTACAAACAGTTTTAAAAGTAATAATAATATTGATTTGAATGCTAAAAAGAACTTGGATGATCATGTAATTTAAAATATCATTTTAAGGTGAAAGAGACTATAACATGAATAGATTAGCCATTAAGGACAGTTTTTTGTTTGAAGTATTATATAAACTTTTTAAAAATTTGATACATTTCCTCAAGAAGTTTCTAAAAGCTCTCTTTGATTATACTTGCTAGGTTTAATCTATTTTAACATGTTGTTCTTGTTGATTTCATGATTTAGGGTTAGATTTTAAAGATTTAAAAATATACTGATTGCTTTTTTTGTTTGTTTGTTTTTTCCCTAAAGGCTGAATCGTGCCAGGGCGATTTGAGTACATTGGCTAGTGTAGTCACATCATTAGCAAATCTTGGAAAAGCCAAAGAAGTTTCTCAAGATAGTAATGAAATGCCTATGACGGACAGCTTAAGCAATGGAGATACATCTCTGTGTGAATTTAACCAGGAAGTACAGAGCAATGGTGATGTTTCAAGGTAAGTTTCTTTTTGACCTTGTCCCAAAGAGATTTTACTGAAATGTATGTGTGTTATTATTGACTGAAGTTTCTGAAAGCAACTATTTCTATTCTATTTAGAAAATGTAAAGCATGGTTAGATTTAACTGAAAAACTACAGTTACCACAGAGTGTTAAATAGGTTACATTCTAAATAATAAATTAATATTACAAAATTAGAATGATAATCTTAGATTATAAGCATTTTTCCTCTTAAATGGTAATTCGAGTCTGACTTTTCAAATATTTAGTGTACATTGAATAAAACATTTGCTTCTTACTAGTCATGTTGATTCTCCCTTCACCTCTAATTTTTAGTAATGAAAATAAATATAAAAGACCTAGTTAAATTACAGCTTTAAGTTACTTGAGGAAAATGCCGTCAGCATTCTGTTTTTATTTTATCTGTAGAAACACATTTCTTTAGCCTCTTCCCATACTTTATCATGTAAAAGACTGTATACTGTGCTGAGGATGTAGCTCAGTGGTGGTGCACTTGCCTAGAAAGTTCAAGTCCTTGGGGCCGGGCGCCGGTGGCTCACGCCTATAATTCTAGCTACTCAGGAGGCTGAGATCTGAGGATGGAGGTTCAAAGCCAGCCCGGGCAGGAAAGACCATGAGACTTATCTCCAATAAACCACTCAGAAAACCAGAAGTGATACTGTGGCTCAAGTGGTAGAGTACTAGCCTTGAGCTGAAGAGCTGAGGAACAGTACCCAGGCCCAGAGTTCAAGCCACGACCGTCAAAACAGAAAAACAGTTCAAGTCCTTGGGTTCAATCTGTAGCATCATACAAGGGAATTTTTTTTTAAAAAATTGAGTGAGCAGCATTTATGAGTCATGATGAATACTTTGCTCAATGTGAGATTTTTAAAGAATTCTAGAAGTTATGTTATTGAAAAATGTGGAAGCTACTTTGAATGACTATCTCTGAATTTTTTTAATAAAATTAGGACCTTTGTGTAGTGTTCAATATAGTAACATGATTTCTTGTTAAGTAGTTATGATAGTAGATCATACAAATGAAGTTTAAATTGTTGATTTTAAAGATAATCACAAAATCATTGAACTAGACAAGTCAGTTGTATAACAAAGTTCTATTTTCTAAAGCTTTTTTCTCTTTGTTGGTGGAGCTAAGGACCAAGCCTAAGCCTTACAATGCTACAGAATTTCTTATGTGAAAAAATTTTTTGCTGGGGGGGCTGAGAAGGTGGCTCAGTGGTAGAGTGCTTGCCTTGCATGCCTGAGGCCCTGGGTTCAATTCCTCAGCACCACATAAGCAAAAAGAAAAAAGTCGGAAGTGGTGCTGTGGTTCAAGTGGTAGAGTGCTAGCCTTGAGCTGAAGAGCTGAGGGACAGCGCTCAGGCCCAGAGTTCAGGCCCCACAACTGGACTAAAAAAAAAAATTTTTTTTTTGCTGGGCATTAGTGGCTTATGCCAGGAGGATCTCAGTTTGAAGCCAGCCCAGACAGGAAAGTCTGTGAGACTCATCTCCAATTAACCACTAGAAAACCAACAGTGCAGTTGTGGCTAAAGTGGTACAGTACTAGCCTTGAGCAAAAAAGTTCAGGAACAGCACCCAGGCCCTGAGTTCAAGCCCCATGACTGACCAAAAAAATGAATCATTTAAGTCTAGAATTTCGTATCAAATTTTTATATTATTGTTGGAGATTGGCTAGGCTCACAGCTTCTGATATCTCCTTCTAGGGCATTTGACACTCTTGCAAAAGCATTGAATCCTGGAGAGAGCACATCCTGTCAGAGCTCAGTAGAGGGTGTGGAAGGAAGCATACACCTAATTGCTGGAGATTCGAGTATAAACTACATCGAAAAAGAGGGGCCACTTCTCAGCGATTCACATGTAGCTTTCAGGGTATTTTTTTAATTTTTAAACTTTTTTATTTGATTTATCATTTGATTTTTGTCTTCCTTTCAAAACCCAAAGTGTATTCATTATGCATTTTAAGTGAGAAATACCTCTGGTAGTGTTATAAAATTGAAATTAAGACATAAATGTCCTGCAATAGAAGCTAGTGATTTAGTAAAGCATCTTGTTTATAAGTCAGTTATAGTAGCTAATAGTGGGCTTAAGGCTCTTAGACTTAAATGTAAACACAATTTCCTTTTAATTTTAAGCATAATCATTCATGATAAGTTTAAATGGACTGCCTTTATTACTACAAAAGAAGTGTTAAACTATATCTAAGACCCAGATATTTTGACCTTACCATAGTAATTACAAAGTACTCCATTTATGTTTGACTCCCTTAGCTTTTAGCATTGTCATGAGAAGCTATAAATAATATATTTTAAATTATTTAATACTTTTTAAACTTTTGGGCTTTAACACTTTATATTTCTTAAACATTTTGGAGAACGCATGCTTGTAATTTGTTCAGCTAAGCGTCTCATGATTAAAGCCAGGGCCTCATGCATGCTAGGCAAGCACTCTTATCACTGAGCTTATATTCCTACCACTTACATATTCCTCTTTTTCCCCAACTCAGCCCAGACTTTTAGTGTCCAATTTCATATTCTGGTAATTCCAGGAGTGAAATGATCTATCAGCATCTTACAAACCTTGGAAGTGCCACTAGTAATAAATAGTAAAGACAGACCAACTTCATTTTCTTCGAAAGGCAGTTGAGACCCTATTCAGTACATTTATTGCTAAGATATCAGGGAAAACCATTTTGGCAACATTTTTCTTACAAATCTCAGTGTAGAAGAGCATAATAAGTTCACAAATACATTCTGTATTGTATAGAATACGAGAAAAAAAATACATGTAGAAGACTAAAACAATTCACTTTCTAATATCTGACTTATCTTTCAAATAATGCCCATACCAGAGCTATATAAATATGCTCACTGTTGAGACCCTACATTAAGACCATACTTCTCTATTCTAAACATTCTGGATATTCGCTCTGTCAGCTGTGGATGCTGTTATTCAGCATATCATTCTATGTGCATATGAGACTTCACTACCATACACCTGAAGATGATTGCTCAGAATTTTACTAAAGGTTAAAATGTTTCCATAGATTTCTTTGGGAACAAAACATAATTATCAAATAAATATGGATACTATTGATAGAAATAATGAACACAAAAATAAATGTAACATTGTCTATGTAGCTTTAGTTGGTGTTTGTAAGTTTCAACTCAGAAATTGCTACAGAAAAAGCTAATTGTAACTTAGTAATTTCTTCAATACAATTTGATAGAAATTAAATATATCAGTAAAATTAATTTTCATGTAAACTTTTACTGAAGATAATTTTTGTGGAGAAATTATTGATTTATCTGAACTGTATGGGAAATTATTTTTTTGTGGGTACTGAAAGAATAATGAGAATAATCAGTGTCATCCTTAAAGATTATGGTAGGAGGTATGGTGTAGGGTGGAGAAAGGCAGAATTGATTTTTCCTGTTGTTCTTTGTTTTTCTAAATGAAAGCCATTCTTTTGTATTCTGGGTTTCATTTTTCGGCCTTTATATTTAAATGGGGAAGAACAAAAATGAGACAGATGTAGGAAGAGAACCTTGGAAAATGGACTGAAGGATTCTTTAGAAAGTTGTTCAGCTTTCTTATAGTTGATTTTGGTCCTTCTGACAGATGAATTAAATTAGAACTACCATTTTCCTTTGAAGTTGTCATTTTTCCTTTTCATCTTTGACTTCTTATTCTCTGGCTAGTCCTCAGAATTATAATGCTCTATAGAGTTTCTTTTTTCCTTAAAAGGATAGTTTCCTTGATTCTTATTTATAGTCCTGTGAGATATAGTTCTGTTTTTCAAGGTAGGGTATATCAATGGTAAAGCATTTGCCTACCATGTGTAAAAGCCCTAAAAAAATTTTATTTTCAGTAATTTCCCTGCTTTGTTCCAAGAGCCTACTAATTTTGTGGTTAGTTCTCTCATTGAGGTTTTCTGGTCTTGAACTTCAAACCTCTCTTCTGTACTTAATGGCTCTACCTCATCTTAGTTGCTGAGCGCAATAGCATTATATTGTTCTATTACATTGGAATGTGTAATGGAGTTTGCAGCATTTCACATACATTCTTTCATTTGAGAATCACCACATTCTCTTGGAGAGGTTACAATTTTTATTCTCATTTTGTATCTGAAGAAAGAAATTCACAGATTTTTAATATCTTATTTAAAGCAAGCTAAATGTACTAAGGATAAATAGTATAATAATAATGTAACTGGAAAATTTCCCAAAGAATCTAAGATAGAAGTAATATTTAAGATTATATAAAACTTGAGTTTGGGGTATGGTTCATAAATCTATTTCACTTTAATTTGTTTTCCTTTCTTACTATCTACCTTAAGGTTATTTCCATTTTGAAATGAGTATATGAGCCAAAAGTAAGGTAATTTCCAAAGCTCTTTTTTTTGTGTTTATTATTGCAATATTAGAGTCACAGTCCTTTTAGAATCATAGCTACTTGGGAGCCTTTGTCATTCTTTCCCTTCCTCCTTTTCCTGCTCCATAATCTCATTTCTGAATTTTGTTATAATTTCATAATTGAATTTTAACCACCTTGTTATTTGAGTAATTCCCTTCCTGTTTATTTCTATCACCATATTTCATGCCTTTAAATTTTTTTGAATTTATTAAAACAATATCTTTGTGGCCCCTCTGCTTTTTCTAGCTTCTGTGATAATTCCTTAGAAATCAACCTAATTTTGTCTCTTGGCTATTTATTTATTTATTACTAGACTATTTAAAAGCCTTAATCTGAGGGTGTGGTTTATGTGCAAAGTCCTGGGTTTGATTCCCATCATCACCAAAACAAGTTAAAATAAAGATGAATGTAGTACGTGTTGTCCTAGGAAGCTAAAGTAGAAAGGTCATTTAGCCCAGTAGTTTCAGAGCAACTTGAACAACATAGCAATACCCTGTCTTAAAAATGAATTTATAGCTGGGTGCTGGTGGCTCATTTCTGTTATGTTAGCTACCCAGGAGGCTGAGATCTGAGGATCACGTTTCAAAGCCAGCCCAGGCAGGAACATTTGTGAGACTCTAGCTCCCATAAACTACCCAAAAAAAGTCAGAGTGGTGCTGTGGCTCAAGTGGTAGAGCACTAGCCTTGAGCACAGAGAGGCTCAGGGACAGAGCACGGGCCCTGAGTTCAAGCCCCAGGACTGGCAATAAATAAATAAATGTATGTAAGTATATATTCTTACCTTCTGAAGCCTCTCACTGCCCATAGAGGAGTGAGTTCAGTCTCCATAGCATGACCTTTTGGGTTCCTTCATATTCTGATTCAATTGTCCATCATATCACACATGTCTCTTTTTCTTTCTTTGTCCTTTCTATATTTCATATTGTTTTCATTTATTTCCCCACTGAGACAATAACACTTAGTGCTCACATTGATATCTAAGTAAATAGTTTTTCAATGAATGGTCCAGTTATTTATATTATTTATACAATAATTATTATAAGTTGGAAAATAAAATTTTTCCATGCAGCTGAAATTTGTTGTGTACCATTACTAAGAAGAGAGAGAAGATATTAAATAACTTTTTAAAAACACAACCAGATAATATGAAGCAAGATTCTGCTTGTCTGAATGTTGCTTTATTAGAATCTTTATTCTGCTCACTTATTCTAAGCCCTATTATTAGCTGTAAAATCCAGTAACTTGGATTTATTTCAAGTTGTTTCTCACTGTAGTCTATTAGCTGAATTTGATGCAGAAACTGATAGAAAGGTAATTGCAACAGCAAGTGATAACTACTTAAGTAGGCTGTTCAAGTTTAGTTCTTTTCAACACTTAAAAAATTAGCTCAGCTTATTTAAGATTTTGCAATTTGAAAAATATGTATCATTCACTATATAAACTTAAAAGATCCACAGAGGTTTAACATCTGTGCAGCCTGAGGCATAGCTTAGTGGAGTTGAGCACCTGGCTAGCAGGCACCAGGAAGGAAGACCCCGGAAGCACAATCTCCCAACACGACCCCTGAAAAGAATCCTATCTCTTGTCATTTAAAAGACTTGTTAAATGGATTATTGTTTATCCAGATTGATTTTCTGCCTCATAATCCTAGAGATGAATGAAATATATAAAGTAGATAAAATAGGAAATACTTCCTCATTTTGTAACATAACATAATCTTTAAAAATAGCCACTTCTTTATTTTATACTTCAAATTATTTCACTTTTATGATTAAAATAGCAGAAAGTTTTCATGCCACTATTGTATAAATTAAGAACACTTAATCTAATTTTTGCATATTAAAGGTATTGCTCTAGTAAACACGGCTCAAATATTTTTTTTTCTTCTTGGGTCCCTGAGTTCAGTCTCCAAAACTACAGAGAAAGAAAAAATTGAAGGAGTTTTTTTTCTTTTTTATGAGACTTCAACTATTAATTACCCTGTTCTTTTATTACTTGGCACCATTAATAAGTGCATAGATTAGGATGGGGATGTAGCTCAGTTGCTGGAGTGCTTGCCTATCATGCTTATCTAGTTTGATATGTATGCTTAGTGTGGGTGAGGCTCTGGGTCCTGTGCCCTGTAGCATAAGAAAATTAAAATTAAAAAATAGGTGGATCACTTGTGGCTAATATTGTGCTGAATTCCAGTCACTGCTCTACCCATTATACTGCAATATGCTTGCTCCAGTTTCAACAGTAGGTCTGCTTCACTTACTGCTTTTCGCTATCTAAGCACCTGAACTTATTAACTCTGTACCCTAAAGGAAAGGAACTTGTATCATAGAGAATTTCTCTATCTACTGAAACTTGTTGTGTACCATTACTAAGAAGAGAGGGAAGATATTAAATAACTTTTAAAAAACACAACCAGATAATATGAAGCAAGATTCTGCTTGTCTGAATGTTGCTTTTTTGGAATCTTACTTATCCTAAACTCACTTATCCAAAGCCCTATTGTTAACTAGAAAATCCAGTAATTTGGATTTATTTCAAGATTAAGCTTTTTGGGGGACTATATTATACTCTATTTGATGTATTGTTTTAATCAAGATTTGAAAGGAATTGACAATTGAGAACTTTGAGTCCTAAGATAATTTACCTAAATCCCTATTCATACTAGCTCACCATGCCTTCTCCTATGCCTGAGTACCTGAATGTGCACTACATTGGGGAGTCTGCCTCCAGACTGCTGTTCTTATCAATGCACTGGGCACTTTCGATTCCTTCTTTCCAGGCACTAGGGTGAGTGTTTTGAAGTCCTTCAATATAAATGTGATTTTTTTTTTTGGTTGTACAAATATACCTTAAAGAAGAAGTTTATTTGGAGAGGATTTGCATTAGAGAAAAATATATATATATATAAATGACATATATATGTGTCTATATACACATATATATGACATATATATGTGTATATATACATATACACATATATATGTTGTAACTTTAAATTGTGTCATATAAGGAATCATGGCAGATGGTTAGTAGGGTCTATTTTTTTATTTTGTGTTTTTTTTCCTGTATCATTTTTGTGTGGAAAAATATCCATGTTTGACAGCTTGACCAAGTCAACAAGTTAGATTGAGTGCATGAGGATTGGTCATGGCCATCTTTGATTGGCTCAAAGATAGAGAGGGAATAAGAGAGTCTCAGATGCTCTTCCCTCTCACCATCGCTGTTTCAGCACTCACTACAGGTGTGTTACTAGGGAGTTGAAATTTACTTGCAATGATTATGTTTAAAAATAAACATAGTTATTTTCCAATCATTTTATTCCCTCTGCCAAAAAGGAACCAAAATGTAAACCTTTATAGGACCATGATATTTGGTCTTAACCACTAAAGAATACATCTTAAGGGCTGGGAAGGTGGCTCAGTGGAAGAGTACATCTTCATTCTGTTGTATTGTGTAAGAAATCCAAGCTTCACAAAAGTTTGCCAGACTTACTTAGATTGCTTCACACTAACTGGTATTTGAAAAGGTGAGGCAGTGGAAAAGGCCAAGCCTATCATCAGCAAAACGTTTGATACTATGATTTAATATTATACTAATAATGTTTTATGTATATGTTTATACATATATACATGCTACACATTAAATCTGATTTAGAATGGTTAACCTTTAAAGTGGTTGTTAGCCCTTTCAAAATAACACTCAACTTTCAAATGTTCTTTTTATCATTTTTTAGAAAAAAATTAAAATACAATATAAAATTTACATTTTATTGCTATTATTATTAATTTTATTGCTTTTAAAGAATTAAGTGTAGTGGGCTAAGTTTGTAACTAATATAGTCCAGAAAAGTAATCCGATAAAATTTTTCAAAGTAGATTATCAATTATTATAGTAAAACACCAAAAGAAAGGAATTAGAGTGTATAACTTAAATTTCTAATCATATCATCATTGATTTTAAATACCATTGTTAAAATGAGTGTGATTATCCCATGGAAATAATTTAGATGTTGACGAAAAAAGTTCTTGTTTATAAAGTAACTGATTTTTTTCTGTGGCAGCCATTTTTCTTTGTGATCTGTATTTAAAATCAGTTTAGTGTAGTAGCCATGGGAGTCTTCATAATTAGAATAACTTTGGAGCTAGCAGTCAACATCATTAAATACTACATAAACTCTATCTATCTATATATATGGAGATAAAAGCTATTTAAGCATAAACACATGGCATTGTATTTATTCATGTGACATTCTGGTTAGTTCTCACCCACATTTATTGACTGTAGAGTTTTGAATATGGTAACAGAAACAGGTTATCAAAGTATAGAGCTTGTCTGATCAATCTTCATTCTCATTATGTCTGCATTGTATCTGCAGACAGATGCGATGTGAGACATTCCTTATTCCTTGGCCTGTATTTCTGGGTTTCTGAGTGCCTGAGGAGCAGATGTCTTAAAACTCACCCCATGGATACTCTCAAAAATGTTGACGGCAAATGTTGATGGTGTATTCTCGAGGCCACCACTTCCTTTGTGGCAGAGCCCTCTTGCCACTTTTCTTTGTGGGAGTCATTCTGTCAGTCCTAGGTTGGGAAGGATTTTATTTCTACTAGTAGGTATGAAAATTGGCAGCAAACTTTTACAGAGAAAAACATTTTCTAAAATTCGTTTGTTTTGATAAATTATTAGTGGAAGAAAGTAGCATCATTTTTAAAGAATACATGGTTAATACCATTTGTATCTTAAAAGACCTTGGTTTAGAAAGAATAGACTTTATGATTTGTAGTTTCAGTATGTGGAGGAATTCAGTTATTTTTGAAAGTCTTTATGCATAGCTGAGGAAGTTACTGTACAGTAGTAGTGGATTTACTTGGTGTGACTTGCCTAAAGCATGTATTGCAGCAATGCTTTCTACCTAGAATCTTACAACCAAAGATTCCAACGAACTACCATTTGCCACAGGAGACTTTATGTATTAACAATCACTGCAACCTTCCAGTAAACACTAAGCCTGAGGTTGAATCTTTTAACATGCCACTAAAACAATGTGATATTTTCTGTTAGTTGGTGGGTTTGCAATGTATAATTAGGTAGATTTTATTGAAAAGGTGATTGCAGAAAAATTAGTTATCTAAGTCAGGCAGAGTACATTTCTTTTTGGACAAGGCCACCCCTGCCCTCACTCTCTCCCAGTTTCTTCCTTCCGTCCTCACCCAACTGAATATCTTTGTTGCTAACGCTTGGGTTGTTTTCTGGGCCCTGAACAGATACTGCACTTTCTACACAGAAACTTGCTTCTCAAGAGAAAGATGCTTTGAAATAGATAATATGTGACTACAATAAACAGTTGTCGTGTTTTTACTAACAGAATAAAATCTGATAGCAAATGGATCTTATTGTCCCAAAGTATCAGTTTCAAATGGGAGTTTCTATTTCTACTGGGAAATTTAGTTTAGCTTTCTACTTGCTAAATTGTGTAAGTAACAGCTCAGTTTAAATTCTGGCTTTATTCATCTGCTAACGTTTCTGGCTTTGGACTAACTTACTAAAATGTTTAAAAGCCAGAATGCCACATCTATAGGTTGGAAGTAGAGCCATGCTGGGCACCAGTGGCTCATACCTGTAATCCTAGCTACTCAGGAGGATTGCAGTTCAAAGCCAGGCCAGGCACAAAAGTCCATGAGAGCTCTTATCTCTAATTAACTGCCAAGGAAAAAAAGCCAGAAATGGAGCTGTGGCTCAAGTGGTAGAGCTCTAGCCCTTAGTTAAAAAACAAAAAAAACTTCTGCAACAGCATCTAGGCCCTGAGTTCAAGCTCCAAGACTAGCAACACCACCACCACCAACAACAACACAAAAGGATAATTGATACCTATCACCTTAGAAACATACATTTTTTTTTTCCCCCTTGAGAGATCAGGAAAAAAACTCTTGATTTCACTTTACTTCAGTGGAACACTCCTTATGTCACTTTTCTGATGTTCTTCTATAGAATCACAAATGGTATTTTTGATCATGCCAACTACTAAAATATAGATTGGCTAAGATTCTTTAAAGAAAATATCTAGTACCGTTTTTTTTTATTTAAGTAATTGTACAAACAAGTTCCCATTCTACAAAACAGTATATGAGTAAAAAGTGCCAGACAGCACTGTCACCCATAGCTCTCTATCTAGTACTGTTATAGATTTTTTAGTACTTCCTAGTACATTTTTTAAAAATCAGTATTTTAAACTAGAAATCATTGTTACCAAAATACCACATGAAATTAACACGTAGATAATACATGAAATTAATATTTTTACTTCTGATGCTTAGTTTTTGCCATGAATGTTTGTAAAACATACTTAGCTAAATATGGTGAATCCATTGGAGCTCCATTTCTTGGGAAGCATATAGATATTGATGGTCTTAGATAAAGACAGATGTAGTCTTAGATAAAGACAGATACGTATCATTTCTTTGGGTTGAGAAAGTTCAAAATACTCTCATTGGATATTTTGAAATACCCAGCTCTTATTGTCTACCATACTTGTCCTACTGTATAGATCATTAGAAATTTCTCCTGTGCAGCTGCAGCCCTGATTCCATTCTCCATCCTTCCATTTTTCTCTCTAACCCTCCCTCCTCCATATCCGTCCCTGACAATGAGAATGCTATTCTGCTTTCTACTTCATTTAGGTTAACTTTTTTGACCATCACATATAAGTAAAAACATGCATTCCTGATAATTTTAAGCAGGAAAACAAGTCATATAGTATCTGAAGATTTTCTACAGTGATGCAACCTGAGACCTAATTTCAAATAGCTATGTGATTTTGTAACAGAATTTTGACTTTTGTTTTAAAAATGTTTCTTGTTCTAAGAACAATCTTGGCTGCTAAGATTCTATTCAGAAATTAAGGAAAGGAATTTTGCTCTTTTTTTAGTTATTATTCATAATAGTAAACCTTGCACATCTCTTTTATAAGAATATTAATGTCTTTTCCAAAATATAGAATGAACCATTTATGCTACCAAATTGGTTGCTTACTATTAAATAGCTCTAATCACCCATTTTTTTGTTAAAAAAAAAGTATTTACTCTCTTTAAAGCAAAAGACAACTCAAGGAAGATTTTAAGTATATGTTTTTGGCTTTTAAAAATCTGTTATTTCTGTAAAATGGAAGATAAAAGCTGTAACTTTTTTAATAAAATAAAGTTGGGAAATGGCGCTGTGGCTCAAGTGGTAGAGCACTAGCCTTGAGCTGAAGAGCTGAGGAACAGCACCCAGGCCCAGAGTTCAAGCCCCACAACCGCAAATAAACAAACAAACATACAAGTTGGCTGGTAGGTTCATAATAAGCTAGCTATTTAAGTTTCTAGGCATTCATAAATTGTTGTCATCTATATAAAAGACAAGACCAGTCAAGTCCATGTTCAATTAGTCTTTCTAGAGTAATTTTAGTTGAATATTTAAGTGCATGGATCAGATGTAAAGATCATTTTAATAATATCTTATGTATGCTTTTGTTTTTGTTTTCATTAGTCAAGAAAACAGCATATCTCTCGTAAAAGCTTATTGGAATGAACTTTTTACTCTTGGTCTTGCCCAGTGCTGGCAAGTGATGAATGTCGCAACTATCCTGGCAACATTTGTCAATTGTCTTCACAGTAGTCTTCAACAAGGTAAAAATCATCTTAACAGATACCCTCCCCAGGGTGTAGGAGAAGCCATCAGCTTTTTAAAAAAATGTTAGGGTGAAAGTTAGATATTCTGAGCTACAGCTCCATCTTTTTTTTGTGGTGGTTATTTTTGATAGTGTTTGCCTGCCCTAGCTCACACCTGGATTAGTCTGCCCACTTTAAACTTCCATTAGTTGCTAGAATGACAGGTATGCACTACCTTGTCTATCTCCTTCTGTAGAGACACTATCTCCACAGAAGAACTTGTAGTTCTGAGTAATCGCTTCTATATCTATTGTGTGTTATGCAGCCTACCCTCAGGGAAGCTATGGTTGACTAAACACTAATGGCTGTCTTTTATATGTGCACTTTTTCAATAAACTAAAATATTTATTTAAAAACTTGGACTTTGTTAACTGTTACTTATATATTATGTGTCTTATGTTATATATTACAATAGAATGCTAACTTTGGAAAAGAAAGAATTTTGCTCATTTTTTATATTTATATAAATATAAATCCTATTACCAAAATCTGAGTGTCTTGTACTTTCATTGGCCAGATTTTCTCAAAGATCCCATTTGAATTTTTTATACTGTTTAGGATTTTTTGGATGAACAGTATCTGAAGATGGTTTTTGTTTATAATTGCAGATATTCTGAATGTGTAGGTCGGTTATATTGGAAATTGGAAACTAATGAGAAGGAAATAGTGTGGGTGAAAACAATCATACATTTTAGATGAAAACTAAAAGCATTTGTTTGTATTTTAAAGATAAAATGTCACCAGAAAGGAGAAAATTATTGATGGAGCACATCTTCAAACTACAAGAATTTTGTAATAGCATGGTTAAACTCTGCATTGATGGATATGAATATGCCTACCTGAAGGCAATTGTACTCTTCAGCCCAGGTATAGAAACATTTGCTTCTCAATTAAAGTGCAACATTCAAGAGTGCGGAAGATGAAATCGTCATACATTGTTGACAGGAATGTAAAATGGCACAGTGCCTTGGAAGGCAGTTCAGTACTTCTTCAAAATGTTAAATGTAAACATGTTTAAAATGTGACCCAACAGTTTTATTCCTGTCTTTTAAAGAGAAATGAAAATATCCATATTAAAAATGTGAACATGAATATTTGTAAAAGTCATAAAATAGAAACAACCCAAATGTTCATGAGTAAAAAATATAATATGTACATATAATGGAATATTTTAAAGAATTATCTTTAAGTAATTATACAAAAGGGTTCTAATTCAACCTGTCAGTTTCTGAGCACAATGCATCTTGATCAATGTCATCCCTTCCATGTTTCTCCTCGTGTCTCCCAACTCCACCAATCCCCTCATTAACTTGGTTCCATTTTCACATGTGTACATTGACTATTATGACTGCATATAGTAGAGATGGAGAGGTAGAAAGATAAATAGTTCAGTCACAAAAGCTACCAAATAACACATTGTTCTTTAATTCTATGTATTATATACCAATCACTGATTTGTACCTCTCCATCTCTACTTTTAGTGTTTAGTAAATGAGCATTCAGAACTTGGGTAACAACAGGGCTGGGAAGATGGCTCAGTAGAGCGCTTGCCTTGCATGCCTGAGGCCCTGGGTTCGATTCCTCAGCACCACATAACCAAAAAGAAAAAAGCTGGAAGTGGCACTGTGGCTCAAGTGGTAGAGCGCTAGCCTTGAGCTGAAGAGCTGAGGGACAGCGCCCAGGCCCAGTGTTCAGGCCCCACTTGGGGGGCTTGTTACTTGGGTAACAAGATAATCTTTTTTTTTCTAATATATTTTTATTGTGAAAATACTGTACAGAGGGGTTACAATTACATGGGCAAGATAATGAGCACATTTCTTATCAAGCATTGTAGCCTCCTCCTTTGTTTCCCCTTCCCATCCCTTCATATCCTCTCCTCCCACCCCTGTCCCTCCCCCCCACCAAAGTTGTAAAGTTCATTTTTCAACATAAGGACTTGTACATCTCATTGTTGCAATGGGTCCTCCTGTATCCCTGTTTTAACAATTGTAACAAGATATTCTTTAATGTTTCAGACCATCCAGGCCTAGTAAACATGGAACAGATTGAGAAGTTTCAGGAAAAGGCTTATGTGGAATTTCAAGACTACATAACCAGAACATATCCAGATGACACATACAGGTATCTATAAGTTCACTGCTATTTGATTCAATTTATTTAAAAGATCTTTCAACAAATCTATTATTTTCCAGTCTAAGAGTCAACTTTGACCTTTGGATTTGAAATAGTTAATACTTTCAAAGCAATAGTATAGTTTGTATGTAGCTTGTTCTTAAAATAAGGAATAAGTTGGTAAGTCATTCCTAAATATACGTGTTCACTCATAGTCTACTAATGTAGTTCCACAGTCCTCATGCTTAAGGGAGGCAGCACAGGATAGCAGTTAAGAGCAAACTTTCTTCTAGAATTTCAGATTGCATTCGTATCCAGGTGATTAGTAGGCATCCTATGGCTTGAGAATGTAATTTTTGGTTTTGTTGTTGTTGTTTTGTTTGTGGTATTTCTACCAAATCTTTTTGATCTACAAGTTGTTTTTCCCTTTTTTTCTTCTTTTAGGCTATCCCGATTGCTTCTCAGATTGCCAGCTCTGAGACTGATGAATGCTACTATCACAGAAGAACTTTTTTTCAAAGGTCTGATTGGGAATGTAAGAATTGACAGTGTCATCCCACATATTTTAAAAATGGAGCCTGCAGATTACAACTCTCAAATCATTGGTCACAGCACTTGAAAGTTGTCGTGGCAGTTGCTATAAACTTACTGTTCCTTGTTGGAATACAAGACCACACCAAATCGAACTCATTGCTTCCAGGCCATCTGGAAATTGTGACTTTTAAAAGTAACCAAAATCCAAGGTATTTTTACTTGAGCTTCCTGAGAAAGAATGTTTGACACGACTGGGTAGGCAGAGAGAATTAGGTTTCCTTTCTGTCTTGTACAAATGAGTAAAAAAAATACTGTGTTTCTGTATGTGGTGAAGATGACACCAGAAAGTCATTTCTTTACCATCTAAACTACGATCTCATTCTGTTTAATTTTATAAAATAAATTGTCTGGCTTTTTCCTGAATTGTGTTCTATTCATATGTAATATCCTTATGAACTAGTACACTTAGTAGTCGAATGTCCCTAGGGATGAACTTCCCTTTTACTCTTCCAAATGTAATTGTTTTTATTACCAGGTTGAAGGTATTTTATTACCATTTTATGCTCAGTGGTATAATGATAATGTTAGAACTATAGGAAATAATAATAATTGAATATATATTTTTGGCTTTTGTAAATATCAAGACGTCCTTTAGCATATATCACTCTCATTGCTGGCAATGAGACCTAGGTCATTGATTTTTAGTGTTGTATGATATTAGTTACAAGCACTTTCTATATATGTGGTTTTGAGAATGAGGTTTTTGGTTAACCCATTTTTGGTTTACTTCTGTTTTAAACATATTAGAGACTGAGCCCAAAATGCTTTCAACATTTTAAGATAGGTATTAAAATTGTTCTTCCATTCCACAAAAAGCACCCACCTCACCCTTCTCTTTGGCCTGTGGTACAAAGTCTTGGCTTTTTCCTGGGGTTTAGCCAATATCTGTTAGATTAGAAAAACGCAATGAGTTTTAAAGTAGTGGGTGTATCATAGCTATCTTTGTTTTCAAAATGGATTCATCCATTACTTTAAAGCTTTTCACTGGGAAGCAGGTTCTGCAGTTCCACTAGTGTGATGATCAGCAGAGCCTGTCACTGCCACTACAGCTGGATTGGTACACTCCACACATGCCATTTCACATGTCACCACAGGCAGATCTCTTACTGTCATGATGAATTATTTAAGTACATCTATTGTTTGATTTTTTTAAAAAACCAAATAGAAGGTTTTACTGCAGTCAAAGTACATTTTTGTTATGAAGATTTTTACAACAGACAAGAAGCTGAACTTGGAGGTAGGGGTGAAATTTACTAATAACTAACTTAATAGTAATGAAAAGTTTAAAAATATTATCTTGTAATCTTTACCAACTTATTAAAGGAAACTTCTCCCTACTGAAATCATGTTTTGTTTTCAACAGCTTTATAATTATCAGCTGGGAAAAATGTGCATTAAACATAAAATGCTGAAGTGGAAAAATCAGTAGTTTAAAACTTTACAAATACAAGAGAGTAAGCCAAGGACTTAAAAAAAAAGAAAGCAATGTATTAATGGTTAATTAAGAGACTTTCGGATATTTTTTCCCTGATTAAATTTGTAGTTACATATGGAATTGTTTTTAAAACTATATTAAAAGCAACTTGAATTACAAGTTTTTGTATACTGCTAATATATTTTATTTCAGTGTCTTATTTACTCAAAGCAATGTTTGTCTATCCTTTGTCATGAGGCAGAGAATGTAGTAGCTCAGTGGTAAGAACTCGTGCTTAGCATTCACAAAGATTTAATCCCATCACCAAAGAGGGGGAAAAAAATCACATCAGCATTGTACGAGAATAAAACCAAAAAACCAGTCTGAAACCTCATTGACAGGAGAATGGATACATAAACTGTAGTAGAGATCCTATCCTGTACTAAAAGAAGCAAGCCTAAAAGTATCCAAACAGCATAATTTCACCAGTTTATTGGGGGGGGAAAATAAGGGTGTTTAACACTTATGTGCTCTTGAATACTTAGAGCTTGGCAGGAGAGTTGTCTTTGCTCTGGTGAGAGTAGGGTCTGCTGAGGAGGAGGGCTCCCATATTGCTTTTGTGAGCATCAGCCTGTAGCATTTTAGAGTCCACTAATATAAGCAGGCCTGTTAAGTACTGTTCAGATTTCATGATGAATTGTTTTGTTACATCCATTGGTTGATTTTTTTAAACACACATATAAAGATTTTATTGCAAAGTACATTTTGGGGATCACTCAGATGTGTCTAGATGTTAATAGTTGCTGTTTTCTGGGATATCAAGTAGAACAAGCCAGAGCATGTACATATAGTCACTCTGTTTTGCTCCTCATAGTCTCATGGCTGAGTCCCAACAGCAAACAGCAACAGTTAACAAAGCCAAGTGGATGCTTTCATTTATATATATATATATATATATATATATATATGTGTGTGTGTGTATATTATATATATATATATACACACACACATATATATATACACACATAGTGTATATGTGTATGTGTGTGTGTGTGTATATACATATACACACACACACACATACACACATAGACATACGTAGTCTTTCAGGAGTGCTCAAAGGAGTTGCCATTCAACAAAGCATTTTATGAATGCAGTGCATCTTGATAAATGTCACTCCCTGAAAAGCCTCAAGAGATTTAAACTAATCTCATGGCTGAAGTAGTTATAGCCACTATGAAAAACAATAGGGAAGCATTTTTTAAATATGTACGTATAGAATTTTATTTTTATTGTTAAGGTGTTATATAGAGAGGTTACCATTTCATAAGTCAGGTAATGAGTACATTTTGTTTTTAAACAATGTCACCCTATCTTTGCTTTCCTCCATTTTCTCCCTCAATAGAGAAGTACCTTTAAAAATTGAAATTATCGCCGGGCGCTGGTGGCTCACGCCTGTAATCCTAGCTACTCAGGAGGCTGAGATCTGAGGATCGCGGTTCAAAGCCAGCCCCGGCAGGAGAGACCGTGAGACTCCTATCTCCAATAAACCACCAGAAAAGCGGAAGTGGCGCTGTAGCTCAAGTGGTAGAGCGCTCGCCTTGAGCTGAAGAGCTGAGGGACAGCGCCCAAGCCCAGAGTTCAAGCCCCAGGACCGACAAAAAAAAAAAAATTGAAATTATCATGACTCAATAATCTAGCTTCTGGGTATATATTCAAAAGAATGAGAAGCAAGATCTCAGATACTTATACAACCCTGTTCACTACAGCATTATTCGCCATACTCAAGAAGTAGAAACATGGGGCTGGGAAGAGTGGCTCAGTGGTAGAGTGCTTGCCGTGCGTGCATGAGGCCCTGGGTTCGATTCCTCAGCACCACATAAGCAGAAAAGGCGGGAAGTGGCACTGTGGCTCAAGTGGTAGAGTGCTAGCCTTGAGCTGAAGAGCTGAGGGACAGCGCCCAGGCCCAGAGTTCAGGCCCCACGATCAACAAAAAAAAAAAGTAGAAACAACCTAAATGACCATGGACAAATGAATGGATACAGAAAAGGGGGTTGTAGCCAAGTATGGTACACACCTGTAATCACAGGACTCGAGAGGCAGAGGCAGGAAGTTTGAGGCTATCCAGGGCTGGCTTTTTTCTGTCTCCAAAACAAACATATACATGAACAAAGTTATATACATAAAATGGAAAACTCTTCAGCACTTAAAAAGAAGATCCTGCCATATACTATGAGTGGACATGGATGTATGCTAACTAAAATAAGCCAGTCATAAAAAGACAGTGCATGGGGCTGGGAAGGTGGCTCAGTGGTAGAGCGCTTGCCTTGCATGCCTGAGGCCCTGGGTTCGATTCCTCAGCACCACATGAGCAAAAAGAAAAAAGCCGAAGTGGCACTATGGCTCAAGTGGTAGAGCTCTAGCCTTGAGCTGAAGAGCTGAGGGACAGCGCCCAGGCCCAGAGTTCAGGCTCCACGACCGGACCCCCCCCCCAAAAAAAAAGACAGTGCATGATCCTACTTACAAATATATCCAAAGTAACCAAACAGAAATAAAAAGCAATGTGGATCCCATGGGGACTTGGGGGGGGGGGACTGTTTTATGGATATGGTTCCTTTTGTAAGATGAATAAATTCTAGAGATGTTAACTAGAGCGTGTAATTAACACTACTGTACCCTTAAAAACGGTTATGAACCAGGTATAGTGGCTCACATCTGATACCCTACTGATATCCTAGCCACTCTGCGGACCCCAAGAAGTCACTGAGACTCCACCTCCAAAATAACAGGGCGGGGTTGGGGAGGGGAGGAGAGCCCGCCAGGCGACGTGGTTCAACGGATAGGGTGCCACCTGAGCGATAGGAGGAATTTTGGGCATAATGTTGAGCCAAGGAGACTGCAATTTCTAACCACAGAGGAAGCCCGTCTGGGCTTTCCACGAGTCTGTCTTCCAATGCAACCTCTGAAAACGAAAACCTACGACGCCTTTGCTTTGGAAACCCACAGAACCTGATTTGAGAGCCCAAACTCCTCCCTCTGCTCCCCACCCCCCACCCCCGAGACCCCGCCCAACCCCGCAGCGAGCTTCGCATCTGCGCACGCGCGGGCCCACCCCCTCAGCCAGCCCTGGGTGGGAACCTTTCTCCAGTCGCCCCGGGAGGAAGCACCCGGTGGTGTTTTCCTGGCGTCCCCGGAAGGCGGGGCCTGCAGGAAAACATGGAGCTGGTGGAGGTCCTGAGGCGCGGATTAGGGCAGTATCGCGGCCACGGCGGCCTCTTCGGGTACCTACGGGCTTTCTTAAGGTGAGCCTGCAGACCTGCGCTTTCGGTCCGTGTGGCGAGGCCGGCTTGGTGGCTTGGAAAGGGGCTCGGGCTTGGACCACTTTGGAGAGCCCTCAGCTTTGCCAAGGACAGCCGGCCGGATCCCTGCAGTCCTGGGGCTTAAACTGTCCTCGAGGTGTCCGGGTCTGCACCCGCGCAGACCGTGGAGATGGAGCTGTGTGACCCCGAGGCGACACCTCACCGAGGGGAGGGAGGGCGGCCGCGCGCCTGCGCCTGGAACGTAGCGAGCGCTGCCGACATTCCTTCACTTAGTGACCTTGGCGAAGTTTCTCCCGCACTGGCCTTCGGTCACCGCCGAGGGCGGAGGACATGGTCCGCGTCGGGCCTGACCTCTCGACGGGACGTGGGAAACCAGCAGGAGACCCGGGATGAACCGAAGATGTTCAAGACCTTTTAGGAAGATGAAAACGCTCGGGCTTCCTGAAGGTGTTAGCTCTAGAGCTTGTGAATAATGGGATAGTAGATACAAATAAATAGTCCTGTTTTACGGATTCTGGAACTCTTCGCCTGAAAGCTGATTCTTAGCTGCTTGGCAGGAGCTAGAAATGGGCGACCTGGTGACCATTCTCAGAGTCTCCTCATTTTTGTAGTTTGTGTCTGTACATGGGTATTTTCAGTTTATTACTGTTTATATCTTCAACAACAAATCCATCTAAAATGTCTTTTCTTTTTTGGGCATGTACAGGACAAATGATGTCAAGGTTGGTACATTAGTGGGGGAAGACAAGTATGGAAACAAGTACTATGAGGATAACAAGCAGTTTTTCGGTGAGTGCAGTATTTTTGGTATGTATAACTAGAGTGCGAGTGGGATTTGATTTGGCTCTATTTTCCATAAAACACTTGGAAAGGTATGAAAAACTCAGTGGGAAAATAGAAAAAGATACTTCACTGGAAAACAACTTATGTGGTTAATATGGAAAATGCTAGGTTGGTGAAGGCCTGTAATCCCAAGATTCAGGAGAGATTATAGGAAGGATGGAATGGAGGGTTTAAGGCCAGCCTAACCTACCTAATGAGACCTAGTTTCAAAAAAAAAATAAGACAAGGGGGAAAAAAATCTCATAGGTATCCTAAACATTGGGCTGCAAGTGGAATTTTGAAACTCATGCGCACTTGGAATTACAAAATTGACAACTTTTTTTTTTTTTTTTTTTTTGCTGGTCGTGGAGCTTGAACTCTGGGCCTGGGCACTGTTCTGAGCTCTTCAGCTCAAGGCTAGCACTCTACCACTTGAGCCATAGCACCCACTTCCAACTTTTTACCACTGAGCCACCGTCCCAGCCCCTTGACAACTTTTTTTAAAAGTATCTTTTTCCTGTATATGAATTTTTGAACTATTTTTCAATCTGACAAATTCCAATGTTAGGAGAGCCATTGGAATACACAGGTTAGTGCCAGCCTCTCAGGACAATTTAGTAATATATGTTAAATTTCACATTGCCTATATTCTTTGTCTCACCACTTCCACTTCTAAGAATCCATACTACAAATATTCTTGCAAAACAAAGACTCATTGGCAGCAGCATCTTAGTAGTGAATTCTGAAAGCAATATGGATGTACATCCATTGGTCCTGATGATTCTGAACACTTTTTAGAATATTTTGATGCTGTAAAGAATGATGTAAACCTACACAGCTGTGTTGTTACAGGCTGATGTTTAATATCCTCAAAGGAGAAGTATGATCAAGTTTAAGAACAAAACACAGGGGCTGGGAAGGTGGCTCAGTAGTAGAGTGCTTGCCTTGCATGCCTGAGGCCCTGGGTTCGATTCCTCAGCACCACATAAGCAAAAAGAAAAAAGCTGGAAGTGGCGCTGTGGCTCAAGTGGTAGAGCTCTAGCCTTGAGCTGAAGAGCTGAGGGACAGAGCCCAGGCCCAGAGTTCAGGCCCCACAACCGGACCTCCCCCCCCCCCCCCCGCCCAAAAAAAAGGAGGAAACACAGAACCTTAGAAGTAGAATTAGATAATGGGAAGGTTCAACATCTGTTCCTGCACTTTAGAACTCTGTGACCTAGGTAATATAACTTTTCAAAGCCTCAGTCTTTAGCATCTAAAGTGGGACTAAAGCCTTAATGCCATTAACACTGGGCTAGATAGCTCTTTGTTGTGTGGGTCTGTCCAGGGAACTGTAGATTACCTAGTCTTTATTGGTCTAAGATCCATTCTAGGAATGAACTAATTATTTTCTGTTTGAGGGAGAGAGGCATTCGGGAGAGTGCAAAAGGCATTACTGTTTATTGTGCACTTACTTTCCCAATGCTTCAGCACACAGGTGTTATGTGTGTGACACTTCACACAGCAGCCCTGAGATGTAAATACAGTCATTTGCTTGTAATAGATAAACTAAGTCTCATCCAATTTGTCCAGGCCTTTGTCCAATTTAACACAGTAGAAACTGGTTCTTGTAAAGAGGGGCTAGATCCCCCCAACTATTCCACAGAAATTTGTTAAATAAGAAGCAGTCTTACTCATTTGATGATATAATGTATTCCTGCCTAGTGACTAATGCTTATTTTATATAGTTCTTAAAACTCCAAAGGCATCAGGAGTAATCATTTATAAAAAAACTAAACAAAACTAGAGAATTCAAATGTGATTGCTTTAAGTACGTATTTGCTCTGGTCTCTCGAGGAATAGTTCTTTTCCTGAATATCACTACCCTCCTCTGCAAGGAGCTGAAGGAGAGGCCAGGATTCTCTTCTTTTGAAAACATCTGAGCCTCACCCATAGCAGTGAGTTGTCTCAGTCCCTGGTTCACAGATGCTGTGGTGGTGACAGACGGGCTCCTGATAAAGCCTACCACATCCTTACTGGAGCTTGTATTGTGTCTTATTCCCAGGATGTTACCACTCCGTAAACATTCCTCTTAGGTGTCTTCTAACAAAAAGGCTGTCTTCTTCATTACAATGTGTTTCTGCTTCAAAAAGGTTTTTGGTTTTTTACTCACATCTTTCCATCCAGGTCGCCATCGATGGGTTATGTACACTACTGAAATGAATGGCAAAAACACATTCTGGGATGTGGATGGAAGCATGGTACCTCCAGAATGGTAAGACAAGTTAATACTTTATTTCATTGGCTTAGCAATATTTATTTCATGATACGAATATCTATTAGATAGCTATTTACAAGGCAATTAGTGATGCACTTCTGGAAGAATCCCCATATTAACTTACCTTATAACTTAGTGACCTAAAATAATTATTTCTCAAGGTTTTTGTGGATCAGGAATTCAGACAAGACAAAATAAGGATGGTTGAGCACTTCTCTGGGGCCTCAGCTGGGAGATTTGTTCTGAAGATTGTTCCCCAGCTGGGAGATTCCTCTGAAGATTTGTTTACTTAGCCACTGGCACTTAATTCTGGCTGTCAGCTAGGGGCACAGCTGGGGCTGTGAGTTGGAGCATCTTTGTGTTGCCTAGGCCTCCCTCAGATGAGAGCTCTGAGAGAAAATGAGCTAGGCTGAAGTCATATTACCTTCACTGGTTTAGTTTTGCAGTCCTTCAGTATTACTTCTATATTCCATTGGAAGTATATTCTAAGCAATTAGAAAGCTTGGTCTACATTTGACCAGAGACAACATAAACTGCATCTAGTCCTAGGGGCATGTCAGTGTCACATTCTATATTTGGAATATACAATGGAAAAATATCTTTTAAAGAAAAATATCTTTTAGGGAATAAAGAACACTGTGCTACAGTATCACTTTTCTGTGGGTGAAAAGAAAGACAAAAGAACTCTAGCTCTGATCTTCCCTGGCAGTTAGACTCTAAGAAGTCCCATAATTTCTACATCTGTAAAGTGTGAGCCCTAAATTTCCCGTTTCTAAAAACTTAAGGTGTTTATCATATGCATATTTTTGAGATAAAATTCTGAATGCTCTTACATGTGACCAAATTTTGTATGAACTATTTCAAAGCAGAGTTCTTATATCTGCTTTATAGATTGCTGTGTTAATATCATATGGTTGATACACGGTTAAACTCTGAAGATCCTTTCTGGTGGATCCAGAGAATCTTAACGGAATACTGGAAATATTAAGTGGGCTGTGGCATTTTATTTAGTAGAACTAAAATGGAACTCCAGTTTTGCCCCCCAAAATAAATAGTAATAAAAATACAATGATAGGAAAAAACCTGCAAAGATGAAAAGTATTGTTCAGCCCAGCAAGTCCATTTGTGTGATCATAAAGATCACATGGAAAAGAAGCAGAGAGCTGTAGAAGATAAATCACACTCTAGCAGGTGCCTGAGGGCAATTGAGGATACAGAGCTGAATTTCTTTGTGGACTGGAGGCTCCTGCGGGCTGAGTACCTTTGATGACTCTTATTTGTATGGGAAGCTTAAAGGTTATGATGAGTCTTTGTAGGAAGAAATGTTGGACAGGCTCTGCTGCTGTTTCTCTGACTCCCCATCCCTACTCACTTCACTGTGGAATTCTCAATCTGTAGATTCTTTAATTTGTGAACAAAACTGATGGTGAGTTGATTTAGAGAGCTGAGTATAATTGCACATAGTGTAATGAATAACAAAAGTAACATATCTTTAAGTATTTGCCTGATGCCAAGAACTGTTATAGACAAGGGGGAATAAAACAAGGTGTCAGCCGGGCACCATTGGTTCACGCCTATAATCCTAGCTACTCAGGAGGCTGAGATCTGAGGATCATGGTTCAAAGCCAGCCTGGGCAGGAAAGTCTGTGAGACTCTTATCTCCAATAAACCACCAGAAAACTGGAAGTAACACTGTGGCTTAAGTGGTAGAGTGCTTGCCTTAAGCTGAAGAGCAGAGGCACAGTGCCCAGGCCCAGAGTTCAAGCCCCATGACCAAAAAAAAAAAAAAAAAGTCATAAGAGGAGGCAGAAAAATGGTATGTTTTATATTAGATGTAACGAGTATCAAATGAAGCTGGGATTTGTAAGGGGTATGGAGTAGTGGGAGGGTTGTAAGATATTTTAATACAGGGCTTAGGGAAGGATTCTTTCCGGAAGAAAGGGAAAAGGAAAGAAGAAAGAAAGGGAAAGACCTGTAAGGGAGAAAACTCCTTTTAAGCAGCACTCATAGATGCAAAAGCCTTATATGTCTGAGATGTATTGCTTGGTCTGCTGAAAGAGCAGTATATGGCAGCTTGGGTGGTGCATAACCAGTGAGAGAGGAAGAGTTTAAGAAATGAAATACGAGAAATTATCATAGCCCAGATCAGGTAGATATTGTCAGCTATAGTTAATTCCTAGTTTTTTCCCTCAAACTTTTGGATGTCACTGTAAAGTAAGCTAGGATATGATTTGATTTACATTTATTTTTATTTTAGAAAATGGAACAATCTCAGATTTTCAGACATCACAAGTGTTTGAATCATTTCAAAGTAAATTGCTCAAATGATACACCATCACTTCTGAGTACTTTACATGTAACTCTTACAAGCACAGACATTCCCCTGCACAGCTACAGTTTCATTACTGGCATCAGAGAGTTAATGATAGGTCCTTCATGGAGGCTTATGCCTATAGTTTCAGATTCTTATAAGGTGGAGATCAGGAGGATTGCAGTTTGAGGCTAACCTGGGTAAAACATTAGTGAAACTCATCTCAACATGTTACAGAAAGTTTGGTTCTCTGGTCTCAAAATGCCAAATCACAAATGAGAGCAGTGAGGAAAGGGAAATGAGATTTCTTATTATCCACCAGATGAATGATTGTTATGTCTCCTTGTCTTCTGAAAGAGAATGTCCAAGTTTGAAGCAGGGGAGCTTGGGAATTCTATTCAGGGTACATGACAATTCACACAGATCTTATCATCCAGTTTATTTGTGCCACTTATCTGACAAGAGGTTTTATTCCTTTCCAGTGGATCAGAGAAAGATGAGGGTGAGAGTGGGGGTGGGAAGATTATCTCCTGAGTTGAAAAAACTGTTGATAGGCACAGTAACTCAAGCCTGTAATCCTAGCTGTTTGAAGACAGAAATCAGAGTATCTCATTTTCAGGCCATTTCCGGCATAAAAATTCACACGACTCCATATCACTTAATGTCTGATTATGGTGGCACACATCCATATCCCCTTTTCAGGGGAAGCACCGTGGGCTGGGCAGAGTGGCATAAAAAATTCAGGAGACTCCATCTCAACCAAGTGCTGGGCAATGTGGACCATGCTTGTTATTCCAGTGACACAAAGAAGTACAAGTAGGAGGCCCAGGTGGGTCTGGGCATAAAGCAAGACCTCAGTCTTAAAAAATAACCAAAGGTTGCCAGGTGCCGGTGGCTCATGGCTGTAATCCTAGTTACTCAGGAGGCTGAGATCTGAGGATTGCGGTTCAAAGCCAGCCCTGGTAGGAAAGTCCGTGAGACTCTTATCTCCAATAAACCACGAGAAACCGAAAGTGGCATTGTGGCTCAAGTGGTAGAGCGCTCGCCTTAAGCTGAAGAGCACAGGGACAGCACCCAAGCCCAGAGTTCAAGCCCGACAAAAACAAACAAACAAAAAAAACCAAAGGCAAAAACCATTCTGGAGAAATGGCTCAAATGGTAAGAGCATTTACATAGGCCTGGAGTTCAATCCTGAGTACAGCCAAAAAGAGAAGAAAAGAAGTGGTCTCCATGACATAGATGTACAAAGTTAAGTGACAGCTGATGTAGAAGCTGCAGCACATTACCCAAGTCTAGCCGAGGTGAGTGATAAAGATGGCCTCACTAAAGTGCAAACGTTCAATGGAGATGAAGCAGCCTTCTAAGAGAAGAGATGCTATTGAAGTCTCCTAATGGAGAGGTCAGGGCTTGGTAAAGAGAATTAGAGGATAGGCCAACTTTCCTGTTAGGGGCTAAAGCTGCCTATAACTAAATTGACATCAGTGCTGATTTACTGTTCCAAAACTCCTAGGGCCTTTAACAGTTGAGCTAAATCTACTCTGCTTAGGCTGTGTAAATGGAATGACAAAGCCTAGATGTCGATATATGTGTTTACAGCAAAGTTACTAAAAATAGTTCAGGGGGAAAAAAGGATTCTTTTCATAATATTGCTGCTTACTGACAAGACCACCTGAGAGCTCCAGGGAGATGCACGATGAAGCTGTGTTTCCATGCCTACTAACACATCCTTTTGCAAACCTGGGGTTAAAAAGTAATAACTGACTTTCAGGCTTTACTGTTTAAGAAATACATTTTGGGGGCTGGGAAGGTGGCTCAGTGGTAGAGCGCTTGCCTTGCATGCATGAGGCCCTGGGTTCCATTCCTCAGCACCACATAAGCAGAAAAAGC
>NW_012267219.1:28577442-28602904 GCF_000151885.1 Dipodomys ordii | reverse complement strand
AGAAGACTTCAAAGCCTTGACTTCAAACTCTAATACTAGCACAAAACAGTAACAAAAAGAAACATATTATGGGGCTGGGAAGGTGGCTTAGTGGTAGAGCGCTTGCCTTGCATGCATGAGGCCCTGGGTTCCATTCCTCAGCACCACATAAGCAGAAAAAGCCGGAAGTGGGGCTGAGGCTCAAGTAGTAGAGTGCTAGTCTACAGCTGAAGAACTCAGGGACAGCGCCCAGGCCAAGTTCAGGCCCCATGACTGACCAAACAAAAAGAAATACATTTTGTAGCTGGGTGCCGGTGGCTCACACCTGTAATCCTAGCTACTCAGGAGGCTGAGATCTGAGGATCATGGTTCAAAGCTAGCCTGGGCAGGAAAGGCCGTCAGGCTCTTATCTCCAATAAACCACTAGAAAACCGGAAGTGGCGCTGTGGCTCAAGTGGTAGAGTGCTAGCCTTGAGCTAAAAGCTGACAGGCAGCACCCAGGCCCAGAGTTCAAGCCCCATGACTGACCCCCCCAAAAAAAATTTAAAAAAATACATACACATTTTGTAAAGATAAAGCTGCCATAGCTCATGATTCCTCAGAAGACTCTGGGCAAAGGAAATTGAAAACCTTCTGGAAAGAATTCACCCTTCTACGGGCTGGGAAGGTGGCTCAGTGGTAGAGCGCTTGCCTTGCATGCATGAGGCCCTGGGTTCAATTCTTCAGCACCACATAAGCAAAAAGGAAAAAAGCCGGAAGTGGCGCTGTGGCTCAAGTGGTAGAGCGCTAGCCTTGAACTGAAGAGCTGAGGACAGCGCCCAGGCCCAGAGTTCAGGCCCATAACTGGACCTACAAAAAAAAAAAAAAAAAAGGAATTCACCCTTCTAAATGTCATTCAGATATGACTCAAGAGGAGGTGAACAAGTGGAAGAAGTTGATTTCACCCCTCACAAATGATTTTAAGTGGTTCAAGGTTTCAGTAGAGAAGATAACTAAAGATGTATAACTAGCAAGAGAACTAAAATTATAAGTAGTTACTGCAATCTCATGGAAAACATTTATAGATAGGACGATGCACACGAACGTAGCCTCTAGAGATTGAGTTCCCCTGTGAATCTGTGTGAATATTGAAACAGCAATAAAGGATTTATAGTATTGCATCAGCCTAGTTAATAAAGCAGGTCAAGGTTGGAGAAGATCAACTCTTAACTTTGAAACAAGTTCCACTGGAGGTAAAATTTTAGCAAGCAGTATCACATTCCACAGCGAAATCTTTCATGAATAAGTCAGTCCATGTGGCAAGGATCATTGTCATCTTCTTTTAAGAAGTTGCCAGACTGTGAGTGTAGTGCAATGGTAGAGCACTAGGCTCAGTCCAAACCACCAGCAATGAAAACAGTGAAAGACATGACCACATCACCTCTATCAGTCAGCAGTCACCAGCACAGAGGCAAGACCTCCCACCAGCCAAAGGATTTTACGACTAAAGGCTCAGGTGATTGCTGCCATTTTTTGACAATAAAGTATTTTTAATCAGGAATGCATTTTTAAGGCATGCTGTTGCACACTTGCTAGACTACAGTACAGTATAAGCATAATTTTCTTTTACGTGCACTGGGCAACAAACAGTTTGCTTGGTTCACTGGATTTGCAGTCCTTTTTTCATCACTTCTCTGGTATTGAATCCACAGCATCTCCAAGTATGCCTGCAGTAATTTTAGGGGTCTACCTATACCATGGGTTCCATTTCAACATCACAGGCTACATC
The DNA here is from genome assembly GCF_000151885.1 of Dipodomys ordii. Lineage (NCBI taxonomy): Eukaryota > Metazoa > Chordata > Mammalia > Rodentia > Heteromyidae > Dipodomys > Dipodomys ordii. Next base: position 28,601,157 of record NW_012267219.1, on the reverse strand, counting down.
CTAGTTTTCTCCCTGTCTCTATTTGTATCTTTCTTTTCTTAATATAGTTACTTACTTGACCATTGTATAATTTGTAAGTTCTCATTGCTCCCATGCTGCATCTTAGTGGACACCCACCTTATTTCACATTGCCTCCTTCCTTGGTAACATCCCTCTCCCCCCAGTTTCTAAACTGGCTGGGGTAGGTGTCTGCCTATGCCAAACACAGATACCTGCTTGGCCTCACTTCATGGCTTTTGGATTCCTGTTGCTGTGAAGGTTAGAGGAAGAGGGCAAGATAGGCGTGACAGAAGACTCATCCTCAGAAATTAGTTGCCTGGGCACATGATGGAAGCTGGACTAGCATGCCAGTGACACAGGGTGCAAGGTTTGGGATTGTATTTGTTGTCTGTCGTCATGGAACAAGTTATCTCAAACTTAGATTAAAACCATAATCATGAGCTCACACCTCCTATGGATGGGCAATGTGAGTGGCTAGTTGGGTGCCTGGGATATCCCATAGGCTACAGTTGAGATGTTGTTTGGAATGGAAGTCATTTCAAGGCTTCATGTGGAGACCATCCATGGAAACATTCACACATGCTATATATACTGAGATCCTAGCTCAAAAAAAAAGCCACACCATTTGCTTATTTTCAAAATTATTTGTTTTGTGTTTGTCATCGAGCTGTTTGAGTTCTTGGACCTGAATTACTGATGGCAGAGCTAGCGGAGACAGGGTGGGATAGGGAAGCAGACCTGGCCAGGGTTCTTAGTTCTGCTCTCTAGGCTCCCAGTGGGGCTGTGAGTAGCCAGTAGCAAATGCCAGCCTGAAAGGACAAAGATTGGTGGCAGATAAGATGTGATTTTACCTCATGTCACAGATAGTTTAACTCTACAAAAAGAAGGTTAAGAGACTATAACCTTCAGTTAGATGACTTGCTCTGTTGCTCCAGAAATGAGATAAGATGATATCAACTGTATTGCTTGAAATTGACCTCTGATTGGCAAATTGAATGTGAGCTGAGAGGGGTTACAGAAGCCTACTAGGTAGCTGTGTTGGGGCTTGTCTGTGAGTCTGCCTCTCTGAGAACTGGCACGTCCCTCGTGGGCATGTATGCCTGTGAAGTTGTTATGAGAGACAGCTGTTGTACCTGCCTGGTGTGGTTCTCAACTCCCTTGGGCTGAGTCATCTAGGGACTTATAGAACATAGCTTCCTGGATGGTTGAATGAGCTGTCACCTGCATGAGCAACTGCACAGGCTCCCAGTGAGAGGAATATGTGACTTGCCCAGCAGGCACACTGAGTAGCTGTCTTCTTTTTCTGAAGCATCAGGCACCAAGTGTGGCCTTTGATAGTCTTATGAGTCTGTTCAGTAGCTGCATAATCTCACCTGAGGATGGATTTCCCTTCAGAGGCATTAGTGAGTTTGATGAATTCAGAGATCTTTAGTCACCTTCCCTGTTCCCTAATCTTGGAAAAATCAGAACACTTGTGAGTTCATATCATCTATCTCATTTGGAGGCCTTTGTTTCTTTTAGTCTGTCAACAGCCAGTGAGGCTGCTACATGGGGGTACAAGTATCTGGATGGGAGTGGAGCAACCTGGATCTTGGAAATGAGAAACCTGTCTTATCTTCAGGGCAGCAATGGTCCATGCGTGTAATCCTAGCTATCAGGGAGGCTTAGATCTGAGAATTGAAGTTAGAACCCAGCCTGGGCAGGAAGTCTCTGAGACTCTTATCCTCTTAACCACCAAAAAGCTGAAGTGGAGTTGTGGCTCAAGTGGTAGAGCACTAACCTTGAGCAAAACAGCTTAGAGACAGTGCCCAGGCCCTGAGTTCAAGCCCCAGGACTGGCACAAAACAGAGAGAATGGGTGGGGAAAGGAGAGGGAGAAATTTGTCTGGAACCTAGCATGGCATTCTACATAGAAATTGTTCATTTAACAAATTTTTAGTGAGTACCCCACTCTTAGGTGAAGTACTGATGATTGTTCTTCCAGAGTTTATTTAGTTACTAATGCTGTACTATAATTCAATGTTTGGTTACAGCTTTTTCATTTCATTAAGTTTTGTTCTTGTGGAATCTTATTTGGGAATTTATTTTAGTTGAATTGATTGAATACTCTGAAACCTTTTTTTGTTTTTTGGGTCCGGTCGTGGGTCCTGAACTCTGGGCCTGAACGCTGTCCCTCAGCAGTTCAGCTCAAGGCTAGCGCTCTACCACTTGAGCCACAGCGCCACTTCTGGCTTTTTTCTTTTTGCTTATGTGGTGCTGAGGAATCGAACCCAGGGCCTCATGCATGCAAGGCAAGTGCTCTACCGCTGAGCCACCTTCCCAGCCCCTACTCTGAAACTTTTTAAGTAGGGAATAAATAACATTTTGTACAACTTTTGTTTGCCCTTTTGCTTTATTTTTAAGTTAGCTAGTTTCTTCTTCCTGCCCCCCAATCTATTCAGTAATATATAAGATTTACTTAGGTAGCTTGTGCATAGAATTAGTGACATAAAAACCAAATATTAGTGGTTTCATAAGACTTGACAAGGTTACAAGTTGAAAGTCCAAAATTTGGACTATTTCATGTATGACAATATAAAACCATTGTTTTAGATCAAAGGAAATAAAGATGTATCTTTTGTGGTCTTCAGTATTAGAAACCTGATTCCTTCAAGCCAAGTTTTAGGGAAAAATAAACAAAGCACCTGAAAACAGCTTGAGTACATTTTTTGCCGTGCTGTGCTGTGTGTGCTGTTTCTCCACTTGGTGGCACCTGTGCTCTTTTTAAGTAACAGTCTTTTCACCATAGAGCATTGATCACCCTTCCTTTATGTTGACTTTTCTTATTTAAATTAGTATTTAATTACTCAAGAAACACTTAAATATAGCCTATTAAAAACATTAGTGTGTTTTTAAAACAGAAATTGTTTTTTGTAATAATAGAAAGACAATAGTTTTGTCCCTGAGGATTTATCTAGGGTCAGGGTGAGATTAATAAGTGAGTTGGTTGTTTTTTGTTTTTGTTTTTTGCTCTTACATGATTAATATATGTAAGATGCTCAACATCATGTAATCATCTGTTTTTCAGTTGATATATGTTTTAGAGGCTTCTCTAGAGAAATAGGGTGGCAGAATGGGATTGTATGGACTCAAGGATGACGCTTGGGATCAGTGTTGGGATGGTAATGATGGGGCTGTTGGCTGACACAGGAAAGTGAGAAGGGGCAAGTGCAGAGGAAGGATGGAGGATGAGAACCCGGGGCCGCAAGTAGGCAGTTGGATGTATGAATCTAAGGTTTAGTACAGAGGTAATACCAGCAAAGAAGAGTGAAAAGTAGCTAGCAAGGCTGAAGGAAAGGCAAGAGCAATTACTACTTGCTGTATTAATTATTGCTGAGAGGTTGAGTAAGATGACAGAAAAGAATCCATGTGATCTAGCAATCTACATTGAATCTACATTATCTGAGGGGTTTCTTGTTTTGTTTCTTTATGTAGACAACTGGGACTGTGGTTCAGTGGTAAATAGCTTTTCTAACACAGGCAAAGCCCTCAATTTATTCCCCAGCACTGAAAAATTAATGTGGGAAAAGATCAGCAATGTTTATAAAGCTTGGAAACTAGCACTGCTAACATTTCTTTTCACTGCTTCATCAGTGATCTGAGGGTCTACTTTTTTTTTTTTTTTTTAGGTCCAGTCGTGGGGCCTGAACTCTGAGCCTGGGCGCTGTCCCTCAGCTCTTCAGCTCAGAGCTAGCGCTCTACCACTTGAGCCACAGTGCCACTTCCGGCTTTTTTCTTTTTGCTTATGTGGTGCTGAAGAATTGAACCCAGGGCCTCAGGCATGCAAGGCAAGCGCTCTACCACTGAGCCACCTTCCCAGCCACCTGAGGGTCTACTTTTGTGTAGAGAAGGAACATTTTGTTCCTTTTGTTGCTGTCTTGAAGAGATTCTTCAGCCTCCAGAGTAGCAGGGACTTAACGTGTGCTATGAGGAATCACTGTGAGAACAGATTATATTTTCTTAGTCATTTCCTCTCAGGATAGACATAATATGAACGTGATTTTGTGGATTGCTTTCCCTCTCCTCACTTGATACATTACAGACATGTCCCCATCATATAAATAGTCTGCTTGCTAACTTGAGTCTTTTAGTGTCTTAGAGGCTTTTGTATTCAGTAACAGTTAATAGTAATTACACTTAAAATAAGCACCCTATTTAGTACAGCTGTAATCTTAAAACATAGTTCTTCTGAAAGTTTCATGTTTATTTTATAAGATGAACAATATTAGTAAATTGAGTAAAAATAAAGAACAATTATTTCCTCTTGTTCATGTTTAATATAGTCCATTTGCAAATTTAGTTAATTATATTCCCTTAAGTTTTTTTTTTGTTTGTTTTTTGGTTGGTCGTGGGGCTTGAACTCTGGGCTTGGGCGCTGTCCCTGTGCTCTTCAGCTCAAGGTGAGTGCTCTACCGCTTGAACCACAGCACCACTTCCAGTTTTCTAGTGGTTTATTGGAGATAAGAGTCTCACAGAGTTTCCTGCCCGGGCTGGCTTTGAACCATGATCCTTAGATCTCAGCCTCCTGGGTAGCTAGGATTACAGGCGTGAGCCACCAGCGCCCGGCACCTTTAAGTTTTTAAATCACATTTATAAACTTAATAAATTTGATTTTTTTTTAAATTTTTCAAATGCCCAGTGAAAGTTGTAAGAGGCCTACCAAGAGGAATGTTATAAGCCCTTAAATGATTCTTGCTTGCTCAAGACAAAAACCTGACTCCCCTTCTTCTGATATCTATCAGCCAATTCTGCTTTACTTTCTTTGAAAATTATTACGAACAGTTCTTGTAGGATTTGCTATGATATTTGCATATGTTAATACAGTAAACCTTGATCGTATCCACTCATCCTTCCCTTCTTTTCCCACACACTTTGCTTTGTGAATATAATCCACACTAACCTTGTGTTCACTACGTTAATCTCTTGCCCCACTACTAGAACAATTTCCCAGCCGATCAGATTGCATTCTTGTAACACAGTGGTATACCCTACCTCCTATGTGGTTAGTCTTTGTTCTTTTCACTGCTGGAGAGCAACATGCATGGTAGACAAGTGCTTTGCCACAGAGCTATACCCCTAGCTTGGAGTGGTTCTTTTAAAATGGGTGTTAGATCACGTGACACCTCTGCCCAGAGCTGTCCCAGGGCTTCTCTGCACAGTGACGGCTCACTGTGTCTGCAGGCCTTGTGTGATCTCAGTCCTCCCTAGCTCTGCATTGTCTTATTCTCTACTGACTTGGATTTAGTGAGTACAGGCCAGCATTGGTTTCTTTGCACTACCAGCTCCTCCAGGTTTTGCATGGCTCACATTTTCACTTTATTCAAGTGGCTCCCTCTCACTTACACAGTCTCCTTCCCCTACTCTAGCGTTCCCTCTGCCCTGTTTTGTATATGATTTAATTTGCTTGTATTTTCAGCTACCATACTAGAACAGTTCCTAGAACATAGTAGTTGCTCAGTAAATATTTGTTGTACAAAGATAGACATGCCAGGTGTTGATGGCTCACCCCGTAATCCTAGCTACTCTGGAGGCTGAGATCTGAGAATCTCGTTTCAAAGCCAGCCCAGGCAGGAAAGACTGTGAGACTCTTATCTCCAATTAAGCATCAAAAAAAGCTGGAAGTGGAGATGTGGAGCAGTAGCTTAAAAGTTTTTTTTTAAATTTATATCTTAATGTCTTGCTTTGTTTTCTTTTTATTTATTTATTTATTTTTATATAAGGGGCCTGAACGCTGTCCCTCAGCAGTTCAGCTCAAGGATAGCGCTCTACCACTTGAGCCACAGCGCCACTTCTGGGTTTTTTTCTTTTTGCTTATATGCTGAGGAATCGAACCCAGGGCCTCAGGCATGCAAGGCAAGCGCTCTACCACTGAGCCACCTTCCCAGCCCTCTTGCTTTGTTTTCTATTAGATGTTTGGTATTTCTTTCTGATTTATAATGGAAGATGAATCTTTTTTTTTACAAATATTTTCAGTTTCTTTTAGCCTTTAGTCTTATTTGTAGTGTATTAGGACATGAATGTTTCATATTTTACATCGTAAAATTCATGTGCTTTATTTTCTTTATGGATTTTAATCTTTGATTTGAAATTTAGAAGGGATCTTTCATATTATATGAGTATCAGTATATTTTATAAAGGTAAATCTGAAGATTTGTATTACAACAAAATCATCCTAGCAATAATTTTTTATGACATATTTCTTTCCCAGTGATTTGAAATGTCAGCTTATCTTATGTCTGTTTGGAGGATTTTATTTTCTTTGATCTTTTGTGTACAGGGATGTGGGTGTGAGAGTGTGGGTGTGGTGTGTACACACACGTGTGTATGCATGTGCCAGTCCTGGGCTTGAACTAAGGGCCTGAGCACTATCCTTGAACCATTTTTTGCTCAAGGCTAGCACTTTGCTACTTGAGCCATAGTTCTACTTTCAGTTTTTTGGTGATTACTTGGAGATAAGACTCTTACTAACATTTCTTCCTAGGCCGGATTCAAACTGTGATCCTAAGATTTTAGCCTCCTGAATAGATAGGATTACAGAAATGGGTTTTTATCCTAGTCTAATGTTTAATGTCTGATAGTGCTAGCCTTCCTGACTATGACAAGTTTTCAAATTCTTCTTGGATAAACTTCCAGCTAATCATTAGAATTATACGGTCAAACTCTGAAGAGGAAGCCCAGTGGGATTTTGATTCAGATTGCATTTAATTAAGTAATAGTTACCATGCTAACAAGATTTGAGGTGGCCATCTTGTAATGAACAGTTTGGTTGTTTTAATTAATTTTATCCCAGATTGGATAGATTTAGTGGATAGGATTATAGTAATTGTGATTTATTATGTTTGTTTCCAATTATTTTGTGATAGTTTCACTATATTTGAGAACTGAGTTTTCTCCAAAATGTATTTTCATTATAAATATTCTTGTGTTTTGTAACTTTATTCTTTTCTGCCAGTCTCCTTATTTGCAGTTTCATTATCTTTATCACATTTAAGTAAATTTACATTTTTTTCATCAAGATACTAACTAACAATCATTTGAAATTGAAGGGGGTCTAATGTCAGCCATATAGTTTCTAGCTGATGCTCTCAGCTCACTGGCATATCTAATTACCTGGAGTAAATGTGACTCATGAAAATCTGCTTTATAAGTTAACTTTAGTGTAGGAATCTAAAAGATTTGTCCTTTATGTAATAATAAGTACAGTAACATGTTTCTTGTTTCTTGTACTTGTTTGTAAACTGCCATGATGAGTACAGATCAGCATGTACTTCCTTACTACTTGGCTCTTGCCTGTACTATGGCCCAGATAAACATGTTCAGATTTATGTATTGTGATAGAAATGAACATTTACTCAAATATTTCCTTTTTCTCCATAAGCTCTTCAGTTCCTCTCTGAAATAACCAAATAGGCATAAGCAAGCTTTGGTTCTTAAATCTCATTTTAGCCTGCAGGAGTTTGATTGCAATTATTTGAATACAAGTTTTCTTGAGTGACTTAAACTGACTCAACAAGGCAACACTCAAATATTTCTGCTGTGCCTTAAGCTCACACACAGAAAGCCCCCAGGTACATGTGAGTGACTGCCTTCCTTTTGGCAGCTCATCCCTCTCTTAGTGGTTATTAGAGTTTGTCTCCTGGCGGCCAGCTCTCAAAACTCACCACTCGGAAGAGTCCTGGCTTCTTCATTCAAGTCACTTTAGCTCATTTCTATTCCCTTTAGAGGACAAGAGGCAGACACCAGCCCCAGTTTGTACCGGCTTCTTCATTCTATTAACTGATCATGATGCAACTGTAGCTGTATCTTTGGGGTTTTAAACAGATATAAGCCATTTACTTAGCTCTGACTATCAGTTACTGCTAGCACATCTTTTTAGGCTTACATAACATCATTTTTCGTTCGCTCTACTTTTAGTTGCTCCTCTGTCCTGTTCTCTGCAGCTGGCTAACCACTTTTCTTCCTTGGAGATGCAGTGCTGTGACTGCCTCCTTACTCCCTTTCTCCATAGGATCATCTCTATTCTGTGAGCTTTGCAGTCTTGGGGGATGATCTAAATTTTCTCTCCTCTTCTTTTCCCATCTTAAGTTTCTGAGTTTGTCTTTCTGCTTTATTCTTCTTCCTCTGTCACTAGCAGAGTCATCACTGGTTTCTTTTTGTTTTACTCCATGTATCCAGCTGTTAGGCTAGATTTCTGAAAACTCCATCAATATCCTTTGAATTAAATTATTAAGCACAAAACACTTGAGAATTTGAGGTTGTGTTTTTTTTTTCTTCAAGACATTCTCACTGTGTTGCAAGGCTGGCTTTGAACTCAAGATTCTACTTTCTCTAATCTACTAACCTCCCAAGGGCTGAGATTACAGGCATATACCAACATGCCCAGCTTGATTTAATATTCTTTAATACAATAAATTGTATGTTCTGAAGTTTTTTGATTCAAGCTTGAAGATGCAAAAACTCTTTTCCGATAGAACCATATTTTAGATCTAAAACTGGAACTTCAAAAGCCAGAGTAACTTGTGCATACTAAATATCTAGAATCAGCTCCTAGCCTCTTGTATTCAGTCAACTGTAAAACACACTTTCATATCTGCAGTTAGGTTCCATATTATAATCAATAGTGTGTCATAATTGGCAGTATTTTCCTTTGATGTATATAAAGTGATATATCTGAAAATGATGGTGTCTTAGGTTTGATGAAAATGAATAATGATGATAGCAGTGACTGACGTTTGTTGGGTACCTACCACATGCAGGAATTCTTGTAGGTGCTTTGTGTATATTATCTCATTTGATCTTCATAACATCTCTACAAAACACAGATCATTGAAAACGCTAAAGCATAGAACGTTTAGGGAGTGACGGCGATGAGATTTGAACCCCAGCAACAGAGTAGCTGCAGAGCTAGCCAGTCCGCCCCCTCTGCTGTGCTGTCCTGCCTCTCCATAACTGGGCTTTCTCCACTCTTTAAGGCATCGTTGGCTCCACTGCATGACTGATGACCCTCCAACAACAAAACCACCCACTGCTCGTAAATTCATTTGGACAAACCACCAGTTCAACGTGACCGGCACTCCAGAAGAGTACGTTCCTTACTCCACCACTAAAAAGAAGATCCATGAATGGGTTCCACCTTCCACACCTCACAAATAAAGACAATGAAAACACCCTTCCATGTGTAAAATACAGGCCTTGTCATGTAACATACTTTTATTGCTTACCATTAAAATGGTTTGACCAAGCAATGTTTGTTGTGCCTTTTGCCCCTAATTTTGTCATTCACCAACTGCAAAATAGAAGCGCACAGACATGGTTACTTGAAGTAGGGTGGCTGTCTGCTGTAGAGCTCCCCTGTTCTTGCACCCAGCCCTAGTGGTTAGGGTTGTGCATCGTGATCCCCCTCATCACCATAAGGGAAGACCTGAATCCAAGCTGAGTGTTTCTCCTGGGAATTTGAAATTTGAATAGAGAGAAACAATGGCTGAGAGGTATTATTGTAGTTAATAAGATTAAAAAGATTCCCTCTTTCCAAACAACAACAAAGAAAATGGGTGTTTAGGCAAAAGACCCTCAGGAAAATTGTCTGTTGTGTCTAGGTAGAAAATTGTTTGTGCAGAGGTAGAATGAAAGGCAGTGTGTGTCACTGTGTATATGGATGAAAAGTTAGTAGTTGACATGCTCAGAGCTCCTTGTGCTACTGCTTCAGTCAGCAAAGTCCTTGAGCCTCCAAAGCTAAAGTCCTTGGAGGCTGGCCAGCAGCCAGTACAGAACAAGGTGACAGTGAAACGCAGAGATCATAGCAGACCCTTGGTATCCCAAGGGCTTGTGGTTTCAAAAGACCACCATTGAGGAGAAACAAACCTCAAATGTTCACTTATCACTTAAATTAAGCTCATTGACTTTTCCCTTCCTTGCTTTTTGGGTACCATTTGTTTTTTTGGGATGGAATTTTTTAACAAAATTAAGAGCAGGACAACAGTAGATCGCACAGTGATTTAAACATAACTTCTAATACCTCAAGATTGAATGAGAGCTTCTGTATCAACTTGACCATAATGCATATTTGGGAACTGAAATTTTCTTTCTCTCTTTTTTTTGTGGTACGAGGGTTTGAACTCAGGATGTTGTACTTTCTAGACAGGCATTCTGAGGCGCGTGTGTGTGCGTGCGTGCGTGCGTGCGTGCGTGCGTGCGTGCGTGTGTGTGTGTGTGTGTGTGTGTGTGCAGTCCTGGGGCTTGAACTCAGAGCCTGGTCACTGTCTCTGAGTTTTTTTTAGTCAAGGCTAGCACTCTACCACTTGAGACACAGCTCTACTTCAAGGTTTTTGTTGGTTAATGGGAGAAGAGTTTCATGGACTTTTCCTGTGTGGGCTGGCTTCAAACTGTCATCCTCAGTCCTCAACTTCCTTGGTAACTAAGATTATAGTTGTGAGCCACTGGTGCCTGGCTTGCTTTGAGATAGGGTCTCACCTTTGTTTGCTTGTCAGGCTGCAATCCTCCAAATTCTTGTGATGAAGGGGTATGTCATCATACCTAGCTAGGATTTTTTTGGGGGTGTGGGGGGGGTTGTTGAGATGAAGCCATATACTTTTAAACCCAGCTGGTTTGAATGTTAGTCCTCCAAATTGCCAGTTCCTGAGTTTCTGAGACTTCAGGCATGAGCCACTATCCCTGGCTCAAAATTCTTTTAAAATTTCTTTTGACTTTTGAGTTTATATATTTACTGACCTCACATAACCTTGTCCACGAATAAGGCAGACTTCTTATTTATGAGTCAGATATTGGTTTCCAGGGCACTGGGTAACTTAATGAACCTTGATTCCCAAATCTCAACTCAAGGCAGTGATTGAAATTTAGGGGAATTCTACCTCCTCTGGTTTCTTATGTGAAAGTTAAGGAATAGGGTGGGGTTCTCGCTATTGTTATAGTGTTGTCTAGAAGAAACTAGAACAATGGTCCTCAACCTTGGTTAGCTACACATTAGAGTCACTTGAGATTTTTTTTTCTTTAATCCAGAGGCTTAACCAATCAAACCACATAGGTAGGAGAGGAATCCGGGCATAGCTACATTTTGACCACCTATCCCGTAGTTCTCTTTGCAGCCAGAGTTGTGAACTACTGAGCTAAAGAAAACCACATACCAAAACAAGTCCTGAAACTCTTAACTCAGTCAATTGAAACAATAGTTTGCCTACAGCCTTAACACTGATTATCGCTTACTTAGCTGGTTAGATTAAATTGGATGCCCTCAGGAGATACTGTTCAGTATGCAGCTGGATGCTGATTGATTTATGTAGCCTAGGTTCAAACACTAAAAGCTGGTGGCCTATGCTGGATTGAGATTTCCCATACTCCATTAATCTGCCACGATGCTAACTCCTCTCTCAGAGTCAAGAGCCTTGTTTTCTGATGGCACTAGAAATAGACTGGCAGAGGAAATTTATGAATAATTAGAAGTTCTTGCCCCACCACCACAGGCTGGGAAGATGGCTCAGTGGTAGAGTGCTTGCCTTGCATGCCTGAGGCCCTGGGTTTGATTCCTTAGCACCACATAGCAAAAAGAAAAAAAAAGCCAGAGGTGGCGCTGTGGCTCAAGTGGTAGAGCGCTAGCCTTGAGCTGAAGAGCTGAGGCCCAGAGTTCAGGCCCCACTACCAGACCCCCCCCCCAAAAAAAAAGAAGTTCTTGGCCCCTGCCTCAAGGACTGTTAATCTAATAGATATTATGTACTATCTGCAACTCTTCTACCCATCTACTTTCTCAAATGACAGGTATGTGAAAAAGAGAACTAGCCCAGGTTTTCAGAGATCCATGAATACTTGCTCCAAGTTAGCATTAATTTGGGGAGAAGTTGAGAATAGTATGGCGATTCCAGGTGATTCCTGGAATTTCACTGTCAGCCCCTGGGACACTGGACTGCTGTCTCTGTTTTCTTCCATGGTTCCTAAGTGCAAAATATGAAAACTGACACCCTGTCCTGAGTTGTAAGTGTTCTGTGGTGAGTCAGAGGAACCTTCTCTTCTGTGACTTGCATATGGTGTGAGTTTGTCCTTCAAGAATTCATGTGTTGAAACTTGATCCCTGTCATGGAGTGTGAAGAGGGTAGACACAATCTGACCATCTTTAGGGCTGGCCTTGGGGGTGTGAGTAGGATAAGATCTTCCAGGTAAAGCCAATATGAATGAATCCTGGTGGCTCTTAAAAGAAGGAAACAGCCAAGACACATACAAGCTCCTGTCACATTGTTGCCTCAGGACACTACCAGCAAGAAGGCCTTGATGACTTGATGCTGCCCTTGGCCTTACACCAAAACCTTTGTTGTTTATTAAGTTCCCCAATGTTGAGTTTTCCATTATAGTAACAGAATGGACTTACTGTATACGTGAGAAGGCAATATACCTTTAGAGTGATTACAGCGATTTGTGCAATCATCAAGAAGTATAAAGATACAAATGTTGTAATTCCTGTGGGAAAGATTGGTGTGTCGTAGAGAATGACAATAAATCTACAGTAAAACTTAATCTTGAGCTGCTATTTCTGAACTGGAGTGAATTGATGGAGCCTCTGGCATTTGATACGTAACTTTTAGTCTAACCACTTTCTGGTTTTTTTTTTTTTTTTTTTTTTTTTTTACCCATTTTGGTTTGTAGAGTTCAGCAGCTGTTTGCTTTTATCTGACAGGGACAAAACTGGCTTTTTAAAAATCTGTCCCAAGATTTGTTACATGAGGACATTTAATGTCTCTCACCAAACCATGACATATCACATTGTTCACTAATGCGTTCACTAATGCAGAGCAGAAATGCCAGATGCAGTTGTGCCAGAGTTTGCAATCTATGTCTCATAGAAATGTAGGCACTCAACTCCTGATTAAATTCCTATGGAGTGTAGGGCACATTGAGCCCCACACTCGGTGTTTAGAACAAACTGCTATACCTCTTTCTAGCACTAAGAAAGGCACAGTACCTCGTTCTGTCTGGGATTCCTGAGCAAGCATAAAGCATGCACATGACCTGAAAAGGTGGCAGATGAAAATCAGTCTAGCCAGGTGGCTCAGCTTGAGTTTAGGTAGCATTGCTGTCCAGCACTTCATAAAGCAAGGGGAAGATCTCTAAGAGAATCACAATGGAAACAAAAGATTCTGGAACAACACCTGCTGCAGGAAGGGCACTGTTCTTTTGAGAAACAATTCCAGTTTTCTCCTGGGGGTGTTGGAGATGAGGATACCAAGTGCACTGTCTGATCTGCCTTCTACAGCTGCCCATTTCTACCATCACTCTATTAGCTGGTAGATGGGGCCCAGAGCAAGCCATAAAAGACACATTTGGTTTGTGTGAGCAGGTGTCTCTTTGACTGCATCATTCCCTTACTATGTCTCTGATAATCTGCCTTTGCCATTGTCCAGAGTTTCTGTGCAATGAGAATGGAAAAGGCCAGCCTGGCTTGCTGAACAGTTTGCACTACCAGCTGGAAACGATATGCTGTGTATCATGGTTGGGTAAGAGTGTGACTTGAAGGACATCAGAGAGAAAAATCTCACTATAAAGTTTTTAAGCAGTGCTTTTTATCACGTGCTTTGACTTGAAGGAACTATAACCTGAGGTCAGGGGGTATAATCCATCACTGGCTAATAGTCACAGACTTGAAAAAAAGCAACACTGAAGACTGCTGTGAACATTGTGGGAAGGGCTTTGAAGATGAGCTGTGAGGATCAGATTTATAATCCCAAAAGATTTAGAACAAAGAAGCCAGCTGGCTTAGTGAGACTCCTCGGGAGAACAAATCCTCCTGTCAGCTGCTTCAGCTGGGAACCCACCATGACACTGAGCCCCACAGGGCCCATTGCACTGGCGGGCTTCCATTTGAATGGTGTGGTGGTTTGTTTCAGGGGAGGAGGCACTTCCTGTGCATTTAGCTCTGCTTGCCTGAGCCAACACTAACATTCATGGTCTAAGAGTGCTTTCTGCTCTGTCATACACAGGACAGTGGCCCTGGCCAAGAAAAGAGGCAGTGAGATCAAGTATGTTGGGATTCCTACCTGGCTTCATGATGTGTCCCTGTAAACCTCTCACACATCTTGTGACTTCCTCTGGCACCCACTATATCTCAGTCTTCTATTCCTGTCTTGGGGCCTGGGCCCTTGTGGTTCCTTATACCTGGGACAGAATCATCTTCCCATTTTGTATCACTGATATTATTTACAGATATCATTGTTACGGCAGGGGTGTATATCCACTTCCTCTAAAGTAGCTTCCAAGGGAACTTTCTCTTAGGTCTTTTGCTCAAGTCTAGCACTCTAGCACTTGAGCACTTGAGGCACAGCACCACATGATTTTTCTTTAGTTTATTGGAGATAAGAATCTCATAGACTTTCCTGTCTCAGGCTGGCTTCAAACCAGGATTCTCAGATCTCAGCCTCCTGAGTAGCTAGGATTACAGGTATAAGCCACGGTGCCCAGCTCTGATATTATTAATTTTTTTATATAGTGCCTGTTGCCCTTTTTTTCTGGAAAGAGGCATTAGCAAAATTGTTATAATAACTAATCTGGGTAGTAAGCATTTACTGAATACTCACTAGCCACCTATTAAGATCCTATGCAGGTAGACACAAGAAAGAGAACTAACTACTACTGATCAGGTTTACTCATTTTACTAGATATAAGATAATGGAAAAAAAAAAAAAGAAACAGCAGCCCTGAACAGCAAATGCTGACATTTCACAAGATAAAAGTCCTAGCAGAATGATATTAAAGCATGCAAATAGTCATAAATAGGAAACTAGAAAGAGGCTCATTAAACCGTTTTGTAGGAGAAAAAGAAATACATGATTCGCATAGTGTCCTGTTTCCCAAAAAACTTTGGTGATCATTTCATGGCCTTGTAATCACTTGTGTGATTGGCTTGAAAAGAGCTCTAAGTCTTTATCCTGTACTAAGTCATGTTCCTATGTACACTGAAATCCTATTTATATCTTTCTTTTCAAATATGTCCTAATCAGACACTGATGCCAAGTGTTGATGAGTATGCATTGTATTTGCATCCTTAGTTCATCAGCTCTGGCTCCATGTATATTCACAAAAATCTGTGGATGTAATGGAAAATTACAAAACTGGACATGCAGTAACTGCAATTTTGGCAAATCCTTCGAAATAGAATATTGAAACATCTCATTTTGTCCCAGAGAGAAGAGGATATGTGAAGGCCACTGTATTGCAAATTCTGTATTCAGATACTGTCAGTGGTCCCCCCAGAGTGGTATACTGTGTTGGTTCTGGGTCACCCACTAACCTGATGTGTCAGAACAAGAATCTAGCTTCTGAGAAGCAGATGTCTGGACCTTCTGTTGTCTGTGCCTGTTGCATATAGTCATAAAAGTCTGACTTCTCTTTGGGATCATGCTTCCCCTTAAAACTCCCATCTGCCAGTGGATTTGGCTCTACCCATTCTCTAATTCTCAGATGACCATGTCCTGTTTGCTTCAGTGATTGGTACAGGAATGAAAAGAGATCAGAATAGGCCGATTAAACTCAAGTCTAGGACGTTAGTGAGAAACACAAAAAACAGAAGTCCTGTCTCTATGGGACTTGAAATGTGGAGGACATAAACCTGGTATGGCCCAGAGGCACCACAGCAAAGAAGACAGCCCAGCCAGGAAGATGATGCAAAGGAGAGTGGGGCTGAAGGGAGAGTAAGATAGACTTCTGAGCCTAGCAGCTCAGAACCCAGTTGTAGGTAGATGTGAAGCTATACTTGGCCTAGACTCTGTGTATAAACCAGTAAAATGTCTCTATTTCTTTACTCTGAATCTTCGTCATTTTAGATTTCTCTCATTTGCAACTGAATGTCACTGTTACACTTTACATATGACTACATTACTTCTCTAGTAATGAAATTTGTTTTCAGCTATAGCTCTGATTATGACTTTCTGATTCAAAAACTGTAGACATGTTATCAGTCAGTAGTGTTGGTCGGGAGTATGTACTATAAAATACTAAATCACTGTCTTCATAACTGAACTTACACTGAAATGGAAGTGTGTTTCCATGAAATTTTGCATGTGCATTTGAACACATTAGGGTCTCTAGAGTTGCTATATGTGGTGGCTTTCCTCCATGATACCAGGTCCAAAGAGGTCAACAGATCTGCAGGTTTGGGTTGCTCTTAACCTGGGCTTGGAACTATTGAGTCACAATAAAATAACTGGCAACTAGGGGGAAACATGGCAGTCATTTTTATGTCACTAAATAAGGCTAAGTATCAACCCCATAATTTTAGGTGATTTATGATACTCTTTTTAAAGCAGTAGGAAGAGAGTGAAAAATTATGTACAAAGGAAGCTGTGTCCTCATTTGAAATTTAAATATTAGGTTGCCAGGAAAAACCATTTTCTTACTTAGAAAAGCTATCTCTCTGCAGTAGGATAAATAATTTTGTAAAACTAGGAATTTCTTCAATGGCAGCACAATTGCTAGAACAATCAAGTCTAACTCAAACTAAGTAGAAAAAAATTAGTTACTTAGGGGAGAAGTCGTGGGCCATAGAGAAGCTGTCTAAACAAAATAGGCACATGTCACAAACATCAACTAACAGTGGTACCCAGCAGGGCTGAGTGAGAGGGATAGGAATGGGCCTCTGACTCTAGAAGGCATCTGTAGTTAGGAAAGGCATGTACCATATTAAAATGTAATTTTACTTTCCTAAATCAATTTTAGTAAGCAAGACGCTGTAAAATTACTGACTATTGGGGTATGTGATTTGAAAAAGGATGAAGAGCGAGGTGCAATGGATCAACCCTATTATCCTAGCTACTTGAGAGGCGGAGATGGGGTGAGGGCAATTGTGGTTCAAGGCCAGCCAGGACATAAAAGTTGAGTATATAAAATTTTATCTCAGCCAATGGCTAGGGATGATGATGTGTGCTATTATTCCAGTACCATGGCAGGCCACAGTGGCACGTGCCTGTCATCCCAGCCAACACAGGAAGATTACAGCCCAGGCTCATCTAGGCATAAAACAAAACTTTACCGCAAACAACGATGAGTGCAAAAAGAGTCTGGGGGCATGGCTCAGCTGGCACATGCCTACCAAGTGTGAGGCCCTTAGATCAAACCCTAGTACTCTCAAATCCCAGAGAGAGAGACAGAGACAGAGAGAGAAAGAGAGAGAGACAGAGACAGAGAGACAGAGAGAGACAGATCGAGAGAAAGAGAGAGCACACACTTGAGTGTCCTGGAATTAGTGATGATGGTTTACAACACTGTAAATACATTAAAAACTGCTGAACTGTATACTTTAAAGTACTTCAAAAAGTGGACTTATGACATGAATTTTACCTCTGTTTTTTTTTTCTTTTTTTCTTTTTTTTTCGGTCATGGGGCCTGAATTCTGGGCCTGGGCACTGTCCCTCAGCTCTTCAGCTCAAGCCTAGTGCTCTACCACTTGAACCATAGCACCATTTCTGGTTTTCTGATGGTTTATTGGAGATAAGAGGTCTTGCGGACTTTCCTGCCTAAGCTGGCTTTGAACCATGATCCTCAGATTTCAGCCTCCTGAGTTGCTAGGATTACAGCTGTGAGCCACAGACACCTGGATACCTCTGTTTTTTAAGAAGATATTTATTCTACTATGGCTTCAAGACAATTCTGTTCTCTGGATAAATACCATATGATTTTATTTTATTTTATTGCTTACTATAGATTGGGTTGAGCAGCTTTCTACAAACTATATTACTTGAAGGTAAGCATCGTTTGGCTGCAAGGGAAGAGAGAAGAATGAAGATAGGGATCACAAGTTCCTAAATATCATAAACCACTCAAAAGTTGGACAACTATGGCCAGACTCAGTGATTTATGCCTATAATCCCAGTTACATGAGAGGCATAGATTGGGTGGATTGTGATTCAAGGCCAGCTCAGGCAAAAAGTTAATGAGACCCCATCTCAACCAACAAGCCAGACTTGATGGTTCACATCTATCACAAAATGCTATCTGAAAAATACCTAAAGAAAAAAGGGCTGTAATATAAGTCAATGGTAGAGCTCCTGCCCACGAAAGAAAGGCAAAACTCCGTACTGCCAACACCAACAAACAAAAGTTGGACAGCAAAGAAAGGATGTCCTCGGATTAAACATCTCTGATTTAGAGAAAATCTCAGAAAGCTTTGGCTATAAAGAAACCTTAAGTACTTAAAGATAATAAAAATACTTAATAAATAAACCTGATATACAAAGTCCATGATATGTATATATAGGAATAACACAATGAAAGAAACCACTTTGTACAATTAGTATGTGCTAATCAGAGAGGGGGAAGTTGGGGAGGAGGAAAGAAGGAAAGAAATGAAAAAAATATGATCTAAAAGTATCTTAAATGATAAAACATGTAATAGCACACATACTAGTCTATAGTTACTTTGGTAGTCTCTAAGGCCAGAGGCTCAGTGGCATTATTAAGGACTCTGTTGCTTCCCCATCTTCCATTCTGCAATCCTCACAACCATGAAATAGCTGTGTTGCTTCCAGGCATCACATAGGCAGGACATCATTAGTCAGAAAAAGGGAATGATTCTGTCTTCTCCCTTTTGTTTTTTATATCACAGACTTCCTCTCCCATTTCTTTGTCCAGAATTGCATCTCAGGCCTACTGCTAAACCAATCACTTGACAAGACTCCAGAGACAACCACGTTAGGCTTATTAACCTAGAGTCATTGTCAAAAGACTTCAAAGTGAGCCCAAGTAAGGTTTGGTGAGCAGACTCTGAAGGAATGATACAGAGTAGCCTTAAGGATGTCTGTTAGAGAGAGCCCAATATGAGCTTGGTGGTGCCATGATTGATATCCCTCAGAGGGCCAAGTGGCCCAGTCTCTGGAGAAATAACCATCTTCCCAGGGCTCTGTCCACAACTACAAAGCTCTGATGATCACCCCTTCTGATTTCCAACCATGTGCTTCTCTGTGGTCTCAGATGACCCATCTTGCATAGGCGCAGGAGAGAATCTAAGAGAACAGTGCTGCATCTGGAGACAGCCCGCCCCACAGGCTGGCCTGGATGTTTCAGTTTGAGAACTGAGCTGGTCATTAATATTTGTCACATAGCGATGCTTGCCCCAGTTTCCTTACTTTCTCCACAGCCCTGTGTGAAACCCTTTCGCTGATTTTCTACTGGAGCAGAGAGGAGGTTGGTTCTCACGCAGTCCTGGTAGAAAAGGCTCTTCTACTGTAGGCTGAGTGACGGTGCCTCGGCCTCACTTCCTGCAGCTGCATGTTTGCACCTTACGTTTTAGTCTGAAACTACTTTTAGTTTGCTAGAATTGATTATTTCATTTTCAAAATTGCAATTGGGCCTACTCTGTTTTAGAAGAATGCTCTTTTTTATTTTATCTCATTAGTTTTAAAAACTTTTTTAAAACAGTGATAGTAATCAAATCAAGTGTCATACACATGCTAGGCAAGCGATCTACCTCTGAGCCCCACCACTAGCCTTGGAGAACAATTTTTTATTAGCATACATAGTAGATAGTTTCATAAATACATACATTGTACTCTGAACAAGTTCACCCTCTCTATTATATTCCTTTAATCCGTCGCCATCCCTCCCTCTTTTTCAAACAGTGCTTGATGCTAGTGCATTGTGTGTGTGTGTGTGTGTGTGTGTGTGTGTAATGTACTTCAATCTCCTTCACCCCCAATACCCTTTTCCTCCTCTCTACTCCCACTGATTTCTCCAAGGGAGTCCTCATGTAATATCTTTTTTACTTGTGTCCTGTCATCATCAGCAACAGCATCATCAGCATCATCATCAGCATCATCATTTTAGGTCTAGATTCCACATTTTATCTTATCTTGTTCAACATGGTGATTTCTAGAGAACAGTTTGAGTTTTCTATTGTTATTGTAAAGGTGATATACAGAGGGGTTGCAGTTCCTTAAGTCAGGTAAAAAATAGTGTCACCCCTTTCCTTGCTTTCTCAGTTTTTCCCTCCCTAGAGAACACTTTTAAAAAATCAGTTAAAATGTTTTCTTTCTTCTGTTTGGCAAGTATTATTGGGGGTGTTAGGTTTTATTTAGGTAGCCAATGAAGAAAACACAGTATTCAGGCCGAAAGAGGTTTTATTTCCCTGAACTGCCTACCTCAGCACCAGTTGCAGACCCGGGGCCGAAGGGCAGGGCCTTTGCTAGGCCTGGGCTTATCTAGGGAAGGGGGTGGAAAGGAGGTGTGGCCTGGTGTGTGTGTGGGGGGCGGGTGACCACGCTGGATACCGCTCTGACCTCAGAGCCTGAGACCCTCCCCCAGTCGGATAGGAGGCGTGGCTTGGGCGGTCCAGAACGTGACCTCAGACCGGGGGAGGTGACTGACTCCAGGGCTGCCAGTTACCTAGGTAAGGAAGGTACTGGGCGGAGACCTAAGACAGAGTTAGCCTAGGCTGCTGGGGGCCCTCCCAGCCGACCTTCCGTGGTGGTGGGGGGGCATTTTCCTTTTTTCCCTCCTTATGTATTTTATTTTCTTAGAGAACATTTTAAATTAATTTGTACTTGGCACAGTGGCTCACACACACCATTTCAACTGTTCAGGAGACACAGGTAGAGGGATCACAGTCTCAGGCTGGATGAGGCAAAAAACGGATAAACCGTATCTGAAAGTATAACTAAGGCAAAAATAGAGCTAGAGGAGTGGCTTAAGTGACAGGGTACATACCTAGTAAGTGGAGGGGGGGATGGAGGGAGGGAGGGGGAGAGAGAGAGAGAGAACACGAGAAAACATATTTGCATTTATATAGTTTGTGACTCGATATTTATTTCAGTGCTTCTCTCCTGTACTGCTCAGCCATCTTGGGAAGAGAACTTGGCTGTAGAGTTTTGCTCACCTAGGCTCCCCCTGAGCTTAGCCATGTGGTTTGGGGAAGGTAGCAACTCCTAGGAGAAGCTCACCTGAAACTTCAGGTTAACCAAATGTTCCCCAGAGTTGCTGTCAGTAGACTTTAGTAGTATTGTGTCCAGGCTTTGATTTCCACAGTATAATCATAGGCAAAGATATAAATGCTAACAAGAAATTAAAATAATGAAAGAGAACAAAAAATAATAAGGAACAAGGGGAAAAATCAAATAATAATGATTGAGTTTACTGATTTTTAGTCCCTGAAAGCTTGATCAATTTTAGGCATTTGGCCTTTGTACTGTTATTAACAATAAGTAAACCACATAAATAACTAGTTCAGCTAAACTTTATACCAAATGTCAATATTATAGATCCCCGTACAAAAATGACTTTAGAGACATTTTTAAAGTTTCCTTTTTTAAAAAAAATTTCTCTGTTGAGGAACTCTATTGAGTTTAATTTTTTTTAATGTTCGAATTATTTTACCCATTTAAAAGTTCTTAAGAAATACAATGTTTATATAGAAACAAAGTTTAAAACACAGCTACAGTACTATTGGGGGTAGGTATCATGAGGGAGCAGAATGAAGAGGGGGAATGAGGAGGAATGTGGTAGCAGTACTTCATAGGCATGTATGAAAACAGAACAATGAAACCTGTTGATATGGTATTAAGAAGGGGGAGGGGATGAAGGAAAGAGATAGACATGAGATTAGTGTGATTAATGAGGAACTTTGTATGCATGTATGGAAATGCCACAATGAATCCCCTCCCCTTGTACAACTAATGCATGCTAATAAAAATCGCTTTTAAAATACAGCTATGACATTAGCTTTTATCTTTATAGTGCCCATCTTTTATTTATGAGGAAACTGGGGTTTAATATTTTCCAAGATTTTACAGCTAAGGTCCTAACTCCTCCCATATCCTTTGGTGGCTAATTATAAATGATTTAGAAAGATCCTATCACATCCACAGTATCTTCAGACAGCTCAGGCTTCTGCAATGCTTTTCCTTTGTAGGAGCTCATGACAGCATCGGGTATGAAGTTCATCTCATGACTGGATCAATGCGGTGGGCATTTGTTGTCTTCCTGGCCATGTTTTTTCTTTCTGACGGTAGTATCTTCTTCCTTTGGGGAGCTACTTCTTCCCATGCTTGTGTGGGGAAGAGCATGGCACCCAGGCTTGGCCAATGATTGCACTTTTCTCCTGGCCCCAGTCCACCGCTCAGGAGTAAGCATAGGCATGGGTGTGGTCTACGCAGTCTTTCCAAGGATTTTTTTTTCCTACATGAAACTAATAGGAAAAGAGCTCCTTCCTCCCAGGGCCATAGACGTTGCTCCAGGGTCAGTGGCAGCCATGTTTTTAGTTTCAGAAAAAGGCCTCAGGAAATAAAGCTAATAGCTGTAGGAAAAAGGAAAGGTCAGAGAGATCAGAGAGGAAAGAAAGGTAAGAGGAGAAAAAGAGAGACAGAGAGGAGAGAGGGGAGAAAGAAGGGAATGAGAGAAAGAGAATAAGAGAGAATGAGAGAGAGAAGGAGTCACAGAGACAGAGAGACAGAGGGAAAGGGAGTGGGAGGAGAGAAGAGAGAACTCTGACTTTTAGTTTTGAAGAACTACCCTGATTCCTAAATGTATCGGTTTGATTCCATGACTGATACTTTCCCCAACATTCCTCTTTTCTGCTCCATTCAAGCTGACTTTCTTTTTTGGGCTGTTGAAGTAACTGACAACCCCCCCAGGATGTTAGCATTCTTCAGGTGGCACTTGACTGTCTGTGCTTTCCCAATTTATGAGGAAGGTGATGGAAGTCAGTTTCATTCATAATGTGTGATTATTAGCATCTTAGGAAATATAATGTGGTTTTATAGAAGTAAATGGCATCTGTCATTAGATTAAAGGGATTCATTTGACAGCATTTTATGACCTTCAGTTATTACAAATGAAGCTATTTTTGTCTACAGCTACAGCATTTCAATTTAGGGCAGTTTCTAGGAGGCCTTCTTTGGGCTTTCTCACCCTTCTCCTCTTCCTCAGTTTTATAGCATTCTAACAACGGTCAGCTTACAGTTGCTGGGTTCGGACTGATGCTTACTATCCCTGCCATGTTACTTCTTACCATGTTTCAGTGGCTGTTTTGCTTCCACTCATGGAGCTTGTATCACTTGATGTTGATTTCTTTGCAGTGGTTGCTAGGATACACCATCAGCATCCATTCATCCTTTAGAATTGCAGCCAACTTGAGCTCTTCCTGATTTCTCAGAGTTACAAAAGCAGAGGCAATGTCAGAAGATTCTCATTCAGTATTGCAAAGGGTCACTAGGAATGTGGCTGGTGCTGGGGGAGGGGCGGGGTGAGCTGTGCAGCTCGAGTGGCAGTGTAAAGGAGTCCTCCTGTTCCTTTCCATCTAGATAAAATTCATCAAAATTCTTTGCTCCCCTTCACATTTGAAGAAAGCCTAATAACCTATCCAAAGACTTGTTGGTGTGTATGTGCAGGTGTATGTGGGGGGGGGGATGTATTGTGTTCTTTTGGTTAGCTCCACATCTCTTTCTTCAGCTTCCCTTTGGTCCTGGGGACTGTACCAGGACCTGGAGCAAGTGCTCTACCAAGCTCTGCTCCCATCCCCCAGATTCAAAGATCTGTTGAGTTAGTTCACTCAATGCAATAATATAGTCCTGTTCCTGTTATGCTGTTCATTTCTACCTATATCAACCCACGTGTAGAACTCAGCCCTTCTCCATATTTTCTGCTAAAAATTGCTCATGATATAGACTTATGTCCCAGAATACTTTAAGCTAAAGAT
>NW_012267219.1:28564827-28571882 GCF_000151885.1 Dipodomys ordii | reverse complement strand
CTCAGGAGTGTGGCTCGGTGGTAGAAAGCTTGCCTAACATTCATGAGGACCTTGGTTTTATCCTCTGCACTGCACAAGAAGAGAAGGAGAGTAGAAGAAAGCAGAGAAGGGAAAAGGAAAAAGTAGAGAGGAGAAGGGACGGGGAGAGAGGAAAGGAAGGAGAAGGGAAGACAGGGAGAAAAGGAAGCCCATTTTCCAGCTGCCCGCTGGCAGTGTCCCTCCAGCATACAACTTTTGTGAGAATTAACCGAATTAATGTATATAAATGTATAAAGCATTGTATATATATATATATGTATAATGTATATAAATGTGTAGCACACATAGTTTATGTGTAAGCTAGCCACTTATCTATAAACTATACAAATAGTTATATGCTAGCCACTCTTCCCTCTCTTTAGTCTATAGTTTTAGAGCTGATCCACCTGGACCTCCAACTTACAGCACAACATCCCATCCATAGTTTCCTGAACCAGGGATCTGCTGTCTCCGTCTCACCAGGAGAACTTCACAGATGGCCAGGTCTGAGGTAATGATTGGTAAATGAAATCCTTCCTTTTACAACTTTAAGTGTTTTGTATTATAAAAGAAAACAATCTACATATATGTTTATATTCAAAATCAGTTTGTGAAATTTATCCTGATCCAGCATAACAATAGTGGACATTTCAGATTCAGTTCTTGGCCTTTCTAACTTCCCAAAGAGGAAGTTAGAGCAATCAGGGCTGCAACTTCCAGAATGTCCTTGGCTCTCCTGTCACCTGCCATCTTTCACTCATTGTCTCCATGGGGATTCATTCCCATTTTGTACATTTTGTTCTTTGGGTGTCATGCTGTTGGGATTTCAGAAGGAAAGGGAGGAAGGATGAAAGGCTATGCTCAACCACTTTTTGTAACCAGAAGTTCTTCCAGAATCAAAGAAACTTTACTGAGCAGTGGACAGGCAGCCTCTGTCCCAGGTAGTCTTATCGTTTCTGTCTAAACCTAGGCAGAATTTAAATCCTCAGATTTTAGTATGTCTTTTTAAGGAAATGTGAGCACTCAGAAACCTAATATGCTTCAGGGCAAAATGTCTTCATTCTAAAAGAGATAATAGATTCCTTCCTAAGAATGAATCCCTGCGCTTTGTTCCCTGAGAATAGTCTGGGCCCTGCAGCCTGCAGCTGCACAAATGAAAGCAACTTCACGTGGCTCCTGTTCCCCTTACCTCCCATCCTTGCTTTGTCTACTGCAGGAGGTGGGGGTGGGATCTGTCCTTGGGGGCCCCCAGTCACTAGCTCTTCATTGGGCTTGATGTCATGTTCATGTTCTTGGGGATTGTTGGATTTTATCTTTTTTGTGTGTGTGTGGAGGGGTTGTTATTATTTGCTCCCTATAGTTTGGGTGGCTGTTATCAGCTGCCACCAAGACTACAGAGAGAAAAGAAGAAATGAGGACACAGTTCAGTCATCTGAAAATAGCATTCGGGAAGTGCCAGTTGCTGACTCGATCACCTTGAAAAGATGCATCTCGACATGGTGGGTTAGGACGAGCTGCCCTTTCAGATAATGCTCTACAAGTCCATGCACGTGTGCACACACACGTGTATGTGCATACACACACACAACCCCCCCCACACACACACTCAGAGGCCCGCTTTAAGTTCCTCCAGCTTCCCCACTCTGCCAGACAGCTCATGTAATGAAGGGGGTTACTGAGAAGATTCAGGTTTGTTAGAAAGCAAAGCTTGGGCAATTTGGGGGAGGTGGCTCCTTCCATAGGAAAAGAGCTACACAGTTGTGGATATGATACTGAATGTTTAGTTAAAATGGGAAGGGAAATTTCAACAACTTATAACATTTTAAAAGATGACCAGTCCACAAAAATGTTATCATTACTCACTTGACACATCTCTTCAATTTTGATGTATTACCTTTTAACCTCTCTCTCCTTCATACCAGTTCCAGGGTACCACATGTCAAGTCCAGTCACTCATCTAGTGTGCCAAATAGAGAGATGAGCAGTGAAGGAAAGAACATGCATTAGGGATGAGGAAAGGTATGCATTTCCGCTCATCTTCTCCTACAGATGTTTGCTTTAGGTTTAAATAGAGTAGGAAGGATCAGAGACAGAGGGAGGGGTCTGCGTAGTTACTAGCCAGTCCTGGTCTCCAGTGGTCATCAATGGTGGGCACAGATGATCTTGCTGCTTGCTGTCTCAGGATTGGATGGGCTGGACCTTGGGACGGTAGAAGTTGTTGTTGCTTGACAGGTGGTGTGTCCAGGGGGGGCACTGATGACCCTTTCCCTGGGGCTTTGTTAGGCTTTGTCTTTGGGTGCTTACATGTTCATGTATGCAATCACTTGCCTCTGTTTACACAGTTAAGGTGTTTACCCTGATTTGAGCACTGCACAAGGTATACATATATCAAAACATCACATAGTACCCCATAAGTAAGCTTATTTTTTTTTCCTCTTGGCTGAAGTTTGAACTTAGGACCTCAGGCTTGCTAGGCAGGTACTCTACCACTTGAACTAACATACCTCTAGTTCAGATTTTAATTTGTATATTAGTTAAAAAATAAACATTTGATTTTGCTTCTATTTTTCTTGTTAGGCTAACTAGTGCTCCAGAAGCATCAGCTTTTCCTTTTCACTCTACTAAAACAAGCCAAGGAGAATTCCCCTGTCATTTCTCCATGGATTCTGGGAAACGTTACTCTTGCCGACCTCCTTCCCACTGATTTCAGTGTAGAACTTACAGTTTCAAAAGTATCATAATGAATACACGATGTTATCTTATGATAGTATCCATCCAGGGTTAGAAAATGAACAGAAAAAAGTTGCCTTACTTTGTTTTACTAGATAAAAATAGAACATTCAATACAATTAGTTCCCACCTCAGAATGCATTATTATTATAAATATGTATTTGACTCATTTACTATTGAAATACATAATGTCATTGGTTCACTCAGCCTTTTGGAACTTGTCAACCTCCATAGTTACATGAACCAGTTTCTTAGAACCTCTGTATGTTTGAATGTAATCCATACAAACATATATTTTATATGTTTTAAACTGTGTACACACACTCTGTTGGCTCTGTCAACTAGATTGAAATACCTAACATGCCCCTGACCCCAGTTTTACAGCAAAGGGTCAAGGGCCGTGCAGAGATTCAAGATAAGAGAAAAATCTGGAGTTAAAAAGAAAATATACCCCAGAGCAAATTGTTAAACTTGTAAATCCTGTTTTATAACCTACCTAGGTCGTGAACCCACTAGCTGTCACTTTTGTTTAATTACGAGACATAAGCTGCCATTCCTTTGTAGCTTGAGTTGTCTATCTGCTCTTCATCTAATCTCCCTGGTACAAACTAAACCTCTGTAAATATTGCAGTTTCTGCCTTTAAAAACCCCAGTTAACCTCCCCTCAGGGCCAAGAGGTCTTTGTTGGGCACCAGCCACTCCCGACTGCTGACTTTAATAAAGGACCTTCAAATTTCTCAGTGTGTGGCGTTCCTCTGTTTCAACTTGTCTGGGCATAACACTATCATTATAAATATAAAGTATAGATTAATTTAAGCCTGACATAGTTAGGAATTCTAAATTCCCTGTTAGGCTAACTAGCACAGAATGCTATTTGGGTTTTCCTGGATTATTTTCCTTCCTTAGCATATTCATAATTGTGTAAAATGCTTGGAATGCCAAAGAGGAATGAGAAATAGAACATGTTTTGGCTTCTTCCCTGTTGTGGTGTATATCAGCTTCTTATGTCTGCCAAAACAAAAAAAAGTTACAATTTTATTTCTGGAAGCCAGAAATTCAAAGTCAAGGTGTGGGCAGGACCAGTTCCCGCCAAAGGAAGGAGAGAAGACGCCTCCAGCCTCCATTCTGGCAGCCTCAGGAGCTCCTCGGCATGTAGCTGCGTTGTGGTTTTCTTTATTTTTTTGAGGCAGGTAGTAGTCCTTTGTAGTCCAGGCTGGCTCAGAGCTCATTACGTAGCCCAGGCTGGCCTGGAATGTGTGATCCTTCTGCCTCCACCCTTTTTCCTCACCTCTTACTGGGCTTATAGGTGTGTGCCACCATACTAAGCCTCAATCCTCTTGTCTTCACCAGGCGTTCTCCTAGAGTCTATATCCATCATCTTCCCTTTGCATATCTCTGTCTCATTGTCCACTCATGTTGGATTAGAACCTAAGTACTGATCTTCTTTAACTTGATTACTTCTGTCCAGATCATTTACTTCTAGCACTCAGGAGGCTGACGCAAGAGGCTATGGAGGTCAAGGCCAGACAGTGCTACATAAAAAGACCAAGCCCCCCCTCCCCCCCTAAAAACCAAGACCCCTTATTTCTAACACTCAATTACTGGGAGTTAGAACTTCAACTGGTAGAAGAGAGTGTACAGAGGATACTACTATATTTTGTCCCCTTTAAGATGAGTTTTTTGAACCCAGCACGTATAAGATCCTGCGTTTAGTCTCCAGTTGCACAAAAAATTTTTTAAAATTTTTTCCAAAATTTTTTAAAATTGGGTTTGGGAGGTTGGTTCGTTGTTGGATTGTTTGCTTTGCTTGCTTGGGGCCTTGGTTTCGTTTCTTCGGCCCCCCTTAACCGGAAAAGGCGGGAGTTGTGGTTTTGGGTTCAGGTGTTGGGGCGTTTGCTTTGGGTTGAGGGGTTGAGGGCCGTTGCCCGGGCCCGGGTTTCGGTTCCCGGCCCGGCAAATTAAATTAAAATTAAAAATATATTTTGAATTATGACAACTTGTGTGTACATTTAAATAAAAAACCTGCTTTGGCAATAGTGGGGTTTGAACTCAGGACCTAAGCAAGCATTCTACCACTTAAGCTATGCCCTTTTTGTGTGTAGTTATTTTTCACATAGGATCTTGCAGTTTTGCCCAGGGTTAGCCTCAGACCTCAGTCCTCCTACCTATCCTCCCAAATCGCTGGAATTAGAGAATGCCTAGCTTATCTGTTGACGTGGTGGGGGAGGGAGGTCTTTAAAAAAAGGTTTGGGGCTTGTGTTAGCCTCTAGTCTCAATCCTTCTCATCTTGACCTCCTTAGTGGCTGGGATCTCTTACATGAGCTACCACACCTGACACCTTTTCTTTTCTGGCAGGTGCAGTGTGAAAGCTTTTCGTGACTCTAACAAAATAGACAACAGATAAAGAGGAAAGATAGAATCATTGCTTGCAGGTTTGTGGCAAGGCAACTCATCATGGCAGGGTGTACAACAGAAGCAACACTGCTCACCTTGGGGCCTGTAAGCAAAAGATTGCTGAGGAAAGGGCCAAGGTCCCCAATCTCCTTTAGGGATCTGCCCAAAATAACTCAGCCAAGGACCTCCCTCAAGGCCTCATCTCTCCAGAGCACCATCCTGAGATCAGTCCTTGCACACAATAGCCTTCAGGGTCACTCATGCTCCACACTCTGGCAGACAGTTCGAATTTGTATTGAAAGAGCAGTTCTTAGAGACTATCCAGCAAGACAGCCTCTGCTGTGGAGACGTTAGCTGGATAGACACAGTTCTAGCTGCCCACAGGCACGTATGGGTGGGCTGGTATAAAAGCAACCATGCAGCCTCGGTAGGGATGGGGAGTTTGGTGAGACCCTCCAGAGAGGCACAAATGGCTTATTGCAGGCAACAGCAGGAGAGAGTCCCAAGGCAATTGCAGCTCAATGGCTCTGGCGTGTATCCATCAGGGCAGGACAGGGCAGGTCTGAGACACAAGGCATTTGAGGATGAGAACAGCCTGCTAAGGGGAGGAGAGGAGTCCAGGCACTGCTCATGCGCAGCACAAGAGACAGAAGGGGAGCCATGGGAAGCCGATTGCCAGCACAGAGGGCAGTATTATTTCCACTAAGGAGCCTGTGAGGAGCCACTGAGGTTTGAATCAAGGCAGAAACATGACCAGATTTGTGTTTGAAAGATCAGTCTCCAAGCAAGCTGTGGCTGGAGGAGTTTTCTTCTCTTTAAGATCAATTCCTTGCCCCTTGACTAATCTCTCAACAACTTTCATACATTGGACTCCTTTAGAAGCAGTGTGTTCCAGCTGCCTGGTTTCATGACTCATTCCCACCTGTCCTCCTCTGCAGACTCTCCACAGGGCTCAGGCTCCTTCAGTGCAGCCATGGGACCAGTTACTTCCCAGCCTCAGCCTGCCATTGGCTTCTGATCTGTGTTCCTGCTTTGGCTTCTCCCTCCAGTTATGAACTTGTCCTAACCGCTTCATCCACCTGAGTCCCCATGGCGCCTCACCCTCAAATCCATTCTTCCCAAGACACCCCTTCAATGAATGGCTTAGGCAGTTGCTCAACTCCAGAGGCAAGATTCATCTTCAATTCCTCGCTGTCCCTCCTCTCCCACATAAAAATCCATCTTGCTCTTCTTGGTCCTATAACTAAACAACTAACAGTTGTTGGTTTTTTTGTTTTTTGTTTTTTTGTTTTAGTGTGTGCCAATGGTGAGACTTGAACTCAGGGCCTGAGTACTGTCCCTAAGCTGTTTTGCTCAAAGCTAATAATGCTCTACCACTTGAGTCACAGCTCTACTTACAGCTCCCCCCCCCTTTATTTGGTAATTAATTGGAGATAAGAATACGTGGACTTTCCAACCTGGGATGGCATTGAACTGGGATCATCAGATCTCAGCATCTTGAGTAGCTAGGATTACAGCTGTGAGCCATTGGTGCCCAGCTTAAAACATTTTTGAATCCGTCTGTTTCTCCCATCCCTATTGCTGCCACCTAGACTGGACCCCAGTCTATTACCTATATACTTGTCATGGGTTCCCATGCTTATCCTTACGTAGTCTATTCACCCAAAAACCTTAATTATCTTATTAGAATTTTTACCAGATAGATCTTGCAATGTGGAATCTAAACTTCCTCCCAAGACTTGGAAGACTTTCTATGTTCTGTATCCTATCTACTACTTTAATCCCATCATTCTAACCAGTAACCTACCTTTTGATTCCCAAACACAGCCATCCTTTTCTTGCCTCCAGGCCTTGGCATTTTCTCTCCTCATGCTCTTCATCCACACTTTCCCAGCAATGACTTTCCGATTCCT
>NW_012267219.1:28562189-28564777 GCF_000151885.1 Dipodomys ordii | reverse complement strand
ATGGCCTTTACTCTGAGACTTTCTGGGTCCCACACGGGGAGGATTTGGGATCTCATGAGCATGACGCCATACAAGTCACAGGGGTGGTGGAGGACCCCTTACTAGTGTCTCGGCATCTAGACTATTGAGATACCTCTCGGGAGCAAGAAAACTCTGGATCTGCTAGCCTAGAATCACTGCAGTGCCTTATGGGGCAGGACCGGTCCTGCTGGGCTGGAAAGAAGCTACCAGAACTAGATCTCAGGTGTTGGAAGGGAGCAGAGGATCCACTGGAATCCTGCTCTCAGGGGCTCCAGAAGGTATGAATACATGCCATGTATATTCATTCCCTGCCTCTCTCCTCAGAGACACAAGGCTGCTTCTGGATCAATCCCATCATCATTAGAATGAAAGATGAGTATATGGAAACATTGACAGCAGCAGCAGAGATCATCTTAGATAAAACATATTCGCTACATTTTTCTTATTTCAAAAAGCAGTAAGTACACATAGTAGAAAATTTAGAAAATACAAATGAGAGGGAAAAAGGATTTAAAAATTATTCTACCACATAGAGAAAACCATTTGTAGCACTTTAAAATGTATCTCTTCACTTGTTCTGTACAAACATGTATATGTTTTAATATTTTATAGAAGGGTAATTTTAACCTCTGTAATTTTCTAAGTTGCTTTTACTACTTATTGAAAATATATTGTTTTAGTATGTTTCCATCTACAGGATCCTTTCTTTGTTATTTGGTTTCATTTGTTTTCCTGCAGAGGTGGAGATAGAAGCCAGCACCTCAGGCATGGTAGGCAAGTGTTTCTACCACTGATCTACAGCCCAGCCTGCACATTTTATCAATAAATAGACCCTAATTTACCCAAACATGGCCTGGCAAGCCTTGAAGTCTACTGTTTTGTTCTGAGGTCAGAAAACAATTCTAGTTGGAAAATTCTATTTCAGATAAATGTGCTGGCTTTGTTAGCCTCCTGGCAAGGATTAGAACAATTGTCATGCTACTTCCTTTTTAAATTTTATTTTAAAAAATAGTATCTTTAAGTAGTTGTACAAAGGAGTTTCCACTTAACAAAGCAGTTTATGAATCCTCAGCATTCTCTTCTAAGCACAAGACTGTACTGTTCTCTGTGTTCTGTGTTACATAACCTGTTGGAGTTTCTAGCTGGGCCGTTCTAACAATATAACATTATTAATTACACCTTTTCCATAACTGGGGAAGTCCTCCAGTGAATGAACAGTGATCCATCTTCCCGTGGATCACTTGAACCAAAGTGTCATGCAGAATGTTAGTATACTGCTGAGTTTCAGGAGGAAACCACCCTATGAACAAATACAGCAAGAACTTAACAGAACATTAACTTACCCCTTGACATGTAGCCTTGAGTCTTTCCAAGAATGTTTCATAAAGTACCACAATCCATCTTCAGAGATTATTCTCCTGAGTTGGCTCTTACTGTGTCTCATCTCCTTTGAGAGTACGCAGCTAAGCACGGCTACAGTCCACCCATGGGAGCTTTCTCCTCCGCACTCTTCCTTTTCAGCATAAGTCACTTTGAAGAGAGACACTTTAATTATTTGCCTTTTCATTTGCTTTGATTTAGAATGAATGTTTTGTACTTTCTACTTTTCCCTGGGCATCTGGCACTGGAGACACATTATTGGGCATCTATCCTCTATTTCTCTGCCCTCATTAAAGTGCCCTCTTGTTTACTTTGGGACACCTTCACTCTCTCCATTCTTAGCCACTTCCATCTTCCAGTTCGAACTTACTGTCCCTCCTCCCAACACAGTGATTGGCTCAAAGGGAGGCACATACTTAAGCTAGTCCAATTAAAGGCCCTTTAGAGGAATTCTAGGACAGACTCTTTCCTCTTTTATGTCACCCTAAAGTTTGTGTCCTTTACTGCTCCATGTAAACAAGGGATAGGGAGTAGATGTTATCTTACAGGCTGACTCTAATCAATGAATCTCTGGGGATCTATGCTCAGAAAGAATCTGAGACTGCCTCTCTCCTCAGCAAGAATGCATGCAGTAATCCCTTAATAATGTCTGTCGAGGGCACAGGATGAAAAGTGATTAGGTGCCTCAGAGTTGTTTGTTGTTACTGTTGTTTTTTTTTTAACCTGTTTTTGGGATTGAACTCTGGTCCTTGAGCTTTCTGATCAGTTAGTCTACCATTTGAGCCATACCTACAGCTGCTTTTTGCCTTGGCTATTTTATGGTGCTGTTATGGGAGCTAATGGAAACTTTTGGAGGCGAGACCTAGCTAGAAGAAGGAAGTCACTGGAGATATGCCTTTGTAGGTTACACTTCATCCTCAGTCACTTCCTTCTTGATGTCTACTTCTAGTCTTAGGCCAGGGTGGCTTGAGCTGTGATCCTCATACTTAGGTTACTGGAGATGACAGGCATATGCTACTGTACCTAGACATTGTGCTTCCCTTTACAGCTAGGATACCAGTGCCCAGACATTGGTTGAGATGGAGTCTCATAAACTTACATACGTGGGCTGGCCTCCAACCAGCATTCTCTGATCTCTGCCTCACAAGTAGTTAGGATTACAAGTTTGAGCTACCACACCAAGATAT
>NW_012267219.1:28560049-28562139 GCF_000151885.1 Dipodomys ordii | reverse complement strand
ATCCTCTATTTCTCTGCCCTCATTAAAGTGCCCTCTTGTTTACTTTGGGACACCTTCACTCTCTCCATTCTTAGCCACTTCCATCTTCCAGTTCGAACTTACTGTCCCTCCTCCCAACACAGTGATTGGCTCAAAGGGAGGCACATACTTAAGCTAGTCCAATTAAAGGCCCTTTAGAGGAATTCTAGGACAGACTCTTTCCTCTTTTATGTCACCCTAAAGTTTGTGTCCTTTACTGCTCCATGTAAACAAGGGATAGGGAGTAGATGTTATCTTACAGGCTGACTCTAATCAATGAATCTCTGGGGATCTATGCTCAGAAAGAATCTGAGACTGCCTCTCTCCTCAGCAAGAATGCATGCAGTAATCCCTTAATAATGTCTGTCGAGGGCACAGGATGAAAAGTGATTAGGTGCCTCAGAGTTGTTTGTTGTTACTGTTGTTTTTTTTTTAACCTGTTTTTGGGATTGAACTCTGGTCCTTGAGCTTTCTGATCAGTTAGTCTACCATTTGAGCCATACCTACAGCTGCTTTTTGCCTTGGCTATTTTATGGTGCTGTTATGGGAGCTAATGGAAACTTTTGGAGGCGAGACCTAGCTAGAAGAAGGAAGTCACTGGAGATATGCCTTTGTAGGTTACACTTCATCCTCAGTCACTTCCTTCTTGATGTCTACTTCTAGTCTTAGGCCAGGGTGGCTTGAGCTGTGATCCTCATACTTAGGTTACTGGAGATGACAGGCATATGCTACTGTACCTAGACATTGTGCTTCCCTTTACAGCTAGGATACCAGTGCCCAGACATTGGTTGAGATGGAGTCTCATAAACTTACATACGTGGGCTGGCCTCCAACCAGCATTCTCTGATCTCTGCCTCACAAGTAGTTAGGATTACAAGTTTGAGCTACCACACCAAGATATGGTTTTGGGGTTTTTGTTGTTGTTTTTGTCGGTCATAAGTCTTGAACTCTGGGCCTGGGTGCTGTCCCTGCGCTCTTCAGCTCAAGGCAAGCGCTCTACTACTTGAACCACAGTACTACTTCCAATTTTCTAGTGGTTTATTAGAGATAAGTGTCTCATGGCCTTTCCTGCCCAGGCTGGCTTTGAACCATGATCCTTAGATTTCAGCCTTCTGAGTTGCTAGGATTACAGCTGTGAGCCCTCAGATCTCAGTCTCCTGAGTAGCTAGGATTACAGGCATGAGCTACTGGTGCCGGCTGCTATTATGTTTTCAATGTGACCGTTCTAGGCCAAAGTTTGACTCTGCCAGTTATAGTCTACCTGGCCCAATGTGTCTGTCCTTGTTTACAACTTGTATAGCTACTCTCTACAAGCTTCTGCTTCCTGACTAAGGAACACATTGGGTTCCTACTCCTGTGGCAGCCCTAGAATGATTGATCCACCTTTAGTCAGACATCTTGCTCATTGCCCCTCTGGTTTACATTATTTGCTCCTCCCATCCTCTCAAGTTTCTGGTGACTCATTCAGGAAACCATAGAGTTCTTCCTCCATCCTCCACCTGATAATGGTCATTTTAGGATTGTCAACTTACAATATAAAAATAGCTGGTATATGAATAGACATGATTTTTACCAAGAGAATGCACTGGTGGGCTGGTGACCACACACCAACTACCATCCATGACTAATCTGTTTTGTCCTTTTTATAGACGTAGCTGAGATGAGCTTTATTCATGATTCTTTCCTGGAAAGTGTTTAACATTCTAAAGATTCCAATTCCTGAATGAAATTGATTTGTATTGGTGTTCCAACCTACACTAGACTTTTCATCACTGCTATATAAACCACCATAGTGGTGGGACCATTTCCACCTCTCAGTTTAGCCAGGTTGTCTGCATTCATCTTTCAACTCTGCCACTTCTTAGCAGTGTGATCTAGAGAACTGCCTTAAACTCTGTGGCTTGGTCTCCTTACATGCAAATTAGAATGGTAATTGGACCTCTAGCATACAGTCGTTAAGAGAATTAACTTAGTATAGGATTTTGGAGGTCTCAGTCCATGGTTATTTGGCCTCTCATTGGGCAGAACCTCATGAGGTGGGATGACATGTCAGAGGAGCTTCTTTAATCTCA
>NW_012267219.1:28547712-28548759 GCF_000151885.1 Dipodomys ordii | reverse complement strand
TCAGCTCTTGGACACTGTGTTGGACAAACACTCATTGGCCCACTTTGCTTCCTTTCATTTGGGAAACAACCCTCCCCTGTGTGGTTTGGCCTAGGGTCCCAGGGGCACTATTACTGCCTTCTTTCTCCCAAGTGTATATGTGACCTAGAGCACCAATCAAATGACTTCTTTCCCAGGCCTCCATGTTGGGGACAGGAATGGCAAGTGATCTGACTCAGGCAGGTCAGCACCCTTCCTGATACAATGTTGGGGTTTTCAGGACAAGCATTCCTCTGGGATTGTCATTCATCAGCACCATAGAAGTTTGAATCTGCTAGCAGCCATGTTAGTCATGTAGCCAGAACCTGTTAGAAAGGGAAACTAAGGTGGATAGGGAGAGAGAGACAGAGACAGAGAAACAGACAAAGAGAGAAGCATAGGCCTAATGCTACTAGTTCAACTTTGAAGCCACTTATTTATTTTTTATTTTGATTTTTTTGCCAGTCTTGGGGCTTGAACTCAGGGCCTAGGTGCTATCCCTGAGCTTCTTTTGCTCAAGGCTAGCACTCTACCACCTGAGCCACAGTGCCACTTCTGGTTTTTTCTGCTTATGTGGTACTGAGGAATCGAACCCAGGGCTTTATACATGCTAGGCAAGAACTCTACCACTAAGCCACATTCCCAGCCCCTTTAAGCTATTTATTTATTCATGCATTCACTCATTGATTCATATATCAAGGTTTCAACTAAGGGCCTCATGCTTGAGAGGCAAGCACTCTACCACTTATCTCCAGCCCTTTTAATTTTTGTTATTTTTTAAAATAGGATCTGTGTTTTTGGCTGGGCTGGGCTGGACCATGATTCTCCTTTTTACTGTTTCTCACATAACTGGAATGACTAGCTGTTCCACTACAGGAGATTATTGGTTGAGCTGAGGTCTTGATCACTTTTTGCCTGGGGTTGGCCTTGAGCCATGATCCTCCCCATCTCCATCTCAATAGTTGGGATAACAGGCGTGGAACACCAAGCTTAGCCAGTGTTTTATTTAGTTATTTGATTAACATGTAC
>NW_012267219.1:28532512-28547662 GCF_000151885.1 Dipodomys ordii | reverse complement strand
TTATTCATGCATTCACTCATTGATTCATATATCAAGGTTTGAACTAAGGGCCTCATGCTTGAGAGGCAAGCACTCTACCACTTATCTCCAGCCCTATTTAATTTTTGTTATTTTTTAAAATAGGATCTGTGTTTTTGGCTGGGCTGGGCTGGACCATGATTCTCCTTTTTACTGCTTCTCACATAACTGGAATGACTAGCTGTTCCACTACAGGAGATTATTGGTTGAGCTGAGGTCTTGATCACTTTTTGCCTGGGGTTGGCCTTGAGCTATGATCCTCCCCATCTCCATCTCAATAGTTGGGATAACAGGCGTGGAACACCAAGCTTAGCCAGTGTTTTATTTAGTTATTTGATTAACATGTACCTCCTCACTAAAGTGGTTCCACGGGTGAAGAGTTCTACCTGCTATTGCTCACAGATAACTCCCAAAGGCAGTGCCTCATAGAGCACATAGTAGGTGTCCATGCGTGTAAATGAGGCTGTTGTTTCTACAAGCAGTCTAAATTCATCGCATAACATTCAAGAAAAATCATTTGTATTTCTGACTTTGGGAATGAACTGCCTGGATACATGGGGCTTGATTAAAATAGGAGAAAACTTAGTTAAGCTTAGGGTCTTACTCAAGCTGATATGCACAATGAGTCCTTAATTTTTTTGTTGTTAAAATGGGTATCCATTGGCCGGATGCTGGTGGCTCACACCTGTAATCTAGCTACTCAGGAGGCTGAGATCTGAGGATTGAGGTTCAAAGCCAGCCCGGGCAGGAAAGTCTGTGAGAGTCTTATCTCCAATAAACCACCAGAAAACTGGAAGTGGCGCTGTGGCTCAAGTGGTAGAGCGCTCGCCTTGAGCTGAAGAGCTGCAACACCCAGGCCCAGAGTGCAAGCCCCATGATTGACAAAAAAATAAAATAAAATAAAAAGGGTACCAATTAAAACTAAGCAAAAACAATACATTCTGGATCTGATCTTTTAAGTATGTGTGTCATGTCTGAGTTGCCGTCATTTAATTTGACTCTAATATGTCTTTGAGCATCTGTCAGGTTATAACCTGATTCATCACTCACTCAGAGGCTAAAAATAGAGGGTGATAGAGGTTAACATCGCTTAGCAAGGAGCCTTTTATCAAAGGGACAGACGTAAATCAGAGGAAGCTTGTCACTCCTGTCCAAAGCCACAGGCTGGGGACGCTGAGTGCTCAACAACTGTTTTAGAATGAAATGAGTCTTGAGCGGAAATCGTCATCATTCAGGAGAAGCAGTTTAAGAGCATTTCAGAAGATGGAAATCTGTCCCCAGCCAGCCTCTGCTTAATCAGTCAGCCCTGTGGACCCAGCCCAGTCCTGATTATGCAGAGCCCCTGATTGCTGGCTGCGTGCGTCTGGTCTCCAGGGGAACAGTGAAAGTGGAGAGGACTGTTAGGAAGGAAAAGGAGATGGACTTCTCTTGAATATTTTGGTGGGGGGGGGGGGAATCACTGATCTTGCATGGTGATCCTACCTTTCTCTTCGGTAAATAAAAGTGGTTTGATTTACCTTAACCCTTACATGGTGCCACATCCTTAGTGAGCTCCAGAACAGGGGCAAGAGGAAAATAAAGGATGTCATTTCTCACTGACTGGCCCAAAAGAAGAAACTGACCTCTGACGGTTGTCAAATTCATGGAGCAGAGTGAATAGATGGAGCAGCTCACTTGGGGCAGACAGTGTGGGGTGGGGCTGTGGATACAGGACTGTGTCTGTGGGACATGGAGCTGTGGGCTCACTCAATATAGTATGAATGTTGCCTGCAGCACCAGTCAGTTCAGGCTGCTATCACAGAGAAACATAGCCTGGTGGCATATAAATTGTATCTATTGATTTCTCCCAGCTCTGGAAGCTGGAAGTTCAAGTTCAGAATGCCAGCATGACGAGGTACTGGTTCCAGGCTGCAAATCTGGTGTGCTCCAGAAAGTGAGTGAGTGAGCTCCATGACCTCTTCTTCTAAGGGTCCCAATCCCATCCATGATGCCTTTTCTGTGACCTAGTTCCTTTCCAAAGCACCACCTCCCAGCACCATTACACTGATGGTTAGAATTTCAACACAGGCATGTTGGAGGACACAAACAATGGAAAGGCCTATTTTTTTCTATTAAGGTATTACTGCAATGATATTCATCGTTCTGTATGTGAGTTAATTATCTCTCAGGGAAGTCAAGCAATTCCTTATTTAACTGAAATGATAGAGATAGGATTCATCCCTAAGATGAATCCCTATAGGCTACATGGAATCCCTACTCTGGTGCTCTACCACTTGAGCCACACACCAATCTGACATTTTGCTGCTTAATTGAAGATGGAGTCTAAAGGAGGTTTCTGCCTGAGCTGGCTTTGGACTACACTCCTCTGAGTCATAGCTAATATTACAGGCATGAACCACCAGCCCCTGGTTTATTTGATTTTTAACAGGATGAGAACCACTTCCCACTGCACAGACCTCTTGGTAGCTTGTGTATGCCAACAGCCACTGTTGCCACAACGTGCCAGGCCTTGTACTGGGATGTAGACACGGATTGGTAAAACAGTCATGGTTCTTGCCCTCATGGTGCTTACCATTTAGTAAAAGAGACAAGAAAGAAAACAAAGGGTGACACCATTGTAAGTTGTGGTAAGAGTCTAAGGCAAAGAGCAGAGATAGGATTTTACTACTTGCTACTTCAAGAAGCCGCATAGATAGATAGTATAGATAACTGAAGATGTGACCAGTTTAATCCAGCTCTCCCATTTCCTTCTTGAGCTCAGATCAGTTACTTACTCTTTCTGTATTTCAGTCTCTGTAAATGAAAATAGCCATAGTGCTTCCCTCAAAGGGCCTTTGTGAGAGGACATGATACAATCTACGACAAGAATTTAGAATGCTGCCTGACACATAGTAAGTACTCAATGAAGTTTAACAATCTCATTTCCTACTCTTTGTAGATTATCAATACAACAATGCACGCTTGGAATACTTACCCATTAGTCATGGTAAGGCCCATTGGCAACACACAGTGGCCAGGCTTCTGCTACCTAATGCCCTTTTTATTGAGTTGCTTTCTGCTGCTGGAGATGGAATCTATAGCCTTGTTCATGTTAGGCAAGTGAGCCTAGTGTATGGCATTGAGCCACTCTTCTTTCCACAGTTCCTTGTGCCCTTGACCATGTAAACCTCACCAAGTTCAAGAGCCTCTGGTTTTCTCCCAACATCTGTGGCCAGCCCTTCCTTCACCCAGGAGTCTGGGGTGTAAGAAAGGCTTTGAGACTAGGCCCTCCTGCCTTTGCTGTCTATCTATTGGCTGGCCATTCCATCGGGAGCACCTGTAAACAATTCCTCCC
Source organism: Dipodomys ordii (assembly GCF_000151885.1). Lineage (NCBI taxonomy): Eukaryota > Metazoa > Chordata > Mammalia > Rodentia > Heteromyidae > Dipodomys > Dipodomys ordii. The sequence continues at coordinate 28,544,310 of NW_012267219.1, read as the reverse complement.
TCCACTCCCCTCTGCAAGGCATCTTAAAAGTTATGAGCTGATTTGTTAGAGCACTGAGCAGGGTATTAACACAGGGCAGGTGAGTTCATTTCACAGTTGTAATTAGTTACTGGTTACTGCCCACATGGATTCCATCTGGCCTGGGTATCCATCCCCCACCACAACCACTATGTTTGGGCTGCCAAGCATTCACAGCTTCCCAGCTTCTCCAGAGATTTGCTCTCAGCCAGAGACACCCAATACACACTAACCCAGAATACCCTAACCCTGATCCCTGTGGGATCAGGCTGAAAGTCATCTGGAACTGGAGCCTTCACTTTAGCTGAGCCCCTCTGCCCTCTCCTCTCCGTTCACACCCCTTCCCTTCCTGCAGTAAGTCCTGCAGTGTACCCAGCCCTATCTGCTTTGCTTCTAAGAAACAAGATTCCACCACAGTGAGCAAACATTAACACATTAACAAAACATGTTATACATTGTATAGATGTCATAAACTCAAGGTTAATGGTTATATTGCAGGGAGATTTGACCAATGTGTAATCGATTTTTTAACTAATTGGGGAGAGTTGGTTTATTTCATTCCTTTCAATGTTGAAACTGTTGATGGGGCCTTGTGGGAGATATTAAGAATATATTTAACTTAAGCTCTGTGACCTACTTGGATAATATTCCTTCTTCGTTGTTTTTTTTTGAGGTTTCTGGAGCTGTAAATATTCTCTAATCCCCTTTTCTCATTTTACTGAGAAGAGAAATAAAATCCCACGCTTTTAATTTCCCACCTAGCCATCTAGCATGTTCTGAGACTCTGCTAGTTTTAAAGTTGAATTAGAATCTTTCCACAGTGATGCCAGTAGATTTTATTGTTCAGCTCATGCCCAGAATGGGCCATGGATAATGGTTCCCAGACACAATGCTACATCCATAACACCCTGCATTTTCTTTCCCAAACTGAGCTCTCCAAATCTTGGTTGCTCTGTATTTTACTGGTTGTGACTTGCTTACTGGGGCAGCACTTACACTCAGATCCCTGGCACAGAGAAGCTGTCTCAGCCCACCCAGCAGCTCAGCCTCCAATGCTGGCCAGAGACCCAGCTGCCAGGGATTCTTGACATCCATCGGTCCAGCCATGACCTTTCCTTCCCCCAGTCCCTCTGAATCCTGTCGAGCACCATTACCATATTATGGCTGAACATGGAAAACACTGTGCTGAAAATGAACTTGAACACTGCTGGGTCTCACCTGGGTTCCTCTTCCAGAACAGCTGGCAGATGGCTCAATAGTGATTTGTTTGCTTTCTTGATTTCGATGGTTTCTCTTTTCCTAAGAGCTCCTGGGGACTGTTGATAGACCTTAAGCAGAGAGCAGACAGGGAGGGGTTGGAAGCAGGGGAGAACTAGGGAACGGAAAGGTAGTTGAAGGAGAAGGGAGGGAAAAGGCTGGAGATACTCTGGATGGATCCTTTACTTTATGAGGACTGTGGCATTTCTCCCAGTGGAGGCCTCCTTTCCCTGATGCTCATCCTCCATACAGACAGCAGTATATGTGAAAACTCTCCACTTAGAGCACAAGCCACTCTCCCCCTGCTCTCACCCTCCTCCTCCTGCTCCTCCTCCTCCTCCTCCTCCTCCTCCTCCTCCTCTTCTTCTTCTTCTCTTTTCTTCTTCTTCCTTCTTCTTCATTACTATTATTGTTGTTATTACTATTTGCAAAGCTCTGTGGTCAGCCCCCAGCACCACTACATAAGCATAGTGGTGAAATTTTTTGCTGAATTTTTTTCTAATATTTTCCCAAAATATAGCAATATACTTAGAATATGTACTCAAATCTTCTAACATGATCAAAATAAGAATTAATTTTATGAAATTATTTGCATTTCATTGGCTTTTCTAAAAGCCTCTCCCAGGCCCCTGTTAGTCAAACAATTTCCTTTTGAAGTGTCTGTGCAATCAGTTTAATTGTATTTACATTGCAGAGCCACACAATTAGCAAGAGTCCGCTCTGACAAAATGAGACGTGCAGGGACACACAGAGCATTAAGAGGAGAAATGTTTGTGGAGTGGGGACTAATTGCATAGTCTGAGTGATATTTTCATCTTAACATGACCTTTGTTTCCCCATGCAACCTAGCAACAGCAGGGATGAGGGAATGGGGGCAGAGCGCATGAGGACCCTCTGGCATTTCGCACACACGAAGTAGCCTGCTTCCTTTCAGAATGGCCACAGCCTGGCTGATCTGCTCAAGATCTTGGGTGAATTTCTGATTCTGACACAGCCTCCAACGTTCTCTACTCCCTTTTACTTGTATACTTCTCTCCCATTGAGTATGAGTGGGATCTGGGACTTGATTCTGACCGATGGCAATGGGATGAATGTGATTATATGTACATTAGTTGGCTATAGAAGACTGTAATGTCATTCTTACCCTTTCTTGCTGGCTTTCATGAAGCCAGTTGTCATGTCGTATGAGTGGCCTGTAGAGAGGCCTGCAGGGCAGGAGCTGTCAGCCAGAAGCAAGGAAGCCCTTTCTGCCACAGCCCCCATGGAACTGAAATCTGCCCACAATCCTGTGAGCCAAGAAGAAGCTCCTTCCCTAAGCCAACCCTGAGGTGATGCTGCAGCCCTAGTCCGGCCTGTGCCTACAGCTTTGGGATGAAACTGAACTAGACTAGGACCCAGCACAGATGTGCCTGGAGCTCTGGCCCGCAACAGTGAGAGAGACTGTATGTGTGTGTGTGTGTGTGTGTGTGTGTGTGTGTGTGTAAGATGATACATTGGTAACAATTTGGATTCAGCAATGAGCAGCTAATTCAATTATTATATTGTAAGGGCATACTTTTGAGAGAATTCCAGGTACAGCCCACTGAATTGGTGCCCAGTAGACCATGATGAACCAATTCAATGCCATTTCTGACAAATATCAACAAGAAAACAACTGTAGGGTGTGTTCTAGGACCCGCCAGCTTCACTGTAATGATCCTGTCTGAGTAAATTCCACTATTACCTGCCTTCCAGAAACTTCCATAAACTACTAGAGAATGACAGATGACACTGGAACTTCCAGGATAGCAGTACCTATTGTTATAATAACAATACAAATCCTGAAAGATCAATAAGTCCTTTTTCCAAGGGCAGGGGTTGTAGTTTGTCTAGCATTTGCAAGGCAGTGGTTTAGTCCATAGCAGTGAAAAATGTCTTTTTGTTGTTGTTGGTTTGGAGGTATCAGTGTGTGAACTCAGGGTCTTGCCAGGTTGGCATTGCTACCACTTGAGCCTTGGCCCTAGCCCTTTTTACTCTAGTTATTTTTAAAATACTGTCTTGCATTTATGCTGCCTTGGACTGTGATCCTCCTATTTATGCTTTCTTATTTATTCTGGCATGACAAGCACACACCACCACATGGAACTTTTCATTGGTTGATGTGGGGTCTTATGAACTGGGATGACCTGGAACCCCACTCTTCCCAATCTCAGCCTATAGACTAGCTAAGATTACAGCTGTGAGCCACTACATGTTTGTTTTTTTTGTTTTGTTAGTCATGGGGCTTGAACTCAGGGCCTAGGCACTATCCCTGAGCTTTTCTGCTCAAAGCTAGTACTCTACCATTTTATGCCACTTCCAATTTTTTGGTGGCTAATTGGAAATAAGTCTCAAGGACTTTTCTGCCTGGGTTGGCTTTGAATGGCAATTCTCAGATCTCAGCCTCCTGAGTGGCTAGGATTATAAGCATGAGCCACCTGCACTGGACCTCAAAGGTCCTCAAATCAGGTAGGCATACAGATACACCTAAAAGTCACATACTTTCCAGAAATCAAGATGTACTTGTCTCTCAAAGCCAAAACTGCTCCTTCAGAAATATTTTTCCATTGACTCATCTTCCACTACCACCCTGTCCCACAGAGGGCTGCCACTTAGCAGGAATGCGAATACGGGTCTCCCAAGTGGGTGAGTGCTCAGGAGGTAGCTGAGTGGACCAGTTACTATAAATCCCCTGTGGCATTTCTATTTGCTTAAGACTTCAGGCTCCTGTCTCCACAGCACATGGAGGAATGTCTGGCATCTGAGCCTCTCAATCACAAGCTGGTATTGAGACTCAGGTTTAAACAACCAAACATGAAGTTCAGACCTCTTTCAGTAGTTGACTCTAGCTTGTGGAGTCCAGAATGTTGGCCAAAGGAATGTAGAGGATGAATTTGACCCAATCTGAAATTATGTTCTCTACTTCCTAAAATTTAAAGAGTACTTTCTTATAATGCTGCTATTTTGAGGTGGGTGATTTGATTTTGACGTGGGGGCCTGCTGGACTCTTGACTCCTTGTAGATGTGGCATTTATGAGCAGAGCTTGGCGTGGACTAAAAAACTCATATCTGACCAGGTAGCTGTTCAGGGAACTCCATCGGGTCATTGGACAACATGAGATGAGCTTCATTAGAACAGGACAACACATTCTTCTGTTGGACTAAGAGGCTCTCTGAGTCCAAGGGTTTTAGATTCTTGGAATTATCTGTCACTTCCAAAATATCTCCATTCCAGCACTTGGGAAAATAACCACTTTTTCCCAATCAATGCCCTGAAAGAGCTGATGGACTGTGAATTCAGTATATTTGAAATTCACCAATTGTCAGCATCCATCTCTGCCTCTAATTTTCAGCTTCATTACCCTGGACCTGCGTAAGCCGAGTGCTTTAAGGGTGTCATAGAAACTTCCTCATTCACTGCCTCTGCTTTGAAGTGAGAATTGAAATCCTTTAAGCCTATCTTTTTTTTTCTTTAAACTTAAAATTATTTTTCATGCAGTTAGATAGACTGGCTCACCTCCTCGCCCTCACTCCCCTCCGTGCACCAGAGCCTGGCTTTCAATAGGCACTCCATTCACCCAGGGTCTGCAGGTGATCAGTCTGCATTTTGTCACCAGGTGCCATGGACTGCTGCGAACATAAGTCATGCTGTAATCAAGGTGCAGTTCGCCATGTGTCTCCCACCAACTCTTTTAAATGCATCCCAGAACAACGGTTGAAGATGATCTTTCTTTATCCCTGGATGAAATTTCTGGCAGCTTCTGGGTTTCTCTCTCTCTCTCTCTCTCTGTTTACCTTCTCTCCTACCTGCTATGTCATTTTCTTTCTCAGCCAGGGGTGGAGGTAGGGTAGAGATGAGAGAGACAGGGATAAGAGAGTTACTATTTGATCTAGTGACTTCACGCTGTCTAGGCCTCGCACATGATTAAAGCTGGTAACCCTCAGGGCCCATGGGATGGCACAAAGCTGGCATAGGAACTTTGGAGGTGTCCTATAGTCCCCATATTCTGTAGCTCCTTTAACTCCTTTATATGTGTATTCCAGTTATCTCTTTCAACTCCTTCCTCTGTTCCCAAGTGACCAGCTGTACAACTTTGTTCTGCTGATCTCTTTAGGAGAGGACTTCTGGCTAGGCCCCAACTTTTTCTCCTGAGCAACCCACTTCTGGTCATGAGCATTCTTTGTCCTTTGCCCCAGCAATCTCTGGGAGATCCCAGCACAGCACCCTGCCAGCTCCTCCATCTTTGAAGCACAGAGCCAGCCCTTCTAGACGCTGCCTTTGGGTGGCATTGGACTGAATGGAGTCTACAACCTACTTTTCACTTCTGCCCTTCCAATGGCAGGGGACACATCTGGAAGCCCTCCCAGTGGCCTACTGAAGACTGCCTGGGGAGACCCTACTCCTGACCCTCAGCCAAAGTGGCAACCCCACCCATGCCTCTCAGCCAATGGGGAGAGGACTCAGCACAGAGCCAAAACCTTTCTCAAGGTACCCTCCACCAGCATCTTCAAATTCTCTGGTTCCTTTCATCCCTTTGTTTATAGAAGGAATGGAATAGGCTCTCCTTCATCCTCATGATAAATCCAGAGGGCAGGGGTGAGAGGAATGGGGGAATGACTCTCTCTGATTCTAGCATCCTGAGATATGTCAGCAGACATATCTGTAGTCATAGTAACACACAAACCTCTCCAACAATAGCTCCTATTGACTTAGTGGCCACTGATTATTCTGTTTTCTCTCTATCCCTTCCTTTCCAGGTTCAAACTCAAATAGACCCAGCCAAACCCTGCTACCTAGTACCTTGGGAGCTCTTTCAGAGAAGGAACCGGCTTCAGAGTTGTGAGCCAGTGGCTCACGCCTATAATCTTAGCTGCTTGGGAAGCAGAGATTGGAAGATTATCCATCCATGCCAACCTGGGGAATAAAGCTGTTATCCTAAGCTACTAGGAAGGTTACAATTGGGAGGAGTGCACTGCCAGGCTGGCCTGGGCAAAACAAAGCTGAGCAATTCTGTTTCCAAGAAGGGACTGCTTAACTCAAAGAAAAATCTTAACTAGCCAAATTGTTAACTGCTCTTTTATTCTTTTTACTTGTGAAAATACTGTACAGAGGGGTTACAATTACGTGGGTAAGATAATGAGCACACCTCCCCACCAGAGTTGTAAAGTTTGTTTTTCGACATAACGACTTGTACATCTCATTGTTGCAATGGGTCCTCCTGTATCCCTGTTTTAACTATTTGTTTTTTTCCCTTCCCCTCCACATATACCAACATCATATATAGTGAAAGCAGGGGTTATACCATGGGGGAGGGACATACAAAGCAACAAAGACATAATCTTATAAATATGTTAGAAACAATTGCATGAAAGATCTCTCTTTTTTTTTTTTTGTCAGTCATGGGGCTTGAGCTCTAGGCCTGGGAGCTGTCCCTGAGCAATTCACCTGCTCTACCACTTGAGCCATAGCATCACTCCTAGTTTTCTGGTGGTTTTTTTTTTAATTGTGGTTAAGTGATTACATAATTTCCCAAATTTCACAGTATTGTGGGATAATGATGCTCATTTAAAGTCACAAACTCATTCTAACTTTCCTGGAGCAAATTGTCTATCACGGTCTATAAAGATATAATGGTGTACACATATACACCATACATGTGATCAGCAGCATGGGGTTATTTAGTAGTGGTTCGAGCAGATGAGTGGAAGTTCTTTGTTTCTTAAGTCCTGTTAACTGCTCTTTTAAAGATGGCATTTCCTAAGTATGAAGTGGGAATGTGTTTATAGTGATGGCCCATATTTTGCTATCTTGACCCTCCTCAAGTTTCAGAGCCTTGAGAAGACCATTGAGAACTTACTTGGTTATCTTTGTGAGGCCTCGAAGGGCAGATTTCAGACAAGTCTGTCTACTACCATCTCTAGGAATGTAATTTCTTCCTATCCTCTACCCACCCCCCTCCATTCATACCCTCTGCCCAATAAACCACTGTATTGCGCATTTCTACTACCCCAAACTGCTGGTGGAGAACCCTGATCATTGTCCTATGGATGTTTTCCTTCCATGAATCCCCCTCCCCAGCCAGCCAGTCCATGGGACTCCAGTTTCATGTTACTTGGAACTCAGAAAGTGGCCAAACTGCCCTCCATCCTCACAGAAGAGGGAGAAAGCTCTGCTAGGTATGGCTCTGTCACACAGTCACTGCAGGCTGTTTCTTAAAGAGGTAGCTTTTGTGGAGAGGCTTCATCATCTGCTTGAGTTCTCTTGTCACAGAGCTCAGACATGAATTTGGGGGGCTGATGGGAGCCCCATCCTCAGTCCTAATTTTCTTCTCCTGTGGAGAGGTCCTTCCTTCCTCTCATGAAAGTCATTCCACATAAATAGATGCCTTTTCTTTTAGTTCATTGGAGCTTTAGTTGCAAACAGTAGGCATGCACTTGAGCCAATAGAAGTTTATAAAGGGTCAAAATTATAAAGTGTTTGGAGTGTCTTCACCAGATGACATGACAGGACTGCAGAGCTGAATCCCATGGGGAAAATACACAGAGGTCTGAAAAGCTGTAACAATGTTCCCTTTGCTCTAGCATTGACTGGCTGGCTGTGATCCCTACTCTACAAGGAGAAAGCCTGGCCGTGTGTAGACTTTGCTGGGGAAATACAGTGTACTGGTTATTTCTGAAGCATAAGGAGATTGTAAATTTAGAGAGAACGATGAGCCATGAGGGCTTGATACTGAGTTTGAAAGGCCGACATGGGTCCAATCAAGGCTGGCTTTTTGTTTTGTTGTTTCGTTATCAGTACTGGTGTTTGAACCCAGGGACTTGCCCTTGTTAGACTCACTCTTTTCACCTCATAATTGACATAAAACATACTAATACAACAAGCAGATAAAAAGCTCTAAGGATTTCCTATTAGGAAAGCCACATTTCTAGACTCCCTTGCAGCTAGATTAATATTTATAACACGATTTCTGCCAATTTGTGGGGCATAAATGGGGGATACTAGCTGGATCAGAGAGCAACTTCTCCCCTAAGCTCAGTACTAGAAGCATTTACTTCTTAGGGTGACCAAACAGTTGCATGTGGAGTATGTAAGGGTGGAGGTGGGGATGGTGTAAGGACCATTTTTTTTTCTGGCTGCATTGTTCCTCTATTCAAGATGTGTTTCTGGTGGTCCTAAAGATTCTATGAGCTCTTCAGTTCTTTCACACATTTCTTTCTGATGAAATTACCAGAGTAAATTCTATTTCTGCAACTGAGAATCTTGGCCTGTAATGATGTCCTTGTAAATTTGAACTCTCATTCATCTCTTCCCATCCCTCTTCACTCCATCAGAGAGCTCCAACCTGAGGTCAAGGGAGCTTGGGTGGCACAGCCCTAGAGATTAGCCTTCTAGGGGCCCAGACAGATAGAGGAGGGCAGTTATTGAGGACAAAAGGAAAATATAGTTATACTCCTCTGCAGTGTCTCCCACAGTCAACGTGTTGCTTCTAGAACATTTGAATGAGCACTGATCATTCACTCCAAGTGTCAGACATGAGGGCATGCATGTGATATCTGGATGTTGAAGGATTCATATATGTCCAGTCAAAGCATCAAGGTATACTGATATAGATGAGCAAATGGTTTTCTCCAGCCTTATCATTAGCAAAACCATCACTAGGCCAGTGCAACTATAAATAGGCCCAGATTCAAAGATGTGTGTTCCATCCACAGGGTGGGCTGATGCCTAGCTGTAGGGGGCTTAGCTCTACTTCACCACTGGCTAAGCAATGAACTTAAGCTCTCTGCTTTAGCTTGTGGGTATGGTTTTGTATGTGTGCATCATATTTCATTAGTCATCCCTTTTTATGAAACACTATTACTGTAGGCAAGATGTATATAATCCTGTCAATTATATTAGAACAAGTCCTTGATTATATTTATAAATGTGCCCTGATCACAGATGTTAAGTTGTAAAAAAAAAAGTGTCCCTTAGAGTTGCTTGTGCACATGTATGTAAGAGAGAAAGAGATGGAATTAAGAGTGCAATAAAAGGCTCAGTATGGTTTAATATTTAATATTGTCACTGTTTCTAAGACTTAAAATTAATGCATTTTAAAATGGTCAACTACACGAGCTTCTTTCTTTCTCTCTCCCTTTCTTTCTTTTCTTCTTCCTTTCTTCCTTCCTTCTCTCTTTCCTTCCTTTCTTCCCTCCTCTCTCTCTCTCTTTTCTTTCTGTGCCAGCACTAGGGCTTGAAGTCTGGTCACTGTCCCTTAGCTTTTTCACTCAAGGCTGACACTGATGCTTGAGCCACCACAGCTCCACTTTCTGTCTTTGTGCTGGAGATGAGTCTCATCGGCTTTTCTGTCACGACTGGCTTTGAACTATGATCCTCAGATCTCAGCCCCTTGAGTAGCTAGAATTACAGGCACAAAGCACTGGTGCTTAGCTTCAGTACTTTTTAAAAAATCCTTAAGTAGTTGTACAAAGGAGTTGCCATTTAACAAAGCAGTTTATGAATACAACGTTTGTTGATCAATGTCACAACACTCTCACGCATCCCTCCCCTACCCATTTCTTCCCTCACTCTTCTTAATTTGCAGGATACATATTGGATTCTTCATATATCTATATATATATTAAAGATACTGTACAGAGGGGCTACAGTTACATGCGAAAGGTAATGAGTCCATTTCCTACCATGTGTTGTTACCCCTCCTGTTTTTTTTTTTTTTTTACCTACCATCCCTTTCCTCTCCACCTCCTCGCTCCCCTGCCAAAGTTGTAAAGTTCATTTTCAACATAGTGTATTGTAAGTATCATTGCTACAATGGGGCATCCTGTATCCTTATTTCAGCATTTTTTTATTTCCCTTCCTCTCCCCGAATTAGAAAAATGTATATACAAGATGCAGGGCACCAGAATCAAATACAGTGACAACAGGGGTTGTACCATGGGAGAGGAACATACAAAAGAAACGAAAAAATCACATAGTACATTAAAAGCAGATTAAAAAGAACAGCAAGAAAGACAAAACCTCTTGGGTTTCATTTTGCTTAGTATCAGTGTGGAGGCTTAACTGCATTCCCCCCTTCTCCTCTTCATTTGTCTACCCTTTCACCTTGAGCCCAGTTTCCAGTATCCACTTTGTGGTATTTTATTCTGCTGAATTTTGATTTTGCCTTTCTAAGGAATTACACTATTTGAGTCTCACTATGTAGCCTAATCTAGCCTGGCACTCAGGATACCTCCGCCTCTTCTTTCTGAGTGTTGGGATTGCAGGTATGTACCATCATGCCAGACTTATCATGTATTTAAATCATTTCTAGATTATTAGAATGCAGTAGCCGGACCATTGTAAGTGCTATGAACATAGTTTAGGGGGAAATTCTGAAGTCTGCACATGTTCAGCACAGATATTTTTTTTAATTTGCAAGTTCTAGTTAGTTGTATTCATGGTTGGTTGAATCCAGGGGTTGATGCAGAGGGCTGACTGCCCTTGGTGTGGTTTGGCAGTCCCTAATAGATATACCACATGGTCTGGCTACAGCCTCCTCCTGTCCCAGTAACTGTTTATGTGCTGCTGACAACGGCCTGTCTAGGCATAGACAAGCTGCCTTCTGATTTGAAAGGCTACCTCTTCTCAGTGTGTGCCTGAATCGCCATCCCCTGAAGTGACAAGAGGGGACACTCAAGGCTGAGGCGACTACGGGACTGGCATTTGAGCTTCTTCACAACCTCCATGGAAGTGACATGGGGGAGAATGGATTTGTTTTCATCTCTCCTTGAGTAATGAGGTTCTATCACTTGCTCGGTGGTTTGCAGCCTTTGGAACAATGTCCCTAGACACAGTTCTGTCAGCAGCTCGCTGGGAGCCTGGACACACAAAGGAGATTTGCACATGGCTTTGCCCATGAGCAAGCCTCTTCTGCTCAATCAAGCCATCTACAAAACACAAAAGCAAGCAGGCAGCCGGCAGGGCAGAGCTACTGAGCCCCCTGGAAGAGTTTTAATTCCAGGATGGAAAGAATGGAGCCTTTGTGAGCCTGAGTTTATGGTTCAAAAGCTGAAACAGCAGCCCAGGTGTGGGGTTCAGCTGCTCCAAGGAGGCCCACAAAGCTCTTTCCACCCACTCAGGGAAATTATTGTGTGCACACAGTAGGCACAGAGGATGTAACGGCTAATAAAACAGACAAAATCTCTCTCCACATAGACTTGCCTTTCTAGAATATGCGAACCAGCCAGGTGCTGGTGGCTCATGCCTGTAATCCTAGCTACTCAGGGAAACTAAGATGTGAGGATTGCAGTTCAAAGGCTGGGCAGGAAAATCTTTGAGACTCTCATCTCCAGTTAACCAGCAGAAGGCTAGAAGTAGAGTTGTGGCTCAAATGGTAGAGCACAAACTTTGAGTGAAGAAGGTAAGAGACAGTGCCTAGGCCCTGAGTTTAAGCCCCAGTAAGAGCTAAGAAGAAGCAGGAGGAGGAAAAGGAAAAAAAAAAAAGACATTAGCCAATTGATATCAT
>NW_012267219.1:28528882-28532456 GCF_000151885.1 Dipodomys ordii | reverse complement strand
GAGGAGGAGGAGGAGGAGGAGGAGGAAGAGGCCATAAGCAATCCAATGAGTAAATCCCCTCACTTGGCAATAAATAATCAATGCTATGAGGCTGGTTCAGCAAAAGGGCAGGGGTGGGAGGGGGTGGACAGGGTAGGGCTGCTACGGTTTCGGTTTCGTGTAGCTGCACGGGGCTTACTCCAGTGGGATGAGATTTGAGATGAATCACAGGGTCATCCTGGGACAGGATGACTAGCAGAGAGATAAGATGGATTCCTAGGCTCCTGCACAGGAGCTTGTAGAGGCAGGCCCAATCCAGAGGCCCACAGCTTGCATAGGTGCAGCTGGCCTGGTGGCAGGAGGTGAAGTCCGGGAGCCTGAGATAGGCTACCCAGTCAGGGAAGGCCTTTCCAGCTGGGGGAATGGTGATTTTTCTCTTGAGATGGCTGGCTTGGAAGAAGTTTGAGCAGTGTTGTGATGTATTTTGAGTTACATCTCAGCAGGAGTTCTCTGACAGTGGTGGAGAGAGTAGACTTCAGCAGGAGGCAGGGTGGGAAGTGGGACGCTGGGTGGGAAGCAGAGGCTAGGTGTCTGCTGCAGTGGTTCAGATGAATCCAGATGGCATGCACAGGATGGTTGAAAAGGTCATGGGGGAATCTTCCTCTGATGTATTTTAAAGGCAGAACAATTGGCTAGATGGCTGGGTTGGCTATCAGAGGCATGGGAGAGGGAGGAGAGAGGGGTGACTCCAAGCCTTAGGACCTATGCACTGAAAGACTAGAGTTTCAAGTACTGAGCCAGGCCACTGGAGGTAAAGCAGCCTCTTTAGACAAAATCCACTTTGGAGTTGCTGGTTCTGAGAGTTTCCTAGATTTCCTGAGTTGATGCTGGCCTAGCACTGTGAGTGCAAATTGGGAGAGACTGGGCTAAAGACATAGGTTTGAGGATTGTTAGTTGGGTAGTGGCATTAAAGACACACATGGGTAGGTAGTAGAGAGGGAGCTGAGGTCAGAGTCCTGGGGCTGCCCTCCACCCACCAATGGGTCAGCTCTGTCTCCCGATGGACAGGCAGATAAGCCAGGATCCAGACTCTCTGTAGATCCTTTCTATAGAAAGGGGTAGGGAAGTGGGCATACTATCACTAGTGAAGGTATCTTCACAACCAGGAGCAGATGGAAAGGAAAATTATGGTTTGAGAACAGAGTGAAGGATCTGTATCTTCCTTCCTTCCTTTTCTTTCCCTCCCTCTCTCCTTCCTTTCTTTCCTCTTTCTTCCTTCCCTCCCTCCCTCTTTCTTCTCTCTCTTTCTTTCCTTCTTTCTTTCTCTCCTTCCTTCCTCCCTCCCCCTCTCTCTTTCCCTTCTTCTCTTCTCCTTCCTTCCTTCCTTTCCTTTCCTTTCTCTCTTGACCAATCTGAGCTTAGGGCTTGGGCACTGTCCCTGAGCTTTTTTCCTCAAGGTTCACCCCACTACTTGAGCCACTGCTCACTTCCAGATTTATGCTGGTGAATTGGAGATAAGCGTCTCTCAGATTGCTCTGCCTGGGCTGGCCTCCTGAGTAGCTAGGATTACCTGCATCAGCCAGCCATCCAGTTGCACTCTTCGTGATGTTTACACACACATGTGAATGTGAGGGGTCCTAGGCGATTGATACTCTTTATCTTTTTCACTCCAGGCTGGTGCTCTATCCCTGGCTGGTGCTCTATCCCTTGAGCCATAGCTCCACTTCTGGCCTTTTGCTGGTTAATTGGAGATAAGAATTGCACAGGCTTTCCTGCCTGCACTGGCTTTGAACTGCAGTCCTCAGGTCTCCACCTGAGTAGCTGAGTAGCTGGGATTACAGACATGAGCCGCTGGTACCGGTACCACTCACTCCTTGCAGTGGAAGTGCCTTACCCATTATTCCTCAGAACAAAGTAGAATGCAGGATGATACTCCAGGCTCTCTTGTGCTAGTCCCTTTATCCAGGCTGGAGTTGTCTGAGCTAGGCCTACTGTTTTCACATTCTTCTTCTACACTCTGTCACAGAGTCACTGTCAGAACTAAATCACTACTAGTGAAGCCCAGCAGTTAGGAAGCCCTTACAAAACCTTCGTCATTGTTATCATTACTGTGGCCTGGGACTCTTTATCCTGACAAGTTCAGTTATTATTTTCATTAACAACTCTTTTTCTGATGCATATTCATGAACAGTATGTAAATATGGAAAACCACAGAGATAAAAAATTAATTTTGATCTACTTTCTGTATCAGGGAGAACCACCTGAAAAGCTTTGAGAAGGTTGGGGAAATAGTGGCTCATGCCTATAATCCCAGCTATTCTAGAAGCAGAGATTAGAAGGATCAAGGTTCAAGGCTAGCTCAGCAAAAAGTTAGTAAGAGGCTTTTCTTTGTCGTTGTTTTTAATGTACTATGTGATTTTTTTCTTTGTTTCTTTTGTATGTTCAGGGCTGAAGGTGTAGCTCAAGTGGTAGAACATCTTTTGTACGTTCTTCCTCCCCTGGTATATCCCTGTTGTCACTGTATTTGACTTTGGTACCCTGCATCTTGTATATACATTTATCTAATTTGGGGAGGGGAAAGGAGAATAACGAAATGCTGAAATAAAGGAACAGGATGACCCATTGCAACAAGTATATGAACCTTATAACTTTGTGGGGGAGGGAGAGAAGTGGGGGAGGTAGGGGAGGGAAAGGATAGTGGGAGAAAAACAAAGGAGGGGTAACAATGCCTGACAAGAAATGTGCTCATTCTTTTACTGATGAAACTGTAATCTCTCTGTGCAGCATCTTTACAAGAAAATTAAAAAAAGAAAAAAAGTTAGTAAGGTCCCACCTTTCAATGACAAAATAGTTGGGTGGGGTGGTAGACATCTGTAATCCCAGCGAGGGATGTACAGGTAGGAGGATGAACAGTCTGGGCAAATGTGAGACCCACTCTAGAAAAGAGCTAAAGCAAGAATGACCGTGTGTGTCTCAAGTGGTAGAGTCCCATGCTTAGCTTATGTGAGACCCTGAGTTCCAACCCCAGTGCTACACACACAAAAAGCTTTTAGAAATATAGATGTCTGGGCCCCAGACCATGTCTAATAAGCCAGAGTCTTAATGAGTAGGGCCAATAGACTTGCTTTTTTTTCTTAACAAAACCTTTCTCGAACACTCTCATTTAAAAGCAGGCTGAAGAAAGCAGACAGACCAATGTGTGCATGCTCTCACATACTGCCTTGGGAAGTCTTATTCCTTTGGTTTGGAACCCACTCTTATCAAACTACTGTGATTTCCTTCTATCAGACTTCATCTGCAACACCTTACTTTACCTCATGGCTTCTGCTCTAACTTCTAACATGGGTCGATCCACACTCTTCACCCTGCAGTCCCTTCAAAATGAATCACTTCACTTAAGAATGGCACTGGCCGGGCACCAGTGGCTCACACCTGTAATTCTAGCTACTCAGAAGGCTGAGATCTGAGGATCACAGTTCAAAGCCAGCCTGGGCAGGGAAATCTGTGAGACTCTTATCTCCAATAAACCATCAGAAAAAAACAGAAGTGGCGCTGTGACTCAAGTGGTAGAGCACTAGCCTTGAGCTGAAGAGCT
>NW_012267219.1:28481636-28527318 GCF_000151885.1 Dipodomys ordii | reverse complement strand
CTCTCTCTCTCTCTCTCTCGTCAGTTGTGGGGCTTGAACTGTGGGCCTGGGCACTCTCCCTGAGCTCTTCATTGGAGATAAGAGTCTCATGGACTTCCCTGCCTGGGCTGGCTTTGCTCCTTGGTCCTCAGATGTCAGCCTCCTGAGTAGCTAGGATTACAGGTGTGAGCCACCAGCATCCGGCTCCTTCCTACTTTTCTTTTGGATCCATTTTTTTTTCTTTTCCTCCATTATTAAACAAAGCATTGCCAATCCAGGAGGATAAGAGAACATGACCTGCTAAGTGGATGACTCGCTGTCTGGATAAGCATGCTGGCTTTGACCTCTAAGAAGGCCACAGGACTCATTCTGTGAGGGGCAGAGCGTTCCTTGCGGAGGGTATTCACAGTGATTTAATTAGCTTCCAGGCCTCTTTGGGCCGTCACTGTTCCAAAGCTGGAGAGCTTTGAGATGTCAAGGATGGCTTCATAAGTGAGAGCTTTGTTCCTCATTCTGGACTTTTCCTCCCCACCCCTACTTCTTCTCCACTTAGGGACTGAGCTTGAAGTACAACTTGGCTGTGCTGACATGAGGATAAGTGGACCTGGAGAGAGGGCTGTAGACCGTGACTCCATGAGGCAAGAACTTCATCTTACATCTCTGTACCTCTAGACCTAGAGCAGCTCCTGGCTCACAGGAGGGTACAGGAAACGGTGGCCACTCTCCAGTGGAGTCCCATTTAGAAGGCACACACTTTATCATCCTGTCTGTTGCTCACTTCTAGCATATCCAGTCTCCAAACCCTGTGTGGAATCTGTCCTGAAGGAATATTCAAAATATTGGAGCAGCAGAGGTATCAGCAAGCCAACCAGGGATCTGGAGCAAGGGGAACCTCAGGAGACCCTCTGCTGTGATGGATACCCACTCTTCAGCACCTTTCTTGCAGGGTGGGGGGGTGGTAGGGAAGGGACATTTGTGAGAGAGGTGCTGGGGTACAGCAGGGTCTATTCACTAGCTGGAATAGAAGAATTTAAATAATTTAACAATGGTACAGCTGGGCTTGCATGTACCAGCCCATTGTGTGTGTGCCATTCTCTCTAAACCATCAAACCCAACACAGCCAGACTTAATCTTTTTTTTCCCAAGTGAAGAGTATTGCTTTCCCTCTCCCCACAGAAAAATATCATCTGAAAAAGAACATAATAAAGTGAATGGGAAAATTGTAGCTGCAGCACAGTTTAAAAAATGTGTCTGAGTCCACAAGTAAAAATAACAAAGTAGTTGGGCCCTGGTGGCTCACACCTGTAATCCTAGCTACTCAGAAGGCTGAGATCTGAGGATTGCAGTTCCAAGCCAGCCCAGGCAGCTAAGTCCTTGAGATTCTTATCTCCAATTAACAATCACAAAGCTGGAAGTGGATCTGTGGTTCAAGTGGTAGAGCTCTAGCCTTGAGCACAAAGGCTCAGGGACAGTGTCCAGACCCTGAGTTCAAGTCTCACACACACAAAAGACAAAGTAACTAGTTGGTTAAACCAAAGCCTATGTTATGTACTATAACAACAAAGCTGGGTGATGAGACATCCCCCCAAGGTCCCAAATACACACAAAGACCTGCAAGGTATCAGCATCTATGCAGGGAAAGGCAGGGGTAAGGGGTAGCAGGAGGAGGCAGGAGAAGGCAAGAGGAGGTAGGGGGATGCAGGAGGAAGCCAGGTGCTCTGACTGATCTGAGAATTCCAAATAGTTCACAAGCATTCTCCAGGAAAGGTGGCCAGCCAGTCTAAGAGCTGAAGCTAAAACTGGAAGAGGTTTCCAGCTCCAAACACATGTGAATGAGAAGAACCAGCTGGCTGTGTCCTCTTGTTCTACTTGGATGGAACTGATAGCTAGGCAAGGAGTAGGTCTATGGTATTAACAGTCCTGGGCCCTTCCATACTAACAGCTTGTACTGCACTCAGAGTCAGAGCTTACAGTTCCAAGCACTGAGATTAGAAGCTTATATCTATGGGCTTTAGAAGCCAGATATTTATAGCTCAAGGCACTGAGGTTAGAGCCCTATTTCTCAGGGCCTTGATTGCCAGCAGCATGGCATTCTAAGCTGGTGTAATCCTCAGGTCTTCACACAGCAAGCAATACAACAGTCAGCCAGGGCCATCTAATGTTACAGCTCCTAAGCCTTGGGTATTGGGCCCCTGGGTACCTTACAGTGGCTAGTGTGGCAGCTCCCCATTGTCCCTCATCTTCTATCATATTGGCTGTCCATCTTCGGTTGCCCTCTCAAAACTTCCACTGTCCTTCATTGTCCTTTTCACTGTTTCTATCCCCTCCGTATCATGCCATCCACTTATGGATCCATCGTTTGATCCATTCATCGAAGCATAGTCCTGATGATCCAATTACTTTCCAGAACTTCCCCACTGGCAAGCCCTCTATACATGAGCCGATGGGGGGCATTTCACAGTCAAACTATAACAATATCTCTTCCCTGCATTCCTGCAATGATTTACTATATTGCTAATAGACCCAAAGTGAAGACACCCCAAACAACATGGACTGAAACCTCTGAAAGTGTGAGACAATTATCTCAGGTATTTTGTCATCACCATGGAAAGCTGATGGTTACACACTCCCCTTCCTAAGTTCTTTTTATTTTATATTTATTATATTCTTATTTTTCTTACCTTTTTAAAAATATATTGTTATTGTAAAGATACTGTACAGAGGGGTTACAGTTACATGAGTAAGGTAATGACTACATTTCCTATCCAGCATAGATACCCCTTTGTCTTTCCCCTACCATTGCTTCCCTCCCTCTGCCGGTTGGAATTTTTCCCCCCAAGAAGGATTTTTGGGTGTTTTACTTGCTGAGTTCTTTAATGTTTGAGAACATCTGCCTGTGGCTATTTGTAATATACTTTGATCACACTTTTTCTCTTTCCATGCTCCTTAGATGTTATTTTATTATTTTCTGGCACTGAGGTTGTTTGAGCATGTTTGTAACCAGCTTGCTTCCATTCCCACCCATCCCCACTTCCATAGATGATTTCATTTTTCTGCCCAAAGGTCTAAATAATGATTTTTTTCTTGAAATCCAGTAACTCAACCAGACTAAGTTTTGATGTTTATTTAAAGCCAGCTTTTTCTTGGCATGTAGTGTACATTTTCCTCTGCAGGTTGTTCTTCCTTCATTTTAGGAATATGTATTATGTGTTTGGATACATATTTTATTGCATTAATTGGATCGTTACACCAATTAGGGACACTAATTATCCTTATGTTTGATGTTCTCTTGGTCCTATTACTATATTCTTATTATCTTCTCCCTAATTGCTTTATTCCCTCTGTGTTTTCCCTTGTATTTTCCATTATTTTCTTCAGCCTTTTATCCATGTCGTTAATTCAGTTTTTAGTCATGTCTATTATTTGGCATTTCTATTTTCTGTATTAGGTGTATCATGGTATTTAGTTCTTGATTATTTCCTTGGTTTTAAAAATCTCACTTTACTCTCCTTTAGTCATTTTATCATTTCAGCTTTGAGAATATTTTCTCAAAATAGTTTTATTAATGTCTTAATGTGCACTCTGGGGGATGGGTCCTGTTTTTTTGGGTTATCTACCAGACTGGGTTCTTCATGGTTCACACATTATCTTCCATTCTCCCCATCCCCTTCCTAACCTCCCCTTTTTTTCTTTAACTGAACCACGTTTAGATAATTGTGATGTAATTTCTTTTCAACTCACTCTTGTTTCATAGGGGCAGCTCCATCTGTGATTTTCAGTAACCATTACACATAGGTGGATGAAATCTCTTTGGTCATAATCTCACCTAACTCATCTTGTTCTTTTTGAGCTATGATTTTGGTTTATTACATTAGATATTCACAAAAAGAGGACCTTCAATCATGTTTTACTCTGCTATTCTTACCTGGATATCTTAGAATACATTTTTGACATAAATTTTATCCTACCACATCTTGCCTCAAACTCCTCAGTGTGTTTTTAATAGCCTTTATGAAAAATGTCTAAACTTCTTTACTTACATCTAAGATGCTTCTCATCTCCCTCCCTAGCCTCAGGTCTCTCATTTCTCTTTGTCATATTTGCTAAGTGATTACAGGATTTAAGAAACAACAAAACTTTTTTATTTTGCTTAGCCTAGATCTGACCTCAGATCCCTTCTCAGCACAGGGCTTCTGGTAGACTAGTGTCTATTTAACTGTAGTTCAATTAAAATTTCAATTTTTAGTTCCAGTATTCTTCTTTCTGGGAAGTTTTCCCAGAACATGTCTTTTTCCCTGTCTTCTATTATGTATTTCTGTTATCCCTCTGCTATGCTTTTCAGACGTAGTGTTTATCATACTTAGTTGTAATTGTCTTTTATGGTACTGTGTAATGGAGTTGGAGGCCACTGCCGTTTCCTATCTGCATGACTCTGGATGATATAAGATAACTTTTATATGCCTGTTTTCTTGTGGCAATTAAAGAAATGAATGCACATAAAGCTTTCATTAGACATATGCTCAATATGTTCCTGTTTATTAGAAGTTGCCCTCAGTGCAGCAATAATGGCCCCCATCAACCTCAGCCCCTACTTGAGAATCCAGTAGCTGTCCATGGTGCTAGAGCACTTCCCATCACAGGGCAGCATTCCCTGTGTTTGTCTACACTTAGCCCCTCAGAGAGTAAATCCATGATTGCATCTTTAGGAGCATTGATGGTGGTTATAAAAACAATCATATTCTATTTTCACAACCTTCTTCCTAGTCCTGCTACTGGAAACCTCGTGAACTCTATTTTGTGTGAATGAGATTAGACCTTGATTTGTTTTCCTATCTCTGGATCATTTTATTGCCATGATCACTTTATCATCCTCAAGGCTTTTCTAATATAAATCATGACCCAACTTATTACCTCATAAGGTGATTTTAAGAGGTTGGAAATGACTCCTATGGCAACATGGGGTGGATGGTCCCACACTAATATGTTAATTAGATACACAGGTCAAATAGCCAAAGCAGGTAATTATAAAGTCTTTGAAAAAAATCACAGAAACCCATTGATTGAGAGACAATAGCAGACTGAAATATAGTTTGGACATGCCCTGTTCATGTATTAATATGTATGGAGCATGCCTCTTGTGTAATAGGCTCTGGAGAATTAAGATAATTTTTTATTTAAAAGATCTCAGAGTCTAGCAGGAGATGTATGTAAACAAATTGCAAAATGACATATATAACAAAGATTAGGATTGAGTGTAGGAATTAAATATACAAATAGTATTGAGTAGGTATAGCTGAATGTTCTTTTACAATACCCACATAGGGGTGAACCCTGGCACAGAATCTCAGAGGTGCGAGCAGAACCAAATTTCTCTAACAAAGGCTACCAACTCCAGGTATGTTCTTCCCTACCCCAATCTGACTTTTAAGCTCCTTCTCCATGAAAAGAATCAAATACAAGGTCCAGGCCTAAATTTGGCTCAGAAAAATTGGATAGATCCCTTGATCAGGGAAAGAGGAAAAGAAATGGCAGAGCAATCACACAGATCTTCTATAGGCAAAAAAATGACCCAGAATATCATTGAGTGTGATATTAAAATAAAATTTTTTGAGGTGGTATGAATATTGGTCTCCTGAAGTAGATCCTCAGCTTCTCCTTAATAGACTTACATCCCTATTCATATGTTCTAGGATGCCCTAAAAGATCTGTTCTGTGCTCTCTCCTACTCCATGTTATTGCTCATTCCATTATGAAAAGTATTCATCATAATTCTAATTCTAATCTTGTACTCCTCAATCTAAAGACACATCTTTTTCCAAGAGCCCTTTGATAACTCAATTGCGTTTTAATATAAGTAGGACACGGTCAGTTTTACTGGGTATAAAAGTTCTGGCTCACATTTTCACTGCTTGGAAAAATTTCAGAGATGGGAATCCATGATATATTGGCATCCACTTGACAATATCTTTGGCAAAGTTCTTCAGTACTGATAAATCTTACTTACCTGAGTTATTGTTTATCTTTTTCATCATTGAATGTAAAATATCATTTACATGCTAACAACTGTCTTGAAGAGTTTGGAGGAGGATGAAACTAATACATGTAAAATGGATTGTCATAGTGCTGAGAATTAGGAAGTGTCCAATCCATGTACCTGTGATAAATGTTGCCTTGAAATTCTTTTTTTGTTTTTGTTTTTGTTTTTGGGTCCCATCATGGGGCCTGAACTCTGGGCCTGGGCACTGTCCCTCAGCTCTTCAGCTCAAGGCTAGCGCTCTACCACTTGAGCCACAGCACCACTTCCGGCTTTTTGCTTATTTGGTGCTGAGGAATCAAACCCAGGGCCTCACGCATGCAAAGCAAGTTCTCTACCACTGAGCCAACTTCCCAGCCCCAAGAAAAGTATTTCATTACCAATATATTTCTAAATGAAGATGACAGACTGCTAAGAAATCATGACAATTATTTACATTTATTATCTACAAACAACAGAATGCCTATTTCTCATTTTCTATTTATGTGAAATTGTAAATTGGTTCATTTTTGTTCAATTTTATATCAAATCTCTGCTTACATTGATGAGAGAAGTTAGGATGACATTCCAAGTGCCTGCATACTTCATACTGTGTTGAAGGCAGAGACCTATAGATCCAACCTAAAGAGCAAGAGGATCGCTGTTTGTAACCGGTGGGGATGTTATAAGATTAAGGGGGAAAAAACCCAAAAACAAAAAAACAAAGCAGGGTTGAGTGTGGCTCAAATGGTAAACTCATGCTTAGCAAACATGAGGTACAGAGTTTAATCTGAGGACATGTTTGGGGGGGGCGGGAATTGAAGAGAAAGAAAAAGAAATGTATTGTGTTCCCCAGTATTATATAATTTTCAAGGAAACCAGTGATATATCTGAGTTTAGAAGGGTAATGGGGTATAATAATATAAAAGAGAGAGACTAGGAATACTTTCAAGACCTTTTAAACATGCAACAAAGATCTCCTTCCACTTTGTTTCCCTTTCCCAAGCAGGGTGGGGGCAGGGGGTGAGCAGGGAATCTGATCTGCTCTTGTCTCACTTTTAAATTGGTTGCTTAAGTTCTCCATACATTGGAACCATGAAGATCCCCACAGATGGGACATGTAAATGTGTTCCATTAGCAGCTGAGGTGTTGTCATTTACTTGATGGACTTGAATAATTGCCTTGGTTTCTGAAGGAAGTTTAAAAATTGTTCAGGCTAATAGCTTGAAGATTATTCTGAAAATTACTTAACTGAAACTGATGTCCTCCCTGCTCCCCCAACCAACAGGGTTTAATTCAAGTTTGGTAGGAAATTACCATTGATTGGGTTAGACATTGCATTCACAAAGAACATTAATTAGGGGAGGAGGAAAGGTAAGATTGAAGGTAGGGACTATAGGAAGCCCCACTGCTTTGTAGAACAAATTAATGATGCTACTAACATTTTGCCTTTACATTAAGATTTTCCCACAGTGCTGAGCACAAGATACTCTCATAGGAGTAGTGTGCTTTAGTTTTGGATAGACTCTTGATGCATCTACTGAATCCAGGTTTTCATTTTACTGTTGGGAAGGCTAAGTCCCAGAGATGGAAGTGACTAATCTGATTCATGACAAGAGCTCATGTTTTTACTTCCAATAACCCCTTTCCAAGGGGCATCTTGTATACGAAGTAGAACACAGGAGGGTAGTAAAGCGTGGGTTAGGTAAGTAAGCTGTCTAAATGACATGCCAAGATTTATCTACCCTTTCTGAGTTTTTCCTCTAAGGGAAAACATAAAATCATCACATATTTACTTCATAAGGTCATGTGGCTGCAAGAAATAAAACCAGGAACAGCACGTGGCTCACAAGTATACTTATTAAAACTGTTATTTTTTCCCCAGTAGCAAAACATCAAAGTACAATCTGAAGAGATTTGTATGTAGGGATGGGAAAACCCCACTGTTATGCAGATCATAAAATGAAATAAAGAGGAGGTAACAGGCTTCATTAATTTCCTCTCCATCTGCCCAAGCTCAGTCACTCCTCCCTTTATCGGTGTGATAAATACCAAAGAGAAATCTTGACTACAAGATTTTATTCATTTGATCATTAAGGGACTTAGTCTGGACAATATTATGGCGTCTTGAATGCTGCTGACACTCTATCAAGCTAGAAATTTGCAAGAGTGTTTGTGTCTTTGACGGCTGTGATCTGCCAGAATACTTGGCAGTCAGGCAGTGTAAAAGCTGAGACATTCATCACAAGTGTTTACTGCCACCCAAGTCTTTGCATTCCCACCACTATCTGCCTGCTTACCTGTCACAGCCCGCTCAGAAACCTAAGTGTACTTGTATGCTTTTCAAACGATCTTTGGCAAACAAGGGATATTTGTTTTCGGTACCCAATTCAGGCTGCCTTGACTTCTGTACTATTTGCTTTACTTTGCTCAACTGTCCAAGCAGAAGAGGGGGAAAAGGCCGGGTTTCTTCCCTGGAGAAACCCTCATGCCTTCCCCCCGCCCCCAAGAACCATTAGCATTTGGAGGGATGAGCTCTGAGCTCCGCGTGGTTTGAATTAGGGGAGGAGGAGGGAGGCGTTTGACGCAGGGTTCATGGAGGTGGGGACCCCTCCCCTCGCTGAGCACAGACAGCGCTCTGGACTTGCAGCGCAGGGTGGGAAGAATCGAAGGACTCAGAGCTGAGACGTCCAATGGGTTAAACCCATGTGCTTTTAAAGGGGGTGTGAGCGAGTTCACACCTGCCCCCCCCCGCAGACGGGGCGCGGCTTTCGGCGGTAACTTTCCAGCTTCACGGTGCTGAGTGGGGGGGGAGGACCGGAGACCCTCCCCACGCGGGGTCGGCGGGGAACTCAGAAAGAAGAGAGGGGCGAAGTAGCGGGAGCAGGGCGTGGGGGGGGTAGTGCCCACAGCCGCCACCAGGGCGCCACCCGTCCCTCCTGCTCCCCTCCCCTCCTGCTCCCCTCCCCTCCTCCTCCCCTCCCCTCACTCCCCCCCCTCCCAGGCGGCCGCGGCGCACGCGTGTGCGGGCGGGCGGGGACAGCCAGGAGCTCCCGGCCGGCCGCACCTCGCCCCGCGCCGGCCCGGCCGACGGTCCCGACGCCATGCGGAGGGTGAGTGCGCCCGCCAGCGACCGGACTGGTGAGGGGAGCCGGGCGAGAAAACTGGGGCGCCCCGGAACTGGGAGAGTTTGGGGGGCGCCGAGGAGGGGGGCGTGCCCCGCGGCCATCCTCTCTGCGCACCGCGGAGACGCTCGAGGGTCCGAACCCCAGGCCACCGGGACCGATGGACTGGGGGGGCGGGGAGGGGGCTGCGCTGGCGCCCCTGCCTCGGGGACCCCGCCCCCCGACGCCCCTCGGCTCGCTTCCCCCCGCGGCGAAGCGACGCTCCTTCCCCGCGAGCCCCGTAAAGTTTACGGCGCGTCCGTTGCGCTCTCTGGGCACCCACCCCAGAGCCAGCTGAGGTCGGGGTTAGAAGGACTACAGACCCGGGGTGCGGCGGGACTGCCGGAGGTGGGACGCGGGGGTGGGGGGTGGCAGGCACCACGCGATGTCCCTCGGGCGGCGTCCCCCAGGCCCGCACTTCCTCAACAGCAGGTGGGAGGTTCCGAGCCCAGCCCTGCCAAAGCCCAGCCCGGGCAAAGGGAAAGAAAGACTCGGGTTGCTAGGCTCCTTCTACCTTAAGGGACGGCCTGGGAGTCTGGGACTGCCCAAAGTCAGCCCTGGAGGAGAGCCTGGCTGTCCCAACGCAGGCCTCTTACCTGGCCCATGCTAACAGGCGCGGGAAGTGTGGGTGCCTGGGTAGGTGACCTGTTCCCGGGGTGCCACCAGCCATTCTCACTTGAGGTGGAGGCGGCTGTCATCAAATGTAGGGTGCAGAGGGAGAGTGGAGCAAATCCACTAAGGTCCTCTCAGGAGACAACCCTGAGGACAGATGAGGTGCTGAGGAAGGAGTTGAAGGTGATTTAAAGATAAAGCTGAACAGAAATGCTAAGAACAGAGCAGGCCTGTCTTCCAGCAGGGCCCGGGCATTTCGGGTTTGGTTTATAGATTGCTTTGGTTGTTTCCCGAATGTCTGTCCCTCAGCTCCTGGGTTGCCTAAAAGGGAACTCAGGTCTGGTTTTGTTGTTGTTGGTTGGTTGGTTGGTTGGTTTGGTGGATTTTTTTGTTTGTTTGTTTGTTTTAGTGGTGCTGGGAGGAGTCTTCAGTGTGTTGGGAAAGGAATATTTGGAGTGTGGATAGTGCAAGCGCTATGAATTGGCTTCTGGTTGTCTTTGGAATTCTGTTGGTGAGCTGACATGGAAATTTACCTGGCTTACCTTTGGAGCGAGTCCAAGCCTGCTTGGGTGTTTCTGGGGCAGACAAGATTCCAATCAGGCTGGACATCTAGTTTAGCATGCCCTGCATTGGTGGAGCAGTTGCATGGAAAGTGGCCTTGGTAGGTTACTGGTTTGGATTCTAAATTCAAGGGTTAGTAACATCCCTTTTACCCTTAGCATCACCAGGGTAGTTAAGGAAAGCATCCTGAATACAATCATTGGGCCTAAATATGCTGAGTTAGAGGGCTCTTCAACATCCAGAGAGGGGAGTTAAAATGTGATTTTCCTATCACCTGTCTCGGGAGAAAAGAAATGGATGTCAGCTAGAAATGCAGATTCCCCGACTTCCACTTCCTCCCCTTTCAACGGGAATCCCTGGGACTGGAGTTCAGCCATTGGCATGTATTAAGCAACTACTACATACTACATAGAGGCAATGTTCTAAGCTCATTAAAGCACAGGGGGGGAGCACGTCAGCCAAGAGCCTTAGTTCTGTTGGAGGCTACACTCTAGTTGAGAAATTTGATAATTGGGCAGAACACAATATGCAAATAATGTTAGCTAGTGATGAGTGCAACTATGAATTGGCCCCTGGTAGATAATGTGATGGAGAATGAATTGAGGGAGGAAGACCTTTCAGCTTGGGTGCACATTTCTGAGGAGCTGACATGTCGTGAATTGCATGATGAAAAGAAGCCAGCTATGTGCAGGTTTGGATGAGGAGCATTGGTGCCAGGGCTCCCAGGCAGCAACCGTTTACATATACTGAGAAACAGCATGAAGACACAGAGTTGGAGCAGAGTGGACTGTGCAGGGTGGAGACTGAATGAAGTGAGAGGCATAGCATTTTGTTGGCCATTGTGAGAAGTTAGGATTTTAGCCTAAATGCTTAGGGTTGTTACTTAAAGGACTCTTAAGTGGAGGACTAGAATGATAGGATCTAGTTCTCTGGGCTGCTATGAGTAAAGTGGATTGTGGAATGGGATGGCAGGAGAGAGGAGACCATCTTTGTGTGCAGTGTGGTAGAGAGATAGTCAACTGAACTTACTAATGTAAGAGGAAGGGAGAGATGAGATTCTTCTTTTGCACACTTTAGGTTGCTCATTGTTGCTCTGTGTCCTAATCACACTTTCCATCAATGGGAAGAAATCCCAAAGAGAAACGGTTGAAAGGAGGAGGCTTTCTTGTGGCTCAAAGTTTCAGAGGTTTCAGGTAATAGTTCTTGGTTCCACTGATGGAAAGCCCACGGGTGAGATAAAGTATCCTGGCAGTGAGAGAGCATGTGGCAGAGACTACTTACCTGATCACAGCCAGGAAGCAGAGCCAAGGAACACAAGGCCAAACTGTACTTCCCAGGGACACCCCCTCCAGTTACCTGTTTCCTCCAACCAGGTCTCCCCCCCTTACCTCCCCAGCTTTTCACCTCTTCCCAATACAATCATTCTATGAACGCATCAAATGATTAGTCTATTGATTGATTAGGTCTGAACCCTTAAGATCCCAAAGCCCATCAGCTGGCAACCAAGTCCCTAGTACATGAGCTTGTGGGGACTTCATACCATAACTCTGTGTGTGTGTTCATACACACAAGCCTGAGGGTGAGAGAAATGGGGAAGAAGGAGCTTGGGTTTCAGTTGGAATGCCCCAATGATGCTGACAAGAGCTACTTTCAGTGACTATTTATTGAGCATTAATGAGAATCCTATGAAGTAGTAACTGCTGTCACAATTTTCCAGTGAAATAAGTTCAAGACAGTTCAATTGAGCATTGGAGCTAAGATTTGGGTTAGGTTGATCTGTCTCCAAAATCTTGGTTCTTGCTACTACACTCTACTTCCTACAAATTTTTGTCCCTGCCCCAGACCCTTTGTGGTTCCAGAGAAGCAGATAATTTAGCAGCTTGGCAGATGCAAATGATAAATGTGCAGTTGTGACAGATCAATATAACTGTAGAGATGGAAAAGAACTAAAAATTATATGAAGTGAAGTAAGCCAGGCCCAAGAAACATAGGTCCCATGGTTTCCCTTATTTGCAATAACTGGTATATGTCTGAGACAAGCAGAAATGGTTAGATAAGTTGATGTTAAGCGAAATGAACCCCAAGATAAGGACTCAAATGTTTTTTTTTCTTTCTTGCTATTGTTCCAACATATTTATAATATATTTCTTTGTTGCTTTGTATGTCCCTCCCCCATGGTATGACCCCTGTTTTCACTGTATTTGATGTTGGTATAATTTGTGGAAGGGAAGGGAAAAAACAAATAGTTTAAATAGGGATACAGGTGGACCCATTGCAACAATGAGATAAACAAGATATTATGTTGAAAATGAACTTTACAACTTTGGCGCATGGGGGGAGAGGAGGAAAGGGGGACAATGGGAAGGGATGGGAAGGAGAAACAAAGGAGGAGGCAACAATGCTTGATAAGAAATGCATTCATTACCTTGCCCATGTAATTGTAACCCCTCTGTATGGTATTTTCACAATTAAAAATAACTAAATAAATAAAAGAATGAAAATTATGACTTTCCTTTGAAAGACTTTGAATAGACTGCACAGGAAATGTGCAAATGGTGGACTTCTCTGAAGAGAAATTCTATAGTCTTGATAATTATGTCTCCTCATACACTGGGACTTGAAATTCTACCTCCCAAGGTGAGGTGTTAAGAGGTTGGGAACTTGGGAAATGATGGGGATATGAAGACAGAGCCCTCACAAATGAAGGTCAGTGCTGTTACAAGAGACGTCCCAGAGAGCTGCCTTGTCCCTTGCATGAGGTGAAGCCGTGAGAAGGTACCTGTACATCAGCATGTGTGCTCTTACCATTCTCCAGATCTGCAATAGACCTTATTAACCTTGGACTTCTCTGCTTCCAGGATTGTGAGAAATGTATTTCTGTTGTTTATAAGTTGCCCAGGTTTTGGTATTTTGTTTTAGCAACCTAAATGGACTAACAGTCTGGCTTGTGCATTACCGCATCGTTAGTGCTTTGACCCTTGTGTCATGTGAACTGGGAAAAACCACCCCATCAAGTCTCCTCTCTCCTCTCTTCATGTAGCTAAAGTTTTGCTCTTTTTTTTCTGTCTAACATGGGACTTTTTTTTCCTATGCAAAGCTGGGGGTTTGAGAATACAGGTTGCCTTAAAAATTTATTTGTGTTAAAAAAAAGTTAGAGATCAGATGCAGAAAAAGAATTATAATAACAACTACTATTTAATGAAGGCTTTCTTAGTGCCAGGCATCTGTTATCTCTCTTCATTTTTGTAATAACTTTTAAGTTAAAAATTAATAGCCGAAAAAATTGTATAATATCAACTTCAAAAGATTTAAAAAGGTTTATAGTGAAAATTGTGTCATCTTGCCAGGCTAGCTGATTTCCTTTCCAATGTCATTGATGCTAACCCCATTTCTTGTGTCCTTCCAAATAATCAGTCATGGGCTGGGAAGGTGGCTCAGTGGTAGAGTGCTTGCCTTGCATGCTCGAGGCCCTGGGTTCGATTCCTCAGCACCACATAAGCAAACAGAAAAAAGCCGGAAGTGGCGCTGTGGCTCAAGTGGTAGAGCGCTAGCCTTGAGCTGAAGAGCTGAGGGACAGCGCCCAGGCCCAGAGTTCAGGCCCCACGACCGGACCCAAAAAAAAATAATCAGTCATTTTCTCTTCCCTTCCCCTATACAAGTATGCCCTTCCCTTGCTTTCTTCTACTTTCCTGGCGCATTTTAAATGCTGTGTAAGCCTGTCAGATGAAAGAAAAGAGAGGTATTATCAAATGGCCTCTCTAAAGATGGGACCAGTTTAGCTTCTCACCAGCCCAAGCAAGAGTGCCTATCTCCTATTTCTTCTCAGGAACTGAATCAAAGTAGTTTATCCACAGAGAGGAAGATGGTCTTATTCCCATTTTGCAGATGATAAAAAGGGTTGCTCTGAAGGTTAAGTCTTCTGATGTGACAGAGCCGAGCTAGACTTTGAATTCTTTGCCAGCCTGACTCCAGTGTACCTCATATTTCGTGTCCTGTGTTTCTGTATCACATTTGGTCTTACTGGGTGAGAAGGATCTGTCAGCCTGTTGAAGTCTTTAACAATGGTTTTGATTCTGGCCTACTGAATTCAAAGAAAAGTGTCTACAAAGACAGCAGGTCCCTTCCTGACTGTGAAAGGATGATAAAGGGAAACGTGTGTCGCTTGGCCTCTTTTAAGTCAAGGAAGGAGACAGGTCTGGTTTATTTTGTTTATACTTCCTTGCCTTGCATTCCGTACATCCTTTGCTCCCTTTTCTCCTTTATAGGCCAGGCATTTCACTTGACAAAGGGGAAGATGTAAAGCTAGGAGGCCATATTTCTTTATGGTTCAAAATTGATCTGGGGAGACTTAGCTTCCTGAATTCACATCTTTACTATCTGTGACTGGACAGGTTAACTTGTAGTGAAGAGTTTTCCTGAGGTCTGAGTAGAGTCTGTGAAACTGTTTAATTATTATTATTATTACACAGCAAGTTATTTTGCTTCTCTCATCTTGATTCTATTTTACATCCCTTCTTCAGACTTAGTGCTGTGCCTCTAAACATGGCTCATAATAAGAATAGGAGGGTTTTTTGAGCACTTCCTCATGTGAGTAACCATTCTCACCATAAACCTATGAAACAGGTGCTGCTTTACTTCCATTTTCAGTTTGGAAGCCAGACACTAATGGCTAAATAATTTGCCTGGCATACCACCATTAATAAATTGGATTTAGCAGGAACTTTAAACTAGGCATTCTGGCACAAGAATCTGGGTTCTTAATGTTTATGCCAAAACAGTGGGATGAGCCAGTGCTGGTGGTGGCTCAGGCCTGTAATCCTACCTACTTGGGAGGCTGAGATCTGAGGATTGAAGTTCAAAGCCAGCCTGAGCAGGGAAGGCCTGCCCATTTCTTTAATTAATCAGCAAAAACAAAGCAATATGAAAATGGAAGTGCAGGTGTAGCTCAAGTGATAGACCACCAGCCTTGAGCAAAAAGCTAAGGGACAGCACCTAGGCCCTGAGTTCAAGTCTCAGTGCCAACACACATACACACACACACACACACACACACACACACACAAGTGGGATGAGTGCTCCTGCTCTGGGTGAACTGCTGGCAGGCTCACAGGCAGCCTCCTGCAGCAGCCGTGAATACCCTGCTGTGATTTAGACGGAAAATCCCAGCACATAGAGAATCGAGACTTTCAGCCTGTGCACCAAAAGCCTTTCTATTTCAATTATGGCCATCCTAACAAGGTTTCAGGCATTGTGCCTCTCTCCCAAATGAGCTGAAACGCTTTTGAAAAATACATAGGACTTTTTTTTTTAATTTGAAAAATCAAGCTGGCTGGCTCTGTGTCTTGCTGTCTCTTGCTTCTTTTGCTGAGCTAACCCATGACACTGCTTGCCAACACAGCGAGAGAATAGAACACAAGCATTGCAAATGACATCTCACTCCCTGAGGTTAAAGTCATGCTTATCTCCAAGGTAAAGGAAGAAGCTGGTGTCGTTTCATAGGTATAGTGTATATGTAGACAAAATGTAATGTGCTAACACTCATGAAACATTTAAAATCGCCTTCCGTTCCTGCCCTGGTAGCCCACTGTGTGTGAGCAAGCTCTGTACAACCTTCTCAGGGAGTGTGCAGTTTTTCCTAAAGATAAACAAGATTAAGAATTGTGCTGTAGATACTGTTGCTTATTTGTAAACACTTTCTAGAAGGATATAAAAGTTGATCTGAAACCCGAAGAAAAGGGCAACCAGAGAAAGGGGAAGAAGAGTTTATTCTAGGTAGAAGATTTTCTAGGTAGAAGATTTTATTCTAGGTAGAATATTTTGGCACAGCATTGCCAAAATATTTGTTTCCAAAGGGGTAGCGGGGTAAGGGGGGAGGGGGAGGGCAAGATTAGAGGAGGGAAGACCAGCTGGGAAGCAGTCAAGATGGCCTGGAAGAGGGAGGTGGTTAGGAGACCAGAGAGAAACATTGTATTCAGGAGGCATTTGGGCTGTAGATTCGGAAGGACTTGATGGATAAGGGAGGATGGGAGAAAAGGGAGGAGAGGATGAAGAATGACTGTCAGGTTTCTGGCTTGGCACTAGTGTGTGTGTGGTGGTGCTGTGAATTGAGACACAAACACTAGAGGCAAAACCAGTACAGTTTGAGTTACAGATAGCTTCCAGTCACTTGGGTAGCCAGATGGATATTAAGGTCTGCAGTTTAGAAGAAAGTTTTCTTTAAATTGATAAGGTCGGGCTGGGAAGGTGGCTCAGTGGTAGAGCGCTTGCCTTGCATGCATGAGGCCCTGGGTTTGATTCCTCAGCACCACATAAGCAAAAAGAAAAAAGCCGGAAGTGGCGCTGTGGCTCAAGTGGTAGAGCGCTAGCCTTGAGCTGAAGAGCTGAGGGACAGCACCCAGACCCAGAGTTCAGGCCCCACAACTGGACCCAAAAAAATTTTTTAAAAAGTAAATTGATAAGGTTATGAGTTACTGTTGTGTAGGTGATTTTGATCAAAGCCCTTGGAGCTATGGGACACTGCCTAGAGGATGTCTTTGTAATCAAGGGCTTATAAAATGTGTTGTTCTTGAGATTCTCTAGAGAAGCTTGTGAAGACACAGGTTCTTGATTTTACAGCCAGAAACTGGCATCTGCTCTGTGTAGTCTGGGTGACAGGGTACAGAACCTACATCCAGGATGCTTCATCCTTGAGTATAGACCTTAGAAAATCTCTAGCAGTCTATGACCTATACTTAGACAGGTGGATATCTAACATATTAAAAAAGAGTAAAGAAAATACATTGACATCATGTACTTACCATAACTTAAATATACAAACATTAAGATAAACTGGGGTATATTATATTTATGAGATGAAATATATCAGCTACAAAAAGGAATAAATCACTGTCTGTGCAACCCAGAGCTTAAGCCAGACCAAAAGAATACATAACTTTTTTTTTTTGCTGGCCCTGAGGCTTGAACTTAGGGCCTGTTTGCTATGCCTGAGCTTTTGTGTTCAAGGCTAATGCTCTACCACTTGAGCCACAGCTTTACTTCTGCATTTTTGGTGCTTAATTAGAGATAAGACTTTCACAGACTTTCCCACCAAGGCTGGCTTCAAACCTCAATCCTCAGATCTCAGCCTCCTGAGTAGCTAGAATTACAAGCATGGGCGATCAGCACCCTACTTACCTATGTTTACTCATCAGTTTTTATCTTTTCCCCCTTACTGTTTAGGCCATTAACCATCTTAGAATTAAATTTCATATATTAACTAAGATAGAGATTCAGAAACACTTAATTCCTCATCTTTCCCCTCCAATGTACAACACACTCTTGGCATTTATCATATTTCTAAATATGGCTGAATCTATAGGCTGTTAATCTATACTTAGTTATTCTTAGAGTAAGTCTTGATATTTAATAGGGCCACTCTACCTTTTCCTTGAACATGCTTAAATATTTTGTTATTTGATGTACCTATCATCTACTGTAATAGTAGGCCCATAGCAGGAGCTCAATAATTATCTATTGAACCAATGAAAAACATCTCATTTGGGACCAGCTACATAAATAGTTCATCAGTTCCTTGATATGCTGGGGTTTGTTTTGGTGAGGAGGAAAATGTAACTATTATCTCTTGCTTTTACTTGTTGTGGCTCTGTATCTCTTATCTTTTCTCAGTGAAAGTAGAATCTTGAATGAGTCCTCAGTAAACTCAACAAGCCCATAAGTCCACATGAGTGCAGGATGGCAGCTCTGCAGATGTGGAGGATTCGGATCTCTACTGTGGATAGCTCTGTGAGGCCTTTTGGAATCCGGCCCATATCTGAGCACAGAAGCCTTGATGATAGGGCAAAGGACCATCTAAAATTAGTTTTACTTATTTCCCATGCTTTTGGAACATCTTTGTTTTGTAGATGAATGCTGCTTTAAAATAGACTTCTTTTTGTAGCATGGCGCTTGACATATTTTGGTAATAATGGAAAATGAAAATTTCATTATTATGAATTAAGTGAATTTAATTATTAATTTCCATTATTCATTAAATGAATAATGAATATGAATCATTACTTAATGCTTACCTTGTTCAGAACACAGTATATATACATGAATATGTATGTGCATATACAAATATATATAAAGATATATTTATATTTACGTATATATACATTTTACATGTACACATATACTTATGGCTTCATGGATTCTTCAAAACTAGCTTGCTTGTTCTTTTTTCAGTAAGCATTATTCAGGTTCATTCATCTAACATTCTTGAGCCCTTGGGATGAGTTAGGGAACAGGGCTGCCAAAATACATAGCCACTCAGCTCCAGGAGCTCACAGTTTAGCCAGGAACAGACTTTTCATCAAATGTTTACTATGTAACATGATGAGTTCATTGGTGAAAGCATGTCAAAAACACTGCCTAGAGAAAAGATGATGAACTTTATGGGACAGGGGAGAGGAGTCATGGTATTAGGGGGATTTGGTAAGATGACTTGACCTTTGTGTGAGTGTGCACAAATCTGTGTGCAGTTCTGGGGATTGTACTCAGGGCTTCACATATGCCAGGCAAATGCTGTACCACTAAGCTATATCTCTGGCCCTACGAAGATGATTTTAAGTAGGACATACCCCTGAGTATACCCTTAAAGTGCCATTTCTTCTCTCAAGCCTGGTCTACTTTTCTCAGCCTTCCCAGTTTCTTCTCAGATAGCATGCTTGCAATCATACTCTTCAATCTGCAGACAGTTCTGTCTTGCTTTCTCTCACTGATGTTTCTTGTCCCTGGCTTTCTCTCTTAACTATATTTTATTTTATTTATTTATTGGTCCGGCCATGTGGCCTGAACTCTGGGCCTGGGCACTGTCCCTCAGCTCTTCAGCTCAAGGCTAGCGCTCTACCACTTGAGCCACAGCGCCACTTCTGACTTTTTTTTTTCTTTTTGCTTATGTGGTGCTGAGGAATCAAACCCAGGGCCTCAGGCATACAAGGCAAGCGCTCTACCACTGAGCCACCTTCCCAGCCCTTTAACTATATTTTAATTTAAAATTTTAAATACCTTTATTGAAGGATGATTTACATGTTGTAATATTGAACTAATGAAGTGTATAATTTATGGAGTCAAAACCAAATTTGAAGTAGTGGCTTTCACCCTGTTTCTTCAGGTAGAAACTGGGGCTTGGGGAACGACAGCATTGTATACAAGCACCTGCAGCAGCAGAGTTAGAAAAACCAGATGCTGTAATGGTTTGTCCAAATGTATTCAAGTTTCCAACAGGGAAATAAGTTCACAAAGTTATTCAGTTTAAGGGCACCTATCTTATTACTTTGGAGTCTAAAGACTAGTTACATTATAAAACTATAAGGCTTAAAGGTTTAAATAAAACTACTGGGCGCCTGGCACTGATGGCTCACACCTGTAATCCTAGCTGCTCTGGAGGCTGAGATATAAGGATCGTGGTTTGAAGTCAGCCTGGGCAGAAAAGTCCCTGTGAGACTCTTATCTCCAGTTAACCGCTCAAAAACCAGAAGTGGACATGTGGCTCAAATTTGATAGAGTGCTAGACTTGAGCAAAAGAGCTCAGGGACAGTGCTCAGGCCCCGATTTCAGCCCTATATCTGACAAATAAAAACTAAAAACAAAACAAAACAAAAAAACCCTACTAGGTAAGAGGGCTTGATTATGTGTAGTTTAAATGGTGAATAAAGTATTCTAAGAGTTAAACCAACAATCAGTGTGTATGATAAAGTTACAAATTAGAATATATGTTACAATGTTTATAATAAACCACTGCATTTTTGTTGTTGTTTTGGATTTTTGTTTTTGGTGGTTGTGGGGCTTGAACTCAAGGCCTGGGTTCTGTCCCTGAGCTCTTTCGCTCAAGGCTAATGTTCTTCCACTTTGAGCCACAACTCCACTCCTGGTTTTCAGGTGGCTAATTGCAGAGAAGAGTCTCATGGACTTTCCTACCTGGGCTGGCTTTGAACCACAATCCTCAGATCTCAGCCTTCTGAGTAGCTAGGATTACAGGCATAAACCACCAGCACAGCAACTGGTTATTTTTATTCTAAACCATTTTGCTACTTGTTTGGTTTTCTAGGATATTTACAAACATGAATTTCCTAAGGGAGAAGATTTTCTAGTTTCTACCCTCAAGCAAGCTACAGGACATAGAATAGTCTAACATGCAGTTCAGAAGAGTAAGTCTCTCCCTCTTTCCTGTCCAAATTACAGGGTTTAAAACATTCTGACAATTGAATTAGCTGACTAGTGCAACAATAGCAAATGCTTGATAATTTGTGTTTCCTTCAGAGATGGCCAAAATTAGGCTGATGGCAATGGATAGAATTGTCTGCACTTTGACAGGCTGCCCACCCTCCTACTTTGAATTATGCTTTACGCATTACATGTTTGACTTTTGTATATTGATGCTAGGAAGATGGCAAGACTGCTAGAGGTATTTGTTGACAGGCTACAGCTACCCATTCCTCAGTGAAAGGAGACTCAGATACAGCCATGTTAGTGGGCCCTCCTGGATTAGCATGCTTGGCTGCCTCTCTTTATTCATCCATCACTCTAAGGGTGCAATTGAACATGCAGAAGCCCTCTTCCACCCTAGGGAGCCACAGCAATGTCTTCATTCATGGCACAGTCAGGCAGAGATTACAGATTTATGGGTCAGTATCAAAGACGAAATACTGGACTTAAAAATCATTTGAGATGATTTTTAAATGCAGCATTAAGTACAAAGCTAGAGGAGAGCTAGTTGTTCGGAAGCAGTCTAACAGCTCCTCAGCTCTCTGCTCTAAAGCAGAGGTTGACAAACTTTTTCTTTGAAGTGGAAGACAGTAGGTGTTTCAGGATCATCTGGACTCTTGTCCCAACAACCTAACTCTGTTTTTGTTTTGTTTTTAAATGTGAAAACAGTCATACACAGCACACAAATATGAATCAATATGATTCATGCCTGCAGAATTCTACCAAGGGATACTGAAACAGGAATTTCATATGCTATTCATGTCAAAATAGTCTTCTGATTTTTCCAGTCCTTTAGAAATCCACAAAGCATTCTTAGCTTGAGAGTCAGACTAAAATGGGTCATGTATGTTTCTTGTCTATGGATCATAATTAGTTGTCCCCTACATCCAAATATTAGAGAGCTTCCTCTGTCAGGAACATCTGTAATTTGATGGCTAATTTGTGAGCCATCCTTTCCTGCCAGAACCTGGCTATCCAGGCTGAAATACAGAAGCCTATTCCAAACCAAAAGAGGTTTCAGTCCCCTGCCCTGCCTGCCTTCTTCGTCTGCTGCCAGTGCTCATCTGCACACACACACACACACACACACACACACACACACACACACACACAAATACACAAACACTCTTGCTCATGACTTTTTCTGATTACATGGGATCCTATTCCTATTTCTATGATCTAGTAAATTATATCAACCACAAATTTAGATTTATGCATTGAAATAAAGTAATTAACTTCCAACAGAACAGTATGGAAATTAATAGCTAGGGCAGGAACATTGCTTTCTTTGTAGAGGTGGGTTTGGTGAAATACATTTGTTTTCTTTCTTCCTCTCCAGACACTTTCTCATTGCAGTTTTAAATTGAAATTAGTTCTGAGTGCTCGAGCTGTGTGTTATACAAATTTATGAATGTGGTTTTTTTTTTTAGCTCTTTCATAGTGCAAAGGCTGCTTGGGATGCAGAGGGTCTTTGAGGCCACACCCAGCCAGTGCTCAGGTGCCCATGGTTAGAGGTTGCTTGCCCAGTGCCATGAAGTGAGCCTGTAGTCAGTCAGGTTGGAGGTCAGCTGTGCTCAGAAACTCCGGGCTGAGGCTGAAATGGTGGGGGAGGTGCAAGAGGCCCAGCATGTGGCAGCTGATCTGAGCTCTGGCACTGTGGCTAAT
Organism: Dipodomys ordii; assembly: GCF_000151885.1. Classification (NCBI taxonomy): domain Eukaryota; kingdom Metazoa; phylum Chordata; class Mammalia; order Rodentia; family Heteromyidae; genus Dipodomys; species Dipodomys ordii. Next base: position 28,505,079 of record NW_012267219.1, on the reverse strand, counting down.
GACCCATTTTCCCTGCTGTGAGATGGAAATGATTGACAAGCACTTGACCTGTCAGGATCCAGGGGGGCAGCTCATGTGAAGTCCATGTTGCAGAAATTCTGAAGTACCCTGACAGCTATGACTGCCATTTGTCAAGTCTGAGAGCAGGCTTCTGTTCATGGTTTACAAACCTGGCCGAGGATTGGTGGAACTTTGAGAAAATACAGAGTCCCAAGCCCATTCCTGACTGACAGCATCAGAATTTCTGTGAGGGGACCTAAAGTCTGGTTTTTGTTTTGTGTTGCTGGTGTGGAAGGTTGGACTCAAACCCTTAGGCTAAGCAGATGCTCCCTCACTTGAACCACATTCCATAGCCCTTTTTGCCTTGGTTATTTTCAGTCTAGGGTTTTGTTTTATGTCTGGGCTGGCCTGGTCTATGATCCTTCTAAATATTGCTAGGGATGACAGGTGCCAACCCTTCTACCCAGCCATTGTGCTTTGGCTGTAGTTTGGATAACAGGTGTGTGTACTACCATATCCAGCCTTAAGTTGAGATGGAGTGCTGTGAATTTTTATGTCTGGGCTTGGTTTTAAACCATGATCCCTTGGTTTCTGTCTCCCAAGTAGATAGGATCACAGTCTGGAACCACCTTACCTCACTTAGAACTCTATATTTTCAACAGGAAAGAGACTGGAGAGTAAGTCAAATAGTTACTTCATGAAAATCCTGGCATGCACTTTGTCCCTAAAAAGTCATGCCATTTGTCTTCATAAACAATAAGGGGACTGGAAGAGATTTCAGGGAGAATGAAAATTACCTTCCCTTTATCTTTTGAGAAATTTCTGTATCAGCAGATGAAAACAGGGAGCTCTGGTATTTGGGTTGTACGAACTCAGTGTGAACCAGAATTGTGCATCTCTTCTTTCAGGTCTCCTCCCACAGCCCTCAAATTTGCAGTGTTAAGCCAGACACCAGTGGATCGTATCTTAATCCTAGCTACTCAGAAGACTAAGAACTGAGTGTTGAGTTTTGAAACCAGCCTCAGCAGGAAACTCTTTGAGACTATTATTTCCAATTAACTACCTAAATCTGGAAGTGGAGGTGTGGCTCAAGTGGTAGAGCACTAGCCTTGAACATAAAAGCTCAGTGCCCAGTCCCTGAGTTCGAGCCCTAGTACTAGCATGTGCATATGCTAGTACGAGCACGCACATACAGAGGGAAGTTTGCAGTGTTGTTTTCCCCCATTTTTTTCATTGATACATGTTTGTGAAAGCAAGCCTGAGATTTTGAGTGTCATAAATACATAGCAGATTGACAATATCCCTTTCAGTTTTTCTACTCAAAATGCATCATTAAAAATGTCTTTTCATTTTTGGAAAGAACACGATTGTAGTGTTGGCACGCACAGATCACAAACACAAAAAAGGATCTCAGTAGTACTAAAGAGATAACTGCTTCTGCCTTTCTCACACTTTCTGCATTACGCTCATTTACATGTGATTGTAGATTTCAAATGAGGGAAAGTCTCCACCTCCACATTGGCAGCCCAGATTGTTTTTTGACAGTAGAATTTCATCATATATACTCACACACAAATGCTCCCTATCATACTTAACAGCTTTCTGATGTGAGAAAGTCCTAATGAAGTGCTCCTGTTGCAGGATCTGGCCACAAATAGTTTTTTTCTCTTTCTTGTTTTATTGTAAAGGTGATGTACAGAGGGGTTATAGTTACAGTTACATAAGTAAGGTAATGAGTATATTTCTTTATGAACCCCCTCCCTCATTTTCTCCCTCCTTTCCTCCCTCTGACTCTCACCCCTCCAAGTTGTAAAGTTCATTTCTAACATAGTGTCTAGTGAGTATCATTGTTGCATTAGTTTACCCTTTGTCTCACCATTTCTGTGATTCCCCTTCCCATCCCTGAATCAGATAAACTTATATACAATACAAATTAAAAACAGTTACAACAAGGGGTAAACCAAAGGGGGGGGGAACAAAAGAAAAAAGAAATAACTGCATACAGTACACTAAGGAAAAAACCTCCACAAAAGAACCCTCTTGTTTCCATATCTTGTAGTTCATTTTGATTAGCATCATTTTTATTTTTTATTTTTACTTTTTTAAATAAGTTTTTTTAATTGTGAAAATACTGTACAGAGAGATTACAATCACATGAGCAAGGTAATGAGTACATTTCTTATCAAGCATTGTTGCCCCCTCCTTTGTTTTTCCCCTACCATCCCTTCCCTCCCATCTCCCCTACTACATTACCCCCGACCCTCCGCCCACCTAAATTGTAAAGTTGGTTTTTCAGCGTAGCGTTTTATACATCTCATTGTTGCAATGGGTCAGCCTGTATCTCTATTTAAACAATTTGCTTTTTTCCTTCCACTCCCCAAATTATACCAACATCAAATACAGTGAAAACAGGGGTTATACTGTGGGGGAGGGACATACAAAGCAACAAAAAAATTACATGGTACCTTATAAATACGTTAGAAACAATAACAACAAAGAAAAAACCACTTTCGTTCTTATCTTGGGGTTAATTTCACTTAACATCATCTTATCTGACCTTTTCTGCTTGTCTCAGATGTTTACTAGCTATTGTAAGTTAGGGAAACCATGGGACCTATGTTTCTTTGGGCCTGGCTTACTTCACTTCATATAATTTTTTCCAAGTCTTTCCATTTCCTAACAAATGGGGCAATGTCATTCTTTCTGATGGAGGCACAGAATTCCATTGTGTATATATACCACATTTTCTGGATCCATTCATCTACTGAGGGGCATCTGGGTTGGTTCCATATCTTAGCTATGGTAAATAATGCTGCAATAACCAGTTGTGCTGGTAGCTTTAGTATGGTCTTGTTTGTGATCATTTGGGTAAATGCCCAAAAGTGGGATTGCTGGGTCATAGGGAAGCTCTATGTGGAGTCTTTTGAAGAACCTCCATACTACTTTCCAAAGTGGTTAAACAAGTTTACACTCCCACCAACAATGCAGTAGGGTTCCCGTCTGTCTACATCCCCTCCAGCATCGTTGTTTAAATTAGAGTTCTTGATTATAGCCATTCTAACTGGGGTGAGGTGGTATAGCATCATTTTTATAAAGTCATAAGTACACAATTATGAAGCTATTGTGATACTCTGCTAGAACTATCCTAGACATATACTAATTATTACAAGTGAGGGAAACCAGGCAGCCTATGTTTCTTTGGACCTGGCTTACTTCACTTAATAGGATTTTTTCCTAGTCTTTCCATTTCCTTACAAATGGGTTTTATGTTACATTTCTGGATTGGCTCTACGTTGGTTGAATCCTTTTTAGTGCTCTCACAAGGCTAGTACTCTACCACTTGAGCCACAGCTCCACTTCTGGCTTTTAGTTGGTAAGCTGGAATTAGAGTCTTATGAACTTTCCTGCCCAGGCTGGCTTCATCCTCAGATCTCAGCTTCTGAATAGCTAGGATAACCAACATGAGCCACTGGTGCCTAGAACTACCTGTTTTTAAATGTTGGTTTTTATTTTGACCCTCTTTGGTTTGGAATCAAAGTAGCAAGAACAAATGACATTTAATCTCTGCAATCTGCACTATGGTCACCTACGTGGGCCAGTCCCATCCTTCAGTCTGTTGTCAGCTATGCATTCAGTCGTAGATGAAGTACCTATCACCTACTTCAACTGGGTTAATGTTCCAGCCTGAAAATCTAATCATGCCTGCTGCTCAGAACACAGCAGGGCCTTTCCTTCCCCTGAAAGATCAAGTCCAGCCTCAGTGACATGGCATACAGAGCCCTGTAGGATGTGGCTTGTTTCACTTTCTTGGCTTGTGTGGCAGAGGCCCACAGTGTTCTCTGCCCACCCTTAAGCACCATCTTCAGTTGAGATTCACATGCTGTTCCCTTCACCCACCTTGCCTGCCTGGCACCCTTGTACTCATCCTTCAGCCCTCAGCTTAGTCTCTGGCTGCCTCCTTCCACCCTTGCCACACATGCCCCCCAACCTCTTCTCAGCATTTGCTCCACCCATCATTATAGCCTTGTCACCAGTACTGAAACGCTGTTACCCTTTTCTTCTCCTTTAGATTGTAAGCTCATTAAGGATGGGAATTTTATCACTTATTTTTGTTACTCTTAATACAGTGATGTGCACATGGCAAATCCTCAGTACAAACTTTTTCTGAATGAATAGAACTCTTATTTTGTTTATTCACCTATAATTAGACTACTTACAGAAAAAGTCTATTATAAGTTGAGAATCCATTTAGTGTAGATACAGTAATTCTCTGTTGTCTAGAACATCAAGCAATATCTTAAGTTTTCCTGCTCCAGTTGTTTGGTATATTTTTCTTTCTGAAATGTAACAGTTATAATTTCATTAGCTCAGTTATAAACTCATGAGGGCATTTCTGGTTCACTATTGTATTCCCAGTGCTTAACCTGATACCCAGTAAACATGGTTGGCTGAGTGTATGGGTAGAAGAATTAAAAATAGAGGACAGGTGCTAAGCACATGCCTTAGCACAGGTGTGACCTCTGTTCTAATTTATTTACCAATTCTGTTCACGATAACATCTGTGGCCTCGTCTGCCTCTACCATTTTGCAGTTCTAATGGCCCATATGAACCATGTCAACTCCTGTCCATCTCTTTAAAGCAGTTGTCTTAGAAGTGCCAACTGTAGGTCAGGAATCTAACACCTTGGTGCAGTGGCATGGTAGGTCCTCTGTTTCATGACCAGGAGGCCAGAGTCTCCTCATTTGTCTGCAATATCAAATCTAACTCAGTCCACATTGTGGTGTTCTGGGGGGATAAATGACTGAATAAATAACTGATAAATAACTGAATTGGCCAGTCTGACTTAGAGAGTCATGCCTCTGTCCTGGGCCTGATGTCCAACCTGAAGCAGGCTTTTTGGGGAAGCCTGCAGTACTGGCATAGAGATGAAACTTCCTTAGTCCATGTTACATCTCTCTGAGATATGTCTTGTTTCTTGGTTTCCTGGTAAGAATTAGAATGCTTTTGAGCTGAGTCTATTACAAGGAACATCAACAACAAAAGTCCATTTAAGGATCAGTTTTTCTCTTGGGCTACTAGTAAAGGAATAAAAATCTGCATAGTTAATGGAGGGGGAATGGGAGTGTCATTGTGTTGTAAAAGAAAAAGAATAATCTTCAAGTGTGCATTGGAATGATGGGAGATGGAGGAAGACCTGAAAATAAGTATGACCTGGTATGACAGCCCAAGGTCTTGCTATTTGGTTCATTACATAAGGCACGGGAGATTTTTCGGACTTAAGACTTCTATTAAAACCCTGCAGTGTGGGAGCTAAAGTCTTTATTGAAAATTGAATGGTTGAGCTAATACTGCTGTGTTTATTCAAGCCATTCTCAACACTCACTCTGTCCAGTGAATTCTTTCAGTGATGCTCAAAAGGCCGCAGGAAGCTCCATAGTGCCGAGCATCATTTAGCTTGTGCTGCAGGGCTACCTGAAAGCATGGGGGCCTGCAGATGCACACTCAAGACCTGAGTGTCTGAATGGAAAGGCCGAGAAGCTGTGTGTGAGAGTGTTGTCCCATGTAATGGACCATGGAAAACGAAGCCCACTCCAATAATGAGATCATGGGGGAGCCATCACTGGGCAAGGGAACAGCACCTAGGGCACAGAAAAATGCTGGAAGAGCACCATGGAAGGCAGGAAAGGGCAAGGACTTGGGTCTAGTTCCGTGTGCAAGGCCATGGTCATTTTCTTGGCTCCGATATTTAGGGAAAACAGGGGAAATCTTAATTGTCTGTAGAAGGTTATGCATGTTTTCCCTTTCTTCTGCCTCATCAGCAGCATAAAGGATTAAAAAATGAGGGAGATTATGAGGGCTGTGGGGGAAACCGCACACACTTGGGCTGATAAGTGATTATTGTTTGAGCATGCGTGAACTTAGCCTCCCTACCCCCTAGTGAAAGAGGACTGGAAACAGGGTCTGCAGGAGAGGCACGCAGATCAGACCCAAGATGAAGGAGCACCGAGGAGGGAAGGAAGAGAATGGCAGCAGAATGTTTCTTGGATCAATTATGTGGTTCATTTATTTTGGATGTGGAGAACTGTGGTTTAAGGAAAAACCATGAAACTGGGGGTAGAGGTCCGGAGTTCTATTTCTGTCACAAATTCATTGTTATCAGATTGAAACTTGTAGATAGGATTTGGATATGGGGATTATTTATTAAACAATGAGCTTGGTTCTCAAACGTGGATGTATTATAGATTTTCCCTCAATTTGAAGCAAAATTGGCAGCAGGAAAATGACCATGTGATTAACTTTTCATGATGATAAATGGACTTAATTTAATGGATTCTCTTAATTCTAATACTGGATCTGTTCTGTTTCTCTTTATGTTAAATTATTATTGTGTGTTTAGTGGGGTTGGGGGGCATCCTGGGGCTTGAACTCAGGGCTTGGGTGCTGCCCCTGAGCTTTTGTGCTTAAGGATAGCTCTTTACTACCTGAGCCACAGCTTCTGGCTTTTTTGGGGGGTGATTAGTTGAAAGTAAGAGTCTCCTGGGATTCCCTACCTGGGATGACTTCAAATTGTACTACTCCTCAGACCTCAGCCTCCTGAATTAGCTGGGTTTACCAGTGCCCAGCTATGTTAGCTATATTAAATTATTTAAAGTGGTCATGAAAATCAATGGTGGTTAGGTTGTCTTCATTTGTTAATGATTATAGTTGGCAAAATAAAAAGCTGGCAACATCGATTTAGTCCTTTAAATTCTTTTTGAATTTTTAATGGGCTACAAAGTCTGTCACTGTCAGACTGAATAACCTTTGAAGTTCCTTCAGTTCTAACATTTTGGAATACTAACCTTTTCTTTCCACTTGTGAAAGTGAGGTGAGAAATTCAAGTGTCAGTTTATATTTGTGTCCTGGAACAAGCTGTGATTTTGCCCAGAAAAATGCTAGTGCCCATGCAGATGCCTCTTGGTCTTTGCCTGGAACAAAACCCAAAGCATTACTTTAAATCTTAATTTGATCAAACATTATTAGAACAGATTGCCAAGAAAAATTCTCTGTCATACATTGCTTGTGGGAATAAAAACTGGCATAATGTAGGAATAAGCAAACTCCCTCTCTCCTTCCCTCCCTTCCTCCTTCTTCTCTTCCTTCCTTCCCTTGCTATGTAGCCCAGGCTGGCCTTGAATTCCTGAACTCAAGTGATCCTTCTGCCTCAACCTCCCAAGTAGTTGGGATTCCAAGTGTGCGATATTACACCCAGATTTTTTTTTTCTATGAGAAGCCAGATTGGAAATATTTTAAGCTTTAAGGTCCATAGAAGATTTTTGTCATATGTTTTCTTCCTCCTCATACTCTTCCCCTCTCTTCTTCCTTTTCCTTGTCTTCTTTCTTTAGTCTTATTTTTTTTAAATAACTAGAAATGTGAAAATCATATGGGCTCGATCTGAGATTATAAATTGTAATGATACATCTCTGGTTCAGTCTCTGGGAAGTGGGCTGACTATATCTAAGTTACAAGTACACAGTCACTACACTACAGACAGAGGAATTCTACTTGCAGACTTTTTTTCATTTTTCATTTTAATTTTTTATTGTGATAATACAGTACAGGGGGTTTACAATTACATGGGCAAGGTAATGAGTACATTTCTTATCAAGCATTGTTGCCTCCTCCTTTGTTTCCTCTTCCCATCCCTTCCCATTTCTCCACCCCCCCAGCTCCCCCCCACCCCACCCGCGGCCAAAGTTGTAAAGTTCGTTTTTCGACATAATGTCTTCTTGTACGTCTCATTGTTGCAATGGATCCACCTGTATCCCTATTTAAACAATTCGTTTTTTCCCTTCCCCTCCCCAAATTATACCAACATCAAATACAATGAAAACGGGTTATACCATGGGGGAGGGACATACAAAGCAACAAAGAACTATCTTTTTTTTTTAATTGTGAAAATACTGTACGGAGGGGTTACAACTATGTGGGCAAGATAATGAGTACATTTCTTATCAAGCATTGTTGCCTCCTCCTTTGTTTCCCCCTTCCCATCCCTTCCCATCCTTCCCCTGCCCCCTCAATTCTCCCCGCTCCCCCCCCCGCAAAAGAAATATCTTATAAATATGTTAGAAACAATAGTAAGAAAGAAAAAACATCTGAGTCCTTATCTTGGGGTTCATTTAGCCTAACAACTTATCTGACCGGTTTTGCTTTGCAGACATTTTTTTTTCCTACAGATACCCATGTATTTGTGCAAAATGGCCCACATTCAAAGTTTCTCATGGCCACGTTGTTTGATATCGCAAACTTAAAGCAATATAAATACATCATTGATAAAATATGGCTAAATAATAGAATCTACATAAGTTAACATATATGGAATATCCATATAATAGAATTTTGGCATAGTCTTTTAAAAGCTCTCTATAGATTAATGCTTGACCTGCAACATTAAGAGTGGGAAGAACATGGGCTAGATTTGTGGCTCAATGGTAGAGCTCTTGCCTGGCGTGCTTGTAGCCCTGGGTTCCATCTCTAGCACTGGGGAAATAAAAGGGGGAAAAGCATGATGCAAAGCAATGTTCTCAGTAGCTACCACTTAGTGAAGTTTATGTATGAATGCTTGCACGCATGTAATTGTGCTTTTTGTCTATATAGGTAGATAAAAAGCACAATTACATGCGTGCAAGCATCTAGTAACTCTAGCTGTTACTGAAGAGAGCAATTGAGTAGCTCATAGATAGGAATGATGAGGACATTTCTTTTTACTTTATATTATGGTGTAGCTTATGAATTTAGTGCCAGGAACATGTATCATCTATTCAGAATATAAATTGAATTTTAAAAAGAAGAACCCCAATAGAGAAGTAATGGTAGATCTGCGTGTGAGAAAATTCCACGAAGCAATTTCCTGAACTAGATCTGAATCATTCTTGAATCACAGGTGAACTGGCATGACCCTGAAAAATGTGCATATTTGGCTTCCCTTCACACAAAGCTATTTGTACAGTGTAATGATTCTTTGTCAGTTTTTGATCTGATATCTAAGGTGGTGGAAAATTCATTTCAGGAGGTTAGGTTCCAGGGTACACTGTTGGCGGTGCTCCTTCTGATTTTCAAAAGTGTGAGAGATGGCCCCACTACCAGTTGACCTGAAAACTAAATATATGTGAGGAGTTTCATTTGATGAGATCCTTCCTGGGGCAGTGTTGCTGTTGGAGACTCATGCAGATCCATCCAGTTCCTGGTTTTATCAGTATCCTAAGAGGTGTAAGGCCTGCTTATGGCCTGGCTGTTCCTGATAGCTCAGACTTGCCTCACTTGGCCTGATACATGTCTCTAGAAGCCATTGCTTTGTATAGTACCAGCCTTTATTTATATACCAGATAGAGATGGGAACACTGCTTCCCAGCAGTTACTTGTCCCTGCTCCTACCCCACCATACTTCTGTGGTTTGCTACAGTATCTGTGATCCCCCCGCCCCAGAGTGTCCTGTTACCAGAGAGATTCTGAATAGGCAAAAACTTGAGCATATCCTGCTCCTTGCCTAGATCCACAGGCTCAGCCACCTTCTTGGGTCTCTGAGACCTCTAAAGGGTGAGGCATTGCCTCAGCAATGGAAAAAAAGATGTGGTCGAGATGTAGAGGAAGGACACAAGGTTACTGGCAGATGGATTGTGAGCTATTAAAGGAGAAACACATGTGGTGTGGTGTGTTCTGTGAACAGCTAGGTCCCTAACTCCCCATGTATCCAAATCTCTCAGAAGAAGCAATCTGTGTCCTCCCTCTTTGAGTCTGGCCTGAGCTTGTCACTGTGGCTTTGGCTAGGAGGATGCAGTAGTATGCATGCTAGAGAGTGTATGCCTGTTCTGAGTCTGGGCCTCATGAGGCACTGTGCTTGCTCTCTTGCATGGCTACCATGAGAATATCTCACAACAGAGCTATCTTTCCTGCCAGTGACTTCAGCCATTGCTGTGAAGAGACCCCACTCTAAACACATGGAAATGCATAGACTGAACAACTGAACAGAGTGTGTCTCTGCCAACCATCGCGTGCGCGGGTGCATGTGTGTGTGTGTTTGAGAAAGTGACTAGTGTTTTATACTCTTTGAATCGAGAATTTCAGTTCTAGACATTGATTTGAAAGACATAATCACAGAACTGAAGATAGCTTGCTGTGCTCAGATGAGCAGTATTACATACATAATAAAAAGTCCATTAGTCACGTAGTTTTAGAAACTACAGAACACACAAGACTTAAATGATTAAATATGCATAATAAACAGAATATTAGGAAACCATTAAAATTATGTTTTCAGAGACTAATGGCATAAGAAAAACTACTGGATGCTTAGTGGGGAAGAAAAAATGTAAGATACAAACTGAAATGGATCTGGGAAGAATTATGTCAGGCTTAAGGCTTCCTTCCTTCCTTCCTTCCTTTTTTCCTCTTCCTCTTCCTGATCATCTTTCTTTTTCTTTCTTTTCTCCTCTCATTCCTCCTTTCTTTCCTCTCTCCCTTCTTTCCTCCCTCCCTCCCTCTCTCCCTTTCTTCTTCTTTTTTTAAATCTGTCATGGGGCTTGAACTCTGGGCTTGGGCTCTGTCCCTGCACTCTTCAGCTCAAGGCGAGCGCTCTACCGCTTGAGCCACAGTGCCACTTCCAGTTTTCTAGTGGTTTTACTGGAGATAAGAGTCTCATGGACTTTCCTGCCTGGGCTGGCTTTGAACTGTTATCCTCCGATCTCAGCCTCCTGAGTAGCTAGGATTATAGGCATGAGCCACCAGCACCCAGCTTCCCTTTCTTCTTTTCTATATGAGTACCAGGGCTAGAACACAAGGTCTGGTTCTTTTTCTGCTTTAATTATATACAGCTGGCATTCTACCAGGTGAACCATGCCTTGACTTAGCTTTTTGCTGATTTTAGTTTTAAGAGTCTCTTGGATTTGTCTGCCTGGGCAAATTTCAAATCTTGATCTTCAGATCTTAGCCCCCTGAGATTGCCACTAGTGCATAGCTCTTGGATGTTTTTTCTTGGAGTGATAGTTGATAAATTGTGCTGTTTCCCCCCTTTTCTTTGTTTTCCAAATAAGAAGGCCATACTTTAAAGATCAGAAAAAAAAACAAAAAAAGACCATTAGAAATCTCACACTTCATTTATATCAGGCAGATTTTGCTGTGTAACAAGTTGTACTAAAATGTGGCATCTTAACCATTTTGCTCCTGATTCTGGCTAGTGAGCAATGGGTGTGGCTGCAGCTTCTCCTTGTGTCTGTGTTACCAGCTAGAAGGCTGGGGCCTGGCAGGAGGTTAGCTGAAGTGCTTGGTACCACTTGAGCCACAGTGTCACTTCTGCCTTTTTCCCAGTAGTTTGTTGAAGATAAAATTTTCCTGGCCTTTCCTGCTCAGGCTGGCTTCAAACAGTGATCCTCAGATCTCAGCTTCCTAAGTAGCTAGGGTTATAGGCATGAGCCACCAGCACCTGGCTAAAGTGTTTATCTTTTTGTCACATATTTTCTCATTCTAATATCCTAGCTCTGGCTAGTTCTCATGACTGTAGAGTAGTTCTGAGAGTGTGAACAGAAACCTGGGTTGAAAACTGGAGTGCTTAAATTTCATCACACTCTGTTGGCTAAAGCAATTCCCATGGCCAGCCCAACTCAAAGATTTGCAGAAAGAAGCCACATACTGAATAAAGAATGTAGATAAGAGGGAGAGGAGTGGATAAATTGGGGCCATTTAGTAAGCCATCTGCTAGTGCATCTTCAAAATAAAGAAAACAACAACAGCAGCAAAAGGCCTCCGTCAAAAATGACAGAAATAAACTATGAAGTAAATGGCAGCGGTTTAGGCGATGGGAAACCTTGCAATAAATGTTTCCTTTCAGGCTATGGAAAAGATTCAATCTTTTCTCTGCATTCATGGCTGGTTGAGAGTTTAGTGACAGCTTGTCTCTTGAGGTAGCACTAAGCGTTTAATCAAACTGGTTTAGAAAGAGAAGGTGGGAGGGGAAGGGGAGCAAGCTCTGGGTAAATGAATCAATACTGATGCACTGTCAGAATTTGGCCTTTGGGTATGTTGGTAACTCATCCTGTGCAGGGCAGCTCACCGAGACCCAGCCAGAGCCTGTTCCAGGCAGGCCAGAACCTGGCCATGCTCAGCCCCTCCAGCTTCCAGCCAGCTCCAAGTAGGGTAGCACTAGGGATTTGGTGTGTGAAACCTCTTTAAAATGACCCACCCTATTCATTCTTGAGGGGGCAATCATCATGGCAGCGCTATTCATGGGCAGACAGCTATAATTGAGAAGTGCTTCTCATCTGGGGGTGTTGGGCACCCTTACTAGTTTTATGGGTGACCTGAAGCCTGAAGCCTTAGGATATGTATCTTCCTCCTAAGGCATTTTTTTTTGCTTTGCTTTTTGTTTTGAAGTAATTTTAGACTTGCATGAGAGTCATATATTAGGGTTTCTCCAGAGAGACAAAACCAATAGGATCTATGAGAGGAAATTTATCAGGAGAATTGGCTCACATCGTCATGGAGATGGAAAGTTTCATGATTTGCAAAGCCAGAGAAACTAGTATAGCATGGCTCGGTTGTAGTCTAGATGCTTCAGTACCAGAGAAGTTAGTGCGGCAGCCTTCAGTCTAATGCCAAAGGCCCAGGAGTCCCCCTCCCCCTGGGTGGGTGGGATCATGTAAGCCCCAGAGTACACAGGCTGCAGAACCTGAGGAAAAGGACGAAGGGGTCTGTGGAAGGGCGGACCCTCCTTCTTCACTGGCCCTCCAAGGTGTCCCTCAAGCTAGCTGAGCTTGGTGGGTGGAGCACCAGGCCTTGCGTAGCCTGCCTACCCCTTGCCTCAGTCCATGCCCAAGGCTCCCTTTCCATCCTTTTAATCTTTTGCTTTTTACTTTTGGTACTTGATCTTTCTTCAAAGCCAAAGGGAGAAACCTAGCTGTGGATGGACCTTTTTCTGGGATTCTCGTTTCTTCTTCTTTCAAGGCTAACCTCCTTTATTCAAACTAGGGTCTGTTGCAGTCAGTCACCTGGCTTTCCTTTTGAAAAGGATTCCTCTCTTCTGCACCCCAACCTGCCCTGGTGCTCTCAGGCGTTGCCCAAAACACATTTGTTGGGTGGTTTGAGGCTCCCAACTCCTAGTCTCCAGAACAAGGAGCCTTTCTTCCCTTTGGCTGTTAGAGAGGGCATAGGCCTTGCTTCTTGGCATTCACCCCCCTCCCCATTGCCAATATTCTAGAGTAGTCCTTCAGTCATTTGAGACCAGGTTGATATCAGATTCTTCTTTTAAAAGTAACCTTTAAAACCCACATTTGTTTTGCTTTTTCTAAAGCAATTCATGTCTGCATAAAAATAAAGAAAAATAGCAGGCCGTTAAGGTCAGCCATGATTCCACCTCATAGGGAATGACTGTTATTGCTTCGTGTATTTTCTTTCACAGTATGTACATATATGTAATTATGATTATTTGACATAATTGGAGTTAGTCCATATCAGTATTTGATCACACGTTCCTGCTTTGTTTCCATTTCCCCCTAACCACTGTTAACATGACATTTTGCTTTTGTGTTGCCTCTCTCCCTCCTTCCCCTTCCTCTCTTTCTCCCTTCTTCCTTCCTCCCTCTTCTCCCCCACTTCTCATTGCTTGTTTGTCCTTCTGTGGTACAGGCTCCCATACTTGTTAGGCAAACTCTTTGCTACTTGAGCCCACGCCCCCAGTCCTTCCTGGTTTTAGTTTGTTTTTCAGAAAGTCTTGTGCTAACTTTGCCTGGGTTAACCTCAGACTGCCATCTTCCTTCCTCTGCTTCCTGAGAAGCTGGGATTACAAATTTGTACTACCATGCCTGGTCCAATGTCTTTAATTTTTTTTTGAGGTTTAATAATGCTGTGCTTATTTAATGACCAAACCCACTTCCCGCTTTGTTTCATGGGCGTTTTGACTTGTTCACTCTCCTTCCACGCCTGTTTCTTGATGATGCTCAGTTACATAGGAGCTCTGTTTATGACACGTCCCTCCCTTACAGGACTCTCTGAGGGTGGCTCTGTTATTAGCTCCTTGTAATTATGACAAAACCAAGATCCTAATTGTTCTCTGGCCCCACATTTAGTAAGGCACAAACCTGGATTTGGGCCATGGTTGTTGCCTTAGAATTCAGATTTTCTTCCCTTGGAATTGCCTTGTGTCTGTCTGCTGGGAGGATGTGCTCTCCCAAGGCAGCTTGCACTCTAGAACAACAGTGTTGCCCAATTTCTGTGGATCCAGCTGGGTGCTAGTCTTGGCTGGCCACTGGCCTGTTTGGCGACCTGTGGTAAGTAATATCACCTAGTTGGGCCTCTGTAAATCTTCTCATTCTCAAGTTCTGTGACTTTCTAACAGAAAATCTAGAACAGAGGCTGCATTGAGAGACAAACCTAGGATGACAGATGTATTGTTGTCTGCTCACAGTTCAGTGGCACTGAGACTGGCCCTGACAGACCTTTCAGCCTAGAAGTTGCTTTTTTCCTTATGCTGCTCAGGCATGGCTGGAAGTGCCCAGGAGAAAACCCCACAGAAGCTGTGAGGTTAGCTTGAGTGTGAAGTCAGAGCTGGCCCCATGACAGGTAAGACCCTTGACATATTCCCCTTGGATGCTTTGAGGGCTTAGGGCTTTTGTGGTTAACCAGGAAACGTGGGCACCCCAAGGCTGGTGTTCCCCTGCTGCTTGTTGAAGAGCCTCTTCCAAGATGCTCTTTGTGGTGTGTGGCTGGATGGACATGCCAGAACATGCAGCTCTATAGCTGCAGTTGAGTGTGGTTGGCTAGTGGACTGGGCCAGTCAAGCCACAGGTGACCACTAGGCCTCCCCTGATGTCAGTGATGAAGTATGCCTGGCACCACTCACATTTTCCAGGGACTTGTCCTTCCACCCCCTGCTTAGTGCAAGAAAAAGGAGAACTAGATGTTTGCCCTTCAGAGCAGGGAGCTCACCCCCGTAGTTTCTCTTCCCTTTTCACATAGACTTTACAACAACTAAAAGAGGGGTTTTTGAGCGTGGCTGGGTTTCAGCTGCTACCAAGGAAGCAGCCAGTGTGTACCAGTGGCCCTCGCTGGACTCCGGGTGATGGCCGTGTGCTGGACGGGGCTGTGCCAGCTGCTCCTGCACATGGCTTCATTGTTTCTTACGCCCTTCTCTCCTGTTTGCAGTGTCTCTGAGGAGAGGCTGACAGGTTCTTCTCTGCCCTGTTCTCTTAGAAACAAGCAACAGGAATGCACCTATTTCTGTTTCTTTCTATTGTTGATCCAGAAAATACCTCTTTTGAGCCTGAGGAGAGTAGAGCTTTTGTTCCATCTGGAGAAATGATTTGTGGGACTTTATGGCAACACTTAAGTCCTCAAAATAATAAATGAGGATTGTAGTGAAACTCAGTTGTGTCTGGGTAGTGGATTTAATTGGGTTCAGAAGTATTGAAGCACTAAATGTGTCAGGATCATGGTCATGGTGGTAGTGATGGTGATGTATAGACAAAAAAATAATAACATTCCAATTGCTGGGTATTTGTGCTATACTTGATATCATGGTGTGTGTTAATTTGGTTTATGTAGCATGCTCAGGTCACCTAGTAAGCAGGAGAGCTGGGTTTTCAATGAGGGTAGTGTCCACACTCCCTACCTTTAACCTATAGGTAAAATACCTCCAGAGCCATATAGAGCCTGGAATACTTACAGTTTCAAACTTGACATAGCTGAAAAAATTAATTTTTGAAAATATCACTATGTAGCCCAGACCGGCTTGAAACTTACAATTCTCCTGTCTTAACTTTTCTGTCCTGGGATTGTAACAAGCTTTACTATGCCCAGCTCTGAACAAACTCTGTTTTGTTTTGTGATAAGGTCTCATGATGTTCTCCTCTTAAACTTGTCCTGTAGGCCAGGCTGACCTCCAGGTCAAGATTTTCCTTTTCTCAGCCTCCAGAGCACTAGAATTATAGTTATCTGTCACCATGACTGGCAACAAATTGTATTTAAGAAATAAAATTGAAGCAAAAACTTATCCTTCCTCTCTGTCATGTCTTTGGGCTGAATGAGTTATGCAGTGAATCTGACTAAAATTCTACCCTCTAAATTGGGTCTACAGTTTCTTGGGTTTTAGGGCTTTTTAGAAAAAGAACCCTAATGAGGCATGGTTTATATAACACAAATAAGATCCATTGTAAAATCTGTGTTGTTGTTGTTGTTGTTAAATTGAATTTGCAACCATCCCCAGAAGCCACATTTAAAGAATTGCATTCTTGCTGGAAGTTACCTGTTACTCACTAGCGTCAGTGTGTGCCCATCCCAACCCCCACCAAGATCTTAAAGGTTCACCACTCATCTTGCAGGGTGAGCTGGGGAGAGCTTCGCACACACTCTTGTCTGCTCATCTAATGGCTCTCAACCTCTCCTAGGTTTACAGGTTGTCGATGATAGAAGGCTCTTAAAGCTTTGAAGTACATCTTTTTGCTGCCAGAGGATTCCTTAGATTGCTCTTGTGGTAGGTAAGAGCCACACTACGTGTTGGCTCCCACACATCATTTAAAATACTAGGCTATTATTTCATAGCTAGGCACTGGTGGCACACACCTATAATCCTAACAATTCAGGAGACTGAGACCTGAGACTCACAATTCAAATCTAACCTGGGAAGACAAATTCATGTGACTCTGATCTCCAACTAACCAGCAAAATGCCAGAACTAGAGGTGTGGCTCTAGTAATAAGAGTGCCAGCTTTAAGCTAAAACGCTGAGCAAGAAAATGAGGCCCTGAGTTGAAGCCCAATGCAAGCATGCACACACACACACACACACACACACACACAAAAAAAAAATTTGATATATGAAGTCTAACTTAGCTTTGCCTATAATTTTCACCTTTTGGTGATACCAAATGCTTACCACCACTCTTTATTTGTAATTTCTCAAATATTTAAGAGTGTCTTAAAACTTTCATGTCTACAAATCCCTTTCTATGTTCAAACTGTTCATGTATTTAATTTGGATTCCAGATGTCTAGTCAGCCTGACCGTTTCTTGCTGGATATAATTTAGGTTGTCTATGTCTTTTGTGCCCAAAGCCAGCCTCCATGTCAGACATGTTGTGGCTGGTTGGGTTTGTTGCGTCAAGGACTATCTGGTGGTATTAATTATTAAGTAACTGTCTTGTGCTGCTTGTACTTGTTGAGTTTTCACTTGACCAAAATTCCATATTTTTTCCTCCTTGTTATTGATCAAGTCAGTTCTCTATCATCTCCTCTTAAATAATTGCCAACTTGAACAGAAATGTAGGGATATCCACTTATTATTGCTTGTCGTTAATGATAAAAGAATAACTCACATCTTTTGAGACTTTACTATGCTTTTCTTGTTGGGTTTTCCCCAGAATTTTGTCTTTGGGATTATTTTGAATCTTATTTCTTCTCTTTTCTTTGCCTTCCTCTCTATTGCATATTTAGTTCCTACTCACCCAGCGCTCTTCTCTACCCTTATATATTTGGCTCATAATGATGGTGGTTGTGTGGGAGGCAGATACACTAGCAAAGGGGTTAAAGCTATTCAGCTTTCTGCCTGTATGCCCACATAGTCCTCAGTCTTCCTGGTCCTGGGGTAGCACAGCTTATTTTTACACATTTCTGTTGTTTGTGATCAAGTCACATTTTCCAAATCATTGCCCCATCTGCTTGCATAGTGATGATTATGAAGTACTTAGATCCACTTAGGAAAAATGACAAAGAAAGAATTAAAACAAAATAGAGAAAAACAAAGATAAGAAGGTGGGTTTTTTCCCATTAAATATATCTATGCAAATTCAGGTGCAGTGATGCACACCATAGTCCAACTACTTAGGAGGCTGTGGCAGGAAGTTTGCTTGACCTAGTTCAGGACCAGAGTGGGCAACATAGCAAGACCTCATCTCAAAGGAAAAAAAATTATATTAACTGCCTTAACTCTAATGTTTCTTTCCAATCTGCAGTCTGCATGGTTATTTCCAAGTTACCCAGGCCCTTTCTGTGATGTGGATTTTGATCTCTTTTAACTACTTCTCACCAGAAAGTGAGATGTTTTCTTCAAGATGAACTTACATTTTTCTGAGGGGAAAAGAAAGGTTGTTTGCTGGAGAACTTGATTTGACTCAGAGAAGAGCAGATTGAACACCGAAGGATATATTTGCAAATCATATGGTCATATATCTAGCAAAGAACTTGAATCCAAGACATAGAAAAGACAGGCCAAGTAGAAATGGGTAAAGGGTTTGAGAAGGGATTTCTTCAAAGACAACGCAAATGAAAGCCTCAGAAGATCCCACTTCATACTCACATGAGTGATTAACGTAAAAGACAGACAAAAGCAAGTGATGACACAGTGAATGGGGACGTGAAAGCTGCTACTGCTTTGGAAACCAGTTTGGCATATCCTCAGGATACTAAGCATGGAATGACCCAGCCCACCACCCCAGCTATAGAGCCAAGAGCATGGAAAATAGTCAAACGAAAGCATGCACAGTTATTTGTCTTTTTATTATTGTGTTTGTATACTGGATATGTGGTTTCCCTTACATGCCATGGATTGTGGATTTGTGTGTGTGTATGTGTGCATGGGTGTGTATATTGTAAGGTGAATCATCCCAGAAGCCACATTTTGAAATATAGACTATTGGAAGCTTTGTTATACAGTTAGCAGGCCGCAGGCCACCTGTTATTACAAAGGCCTGCAGCCCCCAAATACCATAACACATTTAGGAAACATGCTAAAGAGGAAAGAAAGAACAAAAACAATACCAACAAGCCAATTCAGTTCTGTTGGAGAGCTGAATTGGGATGCCATGATGACTGGAGATGAGCCAGGACACAGGACACGATCATGGAGACACGTGGCATTCTGGTGGCTAGGCTGGTCAGGGCCTACCTAGGGCCTGAGTAGGGGGTGGGTCCACAGGAAATTCCCAGTCCCAGGCACTGGACTGACAGATTCAGCCAAGTGCCCACCCCTGCCTCCATGGTTCTGAGCATGCTCATTACATGGTAGGCAGGTGATGGGTGGGAGTGTTTCCTTCCTCCAGCAAGAAGACAAGATACCATACCCTACCATTCAACCATGTGGCCAATATGGCATCAGTCAGACCTGACCTCCTTACTTTATGTGTATTTGCTGGTTCTGGGACTTGAACTTATGTCTTGGGCTCTGTCCCTGAGCTTTTCTTGCACTCAAAGCTAGCACTCTGCCATTTTGAGCCACACCTCTACTTCAGTCTTTTTTGGTAGTTACTTGGAGATAAAAGAGTCTCATGGACTTTCTTGTCTGGGATGGCTTTGAACAACAGTCATCAGATCTCAGCCTCTGAGGATTATAGGCATGAGCCACTGGTGCCTGGCTATGGATTGTATTTTTGAGAGAGAAGGGAACTGTTAGGTAGATGGGAGTAAAAAGTGGTGGTCCTAACACATACCTGATAACATGTGGCCCCTCATAGCGTTTCTTGTTCCCATAATGCCTTGGGCTCCTGCTCAAAGGCTTCTTTCTGCTCCAACTCTTCTTCCCATAATGCCCTGGGTGCCCATTCAACCAATGGAAAGGGCCAGAACTGGGCATACCTAAGCCATTAAGCAATCAGTGAAAAGCCAAGAGGAGCAGATTCTATACTGTCCCAGAGAAAAAGGCTCTACTTGCTTATGTATCATTTTCATTTTGTTAATGTCCTTTGCAGAAAAGCTTTTAATTGCAATGAAGTTCAGTTTATCTATTTTCTCTTATAGATTGTGATTTTTGAAGGATTGACTCCCACCTTATTCCCCCAAGTCAAGTAAAACACCAGGTACTGCTCACCTGACCGAAGGCAGGCCACTCCCACTAGGGCTCAGTGGAAAGTCCTCATTACCCCAGGCGGGACATTCCACTCTGGACTTAACTGAAACCCCAAGTAACTACAGCCTGAGTTTTACTCCTTTGCTTCCTTGTGAAGACCTATATAAGCCAGACCCCAAATCCAGTCTCTTGAACAACCTCCATACTTGTGGGAAGCTCTGTATCCCTCACTGGCAATAAACAGTCCTAGCCTGTTGAAGATCAGGTCTGGTCTATTCCTTTTCCATTCTCCTCCATTTTCTTAACAATTTTGGTTCTGTTTCATTTTGTTTTTTGTTTTTTTGTTGTTGTTGTTGGTGGTGGAGGTGGTGGTTGTGGGGCTTGAACTCAAGGCCTGGGCACTATCTTTGAGTTCTTTTGCTTAGGTCTAGCACTCTTGGAGCCACTGCTCTACTTCCAGTTTTCTGGTGGTTAGTTGGAGATAAGAGTCTCACGGACTTTTCTGCCTGGGCTGGTTTTGAACTGTAATCCTCAGATCTCAGCCTCCGCTAGGATTACAGTTATGAGCCACCAGCACCCAGCTAGTTCTGTGTATTTTTGAGATGATAAAATTATTAAATATATTTTATTCTGGGCTACTTGGTTGCTGAAATATGCAAGAGGAGCCTGCTATAATTGAATAATTAATGTAACCTTGATATTGAAGAATAATAAGCCCATAGGGTATTGATAGTTTTTCTTGTTTCTCTTTGAAGCTCCCTCTCCTTTCCTAGCACTTACCATAACCTTATGTGTATAACACGTACTCAAAAGTACTTGTTAGTGAGACCTATTCTTAAGCAACAAGCAAGGTGTGGTAGCCTTCATCTGCAGTCCCAGCTATTAGGGGGTAAGTTAGGAGAAACATGGACTGAAGCTGGCTTCAGACAAAAACCCAGGATTCTTTCTGAAAATTAATTGATGCAAAAAGGGCTGGAGGTGTGGTAGAGCACCTGTCCAATGAATCTGAGGTCCTGAATTCAAGCCCCAGTGCAGCCAATACAATGTAATAACAACAACAACAGTAGTAGTAGTTATTGTAGTAATCATTGTAATAAAACCTAAGGAAGGTTGCCTAAGGAAGGGTTGTTTTTGCTAAAGGCTCAATCTTAATTTTGGGCTGTGTGTGTGTGTGTGTGTGTGTGTGTGTGTGTGAGAGAGAGAGAGAGAGAGAGAGAGAGAGAGCATTCTTTGGCTCAAGGCCTTATGCTCTCACTTAGTTTTCTTGCTCATGGCTGACACTCTACTAGTTGAACCGCACCTACAGCCTTTGTTCAGGCTCTGAAGACAGATCTGAATTCAAATCCTAGCTTCACTAACTGTGTGGTCATTCTTAAACTACTTAACCTCTTTAAACCTCAGTTTCCACATCTGTAACAAGAGATAATAATGTTATTTTGGAGAACCATTGCAAAGATTGCATATAAAACCCTTCACATAGGTAGAGGTTCCACAGTAGCAGTTACTGTATATATGTATGAATGGATCTGTATTCTAGTTTCTCCATTTGGTAAAATGTGAGTGCTGCTAGTCTTGAGCCACTTCAGCTGTGGGCATAAAGAACAATGGGTAAGAAGGCATGTTTTGTCCCTTCCCCTTGCTAAGTAGAAGAGTCTATTTTTTTGGAACCTCAGGAGTGCCTTCCTTGGTCCCTAATCAACTCTGTCCTAATGGGACTCATGCAGACAAGATTTGGAGTACATAGACTAGTTACTGTCGTATTTTGTGTAGTAGCCACTAGCCATTTTGAAAATTAAAACATAGAAGGTTTTTGATTGTGCTCATTACGTTTTAGTGAGCAGATGGCGGATAGCTGGTGTATTAGACAGTGTGTTGCAGAACACTGTCATCATTACAGCTCCGGTAGAAGGGTTGGGACATTGTAAATGAGTTTGTTAGCCACTCAAGCCAAATTGCCCCACCCCAGCACTTCTCTGGCCTGCCTTGAGGATTACTCAGTCCCAGGTTACTTGCAAGGAGTTGCACAACGTGGGGTGGTTTTATTCTGTGTTACTGTTGGTTTTTCCCAAATTCCAGCTTCTTCCTGCTGATGCTGTGCCTTAGTGAGTTTGGTCACTTGGGAGTCTAAAAGGGGCTCGTTGGAGCAGTTACAGTTGTGGGGAGTCAAGATGCTTCCCTGAATCCTTAACATTCTGAGTGATCTGGTGCTAGAACAAAAGAAACCGACATTATTAACAGACATGGAAGATTCTGGAAATTTTTCCAGTTACAGATTATGTTCTAAAGATTGGAGTCTTTCTGATTAACAAGAATCCTTGCCACCCCTTCATGCTTTTTTTTGTCTGACCCCATTAATCTGGAATCAATTCTTGATGACTTTGGACATGGTCTAATTAAATTGTAATTTACCAGCAGTCTTTTAATTGACTTATAAAACAGGAGGTGTGTTAAACTCCTCTTGTGGACAAGACGGCTCGAATGTCTTTGCCTCTCTTTTTCTTAGCCTCCCCATCTTCTGAAATCTGCTGTGAACCATTTTATGACTTCTTGGGTGTGGTTCCTGGATGTGGGACGTCGTACTTGGCCCTTGACATACCTCTTCAGGGAAGTAGGCCTTGAATCAGGGATGAATGAGGGTAAGTAGAGGTACACATCCGTTTCTGTCTGCTGTTATCTAAGTGCTGAAGGGGCCAGGCCTGGCAAATGAGTCACAGTCATGCTTAGGTGGGACGAAGGTAATGATTTAGAGTGTTTCAGTTAGTTCCCAAACTAAGCAGATTCTAGTAGATGTTGTTTGGCAAAGTGAGTCTTTGGATAAGTCAAGTTTGCAAGCAGTGGGTTAAGTACAACTGTACAGGCCTTGCAGGGGCTCAGGGAGTTTAATATGTGAGAAGATATCATGTCTTTCCTAGGGAGAAGTAGAGCATGTTTCCAAGACTTACCTGATTGTAACATCCCCTGTGGCTGGGCAGCCTGCAAGACAGCCATTTGGGGATTGCTTCACAGGGCCTGGTGAGCTGAGACAGGAAGACACCCACTGTCATAAATACTTCTGCTTTTTGTTTTTCAGGGTTTTTTTTTCTAAGTAATTATTTTTAACCCAACCAGTTATTTGAAACTCTCAGACACTCAGGGGCTCTAATCAAACCAAAGGGCTCGGAGATTAGGAACATTATCTGGGAAGATTAGGAACATTATCTGGGGAGATTAGGGATATTATCTGGCCTGAAGAGAAGGTGAAAATTATTATTATTTTTAAAAGGAATCTATTGGTGAAGTTATTGAATAATCGGTTCTTTCCGAGATACATTTAGCGTCTGCTTCATATATAAATATGTACATATATGTATATGTCTGCTTCAAGGGAATATTGTTTTCTAGAAAAGAAACAGTTGATAGGCTGAGAATTCACTGATGGCTCTTAGCAGGCATCTAAAGCTCTCAGCACAAGTTTTGCTGTCAAGGGGACAGATTGTATGTACAGCCTGTTTCCATTAATTCTTTTCTAGGCAGATTAATTAAATGTACTTTTATTTTAAACTTGTTCTAATAGAATGTTAACCAAGGAAGTGTCTGATAATAGAAATAATAATAGCTAACATTTAATAATAATAGCTAACATCTCATAAGTGGTGG
>NW_012267219.1:28410359-28480786 GCF_000151885.1 Dipodomys ordii | reverse complement strand
GCTTTGAACTCACTGTGTTACCCAGGCTGCTTTGAACTCACTGTGTTACCCAGGCTGCTTTGAACTCACTCTGTAGCTTAGGCTGGCATTGGACTCACAGTCCTCCTGCCTCAGCCTCCTAAGTGCTGGGATTATAGGCATGTGCCAAGATTGCTCCTAATTTGGCATTTAGGATCAGTAGGGTCAGTAGATAGATTTATTCAACAAGCTTTTCTTAAGCCAATTCTGGCCCCATTCTTGGGCCAGTTTGATTCTGGGGAGGGAAAGATGATGGAACCGCCGTCCCCCAGTCTCACAGAGCTGTAATCAAATGAGCAAGAGGAATAGTCTTCCAGCCAGTTATCACTTCTTCAACCACGGCAGGGAAAGTGGCCTCTAGCATCTTGCTTTTTACAGTTAAAGAGAAAACTTTTTGCCTGTAGGCTACAGGAGGAAAGCACACCTCTTACATGACTTTGAGTTGCTTTCTAGTCCTGAGATAATTTACCCAGAGCACTCCTGAGGGCAGCAACATGATGCTGCTCCTGTATGCAGCTTCTCCATGTTGGGGAGAGGGATGAGCACTGTGAAAGTGCTATGTGTCCCTCTGGTCACCCTAAATGCCCTCTCCAGGGCAGGATAAGAAGGACTTCTCATGCAAAGAGAGGAAAGCTGATACAAGGACACTTCTCTTGGGCTGGTAATAGGGCCATGTGGAGTCTCCTTTACCAAAAAGCATTTGGGTTATTGGTTTGAAATGAGTACTGGGTCAGGGCCCTGGAGGCCTGTGTTTACCCTGCTAGGCCTAGCCTTGAGGCCCAAACTGCCTTTGTTAAATCAGCTTTAAAGGTAAACAAAGAGAGATAGGGCCGGTGGGGGGGGGGGGGCAATGTTCCAGGGAAATTCTTCATAGAAAAGCTCGTTAAGTTGATTGGCCGGGCTCTGAGTGTTTCAAGAAGCCGGATCTAACTGCTCACCTGAGCTCTCAGTATAATCTGCAGGTGTGTCTTCCTTAAATCCACCTTGATGCTTGCTGTGCTATAATAATTGGATGTTCTTTTGTTTGTTGGATTGTACGGTTTTCACAGTTGATGATGCTCTCTAGGTAGAATAGACAAAAGGATTGTTTCTGAGGTATGTTCATTGAGGGCTCCCTATGTGCCAGGTGTTGCTCTAAGCATTTTTCATGTTGGCAAACTGCGTTTAACATGCTTCAGGGATTTACTGACTTTTTGTGGGGTTTTTTGGATGGTGCCAAGGGCTGATCTTTTTCGTTTGTGACGTTTCTAAACTTTTTTTTTTTTTTTTTTTGCCAACAGTGTGTTTCTTATTTTGTGTGTCACTGAAGTTTCTGTTCTTTTATCTCTGTGGTCAGGCAGTGACCTGACAAAGGTTTCCTTAAATGTCTAGCTCCTAAAAGGGGCGGGGGTGGGGGGGAGGAGGAAATGTGAGATTTGTTTCTTAAAATGTTCTAATAGAATCTCTCAGGAGAACTGTTGATGCACACAGGCCCAAAACCAAGGTGGGCATCTGTATCAGTTTATCAGGCACTATCAGACCAACCAAAAGGCACATGCAAATTTTGGAAGACAAGGTCTGTCTCATTGCACACCTGGTACCAGCCAGCTGCTCCATCATGGGAGCTGCTAGCAGGTTCACATGAGCTGGTCACTCAAGAAAGATAAGTAGCCCTTCCCCTCTTTAAGTACTCCCTTGGTTCTATACACATCTTTGTAGGGCTCAGAGTTCCTACCTGGCTCATTCCAGTCACCCTTAACAGCTCAAATGGTTTCTTTAATAGAGGGGTAACTGTAGATCTTTCTGCTGTACTAATATTATGTGTGACATCACTCCCAAAAGCCTGGTTTTTATTTATTAACTTTAAATATTATATATTTAAATATTATATATTTCAGTTTGTAGCAATGTAATGTCTTGATAACACAAGCATTTCAACATTCCCATTTCCTTATGAAAGCCTTACAATGTTATGCTTTATGTTTAACATTTTTTTTTGTTTTGGCACATCCACATGTATGTGCAACCGTGATCAGACTCAACCCTTCTGTCATATGCTAATTTCTTTCCCCACTTCCCAAACCAATCTTAACAAGCTTCATTGCTTCATTGTGATACATGCACAAAAATTATTTTGATCATATTTACCCTTCTTCACTCTCACTGTTTACCCCAAGTCTCCATGTTCTGGAGAGGACTTATTCCGCACTGAGATCATTACATGATTCTTGTCTTTGATTCTGTTTATGTCCTGTGTTACCTTTATTGAGTTGTGTGTGTTGGACCAAACTTGCTTATCTGGAATGAAGTCAGCTTGATCAGGTGTATATTTTTTAAGTGTTTTTAAGTCTGGTTGGAAGGAAGTTTGTTAGTGTCCCAGAACCTAAGTCAATGTCAAGGTTCTCACAGATGTGAAGTGATGGATCTGTGACTTACACTTAGGCTTTTTGATGCTAATGTCTGAGCACTGGTGCTATGACTTAACCTGAGATGTCTTCCTAAGGCCCACATGTTTAAAGGCTTAGTCTCTTAGTTGGGAGACGGTAGATACTACCCTAGTGGGTACTCCTTCAGTCATTGAAGGTATGCCCTTGTAGAGAATAGTAGGACCCCACCACTTCATCTTTCTCCTTTTTTCCCAGTCACCATGAGGTGAATAGCTTTGTTCCACATTTTGCTCCCCGTAATGAAGTTCATCCTGCTTTGTCACAGGCCCCAAAGCAATGGGTCCAATTGACCATGGACTGAAACTTCTGAAACTGTGAATTAATAAACCATTTCTCTGTATTTGCTGATTATCTTAGGCATTTTGTTATGGCCATGAAAAGCTGAATAACAGTCTTGGTAACATCTTTTGCCATTATAGGATCATGGTGGGTGAAAGACAGATTTCCAACTTTCAAAAACAAAACAAATCAGACAGTACAGATAAATAACATAATTGGCTAGTGATCATGTAAAGATGAGTTTCCTATTGTCATTAGGATTCTGGCATGACTGCTTCCCCAACTTAAAAAGAAGAATATGCAAATGTATATATCATCAATATGTTAAAAAATGATTCTCTATATGAAAATAACACACAGATTCTAATTTGAATACTTTAAAAGATGGTATTTAAACATTTCATATTTCTTCTTTGTTATTTGGGACTGTGAAGTCTAAGTGGAACACAATAGAATCCAGAAGCGATTGATGGTTTTTAGACAAGAGGAAAAGAAAAAGAAACTAGTGTCTGAGAGGAGCATTTCATCATTTCCTGTCTCTTACAGAGAAACAGTTGTCTATACCTTGGGATACTGAAGCTATGTCAGGGTATTTATCGATTAGTTTTCCCACCCAAAGACTGCCTATTGGGTTGCAGGCACTGATCTTAGCATTGAAGAAACAGCAGTGTGAACAAGACTGACAAGGCCTTTCAGAATGGTCTAGTTGAGGAATGAAGACAATAAAGAAATACAAGAATCAAATATAAAATAAAACAGATTATGAAATTTTATGAGACAAAATAAAGCAGAGGAGAGAAAAAGTGCTTCAAGGGCCAGGTTTGAAAGAATGACCAGGGCAAGGCCTTGCCACGGAGGTGATACTGGAAGAAATACTGAGGGAGATGGCAGGGTTGGGGGAAGCTTTCGTACACTGGCTTTTGTTGCCAGTTGAGGGCATAGTAGCATGTGCGTTAGTTGGGTTGAGGGGGGAGGAAAGAGACTAAGTCCCTACTTACTGAAATGGCCCTCTCCTGGGGGATAGAGTAGGGGTATAGAGAGCTCACCTTAGGGGCCAAGACCCCCATTAGCCATCCCAGTAGCAACACTGAGTAGGTAGCTGAGAGTACCAATCTGGTTCTTGGCTGGAGATACCCATGGCAGCCATCAGCATGTAGATTGCACTGAAATCTACAAAGTTGTTTGAAAGTACCAAGAGAGTACATAAGAGGCCCTGTGGCCAGTCCTGGGGTGCTTGGAAGCAGGGGAGATGAAGATGATATAGTGGATGAAACTTGGAAGGAACAAATAGTCTATGAGGCAGAGAATCGAGTGACAGAACTCAAGTGAAAAGTTTTAAAAGGGGAGTGGGAGCTGGGTGCCAGGTTCTCATGCCTATAATCCTAGAATTCAGGATGTTGAGACCAGAAAGATCTATGTTCAAAACCAGTCTAGGCAGAAAAGTCTATAAGACTCCATCTCCAAAATAACCAGCAAAAAACTGAGACTGAGGTGTGGCTCAAGTGATAAAGCCTTAGCCTAGCAAGCAAATCGAGCCAGCATGGGAGTTTAAATCCCAGTACTACAAGCAAAAAAAGTGTAACCAAAACTTGACTACTGGATTTATCAATGGCCACTAGAGGTCATTGGTGCAATTACATTGGAAGCTGGCTGCCAATTGATGCCATCTGTCAGGGCTTTTCTCTGCAAAGTGGACAATGTGTGCACATTGTGTACCCCGTGGCTTAGATCCAGTTTTTTTTCTTACTGTGCTGTGCAAGTGGAATTATCTCCACAGCCTTGTCCTTGTGCATGCTCAGTTTTAGAGCCAGGGTGGTCTAATACAACTGCAACATCTCTCAGCTGCACAAAACAGACCCTGGGCAGGTGAAGCGATACAAGCAGATTTGTGCACAGTAGAGCCAGGATGGTCATTCCAGGATTTCTAACACCAGCTCTGCTGTTTTCTCTAGCACACTTGGCCTGGGGGCTGAAAGCCACAGAAGACCAATTCTGGCCATAGAAACACTGGTTCTTTTCCTGGCTAAGTCCCTCTTCTTCCTTATGAGCTTGTTGCATATAAATAGAACACTATGTCTCAGAATGCTTTGGAGTTCAGATCTAGGTTCGAATCTTAGTTCTCCCATTTTCAGTCTGCATGACTTTGGGCAGTCTATTTCATCTCAATGAAATCAGTTTCTTAGTTTGCAAATGGGGTAACAGTGGCACCCCTTCGAGCTGTGCCAGTTTAACCACTGTTCATCTGCAAAGCACTGTGTACAGCCTCAGCACTTGATGGATATTCCATGCATGGTAGCTCTTATGATTATTATGGTATTGGGGCCTTGGCTCCTAACATATTGCTTTTGTTAAAACCATCTTTAAGAAGAATTTTAATTGATGCCATTGCCTGGGGTTTATTTACGTAACAGATTGAATAGAGTTATACCCACAAATATGTCAAGATCTTCCCTAAGAAGTTACCAGATGTCTTTTTTCCCCTCCTAGTTGCTGCTGCTGGGGGGTTGGGAGGGGAAAAGAACCAAATAACTTAAAACAGCACACTGCAGACTCAGGGCAAATATGCAATTTGTTCCCCTTTATCAGCACTGAGAAAACAGAACTGTCAGTTTCCAATTCCCCAGCTTGCCATCACTCACACAGGGAGAGAGCAGCGGGAGGAAGCAGCCTGGACGTGCCAGGTTTACCTAAGAACTTGGGTTGGCCAGTTCAGTGCTCAGAGACCTTCACAATGCTACTGGCTACTCTGTCTTGTTTAGAACATGTCTGTGATTATTGTTAAGTATAAGTACCTGTTTTCAAATGAACCCGCCCCAACTCAGATTGGCACACACACACACACACACACACACACCACACCACACCACACCACCACCACCACCAACAACAACAACAACCACAACAACAACTTGAACCTGTCATAACAGTAGCTGAACATTTCTTGATTTCAATCTCACTGTGTGTGTGTGTGTGTATCACTGGTCTGTTACTGTGTGTGCATGTGTTTGAGTCAGTGGTCTGCAACTACGTGTCTGTTACTTTGCTCTGTTTCTTTGTGTGGTGTGTGTGTGTAGAGCAGAGCTTGGGAAAGAAGAGAACAATGAGCACAAAAGAGTGAGTTATGGAGTATTTTTTAGTATTGTTTCTTTAAGCACATGGGAGCTTGAACTCATTCCATAATGTGCTTTGCATGTTGTTTTAGGGTAGGACCTGCTGTAGTGATCAGAAAAGATAAATATGTTTCCGTGGTAGTTAACAGCATAACTTATTCTCATTCATGCAGTCAATATTTATAGGATTTCATTTACGTGTGAAATATTATGATAGGCAAAGGACAATAAATTATATGTAATACTAAAACCTTTTAATTAGTAAATTATATATTATGTAAATAATGTGAACATTGTAAAGAATCCCACTTAACCAAAGTATAATAGAAAACATTTCCTTGCTACTCCAGACCATCCCATTTCCCTGCATTTTCCCCTGCATTTTCCCCTGCATATCAATGAATGTACGGGCATATCCTTATCATCTCATATATATATATATATATATATATATATTGCTTTCAAAAGGTTCCATCTCTTGCTTTTTTCATTCAGTGATCGTTCTCATTAACATGTGAGCACCACCAGATCTGCCCCACTGGTTTTATTACAGTTACAGAGCATTCCATTGTATGGATGTACCATAATTTAATTTTCCAGACTCCCAGCTTGTTTTAACAAGGAGACATTACTTCCTGCATTACAGAGTTCTCTTAATGAGAAAAACACAAAACTATGGCTACTACCCTCGAGCTGGAACATCACAGATTTACAGTAATAGGAGAGGGGTGACTTGGTCTTTCTATGTTACAAATAGGTCATTTATTTCACCTATTGCTTTTTCCTTCTTGATCCAAATAGATGAAGTTCAGCACTAAGCATGATTGCATATTCTGGATGGAGGCTGTGTTAGTGAGGTTTGTTCATATCACTTGTATGCCTGGCATCTAGTTTTCAGAGTGGCATTCTCAGTTAGTGCCTCTTAGGAAGACAAAGTGAGTCGTTGTAGAGAAGGAAGCCGTGGTCTCTCAGCACCTAGGAACAAAGGTCACTCTCGTTAGACCAGCAAGATGGCACATTTTGTTCTGTTTGGCAGGTATTTTAAGTTGACACAATGATCAAGTCTTTAAGCTTGCATGGTTGAGACTGTGGAAGCATGTAAGCATTGGTCAGAATTGTCCTCCGAATTCTTCCAGGCTTCAGGGTCTGGCTCTGAAGACAATGGATGCACTTTGGGTAAAGGTGTCCCCTGCTCCCTATGGCAGGACTCTCTGAGTTGCACTTCAGGCTCACATGGGTTCAGCAGACAAATGGTCTTCCTTAAGGTCAGCTGACAATGTAAGTGGTTGCTCTGGAAAACGCTCAGGTTTCTTTGTCTACCGTCAGTAGTCCTGGCTTCTGAGAGGGCCCATAGAGGCATGATACACTGCCAATGGCCTGTACAGACACTGAGATGAAGATAAAGATGATGCAGGCCATGGCCCGAGGAAGCTTGCCTGATGCGTGGTGAGAATGGCACACCAACTACAGACAGCAACCAGTTAGCATGTCAGGGAATTGGCATGTTGTACCTGTTTTCCCAAATGTAGAGCGGGGCTGATCACACTACTTGACTATATTATTGCGAGGAATACATGACTCAATATGTGGAAGCTTCTCCACAGTGTCTGAGTGCTCAGTAATTGTGGTCATTTCCTTTAGCACTAAAAAATGAAAAAGGAAATGACAACCGTGTAGTCGCGCATTGGGCTGATAAATGTGAACCTGTGTGTGCTAAGAACTTCATGTTCCTCCCCTCACCAAATCCTCAGACTGCTCCGTGAAGTCAGATATATTAAAGATGTGGAAATTAAAGGTGAGGGAGGCTGAGCATCAGGCCCCACAGCACCTAATCATGTAGTAATAGCAATCTGTATCTGACTCCTTCCTTCAAACAGTGTTTCCAAGGGAATTTAGAGGGATGGAAGGAAACCTTTGTTTTCTGGACAGAGAATGAAGCCCAGACCATTTACACAACTTCTTGTCTCAGATTTTCATAAGCAAAACCCCAGTGTTTGTAGACCTTGGTAGAGCTGACATAGCATAGTGGAATATGTCACTCCAAAAGAGAAGAGCCAGGACCACTGCCTCAAAACAGGACAGTTTGGCAAGGAAGGTCTTTCTCAGAAGCCATGCAAAACAAAATGGAATGGTAGGGCTTTCCTCTGGCAGAGAGGGGTTTGGAAGAAGGCCACTGGGTTACCTGTAGAGCCTCTATGAGGCCATAAGGGCCCCAGGTCCTGCCAGCTCTTCGGTCCATGGTCCCTCAGGTATCACCCTGAATACAGTCCCAAAGGACTTGGGCCATGTGATATCTGTGCCAGGAAATGGGAAGGAACATGAACTGACCTTTGCTTTCATTAGTTCCTGGAAGACCCACCCAAAGGTTTTTCTGTCTCCTTGGTTTCCTGGTTGCAAAGATGGGAGGATGGGTGGGGAATGCTTTCATGGGACATTAATGTCTCCAACTAAAATCAGATCGCTATAAAAAAAAAAAAAAAAAGGAGACTAAGTAGAGAGCTAGCCGTTGTCTACCATCTCAGTGAATCTTTCCTTTTTAAGGAAAGATACTGAAATTCAGAGAAGACATGTGGCTTGCCTAAAGTTCTCCCAGATGACAGGCATACCACAGATGGGGAGTTGAGAGGCTCTTTCCTAGGCTTTTCTTCATTGTACTTCTATCATTAATCTACACAAGACTTAGGCGATCATTCACAGGCTACCATTCTGGCTTTGGAATTCTAAAGGTCTTTCTCATGAAGCAATTTTATTAAATTAGCAGAAACTGTGTATGCCTCTGGGGGAAGCAGACTATGGAAGATTTATTTTTTGCTTATTAGTCTTGTGTCCTCCAGTGTTTTCTTGATTTACTTCTTGATAACCTACCATTTTATGAATTCAATATTGCCCATCTTTTTAGTCTGTTTAGTATGTATTGATTCTTTCGTGTACATGCTGAAGATTGCCTGTGGGCATCCATTTGCTGGGAAAGAATAATCACTGTGCCAGTTAGTAAAAGTGGAAGTGGCAGCACATGAACTCTTGCCTGTATCAGGGGGTGGAGTCCAGATTTGCTTTATTGTTTCAGGAAGAAAATATCATAATTACCATTGAGATCTAACGTTTTCCTATTTTTAAAAATTCTCATTTACCACTCATAGGGGAAAATAGTATTTTAAAAAGAAGATTAGCTGGCCACAGAAGGCTCACACCTGTAATTGTAGTTACTCAGAAGGCTGAGATCTGAGGGTGGAAGTTTTAAGCCAGCCTGGGCAAAAGTCCATGAGACACCATCTTCAACTGACTAGCAAAATTCAGGACTGGAGATGTGGTTGAAAGTGGTAGAACACTAGCCATAAGCAAGAAAGCCAAGCAAAAGCACAGGCCTTGAGTTCAAGTCCTGGTAGTAGCACAGAAAAAAAAAAAAGACTGAAGACTGAGAATGTAGCTCAGTAGCACAATGTTTGTCTAGTGTGTTCAAGGCCCTGGGTCTGAATTTCAGCAGTGGAAAAAAAAAGTCACTTACTTAACAGCTAGACCTGCTTTCAAGACCTGCCTTCATCTAATTTACCAAATGACAAGAAATACACTTAGAATTGCATATGTAAAACAGTTTTGCTGCTCAGAGTCAGTCTTCTCAGTAAGAGGTTAGAGGCAGTGGGTACAGACTGGCCTTAAGACACTTAAGGCATTGGGCTTTCATCAGAGGAGTAAAGGAGAATGGCATGTGAGATTTGAGTTGTAGACGGTCAGGATGGGTTGATGGAGGGTGTCTCAGTATTTGTAAACACCCAGAAGGGGAGGCAGGTGGGTGGGGGAGAGGGAGGCAGGGAAGGAATGGAGTGTGAATGTGGTACCTAGAAGGTGGCCAGTTTGGTTGGAGGACCCAGCAAAGGGGGAAGGGGCCCAGTTAAGGCTGGATGAAGAGCAGTCTCCACCCTTAAGTCCTGTAATAGGTTAACGATTTTCTATTTTATCCTAGGAAAACAGTATTTTTTGCTTCTATGTAGCTAATGGCCTTGGTGCAGGGCAACCAGAGTAAAGACAGAAATCCATTGGGAAACAATGGAGAAGACATGATTATGACTTGGACAAAGATAGTCAAGTGTGGAAAAAAAATGGACCAAAGTAGATCAATATTCCATGTGTTGATGATTCATGTCTGTAATCCTAACTGCTCAAGATCCAAGGATTACACAGTTTGAAGCCATTTGAAAACTCCACGAGTCTCATATCTAATTAGCTAGAAAAAAAGCTGAAAGTGGTAGAGCACTAGCCTTGAGCAAAAAAAAAAAAAGCTAAGGAACAATTTCCAGGCCAGAGCTTAAATCTCAGAACCAGCATTAAAAAAAAAAAAATTAAGCTGGGTGCCTGTGGCTCATACCTGTAATCCTAGCTACTCAGAAGGTTGAGATCTAAGGATCAAAGTTTGAAGCCAGCCCAGGCAGGAAAATCTGTGAGTCTCTTAACTCCAATAAACTGTTCAGAAAAAAACAGAAAAGTAGCACTGTGGCTCAAGTGATAGAGCACTAGCCTCGAGCAAAAGAAGCTCAGGGACAGAATCTGGGCCCAGAGTTCAAGCTGAAGGACCAAAAAAAAAAAGAGGATACATGCACACACATATATACATACATACATGTATGTGTATATGTGTATACATGTGAAAGAGAGAGAGGAGAGAAGGAGACAGACAGAGAGAGAGAGAGAGAGAGAGAGAGAGAGAGAGAGAGAGAGAGAGAGGAGCGCAAGCGAGCACCTGACTTGTGGTCTTCTATAGAGCAGATCAGTCTGGGTGTTTGGAAAGGACCTTAGGATGGTGCTCAGGCCACAAAATCATCCGTGAGACATCTTCAGAGGAAGGAAACTGGGGTTTCTAGTGGGATCATGCAGCTTGCTTGCTCCTTCAGGTACAGCCTCCCTGCTCCCCTTCTCTTCTTACAGCTTTGATTCATTGGTCTTGGTTCTCAGAATGCATGGAATCCCTTTTACATGACAGCCATTCCAAGGCCCTAGCCCTGTTAACTAGTCTTCCTTCAGGTACGCACCTCTGTTCCTCAGCTGCTCCTCATGGGACTTATTTTTGAAGCTCTTAGCCACCCTGTCAATCACTTTCCTCCACACACATTCCATTGTTCAATGTCCTTTCTAAATGTGATGGATTGCAGTTAGCTGTCACCTTGACT
This sequence comes from Dipodomys ordii, assembly GCF_000151885.1. Classification (NCBI taxonomy): domain Eukaryota; kingdom Metazoa; phylum Chordata; class Mammalia; order Rodentia; family Heteromyidae; genus Dipodomys; species Dipodomys ordii. Next base: position 28,469,791 of record NW_012267219.1, on the reverse strand, counting down.
ACAGCGCTGAAGGCCTTACAAGAAGAGGACACCAATTCCATCTTCAGTGTTTATATTTCTCATTATAAAAGGTAATATACAGTCACAGAAGAACATTGAAAAAATACAGGAAAATACCTTAAAAATTAAAATTGCTATAAAGCTATTATCCAGAGGTAATCAGTTTAAATTTTGGTTAGTCTCTTCTAAATCTTTATAAGTATATATAATATATTCTATATAATATGTGTAGATATGTATATCTCTTCATTATCTTAAAATTGATACAAATAAGCTTCCTTTTTCATTACTTTTTTTTTGTGGTGATGGCACTGGAATTTGGACCTTGTACTTGCTAAGCAAGTATTGGACTACAGGAGCCACATACCCATCCATATCTTCAGCCATTCATGACATTACAAGTTGTACTTACTGTTTTCTAGCTGGATGCAGGTGGCTCACGCCTGTAATCCTAGCTATGCAGGAGGCTGAGATCTGAGGATCATGGTTCAAAGCCAGCCCCAGCAGAAAATCCAGGAGACTTATCTCTAATAAACCACTAGAAAACCAGAAGTGGCACTGTGGCTCAAGTGGTAGAGTGTTAACCTTGAGCTGAAGAGCACAGGGACAGTGCCCAAGCCCAGAGTTCAAGCCCCATGACTGACCAAAAAAAAAAAAAACCTTATACTTGCTGTTTTCTGATGCAATGAATTGTTCTGATTTGTGTGTGTTTGTGTGTATGTGTGTGTGTGTGTGTAGACACATGCGCATGGTGCGTGCGTGCATGCACACATGCTGATACTGGGACTTGAACTCAGGACCTTTAGCTCTTGCTTGTTTTTAGCTGTTGCTTGCCTTTAGCTCTCCCACTTGGGCCTGGGCACAGACATATTCTAGGTTTTGGGGATATATGTTCAAGTACCCTTGGGGAAGGATCACACACTCCCTACCTCACTTCTGGCAGGCATCGGGGATCTTCCATTTCAACATCCCCTTGCCCAGTTCTGAGGATATGCTGCATGGAGATAATCCTGCACACACAGAGAGCAGGTGTAGATGGAAGACCACTTATTCAAACAGCTCATGACTTTGACTGCTTGCTGGGTGCCAAGCACGAGTCAAGTTTATTTCTTGTATTTGTACCAAGTACTACAGATAATCCCAGAGTAAAGATGGTTTTGCTGTAAGTAATGGAAGAGTTGACTCAAGAGGCTTTAACTGTAGATTGTTTTGTTTTGCAAAGCTTTTCTTCTTCAAGTGTAACACACGTTCAGACATGTGCATGAATCTTTGATTCATTATCACGGTTTCTATCTCCATAACCACCATCTGGCTCGCTGATTGGACTATTATTGATGTCTCAGAAGCAAACCACCAGCCCCCTCCTGGTCAGAGCCTGTGTCTTCTCCACAGCAGTGGCCGTTCTCATTGCTGATGGTACAGTCATGTTTACCTGCTTGTAAACCTCATAGAAGTGAAATTACAGTATGCATCGTCCTTATTCATTTTCCCCCTTTTCTTCAAGAGTTTGGTACTGAGACTGGCTCTGTAGGTAACTGTAAGTCGTACATTTTTTCTAGCTGGAGAGCATTCATATTATTTTACTACTGATAGATATTTGTGTTATTTCTGGTATAGGGCTACTATGAATGGTGCAGTGGGAACATTTTTGGTAAAGCAAAGGATACCCATATGCTTCAGGCCCAGGAGTAGTGTTATGTAATTCTATTTTTTAGTATGTGAAACATCACTTTAAAAACAACTACTAAGCCAGGCATTTGTGGCTCATGCCTGTAATCCTAGCTACTTAGGAAGCTGAGATCTGAGGATCGTGGTTCAAAGCCAGCTCAGGCAGGAAACTCCATGAGACCCTCCAATAAACCACGAGAAAACTGGAAGTTGTGCTGTGGCTCAAGTGGTAGAGCGCTTGCTTTGAGCTGAAGAGCTGAGGGAACAGCACCCAAGCCCAGAGTTCAAGCCCTAGTACCGACAAAACAAAAAAAAAAAAACAAAAAACAAAAAAATCTACTGTGTGTGTGTGCGTGTGTGCACATGTATGCACACACACGTAGGAAGGTAAAGCCTTTAAAAGGAAAGATGGAGAAGAGAGAGAGAGAGGAGAGAGAGAAAGAGAGAAGCCAGAATTCTGTAGAAAGAAAGGAGACTGGGATCTCAGGTCCTATTGAAGAGGTGGGCGCAGACGCTGCCAGTCAGCCTGGCTGCAGCCTCTTGGAGAGATGCTCGTTCCAGTGAACGGGACATTAACTCTGTTGCTGGCAGCACTAACAGGAGCTGCCACGAGAAGAAGGAAGTTTCTCTAATTTAATTATGAATCTCAGGGAAGCATGCCATGATCCTTTCCAACCTGCTGTGCCAGGCATCAAGATGCCACCCGGATGTCTATTGAGTCTTTCAGGTACACCAAAGAGGGCAGGGCATGGAACAGTGTACCACTTGTGGTGACCTCCATGGAGGAGTTCATTTCTAGGTACAAAGTGTGCCCATACCAAAGATTTGGGTCTAAACTCTGGTCAGTGCTGCAGATCGTTTATATGTACACTTGGAAGATTTTACAAGCATGTGGCAGAGTTAGGGCAAAGGTGTCATGTCTTACTAGGCCTTAGTCCTGTCCACACCTGTTTTCCTGGCACTATGGCAAATGACACCTCCTTTGATTCCTAGAAGTGTCCTGATTTGCACAATGAATTTTATGGTCACCTATTGAGACATCATGATTGAGGGCCTGCCAGTTATATGCTTTCCATGTTAAGCAATGATCTCTCTACCTTTATTTTCCATACCTGACACATGGGGTTATAGTAAAGATTAAGTGCTGTAGTGGGTTCTAGGCCCTTGGCCCTGTAGTGGCTCAGAAAAAAGGACTTTAAGACCTTCCCTTTTTTATCTTTGCTGTTGTTATCATCGTAGCTAGCTTTTCCTTCAGAGCTGATGACAGAGTGTGAATATATGAGACAACAGAATCTGAGAGCTGTATCTTTTCTCTATCATGCCTTAAAAAGGTTTTATCTTCCTTCTTCATAGGATAGAAAGAGTAATTAACCATCCAGGGTTAAACTGCAAATACAGAAGCTGATTGCTCTTGAAATGTGAACTCACCATCAGTTGAGCAGGGCTGGATTTAAGTGCTTTGCTTTGTACTTCAGTGGGTAGTTAGGAAATCAGGAGAAAACATTCAGTATTAGTAAGGCAGCTATACCACCTGCTTTGTGCCTATGTGTAATTACAAATAGCATTCCTTTCTGCTCTCAGAGGCTTCAATTTGGGCCTTCATCCTCAGGTAAGAAGTCGGGTTAGAAAGGAAGCATATCTTTGTAAACAAGAGAAAAATAAATAACTTGAGTAGATTCCTAAATGGAATATTATTATGCAGTAATGAAAATGAAGGAAGTATAATGATGTGTGTAAACATGGATAAACACTGAGTAAATGTTAAGTGGAAAAGCAAGTTGTAGGGAAATACAAGTTACCTGTGTAATTTAATTTACATGGAATTATAGCGAATTTAAATGATTTTTTGCTTAGGGATATATATATATATATATATATATATGATAAAAGTATAAGGAAAAACAAAGGAATGTCTAATTCAAAGTTCAGATTTCTAGTTATCTGAATAGTGGAAGCTGGGCTGGAATCATAGGAAGGCACTAGCTTCAAAGATGGTTTTTATTCTGTTTCTCAGAATACCCATGAGTACATGAATGTTCATCTCATTGTTCTTTTATTTAAAATGTGAATGCATGTTATGTACCTCCTTTGGGTTTCTTGGAAGATTTAACAAGGGGAAAAACATATGCAGAGAATCAAAAATAAAGGTTTTGCAGGATAGGTGGCGGATTAGAAATGTTCTCTGTGTGACTTTGAATGAGAAGAGTTGGGAACAAAGGACAGACTATTCTGGAGACAGACAGAGAGAGAGAGAGAGAGAGAGAGAGAGAGAGAGAGAGAGAGCTTGCATTAGGAATCACAAGAAAAGGTGACAGAATAGCTCAACTAGCACAGGGACACAACCAGCATAGGGACTCCAACCCCAACCCCAACTGAGTGGGGGTGGCAACAAAGCCAAGCTACAAGATAAATCAGGTTGCCAGAGGTGACACAGATTGCTGGTTCTAGCTGAAAGATTAAGCCCTCAGTTCTCTCAAGCCTTAAATTCAGTGTGGGGATTTGATAGGACAGTGACGACTCTTGTGTGGCCACCCAGCATTGAAAAAAAATTAATGCATTTTGTCATTCCCTGTATTGTGGAGAACTATAGTCAGGCACCATCTTGAGAGAGGGCGTCTTAATTGGAATCAGCCACTCCAGGGACCTGAAAAACCAGAAACAATCACAAGTCAGGGAGCCTGGGCACACTCCCACAGTGTGTACCTGGGGAGGGCCAGACATCATAGGCCTGCGGGGGGTCTAGACTGTAAAAGTCACTGTGGTCACTGGTCCCACTCCCTATGGAGAGATTACCAGCTCCCAGCAGCCTCTGGTGCTGCTTCCTTGCTGTGTGGTTTGTGGCTAGGCTGAACTCAGAGCTTTGAGCCCTTGTGGGAGGGGATGTCTAGATTTTCCCATCCTGCTTTTTTTCCTACAGGTAAGTTTACCATTAAACTCTGTAGTCAGAATTCCTGGATCCCTTGTTACCCATAGCGTGTAGAGTTCAGTGCTCTGCTTGCTGTCCCCATTCTCTGACACACTTAAGGGACATCCCTAATTGTGGATGGACATTTACTGGTCATGGGTACACTAACTAGGGGCCTATAGAGTAAATGAGACTCTGCCTCACCCACAGGCTACAAAAGCTTATTGGGCCAGCAGTGGCTATATGTACACAGCTTCTAAACACAACCTGGAAGCGACAACTGACTGGCCTATCGCTCAATGCCACCGCTAGTCTGAACAGTGGTTTGCTATTATAGTGGATTTTTTTTCTACTCCTCCTGACTGGTACTAGGAATTGAACCTTCAAGAGCAGTCTGCTCATTAAGACCACCTCCAAATAAAATTGGGAGAAATATTTATCCCAGTAGATACACAAATCACAGAATAAAGAAGCAAGGTGACATAATTCAATAACGGAATAAAAGGTATTGAAATTGTAGAAATGCCAAATAATTCAAAAGTGTAGTTTTCAAAATGATTAGTGATCTCAATTGGAAGCTAGCCCATGCAGAAAAGTCTACAAGGCTCCATCTCTAAAAAAAAACAAACTGGCAAAAAGCAGGGTTGGAGGCATGGCTCAAAATGGTAGAGTGTCCGCTGAGCAAACAAGCCAAGTATGAGACCCTATGCATAAAAGAGGAAGAAAAACAGCCAGACGAGCTCAGAAGAGAATAAGTCTCACTAGAAGTAGAATTAGGAATGAATCAAACATTATTAACCAGAAAACCTCTAAGATAAAAAGAGAGGTTAGTACAGCTCTCTCAATAATAACACCAAATGTAAACAGACTTAATTGTTCAATTAAAAGATGCAAACTGAAGCTGGGCACTAGTGGTTCACATCTGTAATTGTAGCTACTCAGCAGGCAGAGATCTGAAGATCATGGTTCCAAACCAGCCCAGGCAGGAAAATCTGTGAGATTCTTATCTCCAGTTAGCCACTAAAAAGTCAGAAGTAGAGCTGTGGCTCAAGTGGTAGAGCACTAGCCTTGAGCAAGAGAGCTCAGAGACAGGCCCTGAATTCAAGCCCCAGAGTTGGCGAGAGAGAGAGAGAGAGAGAGAGAGAGAGAGAGAGAGAGAGAGAGAGAGAGAGAGGAGAGAGAGGGAGGCAGGCTGGATGAATGGATTAAAATATAAGATTCATATTTCTATCTATAATAAACTCACCTCACTGGCAAAGTCATGCACAGACTCAAGTGAAAGAATTGAAAACAATATTCAAAGCAAATAGAATTCAATAAGAAGCAGAACTAACAGTACTCATATGTGACAATGCATACGTCAAGTTAAAATCATACATCAAGTATAGGAAGTCAGAAGTGGTAAAGAAAGTCACCACCTGTTAATGAAAGGAACAGCTCATCAAGAAGATATAACAATTGTAAATATAGATGCACTGAATACTGGTGCACCCAATTTCATAAAACAAACACTGCTGACACGAATGGACAGATAGTCCAGATGCAATCAAAGTGAATGACTTCACTACTCCACTCTTACAGAGAGATCATCCAGATAAGAACTCAACAAAGAAACTTCAGTTTAAACTGCACCATAGATCAAATAGACTTAGCAGACAAAAGTAATTTTCATGCTTTGTGCTAACTGGGATATATATTTTTGTATATTCAAATATCAAAAATTCATCATTTCAAAAAATACACCCAAGATGTTGTATGAAATGTTATATACTTTTTTATACACTCTTTGTTCTGGGTGGGTATTGTTCATCATTGTGGATAGGATTAGGGAGAGCGTTGCCAGGCTTCCAAGCTTTGATGAGGCACTAGTAAAGTGATTTTGCTAGTTAGTTGCTTTAACTCTTTAAAATCTTGGTTGTGACAGCTGACGAGCTGGCTTTGTTCAATTGCCAGTACTGTTGCTCCTCTTGTGAATACTCCAGCGCTCAAGAGCAAATGATTTTTTACTCCCTCATTGTGGGTTGTGTTTTGTTGCTGACTGCTGTAAGGTAAATGCACTGTTTAGGCCAGGAAGCCCCTGCGGGCCTGCAGAAGGAGGCGGCAGCGGCTGACCTGGGGGGAGAGGAGGGAAAGGATTGATGCCACGTGTGCTAACTGCACCTTAACCTGGGCCTGGGAGGCAAGGGCTGTATCCTGGCAGGTTACAGAACACCTCCACCCCTTCCTAGTTGTGAGGCTTTGTTCCTGTGGCTTGGTTAATGTGATTTGCCTTGCTGGTGACCCTGTGAGAGGCTCCCCGCCTGGCTTGGTAGATGAGAACTGGCTTTTTTTTCTGTACCTGACAAAATTGGATTTACTCTTTGCAAGTGGGAGGCAGCAGATCTACGTAGTCCCGGGTGAGATTTGCATACGTCTTCAGTCAAATTCAATCTTAGCATGGTTATGTTAAGATATATAAAATATGAGTAGATAACATATATAATATAGATTATATTGAATACATAATATACTATATATTCATAAGATATGAAATTATATGTTATATTCACACATATATAGGTATATATATGCACATATACATATATGTGCATATATAAAAATATGTACACACATAGTTATGTGAAGAAAGAAGGGAGACATTAAACACAGGTTTCCTGGGTCTCAGCAGAAGCCTTGTAACATAGGCAGAGTAAGGCTTTGATATGTTTGTTGCCTCCCTGAGCCCTGGTCTCCTTATTAAACATTAGAGGTAGTACAGCCTGCCACTGTTATTTGACCCAACCTTACCTCTTTGGCAGAAGTCATTGAACTCTGGAAAGTTGTGTCTTGCCCCTGGCCCTAGGGACAGATGAATGAGTGCCTTCCGGTATGTGCCTGAGCTGGAAGGGGAAGTCTGCTGGGGGACCTCTGGGAAGAGAAGTTCTTTCAATGTAAGGGGGAAGAGAGGAGAGAACCCCTGTGTAGAACCCCTGCTCCCTGACCCCTGGTTTGAATGCAGCTGTGCTGTTGTGATGCTTGGAGCTGTAGCAACTATGTCATAACCATGAGGGAAGAGACAAGGAGAATCACAGAGATGTCAGTTCTCTGTGCTAGCATCAATGGTTTCCCAAAGCATCCCTGGAACTGTCTACACCCAGATACCTTATGATATAAGGAAAAATGAACCCCTTTTTATATATAAGCTTCTGTAACCAAAAATGGATTGAGAAGTACTTAGTCCTTATTGGCCTTTTCTGAGAGCAAAGTAAATCTGTTGTGGTAGTTGTTGTGTTTACTGTGTTTAACTGTTGTCCCCAAGGTTTCTCCATGAAAGGGAAAATGTCTAGGCTGGGAGAAGACAAGAAACGTGGAAGACTGTGGTCTCTCCCTTGCTCAGTACATCCTGCCTTTTACAAGAGGCCACCTAAGGGTGGTGGAGGTGCCGAAGACAGAGGAGGAGCACTGAAGGTGGAAAGAAAGGGAGGAGCAGAAAAAGCTTGCATTCCTTGGATCAAGTGAGCAGAGTCTTCTCGTGCTTTTAACCTAGTCCATTCACATCTTAATGACCTGAAATGGGTTTAGATCTCCTGGGTCCCTGGTATTTGCTTTTTGTGGACTTAAAAACATTGTTAAGGCATACTCCCTTGAAATCTTTAATGGCTATCTCTTCAAGCTGGAGCCCAGGGAATAGTTGTTTTTTTTTCTGATACACAAACACTTCTGGTAGAGAATTATTATAATGAGGCAAAGTCTCTATTTTCAGCTCCCAATTACCTTTCAGTCCAGTGGCTGCCATTAAGCCTGCTTGCATTGAGGGCTCTGGAAGTTGGAAAAATGAGCACATGCCCATCAAAGCATGAAAGGCCAGTGCTTTGCATAATCGTTGTGGAGCCCTTCCTGGGCTCTGGCATCTGCCGCTTTCACCCTCTGTGCCCTCGCCTGGGATCCTGCCAGGACAAGTTCTAGATACTAGTTTTAATCATTTTTAAACTCTGGTGAGAAAACTCTGTTCACCCACAGTTGCTTCCTCTTCTACATTTTGGTCTAAAGCAGAGTCTCCGAGATGCTTCTGTATTTGCAGAAATAGTAAGAGGAAAGGACACTCAGCTTGCCTGGTGTCTCTGGTAAGCAGACACTCGGGGCATCAGCATAGTTGGAGAGGAAATGAGTGCTTGCTGGTCTGACTTAGTACCCATAGAAAAACAGAGCTCTTGATCTTGAAAGAGCAGCGAAGTCATCTCTGACCTCCACCTGAGTCTGCTGGGACCAGGCAGGGAAAGAGCTGGCAGGAGAAAACAGGACAGATCAGGTGAGGGGGGTGGATGGAGTCCAGTGCTGGCTGTGCAGGCAGAGCCAGCAACAGGGCTACAAGAACAGCACAGCCTCTCAGAGCTGCTACAGGCCACGCTCGACAGGAACCCATGGAGTGGGTAAGTGTGGGGTGTGAGGAAGAGTCAGCTGGCAGAGGGACCCAAGGGGAGATGAGAGGGCAAGAATCCTCAGAAATCTGAAGAACTAGCACAACCACACTGCAGAAAATGCCTCTGGGCTCCCCCAAAGTTAACATGTGGGGAAAGGAAAGGCAATTGTACCTCATCTATTGCTTGGCGCATCACAGGAGTTTGATTAATATTTATGGAACTAAATTGATAGATGGAGGTGCCACCAAATGATGAATCAGCAAGCTTCCTTTTATGCTGAAATAAGAATTCATTTGTATGAAAACCTTATTATCGATTGCTGGGTTGGAAATTGTTTGCATCTCATATGGTTTTCAAAACATGAAACCGTGGCAGGAAAGGAGAAGCAATATGTCCTTCCAGAGAGCAGAGAGATACTGAATTTCTGTTACTTTCCCTTTGTATTCTTATCTTGTAAAGTGATTTATGCAGGTGGAAAAAATGTATTGTCTTTACAAAGGCAGATAATTCAATGTATTGAAGGCACCCACATTAGATGTTGAAGTTTCTCTGATGGTGAATTGTAAGACCATACACTTGTAGTCTGATGAGGAAACATGAATAGAAAACGGTAGCCACTACTTCCAGCCACCAGAACGCTATGGGGATGGAACGTGGTGATTGAGTTTGAAGGCAGAATGTCTTGTTGAAGAGACTCAGCTGACATAGGAAGCGAAGCATGTTTGTTCTGTAATGAATATAATTTTCTCTGTGGCCTTTGAATACTAAATTAAGCCCAGGAGAAGTACATGTCATAGGAGCTTTGAGCAGTGGCTAGTTCTGATGAGCCAACTTCAGAAGAGCTAGACTGTGTGCAATTTTAATGGACTATATCAAATAGTAGGCAATTATGTGATTTACCCTACTGCTTCCTAAAAAGAATTTGAAGTGACTTTCAACAGATATTAATAAACATGTATAAAATTGATGCCAGGATCTAGAAATTTAAAAATGCAGACCAGGGAAAGAGTGGCAAAATACTATCCACAAATGCTAAATTAGGCTATGATTTCACATAGAACTTCCTGGCAGCCATGACCAAAAAGGAAAAACAGTAAGATACATAACTCACACTTTCTTTTTTTTTTTTTTTTTTGGTCCGGTTGTGGGGCCTGAACTCTGGGTCTGAGCACTGTCCCTCAGCCCTTCAGCTCAAGGCTAGTGCTCTACCACTTGAGCCACAGCGCCACTTCCGGCTTTTTTCTTTTTGCTTATGTGGTGCTGAGGAATTGAACCCAGGGCCTCTGGCATGCAAGGCAAGCGCTTTACCACTGAGCCACCTTCCCAGCCCCCATAACTCACACTTTCAAGAAGGAGAGAACTTGTTTGTTCCAGATGTGGCAAAGTTTTTCTGAAAGATTGCATTTTTTGTGTTGTTATTGTGGAGTTGATGACTCGGTTTGGAGCCTTCAGTTTGCTTTTTCCCCTGGGGTTTCTTCAGTGGTTACCTTCACTCAGTTTCCATGTTGACAGTCACCTGCTTATTATTAATGCTATCAAGAGTTTAAGAGAAAGGAATAGAAGTAAATCAGAATAGTCAGCTTTGTAGCTGAGTTGAGTTCTGGTGAAAGTGTTATGGCATTTCACAGGAACTAAGTTTGTGCTGTGAATTTAAAAAAGTCATCCAGCCAACAGTGGCTCATGCCTGTTTATTTATTTTTGTCAGTCATGGGGGCTGAACTCTGGGTCTGGGTGCTGTCCCTCAGCTCTTCAGCTCAAGGCTAGCGCTCTACCACTTGAGCCACAGCGCCACTTCCAGTTTTTTTCTGCTTATGTGGTGCTGAGGAATTGAACCCAGGGCCACTTGCATGCAAGGCAAGCACTCTACCACTGAGCCACCTTCCCAGCCCCATGCTTGTTTTTTGTTTTTTTAATCCTAGTTGCTCAGGAAGCTGAGATCTAAGAATCGTGATTTGAAGTCATCCCAGGCAGGAAGTTCCATGAGACTCTTTTCTCCAATTAACCACCCAAAAGCCAGAAGTAGAGGTGCGGCTCAAGTGGTAGAGCACCAGCCTTTAGTGAAAAAGCTGAGGGACAGTGCTGAGACCCTGAGTTCAAGTCCCAGTACGGAGCACGTGCATGTGTGCACACGTGCACAAGTATGCGCAAGCACACACACACACACACACACACACACACACACACAGAAACACACAAATCTTTATCTCTAAGATACAGAACTAAGAATAACTCATAGATATTAAGACTCAGTGACTTGGTTTGAAGTACTTTAGTGAACGGCAGGCTAGGAATTAGAGGCTGGAGCCAACAAATACTAGAAAGTGGATGTTTGTTCCTGGTCTAATTTCAGCAGCTATTGCCTAGGCAGTGGGTGAGTGATAAGTTGGAAGAAAACCTGGGGATCTTTTATCTTTGTAGTTCCCAACTCTGAGGTGCTTCCGAATGGCCAAGGGAGTTTTTTTTTTTTTTTTAAGAAGCAAACATACTGCGAGGCCTGATCCCACACACATTGGATTAGATTCTCAGATGATGGGTGCCAGGCATGTGATTTTTGTTGTTCTGATTTTAAGCCTTTGGGGGATTTTCAGATAATCAGTCTGGCTGTGATGTTGCACTCTTTCATCTGCAAAGGGACCAGACTGCACATACCCAGCACTCCGTGTCAGCTGCCTTTGACACTGGTCCTCAGTACCAGAGCAGCTTCCTGAGCAGGGCTGGGGGTTCCAGGGTGGGCTTGGTGAGAAGTCAGATGTTACCTCAGAAGCCAGGTAGTTGTCTTCTAAGAAACACAGTAGCAGCCCAGAGGGACTTGAGGAAAAGTAAGAGAGGAGAAATGAAATATCCCACATCAAACACACAAGTGGAAGAGAAACCCCCCCAGCCCATCTATATTGGCCTTTGACCTGCCCTGGGCATCACAGGTCATGTGTGACAGTAACTGTAGCATGGACATCTGAGATTTCTCAGGTGTTACAGTCTGTGCTAAACTTTATGCTAAACTCTGTGATCGATGTAGAATTGTATGAGATAGCTACTGTCATTTTCATCGCCAGTGAATAAACAGGTTAATGTCAGGGCTTTTCCTTGTTTCCTTGTTTCTTTTCATTTTTTCCTCTCTATTTTTTCCTCCAGGCTGGTCTTGAACTCACAATTATCCTATCTCTACCTCCTAAGTGCTGGAATTAAGTCTTATGCCAGCACATCCAGCCAATTAGTCAATTTTCATGATTTACAGAGAGACACAGACTGGCAAATGGTGGGTGCAGCTCAGAACCTTAGGACTGAACAACTGAGTTCAGTTTGAATGACATAAAATGTTACTTCTCTCTATTTTTTCGTTAAAATATTTTTTCCTCAAAAGCCTCAACCTACACATTTCTTTGACTGCGTCCCAAATTGTATCATTGTTCTCTCTTTTGGCTGGCTTTGAACCGTGACCCTCAGATCTCAAGCTCCTGAGTAGCTAGGATTACAGGCGTAAGCCACCACCACGCAGCTGGTGTTCACATTTTGCTGCCTTGCTTAGCCAAGAGACAGCTTGTTCTTGGCTTACTCAAACTGTTTAATGTGAATACTATTTTGTGGGGTACTCACCACATTTCAGTCATCCATTCACCCCTTTGGATTATTGTGAGAAGTGGTGCTATGAATATAGCACACAAGTAAGCTCTCTTGTAAATTCCACCTACCCTCTGGGATATGTGCCGAGAGGGAAAAATCTTGATCAAACATCATCAAGATAATTAACATATTCTAAGGGACATCATCAAGAAAGTGAAAATCATGTAAACGATAATGACTTATATCCAGCATATATAAAGAGCTCTTAAAACTCATCAACAAAAAGACAACTCAGGGCAAATGACCTGAGGAGATATTTTCTAAATAAAATACATATATGATCAATAAACACATGGAAAGATGCTTAGTATCATTAGGTATTATGAACATGGAAATCAGAACCACAATGAAATGGTATTCATACCCTATAATTAAAAAGACAGCCATGAGGGTGTAGAGGAATTGGAACTGTTATGAAATGCTGGTGAGAAGGTTCAATAGTGCTGCTACTTGGGAAACAGTTTGGCACTTCCTCAGAATGCTAAATATAATGTCATCATGTGACCTAGAAATGCCACACATAGTTCCATTGTGTCCCCTTCTACTCTCCCTTTATGATCCCCACACACAGGGCCTTGGGATTGGGTACCTGGCTCATTTTAGATTGTGGAATCCTGGGAGGACCAAGAACAGATCCAAAGTTCTTGTAGTGCCTCTGTCTGTGTACATGTGGAATGGCCATTCACTGACAGAGTAATTCTGGTGGATGGAATTTAGGGGCATGAGCCAGAGAAGTGTGGCTTCTTCCATGTGGGGTTTCTGTTTGCAGTATCTAATGTCTGCTCATAGACTGTTGTACAATACAGGTGCCTACATGCTCAGGAATCTGCAATGTGACAGTCAAGGTTCTCAGCCAGCCTGGGCAGTAAAGGCTATGAGACTCTTATCTCAAAGTAACCACTGAAAAGCTAGAAGTAAAGTTGTAGCTCAAGTGGTAGAGCTTCGGCTTTTTTTGTTTGTTTGTTTTACAAAGCTCAGGGACAGTACCCAGATCCTAAATTCAAGACTTAGTACTCTCTCTCTCCTTCTCTTCCTCTCTCCCTCTCTCTCCCTCCCTCCCCCCCTCTCTCTTTCTCACACACACACACACACACACACACACACACACACACACAGAATCATACAATCAGTTCTGCTGAGAAGTGCACACTGCCTCCTGTTGGGTCAATCATGGCATAGATTTGTAAGCATGCTACCATAGCAGAAAGTCACATGAACTAAACCTCAATAATGAAAGTGAGGTTTGGTTTTATCTGCCTGAGACTGAATAATAATCTGTGTTAGTACAAAATCTCCCCAACGCACCTGTGGAATGTGAGTTCTGGGCATCTTTTTAGTTTTTATTGGCAAGGTTGGTCAAAGCCATCTGTCCTGTCAGACACTTAGACTGAGAGGAAGATTAATCCAGAGTCATGCACAGACTTTTACTTATTTAAAATATGTATTTTATTATGGGTTATAGAGGGACATTTCAATAAATATATGTGCAAGATGTGCAATGATCAGTCAGTGTAATTTATATACCCACCACCTCGGGCATTTATCATTTCTTTGTGTTGGAAACATTCACAAATGATATAGACAATTAATTGTTGTCAATCAGTTACCCTCCTGTGCTTTAGAACATGAGAAGTGGTTCCATCTATCTAGCTGCATCTCTGAACACATAACCATCCTCTGTCCCTAATTCCCAGCATTCTTCCTAGGACCCCTCCCCTATAATTTCCTATTCTCCATCCTTCTCTCCCACTCTCTCTCCATCCCCCCCTTATATTTTGGGTTGGAATTGAACCCAAGGCCTTGTGCTAGGAAAGCTATTAATCACATGAGCCATAACCCCTGGCACCTTTGTTTATATTTTGGTTTGGGGATGTCTTGCTAAAATTGTTAGCAGTAAACTCATGATTATTATAGCTGGGATTACAGGTCTGTATCACTATGGCTAGTTTTAGACTCTGTCAATCACTGTTCTATTCTCTCTTTGTTTTAGAATGCCTTTTTTAGCTTCCGTATGTGAATATATGCAATATTAGTCCTTCTGTGTCCAATTTGTTCCTCTTCACATAATATCTTCCAGGTCCATCCATGTTGCTATAAATTAGAGTTTAGTTTCTCTCTCTCTCTCATCTTCCTCTTTCTTTCTCTCTCTCTCTCTCTCTCTTGCTCTCTCGCTCACTTTCTCATTTCTGTCTTTCTTTTTTTTGTGTGTGCTGGTCCTGGGACTTGACAGGGCCTGGCTGTTGTCCCTGAGCTTTTTTGTTTAAGGCACTTGAGCCACAGATTGACTTCTGTCTTTTGGGTGGTTAATTGGAGATAAGAAGGAAGCATCTCACAGACTTTGCTGTTGCCTGGGCTGGCCTTGCGTGGGAATCCTCAGATTTCAGCTTCCAAAGTAACTAGGATTAAAGGCATGAGCCACTGGCACCTAGCTCAGAGTTTAGTTCTTTTCTGGGGCTGAATATCACCTCATCGTACGTATATTCCCATTTTCTTTGTTCATTCATATTGATGGACCAACTAGAGTTATTCCATAGCTTGACAACTGTGAATATAACTTCAACAAATAGCAAAATACACAGGTTTTATAAAAACAAAGATCTGATTCCTTCCTGCCCTGTACTGTAAATTGATTTAAGTGGGGCACAAAGAATGTGAGTGCTTCCTCTCAAGTTCCTGTGGTTTTGTCATTTAAACCGGGGTGTGGAGGGTGTGCCATGATGAAGGAGATGGTGAGATGAATTTCAGAGATGAAGGAAGTGAGGATGTGAGTGATGTGCTATGCCCTTCTCCGTATTCTGTGGCCAGTGTTAGAGGGATGAGAAGCTAAAGGCCCCACTGTGCTGATGATAGCCACCTTCTCAGACATAGCCCTGCTGGGCTGTGTCCTCTTCTCTCTGGCTGTGTTTCACTTTTTCAGGGAGGAACAACCTTGCCCTGAAAGTCAGGAGACCTGGGCTCAAAGCCTGGGCCAGCTTTTATGCAATGGCCTAGCCAGGAGCCTCCTCTCCCTAAGAAGAGGATTATTGTGCAGGAAAGTTTTGATTCATAGGATTCTGAGTTTTATTTCCTTTCAGAATAATAAAAATGGCATTGTAAATATCAAAAGAGAAGAGTGTGTCTTTAGCATTGAGAACCTTTGGCTTGCTGAGAATTGTCCTACCCACCTGTCAGAATTATGTGAGGATCCAAGGTAGCCATAATATGAATCTGAGTCTCTGAGTATTTTCTCCACTGAAATGGGGCTTGTTCAATCCTAGCCACAGCCCTTGTGAGGACTGAGTAGGATCACACATAGAGTCGTCACTTGGTAAATGGTAAAGCAATGATGCCAATGATGATATAATGGGGACTTGTAGCCATAAGCCCTCTTGCCCAGCCCACACTCTTACTTTACTGTGGCCTGGACATCAATTGGGCCCCCATCTTTATACCGCAGACCTCACCTCGTGCTCTCTTGCTCTTGCTCTTCATTTTTATCACTGACACTGTCTCATTCATTGCCCTGCTATGAAAATGGCTTCTCTCATCTCTGCATATCCCAGTCTTCTCATTCCTAAACATCTCTCTTCTCTGAATCTCAGCCAGGCCCAGGACAAATGTCTTTTCCTTCTGAGTTTCCTATTCCATCGTTTCTCTCTAGGAACACTTGTGATCTCCCCATGACAATGCAGTTATTACTCCCTGGAATTAAGTCCCTTTGGCTTAGCATGGTCCTGCACAACTGCTACATATCAGTAA
The DNA here is from genome assembly GCF_000151885.1 of Dipodomys ordii. NCBI lineage: Eukaryota > Metazoa > Chordata > Mammalia > Rodentia > Heteromyidae > Dipodomys > Dipodomys ordii. Next base: position 28,453,459 of record NW_012267219.1, on the reverse strand, counting down.
TTGCTGATTTTCCACACCCAGGAGACATGCTGAAATTGAAACAAGACAGCAAGGTTGAACCTTCTCTCCCTCAAAGCTGTGTAACTTCTCAAGAAGTGAAGCTGACTTGGTCACAACAGAAAAGGGCCTGGAAGAGTTACTCTTTGTTTATGTAATAGGTGCTTTCTGTGCTTTGTATTCTTCCTTTCTGGTAAGAATTAAAGTGTGGCTACCCATGCATTACACACAAGGAGTCTGACACAGATGTTAAACACTTGCCCAAGGTTGCTCATCTTGATGTAGGACTGGATGTCTCAAGACCTGTGTTCCAGTGTTTTATTCTGCTTCCTGAGGTAGATGAAGGTCAAAGATGACTAGAAAATACCACTTGGAATAAGAAATCTGAAAGAGTCAGCAAGCACTGTTGGCTCATGCCTAGTTTTTTAGAAGGCTAGAATCTGGAGAATTGCAATGGAGACCAGTCTAGGCAAGAAAAGTCTGAAAGACTCTGTCTCCAATATACCAGCCAAATGCCAGATTGGAGGCATGGCTTCAGAAGTAGAGCAACAGTCGTGCAAGCTGAGTGAATGTGAGGCCCTAAGTTCAACCCCCTAGACCAGAAAAAATAAAATATACAAAAGAAATCTAAAAGAGACAATGATGATGATAATGATAGTAATAATAATACCAACTAAAACCAAAACATGAAGCAGCAGTGTAGAAACAGCCAAAGCCTGGTAAGTGGTCACCAAGTGGGAGTGAGGTTTCATCCTGAAGTCCTGAAAACAGGATGCTGAGAGTGAGTTTGAGTAATACTAAAAGTGGGAGACCATAGGGTGAACTGGGGTTTGAATCTTGGGCCTGGCAGTTTTCAGCTATGGAACTTGGAACAGCTTTCTTAGCTGTTCCTGCCTTTGTAAAATATAGGGGTGATAATGGAACCTACCCCACTGGAGTAGTTGAGAAAAATGGAAAAAATGCTATGCATAAAAACCTAGAAGTATGTCTTGGCATAATGAAGGCTCAGTAGGTTATTGGTGGTGGTATTAAGGCAGAGGAAAGTATTGCTCAAAGAATTTCAGTCATTCCTGCTATTTGGCAAGGGGCTGAATTTGCTGGCCCAGGGTGAGTTACAGCAACCCGATGGGTTGGAGATGTTGCTTTCCTAACTCCATGTAGAAATGAACAGGGACAGAAGTACGGCTCAGTGGTATAGTTTACCTCATAGTACAAGAGCTTGGGTTCCAGCAGAAGCATCTCAAACAAAACCCAACAAACCATCCTTGTCTCCACAGAACGTCCATCATTTGTATCTGGTAATGTGCTTGTGAAGGTGGGACTTAGAGCCAGACTTTCTTTGACTAAGAAATGGGCTTCAGACACTAGGGGTTTCATTATTAAAAGTAAATAGCAAGATGCATGATTCTTCCTTCCAGAATCCAGCATAAATTGATTTCCAAGACAGTTTTGCAACTAAGTGCCAAGTCCCTCACACTGTTCAGTGTTAAGCTCTAGAGAAATAGGAATAGTTTATGAAAGTCTTTTTTTCCTTGCCAATTGCTCAATAAAGTTGGGCTCGCCAGCTTTTAGAAAAGTGCTCCAGATATTAACTGGGTGAGGTGTGGACCTAAAGATGTCTGCTTGGCTGGCAAAGCATTAGGAGCATCAAGGAGGAGTCCTCTGATGAGATGCAGAAAACTCCCAAGTATACTGCATCTGGATAGGAATGTCAGCCTGTTTCTGCCCTGGCCATACTGACTGATTTGGTCACTAGCCTGTTCTCTTCCCTGCTGGGAAATGGGAATGAGAAAGCAGGGTGGTCAACTAGCCGTTGGCATTTGGCCATCAAACATGGCAAATGGAAGCTGGGTATCAGTGGCTCTGGCTTGTAATCTTGGCTCCTCAGGAGGTTGAGGTCTGAGGATCATGGTTCAAAGCCAGATAAGGAAGGAAGGTCCATAAGACTTTGATCTCCAATTAACCACCAAAAAGCCTGAAGTAGATCTGTGGCGTAAGTAGTTGAGTACCAGCCTTGAGTGAGTGAAAAAGCTAAGGGACAGCACCTAAGCTCTGAGTTGCCTGCATGCATGCACACACGCGCACGTGTGTGCGCGCGCACACACACACACACACACACTCACGCCATGGGAAATGGCAATTTTTTCATCAGCTTTTACTTATGTGACCTTTACTGCCTATTGGTTGGCTTCTTCATGAAATTTGGAGATCCATGCCTTTTTGGTCATGAGCTTCCTTTGCTTTGGCTTGGGATGTGATACTTGGGAAAGCCCTAGGGATGGATTCCTCGGGCTCCATCCAGAGAAGGTGCCCACAAGCCTTCACACCTGTCCTGAGTCCTTCCCTAGCATGATAGTGGCATTGTGTCTTGATATTTCTAGAATTTAGAGAAGATTTTGTTGAGTGGAGGATCACTGTTATAATAGATCCTACTGGGGCTGGGAAGGTGAGTCAGTGGTAGAGCGCTTGCCTTGCATGCATTAGGCCCTGGGTTCAATTCCTCAGCACCACATAAACAGAAAAAGCCAGAAGTGGCACTGTGGCTCAAGTGGTAGAGCGCTAGCCTTGAGCTGAAGAGCTGAGGGACAGCGCCCAGGCCCAGAGTTCAGGCCCTACAACTGGACCAAAAAAAAAAAAATAGATCCTACTTTAGCGAGCGGTTATGGGTACCTGGTCCAAAGAATGCTCCATCCATGGGTAACTATTAGTATTATTAATATATTCTCAACCTATATAATTTTTAGTTGCTGTCATTTTTCTCATTTGATTATTTCTCACTTTCCTGAACACCTGGACTGTCACAGCACAGGGCTTCTAAGCTCTCACAGTGGTTGTACTGTGATAGACTGACAAATAAGCTTCCTGTGAGTAATGAATAATTCGCTGTCTGCTTCCATAGTGCCTAACACCAAATAAATGAGAATGAGCTTCTGCTGTATTAGCACATAAGCTGTCATTGGCACTTAATGCCATTAAAGTGATTAACTCTTTTCTCCAGCCCAAGGGGGCACATACTAAAAACAAAAGATCATTGGAAATTCTGTTGTATTTATTCTGCTTTCTGCTTTCTAGTGCAAGAAACCTGTGATGGTGATCTTGATTTGTTGTGGATAAATTTTTACTTCTGTATCTTTCTAGCATATAAAGGTCACTTAAAAATCAAGAGATTGGGCTGGGAAGGTGGCTCAGTGGTAGAGCGCTTTCCTTGCATGCTTGAGGCCCTGGGTTCGATTCCTCAGCACCACATAAGCAGAAAAAAAAAGCCGGAAGTGGTGCTGTGGCTCAAATGGTAGAGTGTTAGCCTTGAGCTGAAGAGCTGAGGGACAGCGCCCAGGCCCAGAGTTCAGGCCCCACGACCGGACATCCCCCCCCCAAAGAAAAAATCAAGAGACTAGAGCTGGGCACTGTGGTTTATACCTGTAGTCCTAGCTACTTGGAAAGCTGAGATCAGGTAGATTGTGGTTTAAGACCAGCCATTCAAAAAGTTTAAGAAAGTCTAACTCAACCAATACATGTCATAGTATATCAATACATGTCATACATAGTATACCCCAGCCTATATGAACATACTTTCCATACCATATGGAGAATATAATAGGAATACCATGGTTCAGACTATCTTCGACAAAAAGCAACATCTGTATTAAAAATAACCAAAGCAAAATGCCTGGGGACGTGGCTTAAGTGGTAGAATATCTGACTAGCAAGCATGAAGCCCTGAGTTCAAACCCCATTACTGCCAAACAAACAAACAAATGTTAGGAAATTGGGCATGATGACTCATACCTATAATAATGACTTGAGAGGCAGAGATCAGGAGGATCATGGCTTGAGGCCAACCCTGGAAGAAAGTTAGCAAGACCTCTCTCAATCTATAGGCATGGTGGCTCATGTTTGTCATTCCAGCTATTGGGCAATGTAAGTAGGAAGATTGCAATCAGGGGCCATCCCTGGGCAAAAACACAAGACCCTACTTAAAAAATAACTAAATTTAAAAAAAAGAAGAAGAAAGGTGAAATCAAGGGGTAGAATGCAAGTTTGAGGCTCTCAGTTCAAATCCCCATACCATCAAAAAAAATTAGGAGAAATGTTGCTGCGAGATCACTTCCTAATAGCTTGGAATGAAGGTGATGATCTGAGACACTTTCAATTTTGAACAGATTCACATTACTTATTGAAACTTAACATCTCAGAAAGTATTAGATATTTTTCTCTGATGTTGGAAGGCAGCATAGGAGAAAACAATGTTTGGATCTGACTTAGGTCCAAATCAGAGTTCTGAGTTTACAAGCTGTGTAGCTGGCCGGCTGTGACCCCAGCTGTTTCCTCCCTATTTGTGTCCATTTGTTTTGTTCCATGTGGATGACAATGAAGAACAATGGTATCTGTTTATTTGCCAGATCTTTAATAGTATCTGCCATATGTCAAGCAATGCTAGGAGTCAGGGCTCTACAGCAAACAGTGCCCCATCCTATCCCTCAGGGACTCCTGAGCGTGCATAAACCTGGACCTGTACATGGGGTGACTAGGGAACAGGCCTGGCATGGTATAATTGGGTTAAGTTTCTCTGAGCACAGATTCTGGGCCAGCCACGTCCCTGGTGATAGCATCTTTCCAGTTGGTAGGTTTGGTCCAGTGTGGTGTTTGCTCTCATTTTACTTTGCTAAGGGAAATGTGGGATTTGTTCTTCTGCTGTTAAAACATTAATTAGTTATACTTGCACAGTTAAACATCATGTAAGCCCAAATGAACAATTTTAATACCTCTTCTGCTGAAGCTAAGCTAGGGGAAAGCCAGATCTGGTGAGCCAGGATGTGAATCAGATGCCCAGATGCAAAAGCAAATGGGTACACAGCAGAATTTGACTAGGGATGGAGGGAAGAGGAATTTTTCCCCATGGTAAGCATAGAAGCTGCTTAGGAGAACCCCAGAAACTGGAGGAAGACAGCTTGATCTTGCAGTGCAAAGTCTTTCCTCAAACTCCTTCATAAAACTCACCTAACCCATTCACCCATAGTGTCAACTCACCACATACCACTAGTAATGCAAAATAAATGTTCTCTCAAGAAATCTGTGACCCGCCGGGCGCCAGTGGCTCACACCTGTAATCCTAGCTACTCAGGAGGCTGAGATCTGAGGATCACAATTCAAAGCCAGCCTGGGCAGGAAAGTCCGTGAAACTCTTATCTCCAATAAACCACCAGAAAACGGGAAGTGGCGCTGTGGCTCAAGCAGTAGAGCACTCGCCTTGAGCTGAAGAACTGAGGGACAGCACCCAAGCCCATGACCGACAAAAAAAAGAAAGAAAGAGAGAAAGAAAGAAGAAAGAGAGAGAAAAAGAAAAGAGAGAAAGAAAGAGAGAAAGAAGGTAAAAGAAAGAAAAATCTGTGACCCTATAGTAGATCTAGAGATTCTAACCAAGAGTAAGGAACTAACAAAGTTACACCATAGCCCTATAGAATTTCACTATAGCATTTCTATTGGCAAAGGGGAAAAGAGATCTACCTTCCTAAACACGAATGCTGTGCGCATCCATCGGTGCAGTTGCTCTGGAGAACACTTTAGCAATAAAACCAGAGTCCTCTAATTGCTATCCATTTGCCAAACAATGACACATACAGGGTACTATCTAGAAGATATAATCATGGAGATTGTATTGATGCTTTTTTAAAAATTTTTATTTGTGAACATACTGTACAGAGGGGTTACAATTACATGGGCAGGATAATGCGTACATTTCTTACCAAGCATTGCAGCCTCCTCCTTTGTTTACCCTTCACATCCCTTCCCAGCCTCCCCCCCCATTCCCAATCTTTCCCCTCCCCCCTTCTCATTGTTGCAACAGGTCCACCTGTATCCTTAAACAACTTGTTTTTCCCCATCTCCTCTACAAGTTATACTGACATCAAATATAGTGAAAGCAGGGGTTATACTGTGGGGGAGGAACATACAAACCAACAAAGAAATAATCTTATAAATGCATTAGAAACACATGCATGAAAGAAAAAAAACATTAAAATACATATCTAAGGGTTCATTTTCCTAACATCACTTTATCTGACCTTTTCCGCTTGACTCATACATATACTAGATATTGCAAATAAGGGAAACCATGGGACCTATGTTTCTTTGGGCCTGGCTTACTTCACTTAATATAATTTTTTCCAAGTTTTTCCATTTCCTAACAAATGGGGCAATGTCATTCTTTCTGATGGAGGCATAGAATTCCATTGTGTATATATACCACATTTTCTTGATCCATTCATCTACGGAGGGGCATCTGGGTTGGTTTCATACAACTGCCCAATAAATAAGTGGGCAAAAGACTTAAAGAGAAACTTCTCTGAAGAAGAAAGAAGGATGGCCAATAGACACATGAAGAAATGCTCAACATCCCTAGCCATAAAAGAAATGCAAATCAAAACAACATTGAGATACCACCTCACTCCAGTTAGAATGGCAAAAATCAAGAACTCTAACAACAACAGATGCTGGAGGGGACGTGGACAGAAGGGAACCTTACTGCATTGTTGGTGGGAATGTAAACTTGTTCAACCACTTTGGAAAGCAGTATGGAGGTTCCTCAAAAGACTTCACATCGAACTCCCCTATGACCCAGCAATCCCACTTTTGGGCATTTACCCAAATGTTTACAAACAAGACCACACTAAAGCTACCAGCACAACTATGTTTATTGCAGCATTATTTACCATAGCTAAGATGTATTGATGCTTTTTATGGTAGCCAAAAAAACAAAAGGAAACATGAAACATCCTCAGTATCTCTTCATTATATACAACATATCCCTGAAATGCTGCATTTTGGAAGTAGAGCTACATGATGTATGAAATGTTTGCAACACAGTTATAAATGGAAAAAATGAGGTCAAATTCAGTAAGAAGAAAATGACTCCAATTTTGAATAGTAAAGATGTGCATAGTGTTCACAGTGACTATCTCGAGGTTATTTGAAACTTCTGTTCTTTTTTCCCCCCTACAATGAAAATGTGTTTCCTTTTTAGTTAGAAAAGCCACCTTTTCACAAGAGTCATGATGTGAGTTCTGTCTGGTGAAGGGCTGAAGCATGGAGGCTAGTGTTCAGGAGAAGGCTCATCCAGGACAAGGCTGTCCCTCGAACTTCACACATTCCGTGGGTACTGAACACTTACCACAGCCACAGTCCAAGCTGGGGGCTAGAGATCCAGGAAGGAGCTTAACTCCACAGACAAAGGTTATGTTTTCGTGGAGCATTATAACAAGCTTTATAGCCAGGAAAGAAGAGCAAGGGGAATTTAGGATTCTGAAGACCTTTAAACAAGGCATCTTTCACAGAGAATGGACTTGAGGGAAACAGGGTGGTCAGAGATAAGGACCTCCAAGTTAAAATCCACAGAAACAACATGCAGAAAAACAAAAAGCCCAACACCCGAATCATCTCCAGAGTGGAGCCAGGTTTGATGATAATGCTTTTAATCCTGCTTCTTGGAAGATGGGGTCAGGAGGATAATGGTTTGAAGCCAGTCTAGGCAAAAGCTAGTGAAACCCTGCCTTAAAAACAAGCTGGGCATGGTTGCTCAGGTCTGTGGTCACAGCTACTTAGAGGCAGAGGTAGGAGGATCATGTTTGACGACTTGGCTTTTTGTAGAAGAAAGAAAAGAAGCAAACATGTTGAAAGTCTAAGGAGCATGGGCCCCATCATCAAAGAAACTGGCAAGAACTGGATCATACAAGGCTGTGCAGACCACATCAGGACATTATATTTTTATTGTAATCTGAAACAATTGGAGGAGTGACATGATCTGGTTTCTTTGGTTTCCAAGCTGAAAGGAGGAGGCTCCTTTTCCTCTCCTGGTCCTGCGCTGCCTCTTTGCTTGGTAACTTGAGCCACATTTATTTCCTTCAGTTCCCTGAAGAAGCCATTCTCCCTAAACTAGACTTACCCTAGCCTGGAATGCCCCATAATGCAACCCTCGAATCCATTACCACCTCCCACCTTTCACCTGGCAAGTCATCTTCCTTCAGAGGTCAGCATGACTGTTGTAGCTGCTGCAGCTCTACCCTGGCACCCTTCTCTAGACAGTGCCCATGCCAAACTGCCCATCATACCAGTATGTTTCCTGATAGCACTTACCAAAGTTGGACATAGATGACAATGTTTGTCTGTAGGGATAGGCACACATGTACATATGCATTGTATGTACATGGTATGCACACACAGGCACATATACATATACATCACACAAACATAATGTGTATGACCATTTGGTGAACGTGTTTAGAGATTTGAATGTATTTGACATGTGCCCGGTGCAAGAGTTAATGTGGGTATAGTATACATTCTTCAGGTTTGTTACAAATAGTACTCTGACAGAATAGGTGCCCAGAAAATTGTCTAAGAGAAGCAATGAAGTAAAAAGCATTTCAGATAGCACAGTGTCTTGCTTTGTGTAACTCTTAAGAATGAGTTATGAGCCACCAGAAACAATTTCAGATGCAGCCTTGATCTAGCATTCGATCATATTGTATCCCTTTGTGTGAAAGTAATGTTGTTTTCAGTTTGCTTCCAATTCTTCTGATTTAGGGCTGGGAAGGTGGCTCAGTGGTAGAGCATGCATGCATGAGGCCCTGGGTTCGATTCCTCAGCACCACGTAAGCAAAAAGAAAAAAGCTGGAAGTGGTGCTGTGGCTTAAGTGGTAGAGCCCTAGCCTTGAGCTGAAGAGCTGAGGGACAGTGCCCAAGCCCAGAGTTCAGTCCCCACAACCGGACCCAAAAAAAACAAAACAAAACCAATTCTTCTGATTTTTGTCAAAGAGAAAAGCTTTGGTTTATTTTCTGTTTTAACACTTGCAAGTCTACCTGGTTCACCCCTACTTGTGTGTGTGTGTGTGTGTGTGTGTGTGTGTGTGTGTGTAGAGCAATCAGAAACTTCTCAGTTCTCAACAAGTAATACTGTAGCTGAAATTTAATAACATACTTTCTTTTTATTTTACTTATCTGTGGCAAATGATACTGATTTTTCCTTTAGGGAAGTGATTCTAAACTTTCTTTGAAAATAAAACTATGTAAGTTTACTTAATAAAAATAATAACATAGTTATGATATGATGGCAATACAGACTAAATTTAATAATTATGAGTAAAATCTTATTTGTCTCCTATGCGAATAGAAATACAAACAGAAAATCCCACTCTGTATGTACATGTGTGTATGTGTGGGAGAGAATGTATGTGTATATGTGTGCTCAGATTTCTGATCTAAATGGAGTTTTAACACCCATCCTGTTAAAAGATTTGTTTATTGTTTACTGTTTATTTCAGGTAGGAATTCCAAGTACCATTACTAATAATGAAAGAGAACGTATAAATAAAAATGATTAGATATAATCAATGTTTTGGGGGTGTTTTTGGAGGCAACAGCAGGGTTTGAATTGACGGCCTCACATTTGCTAGGCAGACACTCTGTCACATGATCCATACGCCTTAGTTTTTTTTTTTTCTCTCTCTCTCTCTTTAGTCATTTTTTAAAAGGGTTTGAAGTTTTTGCCTGAGCTGGCCTTGGACAAGGATTCTCCTATTCTGTGTCATCAGTTCTTTTACTTCACCTTCGAAGTCATCACCTTGGTGACATTGTTACTTTTGTTAGCTTTATCTGCCATCATCCGAGCCAGCTGGTGATCTATGGCTCATCTATCTTTGTGTGTTGTGTTTCCAAAGCAGCAAATTCTGTTGACCTTTACATGTGGGCCACATAGTCCAAGGTCAATGCCCTTAATTCAGCAAATACTCAGTAGATATTTGTGGGCACCTGTGGTTTGTCAGCCATACTATACGGATAGAGTGTGTCCATGTCTACTCATGAGTGCAGCTCATGATGACACCAGAATCATGTAAGTTAAACCAAAAGAGATGCTGTAAGAAAAAGCAATAAATATCACAGAGGAAGAAACATTTAATTCTGCTGGAGACCTTAATGAATGCCCTATTGATGATGCAGTCCATCGGGGCCTAGAGAGGATGGCACACATTGTAGGGGAGAATGGTCAGGCTGAGATACTTTGCTGGGGGAGTGGTCCTTTGTGGATAATGTGTCAAAAGGATTTCTTCACACTTTGTGTGCAGAAAATGCTGCCCCATAACATGGTAGTGTGTGAGTGCCACAGCACAGTGGGAGGAGCCCGGAGGACTCTTCTAAGAGTTTAGACTTTCACATGACCAATGTCTTTGTTAAAACAGTAAAGTCCCTTTGCTGGGCACCAGTGCCTCACACCTGAAATCCCTACTTAAGGAGGCTGAGACCTTAGGATTATGGTTCGAAGCCAGCCAAGGCAGAAAAGTCCATGAGATTCTTATCTTCAATTAACCAGCAAAAAGCCCGAAATGGAGCTTTAGCTCAAGTAGTAGAGCACCAGCCTTGAGCAAAAAAAAAAAAAAAAGGCAAGCATGTGTGCAAGATTCTGAGTTCAAGACTCAGAACTGGCATGTACACATACACACACACAAACACACATACACACACACAGAGAGTAAAGTCTCAGGAGATATTAACGTTAACAAACCTTTTGAAAAATGACCAAATGTATACTATTACATATGGTAGGGAATATGATTTCCTTCAAGACTCAAGACCATAGCCAACCACTGAAAGTCAGCATTCTTTCTAGGACCTAGTAAAGAGAGCTTCTTACTTTAAAGGATGTTTTCAATTGCACAAGGTGATCTGCTCCCAGTCCCAGATCAGAAAAAAAAACAACTGACAACCCAAAAGCACCTTCTGAACCACCTTCCCTGCTATGACTCTGTCAGCATCGAAGGATGAAAGTCTGACTCCTTTGCCAGCAGATAGATGGTGATGGTGCTGTCTGTCTGTTTGATATCTTGTTACCTATTCATTGTTTGAAATTAAACACACTATATATTCCTTCTAGAAAAAAGTTAGAGAAGCAGAGGCAAGCACAAGGGGTAGAGAGATGGAAGGGCACATCCGCCCACCTGGGGTAGAGAATCCTGCTGGAGTACACACCGCTGACCTGAGCCAGCTCAGTAGTAGCTCCTAATTATCAAGTTGCTTTTGACAGCTAGCAGTGTCTCAAATGATAACGGAACAGTGGAGGTGAGGACCAAATGAGAAAGGGAAACATTCTCAAGCCAAATCCTGCCACATGCATGAGCAAGCAGGCCCAGGCTGTGTTGTGAACATCCAGCTCCTCTGCCAGCACTTGGCATGAGAGGCTCCCTTGAGCACGGGAAGTGGAGATGGAGCCTGGGCACTCAGCTGGCCTCCTGACGTGGCTCAGGCCACAGAGTCCTGTGCCTTCTAGAGGAGCAGTCAGGCACTAGTCTGAACTCCACACTAGACTGCGATGAACTCACTACCAGCCTAGCCAGAGATGATGCCTAGGTGTACAGTCCTCTACATTTACACCTGCTGATGTAATCCTCACCCAACACAATATGAAAAAACTTAGAATTTCTGAATTAATTTTCTGGATGAAGACAACCAGAGAGATAATTTAACCACCAGCGGGATACTTTCGCAGCAGAATTATCTCATTTCCTTGTCTAGTACTGATTAGATTAACAGGAAGATTACTATGTCTTCAGTTTATGGGTTGACATGATTTGTGGAGCTCATACAAGGAAGAGTTCCTCCTCCCTCTGGATCATCAATGTTTTAGAATTCAACATACAGATCCTAGACCAAACTAGACATATGGAGAGAGTTTCTTTTTTCTTTTTTGCCAGTTCTGGGGCTTGAACTCAAGGCCCGGGCACTGTCCCTGACTTTCTTTTGAAGGCTAGCACTCTACCACTTGAGTCCCAGTGCCACTTCTGACTTTTTCTGTGTATGTGGTGCTGAGGAATCTAACCCAGGGCTTCATGCCTGCGAGGTGAGCTCTCCACCACAGAGCCACATTCCTTGCCCCTTGGAGAGCATTTTCTAAGTTGTTTAGTTGGCTGAAAGAGGACCAGCTTCCAAATATGAGTGACTGTACTCCACGTTCATCTGTTGTATGATGCCCTAAACCACTGATGAAAAAAAAGTCTTTGGAAAGAATTACTGTAAATTCATAGTGAAGTACAAATGGCTTACATTAGATCTTTCTGGGAGGAGGATTGGGCTCTAGATGGGGATAGAGTAAGCAAGCCCTACCAGAAGGGAAGAAGAGAGCAGCTGGGACATAGGGCAGCAGAATGAATGAAGGTTTGCTTCCAGGGTCATTGGTCCTGGGCTGTCTTTGTAATGGAACCATTTGTGAGTAAACTGGTATTTCAATTACTTCCTTATCCACAACAGGGTTACATATACAGTAAGGAAAATGGAATCCTCTCAGCCACAGTCCTTGAACAACACACACTCTAGTTCTTCAGATGCTGTGTTCTGCTCTGGAGCATCCCTGGTTCACTTTCTCTGCAGGGTCCTTGTTTCTGAGCTCCGTCCTTCAAGACTCAAGCTTTCCCTGCTGATGGGCACTGTTCTCTTTGTATTCCAGTCTTCACTCATCCAAGCTGAAACCACACGTTCCTGCTGCTTTCTCCTCAAAGTATTCCTGAAGCCCTGTCTCCTGGACTCTCCTTCCCCATCATGAATCCATGTAGGGCCCAACTGTTTGTCTTTGTTGTGCTGGGGTTTGAATTCAAGGCCCGTACTTTCTAGCCCTGTGCTCTACCACTGAAGCCTCAACCCTCAGCCCTTTTGCTTTTTAGTTAGCTTTTCAGATAGTCTCACTTATTCTGACCCTCCTCTTACTCCACCTTGAACTGATTTCCTGTCTCTACTTCTAAGTAGCTGGCGTACATGCTATAGCTGTAACTTAACTATTCGTAAACTCTTCTTCTAAAAGACCATTTATTTTAAGAGGAATATACTATCTGTGTAAGTCCTTCTCCCTTAACCCACCAGTTCTAATGTACCTTAATGTTTATTGTTTATTTCTTCTCCCTTCCTCTTTCTCTCCCTCCCTTCTTCTCTTCCTTCCCTCCCTCTTTCCTTCCTTCCTGGTAATGCAATTGAACTCAGGGCCTCATGCCTTTGCTTAGCATATTCTGTTCACCACTGGCACTCTACTACTTGAATCATAACTCCGTTTCCTCTATTTTTATATAACCATTTTTGTGTATCAAAATATATTAAAAATCTACAAAAATAAGATCATATGTAACTTAGCTTTTTCCCATTTCTTATTGTTATTATAAAGGTGATGTACAGAAGGGTTACAGTTATATAAGTCAAGTAAAGAGTATATTTCCTTTTGGACAGTAACAGCATTTACATTTAATATGCCATATGTAAATTTTATTTCATTCTTTTTAATGGATTTATTGTTCTGGAGTATGGCTACATGGTAATTTATTTGAACAGTTCTATAGATCAGCAAGTGGGTTATTTCCTACTGCTGTATTATTAAACACAGTGATAAACATCTTTTTGTTGTTGTTGTTGGTCATGGATCTTGAACTCTGGGCCTGGGCGCTGTCCCTCAGCTCTTCAGCTCAAGGCTAGTGTTCTACCACTTGAGCCACAGTGCCACTTCCAGTTTTCTGGTGGTTTATTGGAGATAAGAGTTTCATGGACTTTCTTTCCCAGGCTGGCTTTGAACAGCGATCCTCAGCTCTCAGCCTCCTGAGTACAGGATTACAGGTGTGAGCCACTGGTGCTCGGCTCAAACATCTTTTCATTTAGACCTCTGTGTCTGTTTCCTGACATTGCTCTCAGCTAAAATACTTGAAGAAAATGCCTGGGTCAAGACGTGTGCAGTATTTGGAGTATTGATTAGTGTTGCAGATCCTCTGTTAACTTACACAACCATCTGTAGACTTGTTCTGTGTTCAAATCCCAGTCTAAGTAGCACTTTCTCCAGGAGACCTGGCTGCCAGCTCTTACTGGTGTGGAGCATCCTCTTTCCCCCCACAGATACTTGCTATAGAATCTGTGTCTTCCCACTGGGCTCTGAGCTCTTTATTTTTTCTATACATTTTTTCCTGATTCATAAGTTACATGTGTTCGCTCTAACAGTCCACATCAGCTCTAAGGAAATGCCTGTTTGATGGTTCTTGCCTTGTCTGCTGTGTAGCATCAGCATCCATTGCTCACACACACATTCATCACACCCCAGCCTGGGCTCCCAGAGAGCAAGGGGCATGGCTTTTCAGCTTTGTGGCCCACTGCCTTCTTTGGTACTGGCAAATGGTCTATCACCAGTGTTTGTCACCTGAATGAAGAGAGAAGTTAGGCTCTCCTCAGAAACAAGCACTTGTAATCAATACTGGTAGGAGCTAGGGATTGATAGCTTTTCTGCTTAGCTTCCTTCCTAAGAGATGGCTTGCACAGTCTCTCCCCCATCCCAGGCCCACCACAGAAACTAAGGCTGATGAGCAGGGGCCTCTTCTAGATGATTTGGTTTCATAGCTGTTAGGAGCTATTTAGTGCCTCTAACAAAGCAAATACAGGAGCCGGGGAAGCATTATTAGCTAAGGGAGATTGGTTTGCTGATGTGATTTGTTGCTAGGTATGTTTATTATCCACCTGCTCTGGGCTCCTGAAGTCAATATCCTTTGCATTTGCTGAGCCAGGCAATCTGGTAAAAGCAGAGGTAAAATCAGTCCTGTTCACATGCCTGGATCTAATAGCAGCAACAGTAATAGCTACAGTCTAGTGAGTACCTATCATGTTTGGGATGTTTTACATGCCATTTAACCTCATAAAAACTCTGGGAGGAAAATGCTAGTTTTCTGTAGGGTCCAGATGAAATTGAACTCCAGGGAGATCAACTTTTCAAGATCACACAGCTGTTCAGTGGTGGTGCCTAGCTGTGAAGATATATCCTGCTGGATACATGTGATCATTATTAAAGATTTCCTTCTTTGTTGCCTAGAACCCCAACTAGATCATCTGAAGGAAAAGTTTGGGCTTCCTTCTCGTCTTCAGTGAAATATGGTTGAAGTCCTTAAGCAAATATCTCCTGTTTGTGAACTTTAATTTCCTCTTTTAAATTCATAGCCTCTTGGGAAAGAAAGGAATGAGGGTCGTGCTCTTCTGGGGAGGAGCAAGAAGAGACAGATGACTTTTCAATCATTCTTACTTCCTGTTGCAATACAATGATTTCCATATTTCACAGAGGAAGTTAAAGGTCTGGTGTTGTTTTGAATCTGTATGGATACCAAGCTAGAATTTAATAGAAGTCAACATCAAAGGTATATTAGAAATTAAAATGAGAAACATGGGGTAGTTTAGTCCATGGACCCAAGAAAGACATGCACCACACAACTGCCCAGAGCTAACCTATCTAAGAGGCTAAAGCAATGTTGTAGGTTCCATGATTATTGTTGCTGTTATATTCACCCTATTCAAACATTTGTCATTTTATTTACTACCTACAGAAAAGGTGATAGAGATTCATAATTACCATGTTAATCCACACATGGTTGTACAAGAAGGTTACATTTTAGTATGTCCATTCATGTTTACAGTACATCTTGATCAGTCACCTGTTTCATGTGTGTGTGTGTGTTGCATTTTCTAGAACCATTTATCTATTGTAGGCATCTGTTTCTATAACTTAGCTATTGAATCACCCAATTTTTCCTCTTAGGAAATTCTTTGTCTATTATCTTGAATTGCCTAACACAGTAAAAGAATTGTCTTCAGGGAGACATGATAATGCAGATAAGTAAAGATTATCGCAACTTCATAATCATTTCAGGTCAGCTTTTTTACTACATGACTTGGATACCTGTAAGGAAACATTTCTGTTTTCAGATCATCTGAGTTTCAGAATTGCAGATAATGAGTTGTCAATCTGCAATTTTCTGTGTTCTTGTCCTGGCAAATATTTAACTTTGGGCTATCAAAAATATATGTCTGAGAGAGGACTTTCCTGCTCTTTATTGAAAGCCAGATAAACTTTGTTTCCATGGAGGGCCCTGCTTTCTTATATTTAGGGGCTGCTTGACATCATTTCTAAGTGAGACTCTTCAGTAGCTTAGCTCGAAGCATGACAATCTCTGGAGTTGGGACATTCTCTCAGTTTCTAACCTTCACTCCAGCAAGTTCCTTCTACCACCTTCTCTCTCTCCTTTCCTGGGTGGATGTGAACTGCATCTTATCTCCATTATTGTCTCTGTGGGGATTCTCACAGCTCCTACCATTCAGCAGGCTTCCTTCCTGGACCCTGCACACTCCATAAGCTTTTTTTCTTAGTTTTGAGAGCATTCACCATGGAAACTATTTTGGCTCATCTCATCCATTCCCAGGTGGTCACAGGCTAGTCCCACACTGTGCCACATTGAACCACACAATCTGGCTCACAGGTTTGCTTTTCGAGTCTTCCTTGTGTATTTGATATGTAGGATGATCCATCATTTCTGCTTAGGGGTGTGTTTCCCCCACATATGTGGTGACCAAGGTGCTGTCTCTCATTCTGCTTAGTGTGAGACATCCTCACTTTCCACACCCAGGATGAGGTTTCACTTGGAGATTAGGGCAAGCCATAGCCAGATGGTTTTACCCACTCTTGCTCCTGCTCCATCTTAGGCTCTTGGTTAGCATCTCCGGTTTGTAGAGCACATCAGGCTGTGAATGTCCTCAGGGACTATTTATGCTGCAGTCTGTCCGCTGCTGCTGGCTGCAGTTTGACAGTCACCTCACCTTCTCCCTATGCCTGATTCATCAGAGTGTAGTATTTACGCTGTATGGTTCTTACTTGGGCCAAGTCTTCAATCAGCCCTGTGACTTAAGTTGCCTAGGAAACAATCTCTACTGAGACCTCAAGATTTACAACCTGTTCCCAGGCTGCAAGGTTTTCTCTGGAATTCTTGCTGACACAGTTTACTCCCATAAACCCTCAACCCCATAGGGGGATGTACATCTTTGCACTTCTCTGCACAGATCACCTTCCTGAATATAAGGTCTAAAAGAGGTGTTCTAAAGGAGGGGTTCAGGGGCTTGCAGACTTCTAAAAATTGCATGCACTCTTTTGTGTAGGTGTATGTGGGGGCATCTTTAGGAGGAGAGGCTTGTGTGAATTCAGAATAATATTCTGAAGCAGCACAGCCCTTGAATCTCAGAAAGAACAATATTGGCACTTGTCCCATTCATTTACAACAAGGACACAGTGAGAAAATAGATATAAATTAATTGTCCAGTACCATGTCCATAGGCAATCTGCAGATGTTAGCTATCGTCATTTGCCTGATTCTGTGAGCCTCATAAGATTATGATGGCAGGATTGCCCTTTCTTACTGAGAATTAAATAGCCGATACCTAATCTGCAGTTATTAACAGCATTTTTGGCCACTTAGACTATAGCATGATTCTTCCCAATCTACCTCATGTGATCATTGTGGCAAACTTGTTAGTGAATGAAGGAGCAAGTATTACTCTCCCCTTTTCTAGGCAAGGAATCTGTGGCTCAAGAGAGACCAAGACCATCAAGACCATGTAACTATCAGAAAAACGGATCCTACTTTTTAGTCTGGTGGACAGACTGCTCCCAAGGTGAGCAGTTACCCTGCAGACTGTCATGAGAGACACTGCTTTCCTTTTTCTGTCAGTGGCACTTTACTGATGTGAGGACAGGGCAAGCGTTGAGGACTCATTACTACTGGGCAGGGAAGGCACAATCGCCATTGACTGCAGTTGCTGGCAATCCAAGCACAGGTGCCATCTCACCTGTAAGGAGATTCGGGAACCAGTCTGCAGTGGAGGAAGGGATGATGGAGTGGGCTAGTACTTCCACACACAGCCTGCCTTTTCTGTACACTCTGTCTCATCAGAAGAGAGCCATTGCTTTGAAGTACAGTAGGTTATAGCCACCTTGGAAGATCAGGGTGGACTTCTGAGAACAAGCGATACCAAGTTTGATCTAGACATAGACCAGGCAAAGAAGTGAGCAGCATGAGCACATTGCACCTGGGCACAGTGGCTCATACTTGTAACCTTACCTCTGTGGGAGGCATAGGAAGGGGGATCGTGGACTAAGGCTGACCCTCCAAAAAGCACAAGACCCTATCTGAAAAATGATTCAAGTTAAAAGGGTTGGAGGCATAGTTCAAGTAGTGAAGTATCTAGCAATGTGAGGCTTGAGTTCAGTTTTTCATACTGCCAAAAAAGGAAGGAAGGGAGGGAGGGAGGGAGGGAGGGAGGGAGGGAAGGGAAGAGCATTGCATATCCAGAGAACAGCAAGTGCTAATACCTAAAGAACTCAGGGTTCAGGTGCCTAGTAACCAAGGGAATGATCACAAACTTGAGATCAAAGGGAATTTTCTTTAATCTTTGAAAAGAGAGACAGATTTGTAAAAGAAAAGGAAGAGAACAGACTAGAAAGGTAACAGAATTTGTTGGCAAACTTTCAAATTACGCATCCATTTAAAATAATTCCCAGGGAGTCTCACAACATGGGAATGTGTCTTCCGTGCTAAATGAGGATGGATGTATATTAAATTAACAATAGACCAATATGCTAGTTTGTAAAGTGAATCTGCAAAGAATAATTACTTACAACTCATTGTGGAAAATATCAAATAATTTTTGTCTTAAGGTGGTAGATTTTTTTAATTGTATGTGTGGGATGGCGGTTCTGGGACTTGACTTCAGGGCCTAGGTACTATCCTTTAGCTTTTTTACTCAATGCTGGTGGTCTACCAGTTGAGCCATACCTCCACTTCTGGCTTTTTCAACATAAGAATCTCATGGACTTTGATGCCCAGGCTAGTTTTGAACCTTGATCTTCAAGTCTCATCTTCCTGAATAGATAGGATTACAGGCATGATCCACTAATGCCTGCAAGGTGATAGATTTTAAAGCTGCTTTTTATGCATCATTTTGTGTTAGTTGTCAGGATGCCGACATTCCAGGAGTCCTCCAGCCTCTTTAGTTCCAATTCGTTAATTCCTTAGTTCATTTCACGCTTGCCTGTTGCAGGCGCTGGGCTTGAGCAAGTGTGAGTTACATCTGTGTGTGTGACCAATTCACTCTCAGAGCTCAGGTCTGCCTCTCCAGACACCCCTCAGCTAGGCCCCCACACAGGTACCCCTAGTCAGTGTTGCCCTATTGTCCAGGGGAGGAAAAGGCAATGCCAGGCTCCTTCTAGAATCTTGAAAGGAACTTAAGTAACCAGAGAGGTGATCGGGGAAATAACTGGATGTCAGATAGAAGTTGTCCATTTGACCCTGCTTATTACTGCTTGGTGTCTGGTGCTTCAGGACAATTGCCTGGTCTCCTCTAGGCTTTCGACAGGGATCAAAGACTTTGTTTGTTTTCTGTGTGTTTTTAAGCAGTACTGTTGGAAATCTTTCTGTTCTTGCAGGTCAATGAGAAAAAAAGCAGCATGCTGCCATTCGACCAGGCATCATGAGCAACCTTTACCAGCAGCTCTCTTATCTTCCTGCTGGTGCTCTGTGTGTGTGGTGTGTTTGATGTGTTTCTTCTGAAGTCTGTCTCAGGACACAGGGACACTTAAAGATTGTGTTTAAGATATGATGTCTGATACTCTCTTTAAGGTGCCCCAGTACATTTTATAGCAAGTATGAGGAAATAGAAAATAATAAAAGAATGGTTAAATACATGAGGTTCATTTACTATTTCTTTTACCTTGCTTGTTTAAATAAATCCTAAGGAAAAAAATGTTCTAACTGGGCATGATGGGTTATGGCTGTAATGGGAGATGGAGGCAGGAAAATCTCAACTTTGAGGCCAGCTTGAGCAAAGTTAGCAAGACCCTATCTTTAAAACAAAACACAAAAGGGCTGGAATCATGGCTCAAGTGGCAGAGTGCTTGCCTAACAAGTGCAACGTCCTCTATTCAGTCCTCAAAGAACATACACACACACACACACACACACACACACACTTGGAAGGCTGATATGAACAAAACACCAGCAATATGTGTAAAAAAGCTTTATCTGCTCATAACGCACTCATCTCTGTGGGGAGAACCAGCCCTAGATCCCATTGCCTGGCTAGGCCCTAGATGTGCTTTGTCAGCAGCTGTGGACATTGGCTTCTCCACCACTCTCTGCCCTGTTGTTTCTATAAGGTTCAGCCTAAAAGAGACGGCCACATGGTTCAGGCAGAAAGTTTGTTGGAGGGAGAGCATACCGATGGCCTGCACACTATGGAGGCATGCAGAGGGTACAAGTGATGCAGGGGAAGGGAAAGGGAAGGGAAAGGAGGAAAGGGGCAAGGGAAAGGCTGAGAGGGAGCCAGGGGCAAAACAAGAGGCAGAACTAATGATGGAGACTGATATATAGGGAGAGGGTGGGAAGGAGTGTGGCCATAGGGAAGACCTCAGAGCCCGGGGGGGGGGCCCACTCCCCCCAGGTGCATCAGTTACCTGGGTTACATATGCTTGCTTCTAGGGTAAGGGCCACTTGAGCACCATGGAAGAATAGTGGGGAAGGGGACGTTTTTCCCAGACTGACCTAACAATTTCAAGCGCTAAAAATCATGTGATTTCAACATCATGGCTCCTCTTGCCATGAACATCTCTGTGTGTACACAGAAGTTAGGAGATGAGCAACTTGTACAATGGCTGAGTGCTGTTCTAGATGCTGAGGGTCCAGTGGTGAGTTTCTGCTTGGGGACACTGGTGACGGGAACTTTACAGGTATCAATGAGAAAGACCAGAAAGTCACACGGATGATATAGGCACGAGAGCCACATTGGGTGGGGGTGACTGCCAAAGAACCTTCTAAGGAGACTGTTGGAACAGGGTCAGAAAAGATGAGTCTGCACATGACATTAAAGAGTAACAGCCTTCCAAACTCGGCACTGCAGTGACCAGAAGCAACCTTAGCAAGGTGTACACCCAGAAGGTAAACACTCGCAGGCTGGAGGTGGTCCTTTGAGCTCTGTGTTTGGTGACTTTCCATGTTTTCTTTACTTCCTGTTTTCTAACCCCTTTAAAATCGATTTCCGCAGAGATCAGCTGGTCTCCCTGGGTTCCATTTCCACTTGGTTGTCTTTGCAGCTCCTTGCTGAGCTCCCACAGATGTGTTGCACTGACTTTACACTGGGGTGTCTTCTGCGGAAGCCAGCCTCACAGCAAGGGCAGATTTGCATGGATTAGCATAGAGCTCCCAACCAAGCCATGTTTTCATTGCTCTGGAAATGAATCATAAGTCTGAAGTCAGCTGTCAGCCCCGGAAAAGCCACATCCAGATCTTTATAGGTCAAGCCAGAGATGTTTGGTTCTGAAAGGAACCTTAGAAATGGAGTCAAGAAGTATTGTGTTTGACCTATCTCATGGTTGAATTTAAAACATGTTATTCCTGTGTGAGGAGAGAATGAGGGAATACAAATTCGGGCTGGTTTGAAAAATATGCAAGTGCTTTGAATAAGAAATTCTTTTTTCCATTTTAAGAAAATAGTTGTAGGTATGTACAAATATTCTGTCCTGAAAAACTTTAATCCTGGCTCTTTTTTGTTGTTGGTGGTGGTGATTGTAGGGCTTGAATTCAGGACTTGGGTACTGTCCCAGAGCTTTTTTGCTCAAGCTAGTACTCTACCACTTTGAGCCACAACTCCACTTCTGGCTTCTGGTGGTTAATTGGAAATAAGAGTCTAATGGACTTTTTTTTACCTGGGCTTGCTTCAAACCAAGATCCTCAGATGTTAGCTTCCTGTGTAGCTAGGATTACAGGCATGAGCCACCAGTGCCTGGCTTCATCTAGTCTTGATAAGAGTTCAGTGGGAAGTGATTTAATGTTGAACAATAGAAAATTGATGCAATGAATTCTGGTATACCGCTGGAAGAATATAACATAAACATTTAAATTATATTGTAGAAGAGTAGATTTCATGGCATGAAATGCTACTTAGTTATATTTTATTTCAAGAATACAGTTGGCTGCAACTAATAAGAATTATTTATAGTGACT
The DNA here is from genome assembly GCF_000151885.1 of Dipodomys ordii. NCBI lineage: Eukaryota > Metazoa > Chordata > Mammalia > Rodentia > Heteromyidae > Dipodomys > Dipodomys ordii. The sequence goes on along the minus strand of NW_012267219.1, from coordinate 28,431,587 downwards.
AAAATAAGTAAAGATCTTCTGTTTTCTCATAACAAGATAGATATAGGCTTCTGGGATCAGTTCAGTTGATTCATTTGTACCAAAATAAAAATTTCTGCCATTCTTGTGAATGATATGATTTGTAAGAATTAAGTAACGTGACAGGAATACTCCAAAATTGTATTTCTGAATGACTCCTTTTCTTATTTTACATGTTTTACACAATCAAGTAAAAATGACTCTGTAATTCCCTGTTGGCCACTTTAAAAATCCTGAAGCTTTAGGTAATGGGATTATAGGATTGTTTCCCCCCCCCCTTTTTTTTTTACAATGACAGTATTTTGTATAACGAGCAGCTATCCATTTAATACAAAATTATAACCCCTGCTTTCACTGTATTTGATGTTGATATAATTTGTGGAGGGGAAGGGAAAAAACAAATTGTCTAAATAGGGATACAAGTGGACCCATTGCAACAATGAGATGTACAAGTTGTTATGTTAGATGCAGAGCTCTGCCAGGCCCCTGGTGTCCCAGGACCCAGGACAGGAATATCCTGTATACACTTTTTAAAAGTGCCATCGCTCTAGGATTGTCATCAAGTTGAACATGGGCTTTTGAATTTTCTAGCCTCCTTCAGCACTGTGTGTGGTGTTCCCCAACAGGTGATAGCTAGGAAGTTTTTTCTTCCATTCTGATTTTTGATACATACACTCCTACATATCCATTGCAGATCAGTCAGTCACTCGCTAATCTGTTACGAAGCAAACATTTACTGTCAGCACTGTGTCATTGGGGATATAAAGGTAAACAGGAGAGAATCCACAGAGTCCTTGACTTAAAGCATCTGCATAGACTCTGGAAGGAGCCCAGTAAACAGTTAACGGGAGAGATGGGTGCCGTGATTTACCACTCGCAGTATGCCAATGATGATGAGATGCAGAAGGCATTTTCAAGGTAATCAGACTCCTAAAGCATTATGTCATGGGGCCATTCGTTCTTTCTGAAATAGTCTTCTGAGCCTTTTATCACCAGAACCTTGGCTGCCATGACTGATGGAAGATGTTGACCACCTACAGGTATCTGTCCGCTTAACTCCCTAGGAGTCCTGCTATTCCACGCCTCAGCACTAATAGCTTCAGGAATCTCAATTACCTGAGCCCATTTTTGTTTAATAGGAGGAAATCACAAACATATAACCCAAGCTCTCCTAATTGCCTTCTTATTATGAGATTACTCTCACTCTTCTTCAAGCTTAGGAGTATCTAGAAATATCACTAACAGACTTTATAGATTCTATGAACTACACGTAATTATTGAATATACTTTCTACATAATTTGCCTTCATGTCAACTAAAGTCCCATTTCATGTCTCTAACCACCCTTGGTTTTGAGGGAACTGTTTGATACTGACATTTTGTTGACGTCGTCTGACTATTCCTTTATATTTCCATTTATTGATGAGGATCTTAATTCTCTTAAGATTAATGGGTATGGGCTGGGAAGGTGGCTCAGTGGTAGAGTGCTTGCCTTGTATGCATGAAGTCCTGGGTTCGATTACTCAGCACCACATAAGCAGAAAAAGCTGGAAGTAGTGCTGTGGCTCAAGTGGTAGAGTACTTGCAGTAAGCTGAAGAGCTGAGGGATAACGCCCAGGCCCAGAGTTCAGGTCCCACGACCAACAGAAAAAAAAGAAAGAAAGAAAAAAAAAGATTAATGGGTACAATTGATATCCAGTCAATTAGTTTTGGTTTAGTCCAGAAGAGAATAATAAATTTAGTCATGACCCTATTATTCTTAGCTTCCCTCCCTACTACTATCATATCTTGACTCTCTCATCTAGATATCTCTTCACAAAAATTGGGGCCTTATGAACACAGATCTGATTCTATAGGGCCAGCTTGACTAGCATTCTCTATAATTTGTGTGGGGGCGGGGAGTTGGGGGGTTGTGGATGCATGCATGTGTGCCAATTTAGGGCCTCACACTCCGTTGGCTTTTTCAATACTCTACCACTTGAGCCATATCTCCACTTCCAGTTTTGGTTTGGTTTGGTTTTTTGCTGGTTAATTGGAGATAAGTCTCATGGGCTTTTATGCCCAGACTGACTTTGAACAACAATCCCTAGATCTTAGCTTCCAGAGTGGCATAACATTTTTCTGAATTGCTATTACTTTCTTCTTATTTGATCTCATAGTACAGTCTGGAATATAGAAGGAACACTTTATTTGGCCCTTTAAGGTGGGATTTGGGATACTTCTAGTTAGAAGTCACTTCAGGAAGAAATTTGAAAAGGACATAGTATTGAGGGGGTCCAGCTCAAAAATGGAACTGAAGATGTTTTTCAAACAAAGGGGAATAATTTCATCCTTTCCCAAGGCAGATTTGAGTGCCATGGGGTATGAATGGTTTTTTCTTTTGTTTTGTTTTGTTTTTTTCCTCCTGGAAAAGAGATATTCCTGAAAAGAGAGTTAAGAAAGCTTATGTTTTTTTTGGGGGGGGGCAGGGGTCCAGTCATGGGGCCTGTACTCTGGGCCTGGGCACTGTCCCTCAGCTCTTCAGCTCAAGGCTAGCTCTCTACCACTTGAGCCACAGCGCCACTTCCGGCTTTTTTCTTTTTTGCTTATGTAGTGCTGAGAAATCGAACCCAGGTCCTCAGGCATGCAAGGCAAGCGCTCTACCCCTGAGCCACCTTCCCAGCCCAAGCTTACGTTTTTGTATTTCCCAAACTTTCATCAACACTCCACTCCCCTCCTCACATTATATTCCCAGTCTTTTTTCTAGAGCCTTGGACTTTTTAGAATTTTTAGCTAACCTAAACTCTAGATCATTCAGCTTTGTGTCAAAGCAGAATTCATTTTTTTTCCTGATTTTTAATTCTAAAGCATCAGCCTTTTTTTCCCCTGTTACTTTTTAAAGTTGTTGTTTGTTTTTTTGTACTTGTTCTGGGGCTTGAACTCAGGGCCTGAGCATTGTCCCTGAGCTTTTTTGCTGAAGGTTAGCATTCTAACACTTGAGCCACAGCTCTGCTTCCAGCTTTTTGCTGGTTAATTGGAGATAAGAGTCTCATAGATAGACCTCACTGCCCAGGCTAGCTTTGAACATGATCTTCAGATCTCAGCCTCTTGAGTAGCTAAGGTTACAGATGTGAGCCACTGGTAGTGGGAAAATTTACTTTTTAATCCCATTTTGGAGCAGATTTTAAATTTGGAGGCAAAAGTAGGTAACTCTGAGAAAATATTCTGGAAACTGGTTCAGTATCCTTGTTAGGAGTGATGTAAAGAAACAAAACATGAGGAACACAAAGCCAACTGGGTTTAAAAGTGTTAGTAAATAAAGCCCAGTTCTAGTGGCTCATGCCTGTAATCCTAGCTACCCAGGAAGCTGAGATCTGAGGATCATGGTTGGAGGACAATCTGGGCAGAGAAGTCCATGACACTTTTACCTCTGATTAATCACAAGAAAAGCTAGAAGTAGATCTGTGGCTCAAGTGGTAGAGCACCATCCTAAGCCAAGGAAATTCAGTGATAGCACCCAGGCTCTGAATTCAGGTCCCAAGACTGGCATACACAATAACATAAAGTTAGTAAATAGAGATTTCATAGAATTTTTAGTAACCCTGGAGATTTTTTTTAAGAATTCAAGTTGCAGATTATACTTGGCCAGTGGAGATAAATTGAAACAGCATAGGAGCTGCATATATTGTGTTTGGAATTGCGAATACAAACAAGTAAGAGATAGCTGCATCTGTTTAGATGTGTTCTACCTGGTGAGCCAGACCCACGACTCCCTGGGGATGTTTAGGTGAAGTCACTGGCACTGCCTTAGAGAGCAGAAGCAGAAATGCCAGGAAACGTCTGGCTCTGTGCCTTGCACTTGCCAGGGTGCAGCTTTCCAGTCTTCCGTTCTTCCCTGCGGGGTCTTTTCATCCTCATGCCAAGTCCCACTGCCAAACGCAGCATAGCTTTCCATGCTCCACAGCTCCTGCAGCGCCCCTCTCGTGTGGCTCTTCCCAGTTTTCACTGGCTTTCCTCCCTCTATTTTGTAACGAGCTTTCTACAGGTGAGAAGAGCGGGGTGTATGGAATCAGGCTGGGTCTAATCTTGGCAAGATGAGGTACTGTAATCTTGGCACATTTATAATGGACTTAAGACTTTGCTCTCTCCCTTTTGCCCAGTTGAATGAAGCTGCATGGTTTAGATCAAAACCCGGGTCCTGGGTTCCTCTCTCCAAGTCTTCCCACCTCACTCACTTCTTTCACTGCACTCCAAGATCCAGCTAACTCACCCTCAGCTTCTGCCTTAACACCACACCTTTGCTTAGCTAAAGCACTGTCAATCATTAAGACTTAGTTCAGCCAGTGAAGCCAGAACAAAAGCATATACACAAGATTCAAGAAAGAATGCATAAAATGAATCAGAAACTGGGGAAGGCAAAGGGACTCGTAGGAAAAGGGCACAAGAAACCTTTCTGGAACGATGAAAATGTTCTCATCTTGTTTTTGGCGATGACTATACAAATGTATGTTGTTAGAATTTATCAAATAGAATCCTTAACATCTGTGCATTTGTTTATATTAGTATGTTAAAAAAAACAGCATTGAGATTTGTTGAATTGAAACTTCTTTGTAAAATGACTTAAAGATATTAAAAAGAAAACAAACAGCTGGGACCTCATGCTTGTAATCACACCCAGTCAGGATGCTGAGATCTGAGGATTGTGGTTCAAAGCCAGGAAAGTCTATGAGACTCATTTCCAATGAAGCACCAAAGGCCAGAAGGGGAGCTGTGGCTCAAGAGGTAGAGAGCTAGCCTTGAGCACACATACTCAGAAACAGCACCCAGGCTCTGAATTCAAGCCCCATGACCAGATCACACCATAGAAATAATATAAATAAGTAAACAAACAAACAATAGCTAGATGGGTGGGAAGGTGGCTTCCCAGGCTGGCTTTAGCCTCTCTTTAGGGTCCCCCGCTCTCCCTGCACTCTCCCTCGCCTCTCTCTTAGCACATTATGGATCTTTTTAATGTGTTTTGTGCTGCACTAGCCTGTGAACTTCCGTCATTGCCCGACATTTGTTATCAGTGTGACCATAGGAACTCTGCTTAATCGAAACATGGCTCTGTCTTAGTTTCCTCATCTGTAAGTGAAGAAAGTAAAGTGTCTCTTACAGGTTATTGTAATGATAAGATGAAAATATGAATGTAAAGGAGCCAATACATCACATGTATTCAGTAACTGTTAGTGCTGTAATGAGACAGAAAATTTACTCACAAATATACTCAGAGTTGCCATTGTGTTTATTGTTTCTATAGCTAACTCAGTCTACTTGAGCCCCTATTTCTAAGCAGGGAAGCAGAGAAAAATCAAATTTGATTGCAATATAACTCTGTCCAACACAACCACTTATGTAGCCTCTAGTCTAATACATATACTCACTTATAAATTATTTTTGTAGGTATTAATGAGAATAAAATTCATGCTATTTAGTTCCTTTAGGTTTACTAAGAGCTCTCTGCATGCTGAACATTAGTTTAGAAGATAATGCATAGTTTAATCATTTCTAATTCTAGAAAAAGAAATAAACCTAAAGAAACCCTGTAGTCTTTTGGCAATTTCCAAATAGGTGTTTAGCATCCACCATTACCATGTAGGGAAATAAGTGAATGAACCTTTGATCTGAGAATGAAAAGTGAGATCTTCTTTCTGGTGCTCTGTCATAGAGTCAGCTTGAGAGCTAGGTCCTCAGACAGGACAGGAATGGATGACTCAGGAACTTCTACTGCATCTACCTGCTACCTATTCCAGTGGGATCTACATAAATTGTGCAGATTTAATAATCCATGCTGGCAATGACTTTGACTTCTTTGAGTTGGCTTCTGATAAGAAATATAGTCTATTGTTACCAGGAATGGAAAATAATGAAAAGTTAAGGTCTTATTGCCAGCCATCTCTATACTGCACCCTAGAAAGGCAAACGTGCACTTGGCCCCAAGTCCCAGTCTCCCTGAGGTTACATCCTTCTTGTCTGCTCCCTCCTGCACATTGGCTGTTTCCTCTTCAGATGGCTAATCCACAGTGAAAGGGCTCAGGCCACACTTTGAGGCTAAGAAAGACCATTTTGGGGGGTGGAGATCTGTGCTCGTGCTCCTGTGACTGTACAGGTTTGAAAGCAGCCTCTGTGGAGTGTGTGAGGACCAGCTTGGCCTGGTATCTCATGTGATATGTCATCCGTGGAAGTCTGAGTCTTATATCATTTTACTAAGCATGTACTCGAGGCTTAGCCTCAGCTTCTTGGGCCTTCAAAACAAGACCCATAGTTTCTGCCTTCCCTAACTCATAAGTACATAATGGTTAAAACACACAAAGAGCTGCACATGGTACTGCACACCTGTCATCCCAGTACTGGAGGGGCTGAGGCAGGGAGGATTGAGAGTTGGAGGCCAGCCTAAACTGTATAAAAAGACTCATGGCAACAACAACAAAACAAAAAAGAAAATAAAGGGCACACAAACATGTCAGTTGTTAGACTCTAGGGAGAATTCAAATAATATAATTTCTTGGAAAGACAGAGTCAAAGCCCAAGAAAATATGCACCAGGAAATGAGTGCTTGAAAGGTTTGTGGTGGGGTCAAGGGGGTGAGGGGGGGAATGCAGTCAAGAATGTTGCATATACTACAAAATTAAGAAAAGTAAAGGAAGGGGACTGAGAATGTTCAAAGGGAGGTGATTCTGATCAAGATACATTGTATTCATAAACTGTTTTGCTAAGTGGAAGCTCCTCTGTACAGCTATTTAAAGATAACTTTTTAAAAAGAAATAAGATAACTTTAAAGCATTGTTGAGCAAAGGAAAAAAAATAAAGTAAGACGTAAGTTGTTTTCCAAAGACCAAATTCAGTCTGATCTCATCACATAAGATACCTAGAGTAACATCATTCATAGAGACTGGAGTGAAATGGTCATTGCCGGGCTGGAGAGGGGAGGGGAGGGCAGTTCTTGGCTAATGGGCTGGAGTTTCACTTGGGACTAATTAGGAAGATCTGGGGATGGGGCAGTGCTGAGGGCTACCCACCCATATGAATGTAGCTAAGCCAGTGAAGTATACATTTTAAAAAAGTTAAAATGATAAACTTGAGATTGTGTGTACTTTATTATCAGTTGCTTTTAAAAGGAAGTTGTTTTAGTGTCCTCACTCACTGAGTTGTCCCAAGCTAGCCCTGAATATCAGCACATACCCTCCTCTTCCTCCCCACTGTGGTTATGGGACTTTGCTTGAGAGCCAGCCTCGCTCTGTCTCATGGCTTCTTCCTCTACATGTGCTAGTTGGATAGTCTTGCTTGAGGTTATTGAGACTGCAGTGAGTCCTAGGTCTTCCCAGGCTTTGTACCAGGTGGAGGATACACCAGGAAAAGCAATTGTAGAAGACGTGAGAGATGCAGACAAATCAGCAGGCATTTCAATAGTGTGGGAAGGATGAGGGGGATGCTGGGGTCTGCAGGAGGGCAGGAAGGACACTGGCAGTGGTCCCTTTTACTGGCAGCTGTCCCCACCCTTTTACTGCCATTTTTCCCTTGCCGCCTGTGTTTGCTGATGCTTTTCTTTCAGCTAGAGTGCACTCTTCCCTTTCTTTCCTTGAGAAAGCCTCCTAATCCTTAAAGTACCAGCGCCGATGCCACCTCCTTTCTGGAAATGTTGCTTCAACCCAGCCCAAATTAATCTCCCTTCCTCCTGAGCTCCCAACGACACCTCTTATATCTCCATTTAGCACATATTTCATTCTGTCAGGTACCGCAGCCTTTTATACTTCTGCCTTGCCTGTTGGATATATTTTTGGGATTTTTATAGTTCTAAGTAAGACATACCAACTGGAACCAGCCATAGCATAAAAAAAAATCATTTAGTCGAATGAAAGATGCCTTCCCTAGACCAAGGCTGCTCCTGATTCCCGGGTCTACTTCTCTCTCCACCGTGAGGATTTTACTTCTGTGTTTCCCCCCCCCCCACACACACACACTCTTTTTCCCATAGGGAGCAGTTTTCCATTGCTACAAAAAAAAAATGCCTGAGAACATCAGCTTGTAAGGAAAAGGTTTTATTGTGGCTCACAGTCCACGTCAGTTGGTTCTTTAGTTTGGGGGCTTGTGGTGAGGCAGCACATGACCATGGGAGCTTGCGGCTCACCACATCAAGATGCACGAGTAAAGGGAAGGTGCCAGGATCCCCAGGGCACCCCACCGATCTGACTTCCTTCTCTAGATAGACCGTACATCCTAAAGGCTCCACCCATTCCCAACCATGCCACAGGCTGACGGCCAAGCCTTTAGTGTGTGCGCATCCATATCCAAATATAACATGCAAGTATGATGATACTCCATAAATCTCAGGTCTGGCTCACCTCCGCCTTTCAGGAGCTCAGCCCCGGGATGGTTTTTATATTTTTATATAGTCAGTGGTCAGTTTTTGGCTAATTATCTGTGGCCAAGGGAGCAGGATCTTGTGTACATACTGGGTAAGCCAATACCTAGGTTTACTAGGAAGAACAGGGGCAGACCATTCTGTTTTCACAGCTCTCCTCCCCTGCTTCCCACCTGGCTCCTCCCCTGCCCCCTCTGTGGCCTTCTTTCTATTTCTTTGTTTTCTGGCATCCAACCCTGCTTTTTGCTTTTGCTGATTATTTGGGGGATGTAGTCTCATGACCGCCCCCCCCCCAACACACACACACACACACACACAACAGCCTGGCTTCAAACTTTAATCCTCTGAATCTAAGCTTCCTGAGAAGTTGACAGACATGAGCCACTGGCTCTTGTATTTACACATTGTTTTTTAAGATAGGACCTTGATTCCTGCTTGGGTGTGATCCACATATATGAGGCTTCCAGGTAGCTAGGATGACAGGTGCTCACTACCCCATGTACTCTTCATTGTGAAGATGACTTTCAAACTTTCTTCTGCTTAGGCCTATCTTGAACCACAGTCTCAATAATCTCAGCCCTCCCAAAGCTAGGATATATGATTTCGCCTTGAAAACAATAATGTTTTATATTTGCAAATTAAGCCACAATGTAAGAATAAAAAGTATAGAGTATTTCTCTGTGTATGTGTGGGTGTCCTGGGGCTTGAACTCAGGACCTGGGCTCTGTTCCTGAGCTTTTGTGTTCAAGATTAGCACTCTATCGATTGAATCAGTACTCTACCTCTGGCTTTTTGCTGGTTAACTAGAGATTAGTCTCATGGACTGCCTGGGCTGGCTTTGAACTGTAATCCTCAGATCTCAGCCTCCTGAATGGTTAGAATTATAGGAGTGAGCCACCAGCACCCAGCTTAGAGTACTTGTTAAACTACAAAAAGGGAAAGGAGAGATCAGTAGGTTGAGGGAAAAAAATGTATCTATCTTTTTGGAACCTCTCTTTCTTCTTTTGTGATAGTTCTAGGGCTTAATCTCAGGACCTTGTGCTCTTGCTCAGCCTTTTCATTCATGGCTGGTGCTCTACCACTTGAGCCATGCCTCTAGTCCTGTATGGCGTCTCTTTAAAAATTTGGGGTTTTTTTGAGGGGGGAGGGTTGATATGAAACTCAAACCCAAGACTTGAGTTTGCTGAGCAGGAACTTTATTACTGAAATATACCCCAGCATTATTATATGTAAAAAGCAGATGTTGAGTCCTAGAACAGAAATGACCCTGTATTAAAGTTAGTTACATAGACTTCTATGAAAATCATAGAAGTCAGATCTGTAGTCTGATTGGAAATTCCTTTCATTCAGGTGAGTCCAGAAGCAGCGGAACTGTTTATATAGTGGAGAATCCTTCTCTGCACAGATGAACTTCCTGTCTTCTTATAGGCTTTGTTCAGGTGACTGGAATGCAGCTTACTTGGGGGTTGGCAAACAACATGGGCAAGCCATGTCGGAACAATTCACGATTTGGTGGGTACAGAAGGATTTGGGGAGCTTCTGTGAAACAACACTCTTCCCTCCCCCCCTTTCCCCCCCAACCCGCCCCGACCACCATTCTGAGCTGCTGCTCTGAGATGATCCAGTCCTCATTCCACTCCATGACTGATTCCTTCCTGGTACTCACATGAATTGCCAAGAATTCTCAGTCTCTGGCTACAGTTACCCAAGAGTCAAACTTTTAAGTATAATCTTCTCTTTTGGAAACTCTATTATAAATATGTGGTTACAAATATTATAAAAAATCAAAGAGCAGCGATTTAAACAAATTACATGATAGGTTGGCAACTTCATCTGTTCATTCAGCCACTCCACCTGCTGGTGCCTTTTTTATGTCAGTTGTGGGGCTTGAACTTGGCCTGGGCACTGTTCCTGAGCCACTTTGTGCTCAAAGCTAGTGCTCTACCACTTGAGCCGCAGTGCTACTTCAAGCTTTGGAATGGTTTATTGGAGATCAAGAGTGTCATGGGGACTTTTTTGCCCAGGCTGGCTTCAAACCACGGTCCTCATATCTTAGCCTCCTGAGTAGCTAGGATTACAGGAGTGAGCCCAGCTCCTGTTGGCCTTTGATGTCATGGTGACATCAAAAGTCTAGTCTTCAGGTCTACATGGATGAGGAGAAGAAAGATCCAGAAAGGATTCTCTTTATCTCAGAGAAATTAGAAACTTTCCTTAGGTTATTCCAGAACCGTGATGCATAACATCTGTGACTTCAAGAGAAGCAGAGAAAAACAATGTTTAGCAGGGCATACTGATGTCCTTACCAGAACTGAGTGATGTTAATGAGGAAGGAAGGTGTGAATGTTAGTGCACCCCCAGCCACCAGGCCTGTCATCTTTATACCAAACATGCCTCTATTCTGTACTTGCTGAAATCCTCTCAGGGCCCCATTTTTCTCTCGTGAAATTCAAATATAATCTATTTTTTCACAATGTGCTTTCTGCAGAGTGCAGTTTTCATTGATAATCTTGGGTAAAATGGGCAGAAAGGTAATGGTTGGACTATTTTCTGAAAGTCACATTCGGCATTGGTTTCTCTGTTATTCGGCAATATCTAAGCAGAAATTCGTAGTATGTATGCATGCAAATCATGTTAATCTTCTGTTCATTGTAACAGCATGGATGGCCCTTGTTGACATGGGAACGTTAGAATGACTCCATGGTGTGCACGTGGACACTTAATTCCTATCCGTAGTGCTTCTGTCAGCGATTCTTCACAGTCACTCCACTTGATGATTTGAATTTGTTGGAATTAAACTTGAATAGCTCATAAATAGTATAATTATTTTTTGTTCCACTTCAGTTCCAATTACTAATTAATATAAACCTGCTGCTCTGTATTCTCTCTGTTGCCCTTAGAATCCCTGGATCATAACTCATACTTTCGTGTGACAATATGGCCTGAGAGGATGTGAACTGTATCTGTCTTGTTCACGGTCTGCTTTGCAGAGTACCTGGCCCACAGTAGGTACACAGTGAGCCTTGGCTGAATGATTTAATCCTAACAGTACTCCATTACTTAGCAGCAGCAGAGGCAGTCCAGCTGGCCTACTGTTCCCATGTGCTAGCCAATGTTTTATGTGAAGAGAAAAATAGAAAATATGGGCTGCCCACTAGACTATATCAGGCTGCGTTTGGATACTTAGGCTCTCCAATATTCCCCATTTTCTCTGAACTACATTCACATCACACAGTCCAGACACAGAAAAGAGATTGCCAGGTCCCAAGTGTCAAGGGCTTGTTACTATGGCCCTGTCATGGGTCAGAAGGCTGCCCTGGTACCAGCCATCTGTCAGCTGGAGGGTGGGCGCATCGTGATGCATGAAGATGGGGTAGAGGCAGTGTTGTTTAGCTGTCTCAAACCCATCTCTCCATGGGTATCCCATTCATACTGGCATTTTGTTTGTTCAGTAATCACTGAATTCCAGCTGTAACTCCAGTTCCAAACGTTACTATTTGACTTTCTAGGGTTCATTTCTTCTGTGTGCCTCAGTTTCCTTATCTGGAATCACCTTGATAACACCTCATTTGCAGGATTGTTTGGAGAACTGAGATTTCATATATATGTATTATGTGTGTCATGTATCATATATATTAAGGTGATATATATATATATATATATATATATGGAGAGACTATATACTATGATCCATAATAAGATGTGTATAAACTTGCACCAGTATGTGAAATATTGCAATTAATGAAGCATCAGTCCCTTTCACCGCATTTCTAAAATCCAATAGCTCTTAAAAATTAGTGTTGCTTCTTAACTTGGACAGAAATACTGATCTGATCTGAACTAAATGATTTTCAGAGCCTGACCTGAAGGTTTGTGAGGTGCTAGCAGGCCTTATTTAGCTCCTCACACTTTGCTGTTACACTCTGCTGAAGAATGTTCACACTCTGCTGAAGAAATGTCAGTGTGGCAGGCTATATAGGGTGTTACCCCAGCCCCACTGACAGTATTACATAACATTATCACTTACCAATGGAAAATTCTACAGCCCCAGGTTTCAGCTGAGGCTTGGGGCTCTGTGTTTCTCTTTCCAGCATTCTGCTCTTCCAGGCACCATCTTGAATAACATAATACAGTCTCCACCTCTGGGTGCTCTCAGAATAGAGTGGATCAAGGAACCTCAGTCCCAGGGGAAACACTCAGGACAGCCCTTCATTCACAGTAGAATGGGAAAGCATCTGAAAGTGGGTGTCCAAGACTGCAGAATCCACTGCTTCCTACATCCAGCCTAGCATATGGGACTGAGGACTTAGGATGGGTAAACCAAGCCTTATGATTTATTCACTGAAATGGAACTGTGGGCCTCTGTAGAAGGCATTAGCAACCACTAACAAAGTAATTGCACGTGGAAGGGGGCTTTTCTGGATGTTGTGGCAGTTCAGAAGAGGGAACTAACACTGTCCCTGTGGTCAGAGGTCAGAGGCAATCATGATGTTTAACCTATACCTAAATGGAGATCCCATGCAGGAATGGAGGAGGGAGCCAAGTGAAGAGCAGCAGCAAACCCATGATCAGTACAGGAGGGTGCATGTGAAGGGCCAGAAGGATAGAGAAAGCTTGCCCACTTTTCAAAGAAGAGTGTGCCAGAGAAAGTCAGCAGAGAGAATAGTAAGAGAAGAAGGGACCATAAACCTGAGACCTTTTTGAGTACAGGCATGGTCTGGTGTCTTAGCTGTACACAGTCTTGGTATGAATAACACTGTCTTTCACTTTCAAAAGTACACATGTTTATAGGCCAGTTTAGGGAAAAAGAACTTTTCCTTAGGGAGCTGAGAAGTCATTGACAATGCACATTGGAAAAAATGCTATGTGAAATGTGCAGTGATTTAGGTCTTTCGTTGTTGTTGTTTAAACTTACACATCTACTAAGTGAGCCACAGCTTCCAGCTTTTTGGTGGTTAATTGGGCATAAGAGTCTTACAGACCTTTCTGTCCAGGCTGGCTTTGAACCACAGTCCTCAGATCTCAGCATCCTGAGTAACTAGGATTACAGCATGAGCCACCAGTGCCGGATGGTGATTTGGGTCTTTTGTTTGTCTCTGCCAATCCTTCTATGGGTCTCAGGGTTACTGGGAAAATCTCTGAGGGGCATTTGCTATTATAGCACAGCAGAATTATTTGTGAGTCTCTGCACCATGTACATACAAATCCAGCCAGTGTCAGATGCTGCTGCAGAATGACAATGTCCCCTCAGCTGAACTCTGGGGAATTCCTGTGTTGTCTGGAACTACCCTCAGAAACAATTATAGGTTTGTCTTAGAAAAGTCAGGAAGGGTGGTGGCCTGTTCTTTCCTTTCTCTGTGTGTGTGTGTGTGTGTGTGTGTATGTGTATGTGTGTGCGCGTGCGTGTGCACAAGCGCGCATGTGCCCACGTGAAAGCCTAGGCTTGGCTGCCTTTCATGATTTTATTTTCTTTCTTTGCTGGTCAGATCTGGCAGTTGGCAGATACTTACTTATCAGTCTCATGCTTTCTGCCAAGAAAAGACAAGAGAGAATTCAGAAAACCTCGAGATTTGTGGTTTACATTTTGTGTTGGATGCGTTCGGTGCTTGGGAGCCCCAGTGTTTCCCCTTTAGGAATCCCTTTCCTCTGGCTTCTGGTTTCTGTCACATTTTGAGCCCTCCTGTCTGCTGCTGGGGAGGAAGATAAAAGCTGCATGACAGCTGGTAATCCCCCTCTGGCCCCACAGCAGGATGTAGTTTACAGAAGCTTAGCAATAAGAAGCAGATTAGTCCTTCATGATAAGAAGGAATCAGAACTTTTCAAAGCTACTGAAAAGGCTTCCATGTGGGCGAGTGTTTGCCTAGGACGGGGCTCTTACAAATAGAGCAGTGGTGGGCAGGAGGAAGTTAATGGAGCCCCATGAAGTTGGGCTGCTGAGACCCCTGGGCTAGCTCCTGTGTGGGAAATTCATTGCAGTCTGGTGAAGCAGGAAATGGCAGTCCCAGAAAGAGAGGGTGTGATTTATCTCTTATGGATATCAAGGACAGACTTGTATAAATACTACATAGAACACACATCCAGGTGCACATGCATGGGTATATGTGCGCACACACACAGGATTAGTATGTCAGTTTGTTAACTTGCTCTCAATACTTAACATTCTTTCTCTGAAGATCAGATAACATATCATTCAAAAGTCTGTTAGGTTTTGTACTGAAAAAAAACAATCACCTCTAGTCTAGTGTGTACTCCATGAAGGGAGGCCCTGCAGGTGACCCTGTAGGAATGTTGGGAAACATACATGCACAAGAAGCCACTTGGAAGCTAATATGTCATTTTAGAAGTCTCTATAGAAGTTCCTCAAAGTACACACACACTGTAGTAAGGTCTTTGTTCCTCCTTCCCTCTTTTCTTTTTTCCTCTTTCCTTCTTTCCTCTTTGTCTTCCTTCCCTTTCTTTCCTTTTCCTCTCTTCCTCCCTCCTTTCCTCCCTTCTTCCTTCCTTCCTTCCTTGCTTCCCTTCCTCCTTCCCGTCCTCCCTCATTCCTTCCCTCCCTTTCTCCCTTCCTTCCTTCCTTATTTCTTTCCTTTTTCCTTCCTTGCTCCCCTTCCTCCTTCCCTTACTCCTCATTCCTTCACTCCCTCCCTCCCTCCCTTCCTTCCTTCCTTCTTTTCTTTTTTTTTTTCATATGATACTAGAGATTTAACTCAGGGTCTAGCTCCTTTTTCTTCCTTTCCCTTTCCTCTGCCCTCTGTACCTCTTCTCTCTCCTTTTATTTATTTATTTGTTTGTGCTGAGACTAAACTCAGGGCCTAGCTCTGTCACTTGAGCAATGCTTCCAACCTTTAGAAGCCACATCCCTTCAATTTTTGGTCTTTATTTTGCTTTCTCTTGAAATATAATCTTGCTTACTGCTGAGGCTGATTTTGAATTTTGATCTGCCTATCTTTGCCTCCCAAGTATCTGGCGTTATAGGCGTGCACTACCACACTTGGCACTTCAGTAATCATTTTAAATGTATTTAGAGGGATGGATGGAATAAGAAGAAGATGGTCCTCATCTTTTCTGCCAGTGTTCTGAGAAATTAACTCTGACCACTTAGGTGTGTCAGCAAGACAAAGCCTTGGAGATGTACTCATCTATTATCCCTACCCACTCTGCCACACTGAACTAAGTCTAAATCAGAGGAGAGCCTATTCTGTGGGGGGAAAAAAGGCAAGTATTTCCATTCAAGGAGGCAGAAGAGAGGCAAAGCTTGAAGAAATGGGCTTGTAGAATTGAGTTGATTGGCTAAAATTCATGTTATTCAAGGACATCTCCAGATGGCATTATTGCTAAAAGCATAATATAAATGCTAATAGTGGTCCCAGCAGAGAAACATCATTGCCTTTGCTAACAAGAGGGAGCACACTTTGCCTTCTGGGTAAGACCCAAGACATTCGTAGAGCAGGGCTATCCACATATCCACAGTGCAAACAGAGACCGCACGGTGTGGTGACACCTCTAACTCCTGCCCTCACCCTGAGGGAACTTTACCTCCCTGGTTTGTCCCTTGGACTTCTGAGTCCAGTGGGTCTTGACCTGGACATTTGATGCATGTTTATCTGGAGATATGACTGCCATGTACTTGCCATTTAACAGGTGGGGTTTGAGCCCCACTCCTGACCCTTTCCTTCATATTCAGTTTTCTCAGGTGGGATTTGGGCCCACTCCTGTTTTGGCTTGTTCCTATTTATAGCCTGTCCCAGTAGTGACAGATTTTAGTGATGCACAGATTTTAGTGTGTCACAAAATGATACAGGACAATAACTATTAAGTATGAATGGAAACTTAGCCTTAATTCTATTTAGAATTTTGCGGTTTGCCCTGAAAGCTAAGTGCATGAGTCTCTCTCTCTCTGTCTCTCTCTCTGTCTCTCTCTCTGTCTCTCTGTCTCTCTCTCTCTCTCTCTCTCTCTCTCTCTCTCACACACACACACACACACACGGTTTGTTGGAATGTCTTTTTCCACTTTGGCACCACTTTGTAGCTGTGTGATGCAGACATTGTGGCTTAATCAGGGACCAGCTAGTTCTCATGTAACTGGAATGTGAGTCACTTTTCTGTTACTGTAGAAAAATACTTGAGATAATCAACTTAATTTGATTCATGGTTTGGAAGTGTCTGTCCATGATCACCTGGCCTTATGGCTTTTAGGCTAGTGAAGAGATTAACACATCATAGCAGCAGCCAATGGGGCCAGCTACTAATCTCCTAGAAGCCAGGAAGCAGAGAGAGGAAAGGGAGGGACTAGAGTCCCAATAACCCTTTGAAGGGATTGGGTCTAGAATGAGAGGGAGATTTACTTCTTTATGATTTGTCTTGATAATGCTGGAATGTCTTACCATAAGCATAAAATTATTATTGCAATAAAATAAGTGTGTCCTATGCCAAACTTTTAAGTTTAATGCAGTCCCATTTATCAAGTCTTCTTTTGATTTGCTGTGCTTCTTGATCCTTACTCACAAAGTTCTTTGCTGTGCCAAGGGGTCCTGATCTTTTTCCCACCTTTCCTGTAATAGTCTCATGGTTTCAGGTCTTATCTCGAGGACTTTGATCCATTTTGATTTGATCCTGGTGCAAGGTAATGTAAGGATCTAGTTTGATTTTCTGCATGTAGATTTCCAGTTTTGCTAGTACTGGTTTTTGAAAAGGCTGTCTTTCTTCCAGCATGTGTTTGTGGCTCCCGCATTGAATATTAGATGACTATACATTTGTGGTTTATTTCTGGGTCTCATTCTATTCCACTGGTCCTCAGGCCTGTTTGTGTGCCAGTCCCAAGCTGTTTGCATACTATAGCTTTGCAGGAGAGAGAGAGAGAGAGACAGAGACAGATAGAGAGAGAGAGACAGAGACAGAGACAGAGAGACAGAGAGAGAGTGCTCCAATAGTGTAGTTCCTTAGAAAGGCAAAGTCAAAGCCCAACAAAATAAGCATCAGGAAATGATTACTTGCAAGGAGTAGAGTGGGACCAAGGGAAGAA
The DNA here is from genome assembly GCF_000151885.1 of Dipodomys ordii. NCBI lineage: Eukaryota > Metazoa > Chordata > Mammalia > Rodentia > Heteromyidae > Dipodomys > Dipodomys ordii. The sequence continues at coordinate 28,414,171 of NW_012267219.1, read as the reverse complement.
GAGTAGACAAATAAAGAGAAGGGGGAGAGAATACAGTCAAGACTTCAAGGTATATATTACAAAATAAAGTAAGGGAAGAGGTGAGATGGATGACAATGTTGAGAGGGGTGACATTGATCAAGACACACTCTATTCATACTGCTTTCTTAAATGGCAATTCATTTGTACAACTACTTAAAGATAATAAAAATAAAATAATAATGTATAAAAATAAGCATCAATGGCTCATTCCTATAATCCCTAACTACTTGAGAGGCTGAGAACAAGAGGATCATAATTCAAAGCCAACTCAGGCAGAAAGGTTTATGATACCCATAGCTGGGCACAGTGGCATATACTTGTAATCCCAAGTTATGTGAGAGGCTGAGACTAGAAAGAACACTGTTTCAGGCCAGGAGTGATAGGAAGCATAAGTAGGAGGATCTTGGCTCAAGCACACACAGAATGTGAGACCCTGTCCTAAAAATAACCAGTGTAAAGCAGGTCTGGAGGCATGGCTCAATGGTATTACACCAGCTTAGCAATTAGAAGGTACTGAGTTCAAAGCCGGGTGTCGGTGTCTCATGCCTGTAATCCTAGCTACTCAGGAGGCTGAGATCTGAGGATCATGGTTCAAAGCCAACCTGGGCAGGAAAGTCCTTGAGACTCCTATCTCCAATAAACCACCAATAAACTGGAAGTGGTGCTGTGGCTCAAGTGGCAGAGTGCTAGCCTTGAGCTGAATTGCTGAGGTACAGTGCCCAGGCCCAGAGTTCAAGCCCCACGACTGACAAAAAAAAAAAGTACTGAGTTCAAACTTCACTACTCTACCATACACAAAAACGAACTATTACAACCAGGCACCAGTGGTGCACATCTGTAATCCTAGATACTTAACAGGCTGAGATCTGAGAATCAGGGCTCAAAACCAGTCAGGGCAGCAAAGTCCATGAGACTCTTGTTTCCAATTAAGCACTAAAAAAGCTTGAAGTTGAACTGTGGCTGAAGTGATAAGAGCACTATTCTTGCGGGAAAAAAGTTCAGGGACAACACGCAGACCCTGAGTTCAAGCCCCAACAACAACAGCAACGAAAGAAAAAACTGGTAGAGGAATTGGTAGCAGGGTTTTATGACTCAGTGCACAGAGAATGAACTAGAAGAAAGAACTGGATGATTTTGAAATAGGAAGGTTGAATTACTGGGGCATGATTGCCTTTTTTGAGCTAACCCATTGCTGTTCTATAGTGATCAATTCAAGGCTTTGTCTCAGGCTCTAGAGCCATAAGGGACTCCCAGCAGCACAGGGCTCTTCAGGCTGTTAAATCTATAGTTTCTTGGTATTTTGTTTTGTTTTGCTTTTTACAGTACAGTTAACAATACAAATGTGGAATCTTCCTTTGCAATTCATGAATGGACAGGAGAACATAGGTAAACAAGGTAACCACAGATAGCAGTAACAGTGAAAGGGTTGTTGGTGCTCTGAGAAACGGGCCAGTTGTGTGGACCTAGAGGAAGGAACTCCAGGGTGAGGAAACACACAGAAGGCCAGTGTGGAAGGAGGGGATAAGGGAGGGAAGAGGATGAGAGAGACAAGGCTGGGCCTTTTAGGGCTCATTGTGTTGGTTTTAGTGCTGGTTTTAGTGCTGCTGTGTAAATTTCAATTTTGAAATAGATTTATTAACCCCACCCCATAGTCTGTCATGTTTCTGGAACTGTGAACCTTACCTTCAGTGAAAGAAATGTTGTGGGTATGATCAGGTGAAGAATCTTGAGATAGGGAGGTGCCAAAGGTGGACCCAACGCCATTCTAGACTCTCTTATAAGAGATAGGCAAGGGGATCAGTCAGAGAAGTCAAGGAAGGATCCACAGACAGAGAATGCAGGCAGAAGCCAAAAAAGGCAAGGAAACAGATTCTGCTGAGGCCTTATCTTAGTTAAGTGGTAATTTATTAGCAGAAATTGGAAACAAATGTAGGTTTCTAACTCTAAAAGTTGTGGGTGGCTACTGGAGGCTTTTAGCAAGGAACAATGGAATCAAACAGTTTTTAAAGGGCCAAGATGCTAGGAGGGGAGGAAGATCAATGGAGAGGCGGCAGATGGAGAGCAATGTACAGATTTCAGAAATAGTAAGATTGGCTGATGGCTTGTGAGGACATGAAAAGAGAGATCAAGGTGATACTAGATTTAAAGAATCTGAGACGTTTATCCAAGTAATGGGAAGAATGGAAAAGAAAAGGGGTCAGGAGGAAATTCTGTTTGGGGTATTATAAGTTCTGATGCTTGTTGGACTTTGTGTTAATCAAGCAGATAAACGTATCAGCCCAGTTCTGAAGGAGAGAAGATCTTCAGTGCTCTCCCTGGCAGGGTCCTCCCTCCCCCAGAACCTCTGGTGCTCCTGTCAAAGACCCTTTACCTGGTTGACTACACTACATCTATGTAGCACTTCATGTTCTCATTTCTCATCAGCCCCCAGCAGGGGCTGAAGAAGCAATTAGCTGAGTCTCAAATGAGGCCTACTGTGTTTGATAACTAAAGAGTGATAAAGGAAACCATGTAGATTAATTTGTGCCCCAAATGTGTTCAGTAATTTAGTGCTTTTTCAGAGAGCTAAATGGATTCTGTGAATTTTAATTGATGTTTAACTTTTAATTGTGTTCATGTGGGGTGGCCAGTTGGAAATATGCCTAACACAACTGATGAGTACACACACATTTGTATTCAGCTTCTCTTCCAAGGGCCAGCCAGGGAAAGGCCCAGAGCCAGAAAAGAAGAGCTACAGGGAGAGGGAAAAGCCAAAACACGTGGGCTTGGGAGAATCTGAGCAGTTATCAATCTTGTGTCTTCTGTTCATACTAAATAAATGTAGGTTTACTATTATTTCCTGTCATTTGGGTTTTGTTTTTTTTTTTTTTTATTAAAGGGTTGGCCGGATTTTTATTGGGCAGGGTTTTTTGTTTCGGTTTTTTGGGCGGGCAATTTTTACCGAACATCTATTCTCTGTGAAGCATTTTGCTAAGCACTGAAGGGGAGGGTTTGGGAGTAGGGAGGGAGCCGTAGTAATTAAGATGCTTTTTGGCCCACTCATTGGCTTAAGCAACAAGGAAAAGTGTGGTCTTAATATAAAGTGGGGCTCCAGGCACAGTAGGCAAGCAGCTGCAATCTGTGTGGCTCTTCCAGATCCGCCCTCTGGTGTTTGATGGCTCCGTCTGGAGCTCTAGAGCAAGATGGCTGCTGTCATTCCTGCTATCACTTTCAGATTTGAAAGCATCCAAAGGGGAAAAGGAGGATTGGCTCTTCCTCATGTGATTTACATGAGAGGTAGTCTTTCCCAGAAGCCCCTAGGAGGTTTTGTTTATACACTAGTCATCAGGATTGGGTCCCATGTCCATTCACACACCAGTAATCAGCAGAGGAAATGAAATTACTGCCATTGCTTTGGACTAACTATTAGCAAACTGCAGCTGACTTCTTGTTTTCATAAAGTTTTTTTATTAACAAGTTTTTTTTATTGTGAAAACACCATACAGAGGGGTTGCAATTTCATGAGCAAGGTAATCAGTACATTTCTTATCAAGCATTGTTGCCTCCTCCTTTGTTTCTCCTTCCCATCCCTGCCCTCCCATCTCCCGCACCACCACCACCCCAGCCAAAGTTGTAAGGTTCATTTTTGGATATAACGTCTTGTACATCTCATTGTTGCAATGGGTCCATCTGTATTCCTATTTAAACAATTTGCTTTTCCCCTCCCCAAATTATACCAACATCAAATACAGTGAAAACAGGGGTTATACCATGGGGGAGGGACATACAAAGCAACAAAGAAATCATCTTAT
>NW_012267219.1:28390542-28409769 GCF_000151885.1 Dipodomys ordii | reverse complement strand
CATTTCTTTTATGGCTAGGGAGGTTGAGCATTTCTTCATGTGTCTATTGGCCATCCTTCTTTCCTCTTCAGAGAAGTTTCTCTATAAGTCTTTAGCCCACTTATTTATTGGGCAGTTGTTTCTGACAAGATGCAAACATAAAAGGGATCCAAATAGGGAAAGATGAAATAAAACTCTTTGTTTTCATAAAGGTTTATTGGCACCAACTATACCCATTGTTTACATAATGTCTGCGGCTGCTTTTGTACTTCTGTAACAGAGTTCAATAGCTGTGATACAAACATCACCCCATAAAACCTAACTTATTTATTGCCTACCTCTTTATGGACAATGATCCTTGGCTTAGGCTATTCATCTGGGATATATTGAAAGCAACCACTTGAGACCCAAAAGAGATACAGGGTCTGATACAGTTTCTTAGAGAAGTGATATTTTAATACATTAAACTCTTTACAAATGCTGCTTGCAGCTTAATGCTGAAATGAAAGATGTTCTATAAATACTTAAAATTAAAACTAAATTTCCTTTCACTCAAAGTAGGAGAAAAGAAGGAAAGGAAATCTCTCTACCCTCTTATCAAAATATGTTCCAAAGAAATTACAGAAATGAACATGAAGCAGATAAACCTCAGGACATGGAAGTTTTTTTTGCTTTTTGGGTTTTTTTTTGGCTCTACCACTTTGAGCCACAGTGCCACTTCTGGTGGTTAATTGGAGATAAGTCTCACAGACTTTCCTGCATTGGCTGGCTTTGAACTGCAATCCTCATGCAATCCTCAGATCTCAGCCTCTTAAATTGCTAGGATTTCAAGCATGAGCCACCGGCGTCTGGCTTGCATTTTTAAATTTTAGAAAAATATACTAGTAGTATGCAAGTTAAGAAACTGCTCAGTAGTCAAAAGAAGTGATTTTATCTTCCTATTTTCCTTCATAGCAATTGATCTACCAAAAACAGTAGAGGAATCAATGTTTATTTGTTTAACTCTTTTTTTTTTTTGTTACAGTAGAGTCCTGCTGTGTTGCCTGAGCTGGTCTTGAACTTGAGTCCCTCTGGTCTCAGTCTCCCAAGTAGCTGCGATGATAGTCCTACGTCACCACACCCAACTAATGATGAAAAGATTGATGGGCAGCACAGGAAGTCCTTACAGAATTAAACTATTAAGTGTCTTGAGTGGGTATACAATTTTCCAGTGAGATAAAATGTTATAACAGTAAACACATACATACCAATGCAAGTAAAGCTGAGGAATTTGAGTAAACCTAGCCAGAGGCTGCCTCCATACTGAGCCTCTGCTTAAGAAAGACAGCCCAATATAGCAGGTAAACAGACTTGAAAGTCAAATTTAGCAGTGTATTTTGAAACAAATAACTGACTCAACAGGGAGACACAGCAGCTAAACTCCAGCCACTCATTCTGTCAGCTGATCCGATCATGCCCACAGAAAACCAGTGTCAAGCTGTCAGCAAGCAAGCATCTCAAATTTCTGTAAGTAATCTCAACCCACCCTAGGAAACAGAATTCTCTGACCCTCTTCTGGTTCTCAGTGCTGCAGATTTATGAATCATTCTTTGCCCACTTAAACTCACGTCAGTCTGTCTAAAGGTTTTTTTTTTTCCTTTTGCATAAACTCAGTTCTAGCTAGGTGTGGTGATGTCGGCCTATAATTCCAGCCCTTGGGAGGCTAAGGTTGGAAGATCACACGTTCTAGTCCATTAATTAATTAATTAAGACATTGGAAATTTAAGCACTAAATACTATATTCAAATGACTGAAGTCCTGTTGTTGACACTTTTATACATAGCAGTCATATTACTTTCATGTTTTTAAGAAGCCCTTGTCCTTTAACAATACATATTGGAATACTTAGGATGAAATATGATGTCTGGATTCTCTGCAAAGTAGTAGAAGAGACAGGAAGTGAGTGGGAAGATAGAGGAAACAAAACTGGTTATGCACTGACAATTACTGAAGCTACCCAAGGCATACAAAGAGTACACTACGTGGTTTACTTTTTTCTGTAGTAAAAAGTTAAAGACTCCCTCTCACTTTCCAGTATTAACCATTCGATACATACTTTCAGAATATTTTCAGTGTGTAAATAACCGCAGAGAGAAAGGTGGCAGCAGGGATAATTTTGAGTTGGCTTCACTTAATTAAATGGAAATATGCAGAACTTTAACTAAATGGAAATATGTGTAGAACTTTCTTTTGTGAGATGTTTAATGTTTCCTCGATATTTTACTGTTTAATTTTATATTGGAGCAGTTGATTTTCTTTCTCACAAGAAGACCAGATCTTTTGCTCCTATAATAGTATAGCCTTTGCACTCCAGGAGATAATTTGGGCTTTTTAGCTGAATACCTGTACTTAACACCTAGTGTTTCTGCCGATTGTGGCTAGAGCTTTCGTTGCAAATCTTGGGCAATTTCTGCTCGTCTGAATATGATTCTTTTCTGACCCGTGTGATCCCCTCTCTAGTGAAGCATGGGCTTCTCATAGTCTGTGTTCTGTTTCTATAATAGAATACCACAGATGAAATCATGTATTGTTTAAAACTTTTTCCTAACTGGGTATGGTGGCAGCATGCTTGCAGTCCCAGCACTCCAAGAGCTGAGGTAGGAGGGTCATGAGTTTAAGACTATCTGGATAGAGTCTCAAAAAATAAGAATATAAAATTGAGATTGGTTTATTTGTTGTTGTTTTTTAATGGAGTGGATGAATAGATGACCATTCTTGGCTCCAGGCTGGTGCTTTGTATTTTCATGCTGGGAAATGGATACAATTTACTTTTAATGTATCTTCCAATATCTGCTTTTATTCATTTTCCTCTTATCCCCATGGGTTGGGAGAAACAATCACAGTTCAGAATCCTTTCTTTTTTCTTCCTAACTCTTATAGTATACAATAAATGTCATACATTTCATGACTTATTTCCAAAGTGCTTTAAAATATTGAAGTCCTTATTTAAAATTCTCTGCTGTAATGTTCTTGGAACATTCACTCTGTGCTAGATTGAGTATCAGACACAAAGGAGTGGGAAATGCAAGGTGGTCAGCTTCCACATTGTTGTGCTGGTTAGGGAAGAGGAATTTAAGGCTATAATAGAAAACCCACTTGTTAAATGATATAGATAGATAGATAGATAGATAGATAGATAGATAGATAGATAGATAGATAGATAGATAGATAGATAGATAGATAGAAGTATAGACATAGGTTCAAGTATAGATTGATAGAGATGTATATGTGTATGTGTGCCATTTACTGATGAATTGTCAGGTACTAAGTGCCTTTCTATACTTCTTTTTCAAATCAAGTTATTAGTCCCCATCTTAGGAAATCAAAGCATAGAGAGATTAAATTCCTTGCTCAAAAATAACACTAACAGTGGTATGATTAGTATTTAAATAAGCACAGAATTTGTGCTTATTATGTAATTATGATAAGGGAACCCATGTGCTCATTGATGTATTGTATTTGTGGCTTCTAGTTTTAAGGGGGAAAAATGTAAGCCAAATACTGGTGGCTCATGACTGTAATCCTAGCTAATGAAAAAGACTGAGATCCAAGAATCATGGTTCTAAGCTAACCTGGGCAGGAAAGTCTGTGAGATTCATATCTCAAGTTAGCCAGCAAAAAGCTGGAAGTGGAGCTGTGGCTTATATGCTAGAGCACCAGTGCATAGTAAAAATGCTAAGGGATAGTGCCCAGATCCTCAGTTCAAGCCCTAGTACCCATACCAAAAAAAAAAAAAGGAAAGGGGAGAGAGTATGAGAGCGAGAAAGAGGAAGAGAAAGAAAGGAAAGAAGGAAGGAAGGAAGGAAGGAAGAAAGGAAGGAAGGAAGGAAGGAAAGAAAAGGAAGGAGATTGATTATTGTCAACTGTCAGTATCTGCATAGTCTGAACATGTTGGGGGTGGAGGTTATTGCAGCTGGCCATTCACTGCATCTGTGCCGCTGTGACAAATACCTTAGATTGGGTAATTTACAAGTGATAGCAATTTATCTCTGGAGTCTGGGAAATCTAAGGTCAAGGTGCTGGCAAATCTTGTGTCTGGAGATGGCCATTCTTCATTCCAGTGTCCCTCAGAGCATCCTCACAGGGCATGAGGGCCAAGGGGGTAAGAACTGAACTTAAATCCTGGAAGGACGAAAGGACCAGGCAGCTCTCCGAAGTCTGATTTATCAGATCACCAGTCCTGTCTAGTTAGAGCTCTTGTGACTCAGACACATTGTTGAGAACCATACTTTTTAATACTATGAGGATTTAATACTATTGAGGATTAACTTCCAACATGAGAGACACTAATATCCTATAACAGGGTCAGAACTAGTACCCAGATGGAAAGAAAGTGGATCAATTTTTACAGTCTGCTAATACTGGTAGTTCTTTAAAAGCAATATTAGAATGAATCGTACTCTCTGTTCCTTTGCATTACTTGTGGCAACATTAAACTCTCTGAGCTATTATTTTTGCTAAATCATGTTATGAATTCAGTTATTCATCCTGAAGTTTAGAGTGTGTTTCTCCATGTGCATATATGTTCACACATGTCATGCATTTACACATGCTCTATTGAAAATATTAAAACCACAATATTCTGCTAGATTCTGCTCTCTATAATATATACTCAGTGATTCTAAATTCTTTTCATCTGGGAATCAAGTCTGAAGCTAAGAGCTACATGTTATTACAAGTAGGCTGTGCTACCCTTAAACTCTCAGTCCCAGATTCCCTTTACTCTGTCATTTCATTATTAACAATGATGAAAGCTGTCAGTCACTGGATGATGAGTGTGCTGAGCATTGTACTAAACATCTTACCTGCATGATCTTCTTTCATCCTCCAAAGAACACTTGAGCTGTTTGAATCACACAGATGAAGAAGTGAAAGTTGAGCGGGGATTAGCAAAGGGCTAGAGAGCTCATCACATCAATGACACATGGGATGTGAACCCAGTTCTGCTTGCCTCAGAATAGACGAAACAGCGTGGAGAGAGAAGGAAGATGCTGAGTGTCATGAGTGTCCATTTGGTGGCAGATGTGTGTGTAGAAGAGTTCATAAAGGTAGACAGGAGGCTGGGGGAATAGTTCAGAGACTGGGCATTTGCCTAGCATGAATGAAGTTCTGGATTACATCTTCAACACAGAAAGAAAGTAAAAGGAAAGGAAAGGAAAGGAAGGGAGGAAGAAAGGAAGGAAGGAAGGAAAGAAGGGAGGGAGGGAGGGAGGGAGGGAGGGAGAGAGGGAGGGATAAAAAGAAAGAATGAGAGAAAGGAAGAAAGAAAGCGAGAAAGGCAGGAAGGAAGGGAAAGGAAAGGAAGGAAGGAAGAGAGAGGTAGGAAAGAGAGGAAGAAATCAAGGACATAATGATAAACATCAGTAGCTATAGCTTCTTGTGTATAGGTAAGTTAGAAAGACATTAGATTTTAAATCCTGGTTCAGTTTAATACATTAAACGTATTAAGCAAATGACAAATTCTCTGAGTCTTAGATTCCTCACTTGTAAAATAAGGTAGTGAATACTTGTCTAGCCCACATACAAAGCTGATGTGAGGATTAAATGAAGTAATAGAAATGGGAGGGTTGAGTGTGCAGTAAACAGCCACTGCTCTTACTTGCCCCACTTTCCGACGGGCTCGTAATAAGATCCTTTAAAATGAGTTAAGTTAGTCCTGTTTCTGACTTTATTCACTCATACAATCAACTTCTATTGGATGCCTGTCGATTCCTCAGCACTGATATTGCTCCTAGCATTGAGGCAGTGACTCAGATGTGGCCTCAGACCGTCCTGGACATCCATTGTTAGGACGGCTGCCAACCCCATGCTCACTGACCACATGTAAAGCGGACAAGGTCAAATCCTCTCTGTGGCTTCCCACACTGATCTGCTTAGAGACATGTGTGGGCAAATGGCATATCTGGCTCCTGTTGTGGCTTTGCGTGGTCCTGTGGGATAAGTGAGGGTCAGGAGGGGCCCCGAGTGCAGCACAGGTAAAGTGCTCTCCCCAGCCGCCGTGGTGCACAGCATCCAGTCACCCTTTTGGGGGTTGCTTTTTGGTCTGTCCAAAATTAGACTCCTAGGAAGATTATTAAAGCTGGAACTATCCAGGTCATTTTTTAAAGTCTTTTTTAATGAAAAGAACTATACTTTCCTCTCAGCTTAGCAGTAAAGCATCATGAATCATTGACTCTGGTGCATTTTGAATACATTTAAATACATTGTCTACATTGAATACATTGTCCACAAAATTTCACAGTTGACTTAAAAATTTAAACTGAACACACACTCCATTCTTCAGGCAGCTGTGATGGTGACAAAGTTGCTCAGTTCAGTAAGTATTCACTAAGTGTTTCCTGGAATACATATTGTGAATGATCAAAACATACTCCAACTAGCCTGTGATACTCAAAAGAATATCACTTGGAGGTCCATCAGATGCCACCAAAGCTTTGTGTCCCCTTCAAACAAAACAACAAGAAGAAAGAGCAAGTCTTTTTATTCATTTATTCAGCCAAATTTTATTGAAAACCTACCAGATCCCTAGGCATTGATGCTGCTGCAGGAGGTAACAATGGGTCCAGTGCTGAAAGTTCCCTGCAGAAAAATAGATCCCATCCATCTCCCTCCTCTGGGAAGGGTGGTCAGGTGCTGACTCTGAGGCCTGGAAAGGAACAAGTTGTGAACTTTGTGTTCAGTAGGGAAAACATCCAAAGCAACTCTGGGACCTCTCTCATTGTACTCATGAACAGCTCTTCCAGTCACCTCAACATAGACACACATCAGTTTTAGAAGACAACTCACCAATGATGCTTGCAGATAACGGGAATAGGAATGGCTTTGCTGGGCAAAAGGAGGAAGGGAATGAGGATCTAAAACCAAAAAGTTGACATCAAAGTTCATCTAAAATCTCACTCAGGCTGGTCACTAGTGGTTCATACCTGTAATCCTAGCTACAAGAGCCACAGAAGTAGAGGGTCACCATTTGAGAAGTCCATGGGACTCCAGCAAAACAGAAGAAGTGAGATAGATTGAAATACACTGCAAACCAGTGTAGAAATGTGACAGTGAAATCTCCTTCTGTACAACTAAAATAAGATAGTAATGATAAATAATAAAAACCATAAAACCAGCAAAAAGCTTGGCCCAGGGCATGGTCTGTGAGTAGAGAACCACTTATGAGCAGGCAAGTCAAGCAAGAGCTCTAGGTTCTGAGTTCAGATCCTGGTACTGGCAAAAACAAAACAACAACAAAAATCCCTCAGTTGAATCAGTGCGATCTCGGTGAATTATAACTGGTAGAAAGCAACAGCAGCAGCATGCTGAGACTGCATATTTCAAAGCAGTAAAATGATAGTGGACTCAAATGCCACGCCACGAACCACCCCCACAGCAGCTGTCACTGTGTGGGTGGTCCTGGCTGTGAGTGTGTTGGGTCACACTGTCATGTTCCTGTTTCCTGTTTCACCATCAGCAAGTACACAGGGGCCACTGTGCATCACCTGCACTCAGGCACAGCCCCTCTGACCCTCAGAACATGAGGAGAGATAGAGCTTAAGAGCCAACACATAGTCTTACATACTGTTTACTTACACTGTACTCAGCATTAACTATGTCCAGCCGTATTGGTTGGGGTGAGCATATGAAATGATCTTCAGAAACTAAAGTTTGTTTTGAAGGAGGACTTGGTAATTCTACCTACCCCAGAGCAGGCCAGGGGCCCTGGTGGTATATGCCCAGTGACAGTAAGAGTTGACAGGATTGTTTGACAGGCAGGGAGCTAGGGCCCACCCTTTAGCAGGACAGATGTTCCTAGGTGGACTTGGAAACCATGGTTCACTTCCACTCCTCAGGAAAACAGTTTCTATTCCTGCTGCTGCTTCTGCTGGCTGACCATGTTCAGAGGGTTCAGTGATTTATCAACAGTTGTAAATGGCTCTGATGTGCTCAGCTCCAGGTCTAATTACAGAAGAGTGGCCTGATGGTTGCCCAGGCTTTAGACCTCTTGTTTGAGATATACAATCTCATTTTCTATAGGACATGTGTTCTAAAAATGAAAAAAAAATGAAGAGAAAATTTTGGACCTTCCAAGTCAGTAAATATGTAACCGACACAGTAGTTACGAAGTTCATATGTCTTTCTCTCCCTCTCTCTCTCTCTCTCTCTCTCTCTCTGTGTATAGATAGATAGATATAGATATATAGATATATATGGACACACACACATATATATACATATATGTGTACACACACACACACACACACACACACATATGTCCTAATCCCAATCCTCTTCCATTCCCAGAAATAACTGCTATCAACCTGTGGTCCATTTTTATCAGGTATTAAAATGCACATATATAATATATGATAATGTATCTATCTATACACAAACGTCTACTTCATTCTTGACACAAATGGTAGCACACTGTACACATACCTTGCTTTTAAAAAAACTTACCTTAGGTCTTGTTCCAGGACAGCAAATGCAGAACTGCCATGATCTTTCTCAATAGCTGCCGAATGGGCATTGCATTGCTGAGATGGCTCACCATATAGTTAACCAGGCTTTCACTACACCCATTTCAGTTGTACAGCCTTTGCCATCTCAACAAGAGTTGACTGACTGTATGTCCTTCCAAAAGTCTGGATATGTCTGCTAGTATGTAGGATCAGTTTTCAGAAATAGAATTCCTCAATCAGGTAGTACATTTTTCCATATTTTTATTAGCATACATTAGTTAAACAAAGGGAGGGTTAATAATTGTGACATTTCCACTCATATGTACAATGTAATCCAATGAGAATCTCACCTTCTCTACACTCTCCCTTACTCTTCACGCTCTTTCTCAATTTCATCAAGTTTCACTGTTCTGTTTCTGTATATTCAAACAAATGATTTGACCATATTCATCTCATTTTTGCTCTTCATTATCCCACACCCCTCCACTATTGCCCTCCCCATTCTTTTTTTATTATTAATAGCCATGCCATATTGCTCTTCTAATTTAGTTCATTCATACCTCCTCAAAAGCGTGTCTCTCATGTCCTCTTGGCTGCCCCCATCCCTTCTTGGGCCTGATCAGTCTGGAGATGAGCATAGGTTTTTTCAGAATTCGCCCCTGGGGTATTAGCTGTCTTTCAATTGCAAACCACAGAAAATCTACCCCAAACTGACTTAAGCAAAAAAAAAAAAAAAAGTAAAAAATCTACTGGCCCATACAATAAAAATCCAGAAGCAAAATGTGTTATAGACATGGCTGAATGACTGCCATGTTGTATAGCTTCAGGGGGTAAATTCACATGATATTAGAAAACAAGTGAATGGTACTTCCTAGAGTCCCCCCCCCCATCAAGGACATAACTTAGGCTATGAAGACTCTGCCTAAAAGAATAAGAGCAGGAAAGATTTATATATTTGCTTTTAATTCTCCTTTGAAACTCTAAGGGGACTTTAAAATTAATTATCTGTTACAAAATAATAGAAGTGTAAACTATTAATCTGTGTACTGTCTTCCAAGTAGTTCTCTCCACATTCAATGAAATGATTTGGAACCAAAAAGAAAAAAGAACAAAGACTGCCTGTCACTCAGTCCTGCTTCCCTGGGAGTTTGTGTCATTGTCAGACAGGCCTCCCATTCTCTGGAGATAGAGCACAGGTCTCACAATGGCTCCTCACTCTCTGGCTTGGTTAGATGCCTATCCTTAACCCAATGATCACTCCTAAAAACCTTTTTTGGGTTGTCTGTCACCCATTTTCTACCAGATACTATCCTTCCCCTACCCCAGCTCTTGGGTCACATGTTTCTAGAGCCCTAACTCCCTCCAGAGTTGGCCCATCAGCACCTGCCCTGCCACAGGCCCAGGCCAGTCTGCTTCTCAGCCACCACCATCTGACCTCTAATCTTTCCATAGACTAGATGGTGCTTCTAAAACTCAGAATATGCATGTGCATTCGAAACACCTGGGAATCCTGGGAGACAGCAGATTGATCAGCTTTGAAGTGGGACCCAATGTTCTTCATGTGTAACAAGCTCTTGGAGTGTGTTGATGTGACAGGGCTGAGGGCTGCTGTCTGAGGCCAGGGCACCAGCATGGATCCAGAGAAATGTCTAAGTTCCTCCTCGTCTAATAATTGTGAGATTTCATGGCAAATAGAGGAGAATAGGAAAAAGAGCAAAATCTCTCCATGCGGGCAGACAGTTCCAGTCTGCCTCCATTCCACATAACAAAGAGAAGTCACATTTTTAATGATTACGTTGGTCAAAAACACTTGAGTGTTATTAAAACATTCAGTTTAGAAGTTCTATTTCCTGCCTTGGTTGGTTGTCGGTGGAGAAATTCTGAGCTGAATTTTTCCAAAAGAATCACTCATTTTTGGCAAGAAAGAAATTCACTTTTTCTTTTCTTTTCTTTTTTTTTGCTGGTCCTGGGTCTTGAACTCTGGGCCTGGGCACTGTCCCTGAGCCTCTTTGTGCTCAAGGCTAGCGCTCTACCACTTGAGCCAGAGCACTGCTTCTAAGTAGTTTATTGGCAATAAGAGGCTCACTGATTTTTCTGCCCAGGCTGGCTTTGAGCAGTGATCCTCAGATCTCAGCCTCCTGAGTAGCTAGGATTACAGGCATGAGCCACCAGCACCTGCTTAGATAGTCACTTTCTCTTTGAGAGAATTAAGAGCTCCCTGTTGTCTGGATGAGAATAAAACAAAAGCAAAAACAAAGAAACTGTTCTTGCTTGTACCAAGCAAAGATCTTTGGCTAGGACCCAGACTGTCCTTGGCAGACACTAGACTTCATGTTTCTTTATGTCTCTAGTTATCCCATCATATAGTTAGGTGGCCTGGTGGCAGAATCTGAGGACAATACATTATTTTCTTGAGAATAATGAAATCATTCCTTCTATTCTGACTAATTCCTATGTAGGTTTTCTTTTTAAATAAATTCTCTTCTCATCATCTCTCAGAACCAATATCTCAGTCGAGGACTAACGTGAATAGCATTACAGGTTTCTTTTCTCTCTCTTATTCAGATCAGGTACTGAAGGGACAGCCCCAAGCCCCAGCACCATTTATTGAATCAGAGAAATGATTTCTTTTGCAAAGCAATTTCATGCCTTGTTATCTTCAATATATCTCTAAAATTCAAGGTTAGATGGCATTACTCAAAAGGCTCTATTCATTCCAGCGATGGAGAAGGGGAAGTTTCGTAAAGGGGCTCAGGAAGCTCAGGCCATTGTCTATTTGATACCTTCATGCTTTCAGGAGTATTTGGCATTGTGTAGGAATTTGTTTAAAACCATGACTCCTGCCAGGAAACTGTGGCCTCAGACAACAATTGTCCATTATATACATAGGTAGTAATAAGTCAAAAATGCACTGCCATTTTGTGGGAAAATAACAAGACAGCTAGCTGGACTTTCTTGGCCTCTCTTTGTACATATAGATACTCATTCTATATTTCAGGTATCACTGTTATCAGAAGTCTACAGAATTCTACAGGATCTTCATCCTGTACTATATTTTCTTCTAA
This sequence comes from Dipodomys ordii, assembly GCF_000151885.1. Lineage (NCBI taxonomy): Eukaryota > Metazoa > Chordata > Mammalia > Rodentia > Heteromyidae > Dipodomys > Dipodomys ordii. The sequence goes on along the minus strand of NW_012267219.1, from coordinate 28,398,242 downwards.
CTAAACTCTAAGTGAAGCTAGTCCTACTAGTAGGCTTGGAAACAGCTATAAGACTTAATTAAGAAAAAGGAGAGGAACCAGAAATTAGGTATAACCTTCTAAGCCATGCCCCCCAGTGGGCTGCTCCCTCCAGCTAAGCCCTATCTCCTAAAGTTTCTACCACCTCCCCAAATAGCATCCCACATATACCATGGGGGACATTTCAGTTTCAAGAGTTTGTTTTTGCCTTTTTTTCTGTCATGGGGCTTGAACTCTGGGCCTGGGCACTATCCCTCTTCAACCCAAGGCAAGTACCCTACCACTTGAGCCATAGCACCAGTTCTGGTTTTCTGAGCAGTTTAGTGGAGATAAGAGTCTCACGGAGTTTCCTGCTGGGGCTGGCAGGATCTCAGCCTTCTGAGTAGCTAGGATTACAGTTGTGAGCCACCAACACCTGGCTCATGTTTTTTGCTTTTTTTGAAACAGGTATCTCAGGCTGACTTGGAACTCAGGATCCTCTCGCCTATATGATAAGATTATAGACATCTGCCACTATGCCCAGTGAAATTTTTCTGAGTGTTTCTTTGGTTTATCTACTATGTAGCATGTATTGGCACTTCATTTTTTTTCTTTTTTCATTTAGGGATCTTATACACATACACACACACATACACACACACACACACATGTTATTGTAAAGATACTGTATAGAGGGGTTACAGTTACATGAATAAGGTAATGAGAATACTTCTTATCAAGCATTGTTACCTGCTCCTTTGTTTTTCCCTACCATCGCTTCCTGCCCCATCTTCCCAACTCTTCCCCCACCCCCAAGTTGTAAAGTTCATTTTCAACATAGTGTCTTGTACATCTCATTGTTAGTGAGTCAACTTGTATCCTTATTTCAGCATTTTGTTATTTCCCTTCCCCTCCCTAAATAAGAAAAATGTATATACAAGATGCAGGGTACTGGAATCAAATACAGTGAAAACGGGCTATGCCATGGGGGAAGAACATACAAAAGAAACAAAAAAAATCACATAGTACATTATAAGTACATTAAAAACAACAGCAACTTAGCTGGGTGCCAGTGGCTCATGCCTGTAATCCTAGCTACTCAGGAGGCTGGGATCTGAGGATCACAGTTTAAAGCCAGCCCGGGCAGAAAAGTCCATGAGACTCTGATCTCCAATAAACCACTAGAAAACTGGAAGTGGCGCTGTAGCTCAAAAGGTAGGGCGCTCACCTTGAGCTGAAGAGCTGGGGGACAGCGCCCAGGCCCAGAGTTCAAGCCCCATGACCGACCAAAACAACAACAACAAAAAAACAGCAACAAAGATAATATCTCTTGTGTCCCTATCTTGGATTCATTTCCCTTAGCATCATCTTATATGGTCATATGTGCATAACTTTTGACCTTTTCTGCTTGTCCTAATAGTAGATCCATTGCAAATAGGGAAGCCATGGGACCTATGTTTCTTTGGGCCTGGCTTACTTCACTTAATATAATTTTTTCCAAGTCTTTCCATTTCCTAATAAATGGGGTGGTGTCATTCTTTCTGATGGAGGCATAGAATTCCACATTTTCTTGATCCATTCATCTACTGAGGGACATCTGGGTTGATTCCATATCTTAGCTTTGGTAAATAATGCTGCAATAAACATAATTGTGCTGGTAGCTTTAGTATGGCCTTGTTTGTGATCCTTTGGGTAAATGCCCAAAAGTGGGATTGCTGGATCATAGGGGAGCTCTATGTGGAGTCTTTTGAGGAACCTCCATACTGCTTTCCAAAGTAGTTGAACAAGTTTACACTCCCATCAACAATGCAGTAGGGTTCCCTTTTGGCCACATCCCCTCCAGCATCTGTTGTTATTAGATTTCTTGATTCTAGTCATTCTAACTGGAGTGAGGTGGACTCTTAATGTTGTTTTGATTTGCATTTCTTTTATGGCTAGAGAAGTTGTGCATTTCTTCATGTGTCTATTGGCCAGTCATATTTTCTCTCCAGAGAAGTCTTTAAGTCTTTAGTCCACATGTTAATGGGGTGATCTTTGAGGATTTGTTTTTGGGAGACTGAATTTTTTGAGCTCTAAGTATATTTCATTTTTTATTTTTATTTATTTTTGTGTGAGGTATGGGGCCTGAACTTGGGGCCTGGGCACTGTCCTTCAGCTCTTCAGCTCAAGATACCACTTGAGTCACAGCACCACTCCGGCTTTTTCTGCCTATGTGGTACTGAGGAATCGAACCCAGGGCCTCATATATGCAAGGCAAGCACTCCACCACTGAGCCACCATGCCAGCCCCTCTAAGTATATTTTAGATATGAGACCCTTGTCTGTTGTATGGCTAGTGAGGGCACTTCAATTTTTTTGTTTGTTTTGGACTTCCCCATACTTGATATTGTCATCATCATCATCAAGTAATTGTATAAAGTGGTTTTAACTCAAAATCATCAGTTTACAAGTACAATGCATCTTGATCCATGCCATCTCTTCCAGCATTCTCCCTCATTTTTCCCAACCCTACTCATACCCTCAGGTTGTGTTATTCCATTTCCATGCATGCACATTGAATGCAATGACTGTATTTGCCCACTCTCCCTCTTTCCATTCATCTCACTCCCACCCCTGTCCTGTACCTCAGCCCAGTGAGCCATGTTTTTGCTTCCTGGTATTCATTTTTTTTTTTTTTTGTCGGTCGTGGGGCTTGAACTCTGGGCCTGGGCGCTGTCCCTCAGCTCTTCAGCTCAAGGCAAGCGCTCTACCACTTGAACTACAGTGCCACTTCCGGTTTTCTGGTGGTTTATTGGAGATAGGAGTCTCACAGTCTCTCCTGCCTGGGCTGGCTTTGAACCGCGATCCTCAGATCTCAGCCTCCTGAGTAGCTAGGATTACAGGCGTGAGCCACCAGTGCCCGGCTCTGGCATTCATTTTTTAAGTCCTGCCCTGAGTATACAATACTTTAGCTAGTTTGCTTGTGTATACATACATATGAACCTGTACATGCTTTCATATATGAGCGTAATTTAGATCTAACTCCCACATATGTGAGAAAACATGCACCATTTGTCTCTCTGAGTCTGACTTCTTTCACTCCTTTATTCCTTTTTATTGACAAATAGTGTCCCATTCTACATGTAGACTATCATCTGGCAAATGTTGTTTCTACTATTATGAATGAAACCACTATGAGTATATACACATGAAAGATAAAATCCATGAGAGCTAAAAGGTAACATCTTCTTATAAATACTGGTCCTCCAGAAATACTGTTGTCTCCATATTTTCCTGTTGAGATTTAATCCATTGCCAATGTTGGAATTACTTAAGCACTTAAGAAGTAGGACATCAAGGTCTGTCCCAGCTCTTTTGTCCATTAACTCATGGATGTTAGAGATGCCCTTTGATGATAGGTTACACCCTTGAAGTTAGATTAAGTGAGAGGGGGCATTTGTTATAGCAAGGGATCAGCTCCAACCATTAGTGATGCAAATAGCCAGAGGCAGCAGATTGGGGGATTTGTCATGTGGTTAAATGGTATTCCCTAACAATTCTTTATTGAGCACCTGCTGTATTTTAAGGCATGATGGTACGCTCTGGGTATACAATGATGGATCCACCATACCTAACTCTGACTTCGTGAAGGTAACTTAAGAAGCCATTTAAATTCTCTGGACTTTATTTGAAAAAATAAAGCTAACTCTTAACTTTGAAGCATAGCTGTAATAATGAGGCACATTTTTAAAAGTATGAAGTGTTAACAATAGAGTTTTTAAAGATCAATATGGTTATACAGCCTCTATCCTTAAACTTTTTGGGTGTCTACTAGGGCTTGAGTGCTATGCCTTCGCCTTTTTTTTTTTTAACTCTAAGTTAGCACTATACTAGCTGAACCATAACTTTACTTCCAGCTTTTGTTGTTGTTAATTGGAGATAAAAGTATCTTGGATTTGTCTGTATTGGCTGGCTTTGAACAATAATCCTCAGATCTCAGCCTCCTTAGTAGTTAGGATTAGGAGTGAGATACTGATACCCAGTTTACCCTTGAACATTCTAAGATCAACTGTTTTGCCTCTCCTAGGCTTCTATGAAGTTATCCTGAGATGGTCCTTCCTTGACCCTTTACCTTGTATTTTTGTGACAGTTGCATTGTCCTCTTCAAAGGTGATCCCATTTTCTTGATTCTTCAACAATGCCAGCTTCTTTTCTGCTTTGCAAACTATGTTTTAAAGAGAAGCCTAGCGAGAAATTCCATAGCTGTTTGATGGAAAAGAGAAAAGTGACCATCCATTAAAGAAACGGGAAAAAAAAATCCTGTGTTAAATACACAACCCAAATCAGACACTTAAAATAGCATTCCAGAATACAGTTATCATGGGACATCTCTGTCATTTACTGGAGTTAGAAACAAACAGAGAACAATTTTGGAGTTGGGCATGTGGCCAGCCTTGTCGTTTGTGGATAGGAATGACAAGGAGCAGGCTGGGAGGTGTCTCTGAGTACAGTGAAATAACAGAGACCTGGGAGTGCTCAGGCACGGATTCTGAGAGTACCTTAGCTCTACAAGGAAGGCCTAAGTTCTTGCTTTAAAAAGCCCTAGCCTGTTCCATCTCTCGGCGTACTGTGTTTTTGTCTTATAGTTCATTGAACAAATATTATGTGTGATCTGTTGAGGGAGTCTCTTCTCCCTGCTTTATTCTCCCCTCCCCCCTTTCCCTTTCCTTCCCTTTCTTTTCCTTTCCTTTCCTTTCTTGGAAGTACTGAGATTTGAACTCAAGGTAGACATTCTACTATTTGAGTTATGTCCTCACACCTTTTTTTTTTTTAACCATTGAGACATATCCCCAGATGTTTTAGTTACTGGGGGGAGGTGGTGGTGAAGGTCACACTTTTTGCTCATATATTTGCAATATTCCTACTGTAGAATGAGCCCCTAAAGGGAACTTTGAGGAGCCAGGTACTGGTAGCTGATGCCTACAATACGAGCTACTTAGGAGGCTGACATCTAAGGATCATGGTTTGAAGCTAGCTAGGGAAGGAAAGTTTGTAAGCCCATTAACTCCAATTAACCACCAAAAATCTGGAAGTAGAGTTGTGACTCAAGTAGTAGAGTGTTAGCCTTGCAAGTAAATAAGTAAATAAACAAAATAACCTCAAGGACAATGCCCAGGCCCTGAGGTCAAGCCCAAAGACTGGCACAGAAATAAATAAGAAAGAAAGAACTTTTTGTTGTTCTTGTTGTTGGTTGTGAAGCTTGAATTGTGGGCCTGGGTGCTGTCCCTCAGCTCTTCAGCTCAACACTAGGGTGCTCCCTCTTGAGCCACAGCATCACTTCTGATTTTCTGGTGGTTTATTGGAGATAAGAGTGTCACAGACTTTCCTGACTGGGTTGGCTTTGAACCACGATCCTCAGATATCAGCCTCCTGAGTAGCTAGGATTTACAGGTGTGAGCCACCAGCGTCCAGCTTTTTGTTTGGTTTTTGAGGTAAGATCTTGCTCTGCTGCTCAGGCTAATCTCAAACTCTTGATTCTCCTGCCTCCAGCCTCCCAAGTGGTGGATTACAGATATGCACCACCACACTGGACTCTAAAGGGTGCAGGAGTAAATACAGTACTTTAAAGTTTGTGGGCCATGTAGTCTCTGTTGTCACTCCTTAACTTAGCTAAAGTTTCATGAAAGCAGCTATACGTACTACATCCACTGTGAATGTAGCTTTGTTAAGTAAATGCAATCTGTGCACACTGAAATTTTAATCACATGCAAGTTTTATGTGTTATGAAATACATTTTAATTTATTTGTCTATTTATTTATTGCTGGTTCTAGGGCTTGAACTCAGGGCCTTACCTCTCAATTTGACTTTATCTGCTCATGGCTGCCATGACTCATATTTCTAGTTCTGTCTTTTTGCTTGCTAATTGCAGAGTCTTAGATTTTTCTGCCCAGGCTGGCTCCAAACTGAGATTTTCAGATTTCAGCCTTTTGATTAGTTAGGATCATTGGCCTGGGCTACCATCACCCAGCTTTTCTTTCTCCTCATTTTAAACCATTTGACGATATAAAAATCAGGTATACCGGGCTGGGAAGATGGCTCAGTGGTAGAACGCTTGCCTTGCATGCATGAGGCCCTGGGTTCGATTCCTCAGCACCACATAAGCAGACAAAAAAAAAGCCAGAAGTGGCGCAATGGCTCAAGTGGTAGAGCGCTAGCCTTGAGCTGAAGAGCTGAGGGACAGCGTCCCTGCCCAGAGTTCAGGCCCCATGACCGGACCCAAGAAAAAAAAGAAAAAAGAAAAAAAATCATGTATACCTTATTAGTGTTATAATGAAAAAGGTGATGAGCTGAATTTGGCCCACAGATCATCATAGCTGCTGACCCCTGGGGAAGGGGAAGGGGAATCAGAACTTGGACTGAGAAGCCAAGTTCCAATTTCAGCTTTTTGCATTTGAGTCCTGAGATCGTCATTGAGCTTCTTATCTCAGTTTTTCCATCAGAAAAGTGAGAATGGAAAGTGTGGAGAAAGGAATGCTAGAGGGAAGAGACCTAGAAAGTACTATTTCAGCCACAGTCAAGGTTAATAGCATCCATGGTGGGTCAGTATGGGAGTGTAAGAAGGAATATCTGGCCTTTTGAATTCCTGAGCGACTGGAGGAGAGGAGACATCTTGTGTTATCCATCTTAAGCCCTGCTCAGCCATTCCTGACTTTATGCTAATGAGGGGACTCCGTTGGCCCCTGGGTAGCTTCACTCATATGATCAGAGCTTCCACTTCCTGCCTGGTTGAAATCCTCTTATCACCCTTGTGATAAGTCCACAAGGACAGAAGCTCCTGTACTGAGTACCCTTCTGGACCTCACCTTGTGTACTTTGTCACCTGGCTGCTCACTTGTATCCTTAGTGCTGTGAGCCATTCTAGCATGATCAAGCTTGAAAGGGGGAGGGGGAGTGTCCCCTGGGAGCATCTTGATTTACAGCCTGTCAGTCAGAAATATAGGAGGCCCAGAACATTTGAAGGCCTGTGGGATGTTACCCTGTGGAGAGTGTACTGAATTTCAAAAGGGAATTGATCTATAGGACTCTTGACTGGTGGTTAGAAGTGGAGGATTGGTGGGTGAGAGGAATCATTCACATATTTGGTGAATAACAGCTGAGCATGTACCCTTGACAAGATACGATGGAAATGGCCTTTCTTGTCTGTGGCTACCCTCCAAGCACCATGATGCCAGACCAGACATAAGAAAAACATCAGGAAATACCTAGGGGTGAGCTACAGACCAGCTGACCAGTATTTCTCAAAACTGACAAGGCCATTAAGAACAAGGAAAGTCTGGGAAACTGTCCAGGCCAGAGGATTCTTAGGGGACACAACAATTTAATATACTGGGATATCCTGATGATGGGATCTTGGGACAGAAAAGAGACATCAGGGGAGGATGAGGAAGCCTGCATAAAAGTCTGGAATTTAGTTGATAATATATCAGTGTGGGTTATCTGCTGTGTTAACTAAGCATAGTTAACATTGTGTGTTCAGGGACTGGGGGCCTCAATTATCAGATCAGAACTCTGTACATCTTTGCAACTTTGCTACAAATTTTAAAAGTATTCTGAAGTTAAGATGATATTTAAGGGAAGGTGGCTCAGTGGTAGAGTGCTTGCCTTGCATGCCTGAGGCTCTGGATTCGATTCCTCAGCACCATATAAGCAAAAAAAAAAAAAAA
>NW_012267219.1:28298980-28388326 GCF_000151885.1 Dipodomys ordii | reverse complement strand
ACACACACACACACACACACACACACACACACACACACACGGGCAGACCAGAAAAGAGAGAGAAAGAGAGATGAAAGAAGGGAGTGAAAGAAGAATAGAGGGAGGATAAAGATTGAGTAGAGGGAGGGAGAGAGGGAGACAGGAAAGGAGAGAGACAGACAGACAGACAGACAGAAACATCTGGGAATACTGTGGTGAACAAAGTGAAATTCCTGATCTTTGAAGCATATATAGTCTGACTTTATCCCCTTTGTCTGAATTAATATTTTCTTCCAAGGGGAGCAAGTTAGCATCACCTCACAAGTCAGCTCTGATTTATTGCTAGTGTCTGCTGAAGGTAGTATGTGAGGAAGCTTTATGAGAGTCAGCTAGGAAAAAAGCCTGCATCTGTCACTCATCTGGGAGAAGAGCGTGACAGCACATGTGTTCCATCTATACTGACAGCACTGATTGTGAATTGAGGCACTTGGGAGGCAACCGAGGCTGAGTGTGACTTGGTACAATGGTGTCACACAGGATTCAGATTGCCCCCTTGCCTCTCATGTTGTATGTAGCTCATAGGGCCTCCGTGTATTTGTCTTTAAATGAGAATGATGACATTTGATTGAGAAGATTATTATAAGGGTTATTTAGTCCTCTATTGGCCATCACCAACATCATTAGTATAATAACTAACATTCATTGAATATGTATCATATTGTCTTTACATTATTTCATTTTTTTTGTTGGTCATGGTGCTTGAACTCTGGGGCTGGGTGCTGCCCCTTAGCTCTTCAGCTCAAGGCTAGCGCTCTACCACTTGAGCCACAGTGCTACTTCTGGTTTTCTGAGTGGTTTATTGGAGATAAGAGTCATGGACTTCCCTGCTCAGGTTGGCTTTGAACTGTAATCCTCAGATCTCAGCCTCCTGAGTAGCTAGGATTATAGGCGTGAGCCAACAGCTCCTGGCTCACTATTTTTTAAAATAATTATTTCATTGGTTGTTGGATAAGCTATAGTTGGCTCCACTTTAGAAGGCAGGCCCCACTGTTTCCACTTACAGACCAAACCCTAAATTTTCCCGGCATGTGACATCATGTGAAAGTGAAAGTCCTGTGCGCACCAGCCTGGCACAAAATGACTACTCACTATGTGCTCTTTGCCTCTCCATCACTACCCCCGCCCTCTGCTGCCCCAGTATTTGGCCCCAATATTGAAGAGTCCCCCAGCTCTCTGTGAATTTGTTTATGAGTCAGTAGGGAAAAGCCCATTCATTCCTTTCTCCTTCTTTAGGCCTTCCAAAACTAGATGGAGGCTTTACAATACTTCTGACAGTTATCTTCTTGTTTACCATTAATGTATCAGCGTGGGCCTTGGATAAGACCATAGTATGAACAAGAACCCACACAGGCAAAAAAATAGTCTTTCAAATCAAATAATTTGGAGAGAATTAATAAAAAGAATTCTTTTTTTTTTTTTGGGTCGGTCGTGGGGCTTGAACTCTGGGCTTGGGCACTGTCCCTCAACTCTTCAGTTCAAGGCTAGCGTTCTACCACTTGAGCCACAGCACCACTTCTGGCTTTTTTTCTTTTTGCTTATGTAGTGCTGAGGAATCGAACCCAGGGCCTCATGCATGCAAGGCAAGCACTCTACCACTGAGCCACGTTCCCAGCAATAAAAAGAATTCTTTCCAAAGGTGGAGAGAAAAATTCAAGAGACACCACAGGTTGGTGAGGCAAAGATATGTTATAGCCTTTTTGGGACCTGGAGAGGGAGAGGTTGTGTGGAGGGGGCTGCCTCAGTGATCTGTGGCCACCATTTAAAGGAGGAAGTCAGTGTCACAAGGAGAGTCAATGGTCAATGACACAAGGAGAACCAATACCCCAAGCCTTACTCTCGTCTCCCTTCGCCCTGCTGCTGATCCCCAGAGATGAGCTCAATTGTGTATGTCAGGCTCCCAGAGAAGGTCCACTGGATATCTCAGAGCAGATAGAAGATACTCAGCACAGCTTTATCCTTGCTCATGCCCAGGAAATGGTGGGACAGATTGCAAGTTCCGTTTCTCATAGTTCCTGGCATTTGTGCAGATTCAAACATCCTTGGCTCCAGCTGTTAAGCAGATGGCGAGATCTTCCAGGTAGACAGTTACAAATTACTTTTTACAAGTGTGCATTTGGAAGAAGTTGCTGGCAAAGGTTTAGTTGGAGAACCAAGAATTGGAGTTAATCCACCTGCATTTTATATAGCTTTTGAGATGGGTTCACCATCTCATTAACCATAATCCTTAACCAGAAGCTCAGTTTATTTGTTTAAAAGCACGTATTTTGGAGCTTTCTCATGGAGATGAGAAGTCATATTAATGCTGAGTATCTTAAGTGTTACTAATCAAACATAAGGTCTCCTTAGTTAGATTTCAGATCCAAGTACCTATGTCTAGCATTTTGTATACTATCATGTCATGTAACACTCTAAGGGTTATTCAGCATATCAGTGGCTGTGTGGAATTACTGAAATTCACATGTATTGAGTGGGGACATAAATTGGTTTGGTAATTTTGAAAAACAAGAAGTTCCTACTAAAGTTAAATATATACCCTCCCATGAACAGCTATGCTGTTATTCTTTTAATTTTCCCTTCTGGAAATTGTTCATGACCAGAGGTATTTTAGATTTGTGAATTTTTGGGGGAATGACTTGGGAGTATTTGCATAAACATAGTGAGATATTTGGGGATGAGATCCAAGTTTAAAAATGAAATCCATTTCTATTTCATTGACACCTTTTTCACACAGCCTGAAAGTTATTTTTTCAGTACTTTTAGTGTGGCTGCAGTGGGACTGCAAGTATGGAATTTTGTTTTTTTTTTTATGGTGCTCTGCCACTTGACCATTCCTCCAGTCCATTTTTGATCTTTTTTTTTTGAGATAGGGTCTCACTTTTTCCTTGTCTTGGACTGAGATCCTCCTATTTATATTTCTCACTAAAGCTGGGCTGCTAGGTGTGCACTATTTCTCCTAGCTATTGAGTAAGATTAGCTCTCACAAACTTTTTACCTAAGCTGGCCTCAAACTGTGATGCTTATGAGCTCTGCCTCTGGAGAGGCCTCGATTGCAGGTATGAACCACCCTGACTTGGAGGTGTGCAGTTTTTCTCCTTAGAATGCTATGATGGCACACAAAGGTGTGTCATATTGTGGAGCTTTTTGAATTTTGAATGTTAGATCATAGATGCTCAACTTGAACTAGACATATATTCACCTAAGAAAAATAAATTCATTTCCCAAAAAAACAACATGCACATCTATATTGCTATCTATAGCTATAGCAGCATATTTCTTTTTCTTTTTTTTTTCTTTCTTTGCACCAATACTGGGTTTGAACTCAGGGCTTTGTGCTCTTCCTTAACTTTTTTATTTTTATTTATTTTTGCTCAAGGCTGGTGCTCTATTACTTGAGCCACAGCTCTACTTCCAGCTTTTTCATGGTTAATTAGAGATAAGAGACTCCTGAATTTGTTTATTTGGACTGGCTTAGTACCTCAATCCTCAGATCTCAGCTCCTTGAGTACCTAGGATTAAAGGCATAAGCCACCAGCACCTGACAGAGTATCGTTATTGTTTTTTTGTTTTTGTTTTGTTTTTTTGCTGGTCCTGGGGCTTGAACTCAAGGCCTGTGCTCTGTCCCTGAGCCTCTCTGTGCTCAAGGCTAGTGCTGTACTACTTGAGCCACATTACCACTTCAGGTTTTTGTTAAGTAGTTTGTTGGAGTTAAGAGTCTCATGGACTTTCCTTCCTGGGCTGCCTTTGAACCGAGATCCTCAGGTCTGAGCCTCCTGTGTAGCTAGGATTATAGGCATGAGCCACCAATGCCTGGCCTTTAATAGCCCTAAACTAATAACTCAAATGAGCATCATCAGGGGACTGAGTAGAATAAAATTATGGTACCTTCATGCAGTGAAATACTCCAAAGCAATATAAACAATGAACTAATTAAAAATAATGGACTAATGAAGCATTCAGAAACATGGATGAATTTCAAAGATTTTATGTTGAGCAAAGAATCACACACTGAATAAAGAAAAAAAACTGAAGTTTGGTAAGAGGTTAAGCTAATTAATGGTTATAGAAAAAAGTAAAAAAAAAAAATTACCCCTGGTGCTAGAGCAGGATTGAGGAAGTATTGGTTTGGAGATGGAAATGTTTTGCATTTTGATATGAGTGATATTACAGATGTGTACCTAGATGAAAATTCATCAGACTGTATACTTCAGGATATGTACTTCATCTACTTCTTATACTTTGAGCCTCAATAAAACTGTTCCTTTGGAAGTTTATCAAATGCTACTACCAAACTCTAGCAGATGTAGCAATGATGCTACCAGGAGAACATAAAAAAGTATATCCATGATGTAGACATATAATCTGCCTGGAGTTTGGCAATGTACATAATAAAATACCTTAGTGATAGGCACATCTCTTTTTTTCTTTTTCCCTTCCTTCCTTCCTTCTTTCCTTCCTTCCTTCCTTCCTTTCTTCCTTCCTTCCTTTCTTTCTTTCCTTCCTTCTTTTTCGGTCATGGGGCTTGAACTCTGGGTCTGAGCGCTGTCCCTCAGCTCTTCAGCTCAAGGCCAGTGCTCTACCACTTGAGCCACAGCACCACTTCTGGTTTTCTGAGTGGTTTATTGGAGATAAGAATCTCTCGGACTTTATTGCCCAGGCTGGCTTTGAACCATAATCCTCAGATCTCAGCCTCCTGAGTAGCTAGGATTACTGGCGTGATCCACTGGCCCTTGGCTAGGGACATCTCTTGATCTAGCAATAAATGTGTGTACACATTTATCCATAAGGAAGCTTATTTCAATTCTCTTCATAATGTTGAATATTTTAAGAACAACCCAACATTTGCTTACAGAATTAAGAAGTTCTGGAATAATTTGGACATAAATAAAACCATGGTTAGAGAAGATACTGTTTGTATTCCCGTGTGTTTCTATTGAGGAAGTAAGACAAACTAAGACTATAGAAAATTGTATTGATTTTTATTTTGTGTTGCTGATGGGGTTTGAACTCATGGCCTGGACACCATCCCTACACTCTTTTGCTCAAGATTAGCACTCTACCATTTTGAGCCACAGCTCTATTTCCAGTTTTTGAGTGGTTAATCAAGATAAGAGTCTCATAGACTTTTCTGCCCAGGCTGGCTTCAAACTGGGATCCTCAGATCTCAACCTCCTAAGTAGCTAGGATTACAGGCGTGAGTCACTGGTGCCTAGCTGTATGATTTTTTTTGGTAGGGAATATTCTTTTTATTTGTCATAAGATCATCCATAAGTGGAAAAATGCTAACCCATGGAGGTGGTCAAATAATTCAAATTAAGTCCTTCTGCTGGTTCCATTGCCAGCTAAATTTGATACCAAGGAAACCTACAGTCTACCACTACCTACAGTCTGTCACTAGGATGGCTGGGTTGGCAACTGAACACCAGTTGCTATGTGATATTGTTTTTGGTTTTTGTTTTTGTAGTACTGGGGACTTTATACAGGGCATTGCGCATGGTTAGTGAGTGCCTTACCACTAAGCTATAGTCCCAGCAAATTGTGTTAGTTGACTCAAAAGGTAGCTCAATTCACAATGCAGATATTTGAAATATGTATGTTGAATTCAATTGATAAATGTTAGTAGATATCTGATTTTCATATATTTGTGTTTGTGGAAGCAAAACATTTTAAGTTTCATATTCCCTTCTTGAAAGTCTGGTTGTTTTCATGCTTTCTGGTTTATACTTATATTTGTCTAGGATTCATTTAAATGTCCTATCCTTGAAATGTTATTCCCGTGCCATTTGAGCCAGTACTGGACTTCAATGCAGGGCCTTGAGCTTTTGTTTGGCTATCTTTTACTTAAAACTCGTGCTTTACCATTTGAATGATACCTACAGTTCCAGCATTTTTATGCTTAATTGCAAATATGATTGTCACAGATTTATCTGCCTGGGTTGGTTTTGAGTTTTGATTCTCAGATCTCAGCCTCCTGAGTAGCCAGAATTATAGGCATGAGCCACCAGCACCTGGCTTGCATTTTCCCCTTTTTGCATTGCTAGTTAAAGAAATTCCAGGCCTCTGAGAAAGGCCAATATGAAAATTAAGTACTCAGCTGAGAAGCAATTAAGAACAACGCTGCTGAAAAAATTGAAACTATGTCCATAATAAAAATTTCTTCTTACTCCAGGCACTGGTGACGCACACCTATAATGCTAGCTACTCAGGAAGCTGAGATCTAAGGATCGCAGTTCAAAGCCAGCCTGAGCAGAAAAGGCCCCTTGAGACTCTTGTTCCCAAATACTACTCAAAAACCAGAAGTGGAGATGTAACTCAAAGTGGTTGAGTGCTAATCTTGAGCAAAAGAGTGCAGGGACAGTGTCCAGGCCCTGAATTCAAGCCCTATAACTGACCAAAAAAAATCTCTTCTCTATTTAGTTATTATTAAATATCCTTTTAGAAAATTAGTCACTAAGAAGCCCACTCAGAGATGCCCAGCCTTCTAAAACTTAGAGCATCTCCCATGAAAACACTTTCACAGGCTAATTAACTGTCCTGGGATAGCATTATTCAAACTGGGAAATAGAACTCCCAAAGATTATATAAAATTTGATCAGTGAGCACAGCTGTTCTCTGAGAAATAAATGCATATTTTTTATTCCAGATTCTTCTTCTGTCCAAGTCAGTGGGGAGGGGGAGGGGGACAGGGAGGGAGGGCTGGAGCAGGTGTAGAATCAAGTCAGTGACCTTGGTATTTGTAAGAGTATGTATAAGAGATTTGTGTCCTATCATTTTTATGAGATTTTCAATAGGTAATTCTTTTTCCATTGGGGAAAAATGAGGAGTCATCTTATTTTCAAGGCTGAGCTATTTTTTTTAACTTTACAGCTTCAATTTTTACAAAGGTAAAATAGAAATAATGTTACACATAAATCTTAGTGGTGGTCAATGGGTTAGATAGTGCCTGATAAGGTGGAAAGTGGTCAGTAATTCACAATTATAACTTGTATTTACATATACAGATAACTCCCAGAGGTATTGTACCATATATATAAGTATATGGTACCCAATATGTACTCCTACCTGATTGCAAATTTGGCACATAATGGCCACCATTGCTTTTGTTTAAAGTCTTCTTGTCTTTTAGTTTGTCTTATATGGCAAAAAAAAAGTCACCACTAATTAGTCACCACTGTTTTTTCTAGACCACACCATTCAGAGGTTTCAGTAGACTTACAAATATTTTTCTAGTAAAATGAAACATAATACTTACCGATTGAATGCCTTCCAAACCTCGTTTTTCATTTAAAGGGGTTCTGAATTTCTAGCTTATTCACTCACTCCTCCACCACATGAATGCTTGCTGACTGGACCTGAGCTGTGCTCTATGCCAAGTGCAGGGGCATAGGAAGTAAGCAAGAAGCATCTTCTGAGCTCACTCCTGGCAATTCTGTTCATGTTACTTCTGTTCTGTTGCTCTACCACACAGTCCCCCATTTCTTATAAACTAGGCTTGCCACTTGCCTCAGTGGGTTTCTCCACTTTCCCAGCAAAGAGGTATTCTGCCTCCATGATCTTTCTGGCCTTTCAGATAGGTCAGTGGTTACAGACCATAAACAACAACAACAACAACTGCAATCTTCTCTCCAGGAACTCCATTCCAGTGGATTTATTGTTGTACAGAATCTTGGCTGAAAGGTTTGTGGGAAAAGGTCCCATAAACAAATACCAGGTTATCTCAGGCAAGTGCACATGATATAACGGCATCCTTTCTCATCACCAAGATGTAAAAGGAAACCACATTCAAATGTGTCAGCCACTATTGGCATGAACCAGGCAGGGGAGGGTGAGAGGGGCTAGTCCAGAATATCTTTGGATTCTTGAAAAAGCAAGGATTATGCAATGATAAAAAGCAAAAGTAAACACTAAAACTGAGAATGAAGCATGAGCACAGAAAGGGGAAATCCTCCTATGGAAACAAGCTTTTTCCACAGGAGATACACAAGAGCCTGCCAGCCTGGAGTAATAAATGGAGGCTGAAAGTCTGCACAGTGCCTCCTGGTCCACATTTCTCTGCTAAAACACAATGTTTTTAAATGGAAATGAACACTTGGCAGCCCAGGGATTGACGTGGTAGCTGACGCAATCTCTATTGTAAGGTGGGCACAGAATGTGAAGATGGTTTGGGGAGTGGGTTAAGGAGAGGGTAAAGAGTACCAAATGAGAAAACGCAAGCAGTTTCTGGGAAGTCTAGTGCAAAGGTAGAAGCAGTTTGCCTTGGGGACCTATTCCTGTGTTAATCATTCATCAAAATGGCATTTGTTAAGTATTCACTCTATCTTATATGGAACTTGGTTCTGGGGCTCAAGGGGGCTGGGGTAGTGAAGAAGCCAGGAGCCATTGAGCCCCATCATTTGCCAGATAGTTTGCATGAAATCTGTAAGAAATCTGATACTGTGTCCCAACGGGATAACACGAAGGAGGCTCCCCTATCTCCAGAGCTCCTTGCTTCCCCATTGTTTTGGAATCTCCATCCTGTTGTGATTTTGTGTTCCTTTTAATCATGGCTAAGACCTTTATTCCTGTTGTGAAACGCCTCTCCTTTGATCTTTGAAAAAGCTGCTTTGGGACACTATGTTCTTACTCAGAACACCAGATTCTCAGGTGAAATGACCAATCTTGACTCTTCCTGGCTTCCATCTTCTCCCCTCAGCTGCTCTTGGGGGGGCGTAGTCAAACTCTGAATCCTTCTTTCTGATGCCAGATCCTCATTCTGAAATTGCCCCTCCCAAGATCTCTTCCATTTCTTTGAGACAGGCACCCAGCCTCCTCCCTCCAAACCAATCTTAGTACAAGCCAAAATGAATACCAGGAAGGAGACAGTGAATGGTTGACAGCACTCCAGGTTCTTGACGTTTCTAATTCTCAACTCAAATTGACTTGAAAGATAAAATGTGTGTGTGTGTGTGTGTGTGTGTGTGTGTGTGTGTGTGTTTATAGTACTACATGGTACAATGAAGGCTGTGTATTTTGTGTTTGATTCAGAGAACTTTAGTGCAGAGGCCATAGAAGAATCATAAATGGGCACAATTATGGAAACTAAAATGATGTAACAATGTTTGTGCCTAAGATTTTTTGTGTGTGTGGTACTATGGTTTGAGCTCAGGGTCTTGCTCTTCCTAAGCATGCATTCTATCACTTGAGCCACACAAATAATGTAGGTAATAGTGAGTCTTGGTCTAAAATCTTCAAAGATATGGTTGGAGGCATGGCTCAGGTGGTAGAGTGCCAGCCAATGAGTGAAAGCATCAGATACTGAGTTCAAGTCGTGATCTCAGACAAAAAAAAAAGCCTACAAAGAATGAGGGAAAGTGTCAGATGGGGGTTCTACTGATGACCTCACAGGAAGGGTACTTGTGCTGTAGTGTGATGATGACAGTGCTTCACAGCTGGTGTGTAGAGAGAGGAAGGAATACCGTAGACATGGAAGAGCCAAGGCCCAACGATGGTACCTAGGGCCCTGGCACAAAAGGAGTAAGAGAGAAACAGCAAAGAAAGTATTGTCCATGGGGGAGACCCAGGCTTCAGTTAGAATAAGAAAGTAAAAAAAAAAAAATGCTAGATGTGATCATCTACAGAGGATGTTGCTGATGACTGTGGTTTCTAAGAGCAGAGTAGAAGGGATTGGGGCTTTGAGCTGTTCAGAATGAAATGGGGACTGGATTGTGGTGATGATATGAGTTTGCCTGCATCCTTGGAGATTCTGAGCCTGTAGTGGCCAACCTTAAGAGAGATAAAGGCCAGGATAGGATTGATCGTTTGATTTTTAGAGGCAGTGAATATATGTGTTTTGGGGGGCATCCTAGAAAAAGGATCTTACCAGAATGTCTTAGAACTTTATCTCCTTCCCAAATTACAGCCGTACACAATGGATAGTTAGAACAGGAAACAAAAAATCACCCAAGTTCTTGAAGTTTATCAAAATGGTAGAAATATGGATAGTTTTTCTCCTTCTCTGTTTTACCTTTAGAATATTTCCAAGGACCCTGCCAATGAACTCAGTTTTAAAACTTGTACCACTTCGTCTTGTCATTCGGATAAAACTCAGTGTGTTTTAATTGAGGTCAAACTACTTTTCCTAGAGTTTGCTGAGGAAAAAACACATTAAGCACATTGACCCCAACTACTACCCCTGTTAATGTTTCCTGTGGTGTTCTTGGGGTGTTTTCACAGGATATCCCAGAAAAGCAAAGCTAATGCCTTTCTGCCCTTGAGTACAGTTCAGTACAGTGTATCCTGTACACATTGGCTTACGTTTTTCTGTCCAGATCCAAACGTCTCAGGCTTTTCCAGGAAGTGTTCTTCCAAAAATGTCTGGAGCCTGTACAGAGAGTTTGTATGTGCCCAGATCCACAGTTTGTAACTAGTAACAGCAAGTTGGTCTTTATGTTTTCACTATGTCCTCTGCAGCCTTAGGACTGCTAGAAAGCAAATTATTCTCAATTTCCAGTTTGGTTATCAAATCTATTTTTTTTATTAGGCAAGTACAGTTAATCCTGTACCCATCATCTACCCTTATTCCCAGAAGCACATTTTAGAAATCAACCTCCAGGACCCACAGAGGTTTTGGCAAAAGACTCTACAAAGATGTTTGCATAAATATTTGTACAACTCAACAATCTGATCAGATGTAGCAGCAGACACCTGTAATGGCAGCACTCAAAAAACTGAGGCAGGAGCACCATGAGTTTGAGGAAAACCTAGGCTGCACAGAGAGATCCTATCTCAATAATCAATAATAATAATAGTGATAAATAGTAAGTCACCAATCTGTTACCAACTTAATCTGCTAACACTATGGAATAATGTGAAATTCTATACCATGTCCTGCTTTAGATAGAGTGCCATCTTACCTTACCTGACAGCGACTGGATGGAATATAATAGAGGAGACAAAAATGCTTGATCAGAGCTCATTCCTCAAATGAATGCACCAGTGAATGTTTGGTGAATATTACAAAGACCCCTTTAACCTTTGAGCATTTCAGGATCCTGATCCATTTGGGATCCGAGTATTAAGTTCTGTAGAAAAAAATACTACTTAGAACTAACAGTGCAGAAAATAATATTCTTAGATATATCTAACAGTAAGTATCTTTATGAACTTGGGTAATTACTCAGCCTCCCTAAGCCTCAGTTTTATCATCTGCAATAAGAGAACATTGGATTAACACTGAAGGGATATTTCGAGTATAGCAGAATTGTAGGAATGTTTCCAGTGTTTTTCTAAAGAAAGCAGGGCTTCTAAGTCCTAGCTCATTTCCTGTCCCATTACACTTAGGCCCCTAACAGATAAAAAAGTCAATGACTCCAACTGTCAAAGTCATTTCAACAGAGTGAGGACTTTGGAGGCTGATCTGCACATGCTCATCCCCATTATCATCCTGACTCATGCTGACCGAGCCTTCATTGGGGACTTTTGGATCAAAATCCTGCATTATGGTGATGGTTGAATATACTAAACTCTGTGAATATACTGAAAAGCACTGAATTGTTCATTTTTGTTAGACAAGCTGTGTGGCATGAGTTATATTTCAAAAAAGTGAGGTCAGAATTCTTTTGTTTGTAGATGATTAAAAACCAACTCAAACCAACTCAAGCAAGAACATTAACATCCCATGGCACCGCAGACTCCCACACTAGCTGTCCAGGTATGATGACTACATCCTGGCATTACCCAGTGGTTTTGCAACTCACTTGTTATGTCTCCATCACTCAGCTGCTGCTCTTGTACAGTGGGCCTGCTTTCAGGAAGGCTTTTCCATTCCATGAATGGCCTCAGGTGGTGTTCACTTTCATTATTACCAGCTTACCACCTTTGGCAGAAAGCATCTCTTTCCTAGTAGTTCCATAAGAAACCTGGAACTGAGTGTCACAGGCTTGGTCACTACCTACTAATAACAGTAAACACTCACATAACACTCATTGTGTGCCAACTCTATGCGTAAACATCCCCAAATATGATACCATTTCCCCCCCTGATTTTGAAAAGTACTAGCTTTAAGTAGTTATACAAAGGAGTTTCAATTCAACAACCAGTTTAGAAGCACATACATCTTGATCAATATCACCCCTTCCTTCATTCCCCCCCCCATCTTTCCCAACATACTTCGTGTTTTAAGCTGCAGAAATTTGAGGAAAACAGCAGGAGCAGGAAGAGCAGGCTGTCCTTCCCTCTGCTCTTCTGCCCTGAAGCAGGTCACAAGTTTCTCATGTGAAAAGTGACCAAGCCACTCTCTAACCAAAGGAAAGGAACATCCTTATCACTGAAGACAAAGGAACACAGAAAAGACTCCAAACAGGCCTTGCTGCATTCCCCAAGTTATCTATGCTTACCCCATACCCTTTGCCTCTGTTAAATTTCTGCACAGCTACTTACTCTTCATCAAACCATTTAAAAAAAAAAAAACTCAGGCCTGATTGTGACCTGATCGTTGCTTAGGCAACATGTACTTCTATTAGTCAAGAATTCCCTAGTCAAGAAACCTAAGAAGAGTAAAAGATGTTCTCTATCAACACCATTTATAGATTAAAAAAAAGCACCCAGAAATTAAGTGATGTGCCCAGAGAAATGCAGTAGGGGCAGAACTCCTGAGATTTCACTTGAGTAGTCTTCTTTATGGTCTTGGTCTTAAATGCTGTTCTGTTTGTGGTGCCTGGAGCCAAGAGAAAGGAATATTGAGAGGAGCCAGTCCTGTTTGCAGCTTGTTCTCTTTTCAGTCCCTGGGTTCTCTATACCCTTGAGAATGGTGAAGAGAGATGTGCATATACCTATGTGTGCATAATCAATGTTAAAAAAATACCTCATCTGTACAGTATCTTTATGATAAAATAAAAAAATTTTAAGGTCAGATAATGTGATATCAGGAAAATGAACCCTTAGATATGTATTTTAATGTTTTTTCTTTCATGCATGTGTTTCTAATGCATTTATAAGATTATCTCTTTGTTGCTTTGTATGTCCCTCCCCCACAGTATAACCCCTGCTTTCACTATATTTGATGTCAGTATAACTTGTGGAGGAGATGGGGAAAAACCAGTTGTTTAAGGATCAGGTGGACCTGTTGCAACAATGAGAAGTACAAGTTGTCATGTCCAAAACGAGCTTTACAACGTGGTGCGGGGGGGGGGGAGGGGGGGAAGGAGAAGGATTGGGATTGGGGGGGGGGGGGGGAGGCTGGGAAGGGATGTGAAGGGTAAACCAAAGGAGGAGGCTGCAATGCTTGGTAAGAAATGTACGCATTATCCTGCCCATGTAATTGTAACCCTCTGTACAGTATGTTCACAAATAAAATTAAATTAAATTAAAAAAAAAAGAAAAAAATTTTTAAAGTACCTCATGTGGCTCACACCTGTAATCCTAGCTACTCAGGAGGCTGAGATCTGAGGATCATGGTTCAAAGCCAGCCTGGGCAGGAAAGTCCATGAGACTCTTATCTCCAATAAGCCACCAGAAAACCGGAAGTGGTGCTGTGGCTCAAGTGGTAGAGCGCTAGCCTTGAGCTGAAGAGCTAAGGGAGAACACCCAGAGTTCAAGCCCCATGACTGACAAAAAAAAAAACCACCTCACATTTGTACAATATTGATATAAAATGTATGCCAGATTTATCTGGAAGACATTATATATTATTGAATCTTAGGAAGCAGGTTTGTGATTGCCTTCAGCCACAGCATGTAGGTGTTTCTCCATAAAAGCCTGATCATAGCCACTTAGAAAAGAGACCTCAAGAGTTTGTCAGTAAGACTCAGGATACTTGGCCCCAAATCAGCAGGATCATGTAAAGATCCTGTTCTGTTTTAAGATTATACTAATATAGAGCTGAGGGGAGGGACTAGAGGGTCATCATTCAGTGCTTCACTAGCAACAAAAGTAAAGAGAAATTTCTCCCTAGAAGAAATCATAACTGACACCCCCATTATTGTAGAATCCAAAGATGGAGCTTACTATGAACCTTAATTTCAAATAAGAAGACACAGATTTGGAGAATTGAAAGTTTTTGAGTTTTTTTCTGGTGACAGAAATCAACTTAGATGGGGGAAGTATTCCTAAGGTATCAATTATGTGTTTGTCAGAGTGTGGTTCATAGGACCACTGACAGCAGATTCACCCATGATGATCATTGTCTATGTAATCCCATGTGGTAGGCCCGAGAACCTGAATTTATTTAAAAATCAAGAGATTTTTAAGTGACTGGTAGAAATTGCCTAGGTTCTAAGAAGAATTAGGACCTTGGAGGTCTTAAGTTGAATCAAAGGCAACATTCATAGAAGGCCATTTCTATTGGAAAGAGAAAGAGAGGGACCTTAATATCTCAGAGCTCACCACATTTGCGGCAGCTTTATTAGGTGGTTACTCTAGTATTTATATTTGCTGTGTGTGTGTGTGTGTGTGTGTGTGTGTATGTGCATGTACACACAAGCATGTGTGTTTTGAGGAATTGAACTCAAGGCCTCTTGCTTTCACTTGGCTTTTTTGCTCAAGGCTGGCTCTCTACCACTTAAACAATGTTTTCACTTCTTCCTTTTTGCTGGCTAATTGGAGACAAGGGTATCATGGATTTGTCTGCTCCCACTGGCTTTGAACTATGTTCCTCAGCTCTCAGCCTCCTGAGTAGCTAGGGTTGCAGACATGAGCCAGCAGAGCTCAGCTTGTCTGTTCATCTTTATTTCAGAGATGTTAGTATCTATATTCACTGCTAGCTCTGTAGAGCAGAAAAAATAGCACTATAATAAGCACTTGAAAAGAATTTTTCAGCTTAACAACTTGCTTCCAGAAACAATAAACCATGACGAGCCAACAGCAACAACAGTAACAATAATAGTAATTATTAAGTAGCAAGAGCTAGCCTTTATTGAGTGCTCTGTATGAAGCATATTGCTGGCATTCTCTCTTCATCACCCTGTTGACTGGCCACATGCTAATACTATATCCACTTTCTGACAAAAAGATTGCGGAACAGACATTAAGTACTTTGTTCCAGGTCACAAAACTTAGAGCACAGTGGAGACTTACCCAGGCCAAGTCCATTTAGCACGAGGGCCCATTTGATTTCAACCTTTGAGCTTTGTTGTCTTATTCTGTCATTAAGAGTATATCATTCCCCAGGAGCTTAAAAACAAAAAGTCTAAAGAAACATTGGCTGTAGCAAATATACATTTATTATATATGGAAGGAAGAGCTCCAGGATTCTGCCATCCTAAGCGATGCTGAGCCAGGCTTTGATGAGTCAGGAACCTCTCACCAAAACAAGGAAACAGTGGTGCCTGTGTTCTGTGTCTCCATTAATGCGTCTAGAAAGTGTCATGGGTGAGATTTCTCCTACTTCCTGAGGCTTGCATCCTTGATGTTTGTAAGGCCAGTTTAATTGCTGCTCTTGACCTGACCCTGAAAGCCTATTTTCTGGATTAAGAGGAGAGAAAGACAGCATGCCTGGAAAACTCTGCCACAGTGACCTGTCTATAAATGAACAAAACCACATCAGAGCATTTTTGTTCAAACGCAAGCGTCCAACTTAGGCTAGGCTGTCAATTAATATAACAGGATGTTCAAAGGTGCATGTGCTCAGAAGGGCAGAACGGATAAAACACATAAATCCTTATAATACAAGGCAATGAGTAGGATTTGGGAGTCTGGAGTCAAAGTGTGCCTGGCCCAAACCCAATGCCAGTAGCCACCCTTGCCTGGCCTCAATTTTCCCAGGTATCAAAACATAATAATTTCATGTTCTCATAGAATATCATGGAGACAAAATGGAATTAAATGTATAAAATATTGCACAGGATTCCAATCCCATAGTATGCACTCTCAATCAGAAACTCCTATACTTAATTAACTCGGTGTTTTAAACAATATGTTCTTTGTTGAAATAAAGAAAATACTACTTGCAACAATCAAGGAAGATGGATTGATGTGGACACAAATAGAAGAACTTCGGCCTGGTGCTGGTGGCTCATGTCTGTAATCATAGCTACTCAGGAGGCTGAGATCTGAGGACTGTGGTTTGAAGCCAGGCAGCGTAAGAAAGTTCATGAGACACTTATCTCCAATTAACCAGAAAAATGACAAGTGAAGCTGTAGTTGAAGTGGTAGAGTGTTAGCCTTCAGCACAAAAGCCAGGGACAGTGCCCTGGCCCTGAGTTCAAGCCCTAAGACTTTATCAAAAAAAAGAAAAAGAAAGAAAGAAAGAGAGAGAGAGAGAGAGAGGAAGGGAGGGAGGAAGGAAGGAAGGAAAGAAGGAAGGAAGAAAAGAAGGAAGGAAGAAAGGAAGGACATTTGTGGACGAGATTATTCTATCCAGCAGGGATCGATAGAGAAGCATGAGGCCTGGAGAGGCAGGTAGAGGCAGGGAATGGTGAGCAATGCAGCATGGCAAAGTTGGGGGTTGAGAAAGGGTGAAAGAGCTCCTGAGGAAGTGGGAAAGTCTAGATAGAGGGAGTTGTGGAAGGTCTCAGATGATGATCATAGTAATCCATAATCCACTAGTCCACACTTAGATTTAGATGCTGAATATCCACATAAGAAAACCCACCCTCAAAAAAAAAAAAAAAGAAAACCCACCCTCTTATTTTGCATTTATAATACTTGTGTTACTAGCCAGGGCTGTCTTGGAGATAAGAAGAATTCCCTGGAGTTTTAGGAAACCGACAGTGCTGGTTTGGAAGTGACCATCATTAGGAAATCCAAGAACCCAGGCCCACACCCTGGGGATGGAGAGGGTGAGAAGAAAAGGAAGACAGCCAGTCTTGTGGAGAGATACAGCAGGGTGCCCCCCTGCCCCCCCCCCTATGACTGTGCTGATCTAGTCATTTCAGCTGTGATCTGCTTAGAAGTGGGATTAGTTTGTCCCACCCAGAGACTCCTGGAGCTCAGTATGTTACATAAGCAAAGCATCTGATATATTTGGTCTCTGTAACCCTTAACACCCCATCTCCACCCCCATTTGTCATTTCCCAAATTTGTAGTGGGCAGCCAAGACTTAACTGTTTCACAATTAGAGGATTGAAAAGTTGTGCCCTAATGCTTCCCTTTTGCCTTTGTCCCTCTAGCTGGAGAAGGCCATCTCCATGTTTCCATAAGGAATGGATTGGGAGGAGACATGTACAGTCTTGTCCTCTATCCTTAAGGCCAGGTGTGGAAAGCATCTAAGGGAGAGTCTTGAGGCTCAGCTGATGTGTAATTAGACTGGCTGTACTGGTTTTTCTTTGGTTAGTAAATGCATGGGCCAGAAACACCTCTCCAGCAAGACATGCATCCAGAATTTGTACATTGTTAGATACAGAGCAAACTGGAAACATTTCACTCTGTGAGTATTTTCAGACAGTAGACATAGCCAGTTGCTTACGTCTAGGTTAGCCTGATTCACAGTAAGTCGGCTTTAACATGAACAGTTGTAGTAAAGACAAATATGCAGGTCTCTGTAAACACAGGTTGTTTTTGTTTTTGTTTTTGAGACAGGGTCTTGCTTAAAACCCCTGGGCTGGTCCCAGACTTTGAATCCTCCTGCTTCAGCCTCCCTAGGCTGGCATTATAGGCACCTAACATAGGTTACGAGGTCATTAATTTTGTTCTTAAATCTGAATCAATTGCTGAATGTTTGTGTATGTATCTAAGCAGGCTTCCAGGGTGTGCCCAGTGTGTCTTTTAAGGCTTAGTCACAGTGAACACTTGAAACACCTTGCATTCAGATAAAGCACTCTGGCTGCTTCCACATCATCTGATTCTGCCCAGGCCAAAAAAGGCATTATCACCCTGATTTATGAAGAAGGAGCAATGTTCAAGCAATGCCATCTATCTATATAGTTTCTCATCATGTTGTTACTGAATAGTATGGCTTGATCAATTTTCCCCTTTCCCTTCTTCCCTCCCCTTCTCCTTCCCTTCTTCACCCTCTTCCCCTTCCCTCTCCCTCCCTTACTCTTCTTCCCCCATCCTCCCCTCCTCTCTTCTCCCTTTCCTTCTTTCTTTCTTTTTGTTGTTAAGATGGAGTCTTGCTAATGTAGCCCAGGTTGGCCTTGAACTGGTGATCTTCCTGCCTCAGCCTTCCCAGTGCTGGGATTACAAGTTTAGTCCACCTTTGCCTGGCTTGTCATTAAGTCTTCTAAAACCTCATTTTTTTTTCAGATTCTCCAAGAAACTGGAGTAGGTCATCTTTTTGTTTCCTTGTTCTGTTGGCCCAATTAATGCACCTTCTCTTCTATAGATTTCTTCATCCACGGGGATGTGAAAAACAAATTTTATACATAGCCAAGAGGTCCCCCCCCCGCCAAAAAAACAAAAACAAAAACAAAAACAGAACAAATGAGCAAAATCCAAATTTCTCTGAAGTAGGAAGTAAGGAAAATAGTTATCTATGCTCTGGACAAAACATGACACCCAGTGCTCTGAAAGGAGCATGGAATTTGCAGAAATTCAAATTGATTGTTTTATTCTCATCTAAAATAAAACTTTCCTTAAACACCACATCCCCCCTCCCCCCGCCCCTCCCTCCCCACCTTTAACTTGAGCCCCTATTCCTCCTCTTCTTTCACCAGCAAGCGTGGAATGAGTTGGCTTGTTCCATCTGGTTTGCTCTCCTTCCCTTCTTTCTCTGTCTTTTCTAGTCTGAAAGTTTCTGTTGCCAGTGGAAAGTTTCTAGGACACAATTTACTTTCTTTAGCAGGTTTTGATATACATTGTAACCTTGGGAAGTTACTTCTCTAAATTGTTTGTAAAGAGAGGGCAGGCATGCCTTCCTCCTGGGATTGCAGCAAGGTCTGGGTGAGCTGGGAGGTGAGGGAGCAAGGGGCCTGCCACAGTGATTGATTAGCAGCTGGGAAATGCTAGTCACTGCCTTACTCACACATCCGGCTCCTGCTTTCCCTGACACTAGATTTTCTCATTTTCCTCATAAAGTCCTAGAAAGCAGTGAAAGTGGGTTGGGTGAGTGCTGCAGTTTAGGATAAGGGAAGTTCCCACTGATTGGCTGGGATACAAACCATATACAAACCATAGATCTGGGGAATCCTTCCCAACTTCTAAATCTAGTAAATTCTCCCTGTCAGGTGCCCACTCCATACCCTCTGTTTCCTTCCTTAGTCTAAGCCATACTGCATTTGTTTGGTGACTATTTGCTTCCCAGCCAGGCTCTACTGGTAGTGTTTTTCAGCTGCAGTCTCTGTATCTTGGCCCAAACCTGACCAGAGGCCCTCAGTAACTATGGGCAGGCTGATATTTGGGTTTTGATGTAAATGTTCAGGTGTTTCCTTTAGTATTTTCCAAGTGAAGACAAAAACTGCTATTTTCTCATTGATTGGGTGATCCATTTTTATCAACAGGGTGAAGGAAAAGTAAATGTCTGATTTGTACCACTCAGAAACAATAAGAAGACAGACACTGGTGGTTCACACCTGTCATCCTAGCTAGTCAGGAGGCTGAAATCTAAGGATCTCCATTTGAAGCCAGCCCCAGCAGAAAAGTCTGTGACACTTATCTCCAATTAACTACCAGAAAGCCAGAAATGGCACTATGGATCAAAGTGGTAGAGCCCTAGCCTTGAGCAGGGACAGTGCCCAGGCCTCAAGTTCAAACCCCACAACCTACAAAAAAGAAAAGAAAAAAGAAAGAAAGAAAAATAGTGTTTTAAACCATGCAGCTAGTTGCCAACTGTGCACAGGTATCAAAAATGCTTCACTAGGTATTTCTAGTACCTTCAGCTGCCTATGCAGGTCTGTGTGGCTTCTCCATCTTGGCAGGTTATTCCTGTCCTTGCTAGCAAAGCCTTTACCTTTCCCCACTTGGCTTCCTTCTCTCCTTTCTCTGCAGGTCGTTTTTAGGCTTCGTCTGGAGCTGGAGTTGTGGAAAAGCAGTTTTAACAGATAACCTTTTGGATCTTCTCTGTGGCTCAACCACCACCTTAGCTTTATCTCCCTTAACATCATCTTCTGCCTTTCTCTTCCACATGATGGCCGTGGCAGCAAAACATGGGGTGTGGTAGCACATGACTTGGATAAATCCAGGGTCATTGTCACCTCTTCTTCACACTACTGTTATATTGACCTTTTTTTTTTTAACCAGTCCTGAGGCTTGAACTCAGGGCTTGGATGCCATCCCTGAACTTTTTTGCTATGGCTGCCATACTACCACTCAAACCACAGTTCCACTTCTGGCATTTTGGTGGTTAATTAGAGATAAAAGTCTCATGGACTTTCTTGCCCGAATTGGCTTCAAACTGTGATCCTCAGATTTCAGCCTCCTGAGTGGCTAGGATTACAGGCGTGAGCCATCAGGACCTGGCCTAGAAAGGCCTTTTGTGACCATCATTTCCCTTGGTATTGTCTCATGAAGCAATAACTTCATGAACCCTACAAAATAGGGTTCCTCTCTGAGTCAGGGATAGTAAAGTTAGAAAGTACACCCAATCCCCTCCCCCTAAAATCTCAGACTAAGGTCACCACCTGAAGACTCATTTTGTCATCTGAAGTTGCAAATGGACTATGTGGAGTTGGTCACAGTGCTACTGTCTACTTTGGCATTTTGCACAGTAACACCCATGATGTGAAGGACAGGTTTCTAATTTCCATTGCAGCAGAATGCCCTTGAGCCTGGGTAGATTCTTTTCCTTTAGAAAAGACATATCTCAAGCTTATCAACTTCCTTTTTAAAGACATGGCTCCTTTCCTTCAAAGGAAGTGTGTGTTTCTGTCGGGATACAAATGGGATTTAAAATGCTGAAGGAAGTAGATTTGATTTACTGAATATACTCTTGGCACCTGAGAGAGGCTGAGATTAAAGAAGAATAATAACTGGGCTTGCCGGTAAAGCAGTCTGAATTACCAAACTGCAGCAAGGTTATTGTGCCTGGAACATTTTTGTTCTCCTCTCAAAAACATCACCTAATTAGAGACATAATGAGAGAAAACAGAAAAAGCCCATTCGTTCCCTTCCCAATTTTCATTCTACTAAGGATGACCCGAGAGCAGATGTGGATTTTTTTCTCAGTGATTGAAAAGAAAAGCAAGCATTATTAAGGGAAAACAGCTTTAATCTTAGACTGAAATTGCACATTAAATGTAAGCAGAATACAGAAAGTCTCCTCAGGAGTGTTACCTGCTACCGCCTTTGGAAAACTAGTGGCTTCTAGAGTGGCAATAGCTCACACCCTGTAAGTTGTGTGAGCAGCAGTAGGTCAGGCCCTTGCCCATGTGCTCAATTTGCACTTATTTCAGAGTACTGAAGGGGACTCTTGTGTTCACAGTACTCTGGGTCAGTCAGGAAATGCTGAGCCTTAGATCCCGTTAGCTCTGTAGTTGAACTGCCTTTAGTAGTTCTGGATGAACAAATCACCAAACTATTTCAAACTATTTATTTTCTCTGCCAACTAAAATTATTTCTAAGGAGTTACTTCACACAAGTCAAGCACTAGCACCTCAGTTTGATGAAATATGTCCCAATTAATGTTTCATCATTAATTGTGGAAGCCTCCATACCCAAGTATACTGGTTGTAACATACATTTTTGCTTTCTTGTGTATGTTTCTTTTTCTTTTACCTTGGAAGTGTTAGAAGATAATGAGATGTCTTTCCTTTGTGTGTGTGTGTGTGTGTGTGTGAGAGAGAGAGAGAGAGAGAGAGAAAGAGAGAGAGGAGAGAGAGAGTTTGTATGCTGGTGTCCTGGGGCTTGAACTAAGGACCTAGGCACTGTCCCTGAGCTTCTTTTGATCAAGGCTAACACTCTGTCACTTGAGCCACAGATCAACTTCTGACTTTTTTAGGGTAGTTTATCAGAGAAAAGACCCTCACAGACTTTCTTGCCTAAGCTGGCTCCAAAGTACAATCTTCAAATCTCAGCCTCATTAGTAGCTAGAATTATAGGCGTGAGCCATTGATCCCAGGCTGGGTGTATTTTCCGATGTCAGGTGGGCTTGGGTTTGAATCAGGTGCTGGCTGATACCCATATGTTTTTCTGTGTGTCATCATAAACACAAATATGTAGCTTAGTAAATTTCTTATTCTGATAAGATGTTCTGAAGACCAGGACATTACAATTCTCATTTAATTAACTACATTCAAAATAAAAAGACCCAAAAGATTAGGGGATTTCTCATCACTGGTTAATTGAGGTCAAACAGCCAGGAATTCACTTGATTTGTACCTAATTATATAGTAATTCATACTTTGTTAATTAAATGTTAGTTATGCTGTCAAAACAGGAACCAGTGACAATCCACAGACTGAATTGTAGGAAGTAAACCTAAGGTTTTTCAGAAGCTTCTGGATCTAATGTAGTATAATGCCTTTATAAATACATTGTAAACTCTGTTAGCATATGTTAACTGTACAAAAGAATGGATTCCATTATGGTATTTTTGTACATGTCAGGTTTGACTTGGCTCTGTTTATTAGAAAGTGTAGGGACATGGAAAAGGCTTGGTCTGTGGTGTTCAGCAGGCTTGGGTTTCAATCAGTTACTTCAAGTGACTGGAAAGTTTCTTAACCTCCCTCAATCTCAGCCTCACCATCCTCAGCCTGGAACAAGGATGCTGCTGCAGGTATGTGCTTATAAAAGTTCACAGACACAGAGAGCCAGACCTGACTACCCAGCAGCTAACCACAGCAACTGCAACTTTTCTGTCTTCTCCCTCTCCTCCTAACTTATCCACTGTTGCTACTTGGGAAAAACTCATTTCACACATCTATGCTTGGTTTTCTGCACCTGAAAAAAAATCACACATTCCTTCTCAAAATCTCCTTAATTCTGGGCACATATTTTTCTAGCATATATATTATATCTTATGTAATTTATATATGTATTAAACATGACTTCTTGAAAACATATTAGTATCAAATTCAGAAGTATGACTGACATATAAAGAAAGATATACCCACCATGAGCTGTGTCTATTCTCTATGCTAAAGGTTAACTTCTTCTGAGAACAAGTTAAGTGATAAATTCAATAAAAGCATGAGTGATTCTTTGCATTCACCTTAAAAAGAGCAGTGGAAATCCATAGCCTGCATTCTTGAAACGGGTAAGTGGCAGGATGTAAATATTTATAGGAATAGGAGGAGCTCTGCTTTGTCTACTGGTGGGTGGAAACACATGTATGGATCATTGTTTGCACTAAGCATTTAATAATCCCATCTGTTGGCAATGCATATATGGAGATACTGTGAAATTGCCATAAACCACCTAGGAATTGGCAGGGATATGATCCTGGAGAGATTCCAAACTCTGAAATAGACCAAGAAATCCAATCTAAGTCAATACATAATTATA
The DNA here is from genome assembly GCF_000151885.1 of Dipodomys ordii. Taxonomy (NCBI): domain Eukaryota; kingdom Metazoa; phylum Chordata; class Mammalia; order Rodentia; family Heteromyidae; genus Dipodomys; species Dipodomys ordii. The sequence continues at coordinate 28,364,998 of NW_012267219.1, read as the reverse complement.
AAATCCTATCTTTGGCCGCAGCTTCTTCAATCTATTTCTTTAGGCATGCTATAGACTTGTAAGATCCTTCGCTCACCTGAAAACTTCCACAGACAAAGCCAGAACTTTCTCTTGTCTGGCTGATAATTCCATGTCTCCCAAGCCTTGTTAGGTAGATTATAATTCATTAAAAAGTGAATCACTAGGTCTAATAAAAGCTTAATTCTGCTAGGCACTGGTAGTTCATGCCTGTAATCCTATCTATTCAGGAGGCTGAGATATGAGAATCATGATTCAAGGCCAGCCTAGGCAAGAAAGTTTGTGACACTTTTGCCTCCAATTAACCACCAAAAAGCAAGAGATAGAGCTCTATGGCTCAAGAGGCAGAGTGCTGGCCTTGAGCAAAAAAGCTCAGAGACAGTGTCCAAGCCCTATATTCAAGCCCCAGGACTAACAGACACACCAAAAAAGCTTACTACTACCTTTTCCTTCCTCTTACCCCTTTTGCAAACCAGAAATCCATTTGGTAGGTCCAGGCTTAGTTTCCCATTCATAGCAGTACCATTACAGCTCTTTTGCACCTACCAGTAGTATGTGTGTTTGTTTTGACTGAACTTCTTTCTTCAGAGATGCTCATTTACTGCCTCCCTCTACCTTATTTTGTTTTTTTTTTGTTTTTGTTTTTTTTGGTCAGTACTGGGGCTTGAACTCTTAGCCTGGGTGCTGTCCCTGAGCTCTTTTGCTCAAGATTAGTGCTCCACCACTTTGAGCCACAGCACCACTTCTGAGTTTCTGGTGGTTAATTGAAGATAAGAGTCTCATGGATTTTCCCTCCTGGGCTGGCTCTGAACTTCGATCCTCAGATCTCAGCTTCCCGAGTAGCTAAGATTTACAGGCTCCCCATCTCTTTTGTTCTTCTGTTCCCACTCTCCTTTTTTGTCCCTTTGTCAGAGACTGCATGCCTATATTACACAGACAGATGGCACACTAAAAGCTGTACCTACTCCAAAGGAGAAAAGACTGGAGGTTCAGGAAGAGCTGTCAAAGACATTTAATGGATCATTACCTCTTAAGTTATCTCTTTTGATGAAATTCTTTATGTAACTCTCTCTCTATGTAAAATTTAAGTAGGAGTTTAAAAAAATACCTATTTCACAATGAGCAGTTTTCAACCAAAGAAATGAGAGTTTTATCTTTCCAAGGCCATGGAGTTGTGATCACATTCCTGTCCCTTCCCTGATGTCTCACAACATAGCTGGTGACACATAACAGCAATAAATCATCACAGAAATGGTGTTAAAGATGTTATTGTATGTCCCTAAACTTCACACATTGTATCCCTAACCTCCAACACCTCAAATGTGAGGTAATTAACTTAAATAATGTTGGTAGATTGGACCCTAATCTTGTATAACTGGTGTCTTTATGCAAAATGGAAACCCAGATGGATACACTGGGAGACACAAGGGGTTGCGGGGGGTGGAGGGAGAATGGGATATTGGGGGGGGCAGTGCCTGTGTGGTAAGATGACTGTATGAGGACACAGCCAGGAGACTGCCATCTGTAAGCAGCTGAGAGGCCTTGGGAAGACCAACCCTGCTGTCACCTTGAGCTGACCTAGACCTCAGAACCGATTATTTTGTTATGGAAGCCCAAGCTGACTATGACAGCTAGGCATAGTACCAGGTCTGTGTGAGCAAACCACCATAGGATCTTCATAGAAGGAGATCTAGTAAACAGGGTAAAAGAATTGTCAAGCATGAAGAGAATTCAGTGGAGATGACTTGGAATCTGTGTGAGATGTACATACTTGAAGCCAACCTTTGCTAGGATAAAAGGTTGATATGAGCTCAGGCAACCCTGCAGCATGCAGGGAAACAGCTGACTCTGACCACAGCTGGGTGAGGTTAGACAGAGAGTAACCCACTGAAGCTGGGTAGGGAGTGGAGATAAAACAGAGCTGGGCTCAGTGAACAGCAACCCAGATGAGGTGTAGAGGAAGAGGCTGTGAACTACAAGGGACAGTCGCTGTTCTGGAACTGTGGTTTCACCTCCACATAGCTACTTACAAAGGAAGTCATTTAAAGTGCTTTGCCCAGTCTCCCTCCATGGCTTCTACCTCAGTTCTCAAAGTTTAACCTTTGCAAAGCAGTAAATGACCTCTGCTCTACTCAATATAGTAAGAAAGGAAAAATGTCGTAATTTACAGACTCTATTGTATAAAATATCTTCCTAATAAATTCTTAAAAGCCATTGTTTCATGCCTTTTTAATTTATTCCTATTTGTGTCTATTGATTGGGTAGAAATAATGGATTAGTAATATAGCATTGAGGTATAACAGTTCATTTGGAATTCTCAATGGGTTCTCAATAACATAAAATGTGACATACAGTTTTTTTAGTGGCACCTGATTTTCTAAAAAAAAGATATTTTTGTATGCAGCGATCTACTACAGCATTATTTTTCTCCATTACCTCCCCAATAGTTCCCACTTCCCTTTGAGTCTAAGGATACTCTTTGCTATATACTGTACTTCTGAGTCTATTCAGAGCTGCTTCTTCATTGAGCCCTATCCCTGTTCCTAGTCATGTGACCTTGACTGCACCTGGTGATAAATAGCACTCTTATAAAGAGGGTGCCCTGAATCTGCTGTCTCACACACTTTCCCCCAACTTGTCTTTTTGCTTCCATCTAATTTTTAAATAAGCTTGCCAGCGTTTAGGAAAGGCCCTTTGACTGAGTTCTGTTTCATCTATTGCATCCCAGTAGACTTTTTCTATGAGGGAAAACTGACATCTGTTTGATACTGTGTCTTTCTCTCTGTGAGTACAAAATACCTCAATATTAGTTTTAGGCTTTCTTTTATAGAAAGTTGAATGTTTAAAACACACCAGTATATACAATATTCAAATCCTCAAACATTTATAGAAGGATTTTCATTGCAAGAAGTATGTTAGGGAGTGATAGATTTTTTAATGGACAAGGGAATCTTCTACTAAAAAAAAATCACCATCTACACAGTGTCTTTAAACCAGACCGTGCTAATAGTTAACAGAATAGTTGTACATAATATGCTACCAGGAAAGGGAGATGAATTTTGACCTATAAAATCACTTGGAGAAAGAATTATATGTAATGCTAGCTTTAGTATGCCTATAATTTATAATATATTGGTTTCAGAATTTAATATAATGGAATGTGGAGAATACTTGTGAGCCTATGTGTTTTCATATTTTGATAACTAAATCAAAGTGTTTATTGTTTCTATTGTGGCACAGAAAATATGGAAATATAATTAACCTAAATGAAGAATATGAAATTCTCCAAAATTCAAAACTTTTTGAGCACTAATAGGATAACACAGCCAGAAACTCAACACCTGGCTTATCATAAGAGGTTGCAATCAAAATACAGGTGCATTAAAAATATTGCACAAAATTGCCTACAGGATGTGTCTGTGAAATAGGCAGATTTCATGTTTAGACTTGACTCACTTCCCTAAGATTTCTCATCCCAAATTCTGAAAGAATGTGTTTTCAAAGCATTTTGGATAAAAGATTCTCAACCTGTTTTAAGGAGATATTTTTCTTTTCTTTGGGTATAAGTCTTCAAGGCATTATTTAAATTTTAATTAATTAAAATTAAGTAAATATTTAAAACTCAGCTTCTTAGTCACAGTAGCATATCTCAAGTGCTCAGTGGATGTGGGTTTCTTGTCTACCATGTTGGATAGTGTAGCTTTGGATAACTATTGATGGCATAATTAATCTTGATATCTAAGTAAGGGAAATATTTAAATACACATGTGCATTCTGACTGGTAATCTATATTCTAAAAATAGATTATATCTAATAGATCCTGATCTTTTGGGGTTAAAGAGAGTATGATTCTGTTTGTGAAGGGATTAGATGGAAACAATGAAGAATGACATGTTTTCCAGAGGAAAGGTTTGCAATTGTGAGTGTCAGGAGGCATCAGTGGAATTTGCAGACTTCTGCTTCATTGGGTGGAGGAAAAATTCAAAACTGAGCTATGGGGCTGGGAAGGTGGCTCAGTGGTAGAGCGCTTGCCTTGCATGCATGAGGCCCTGGGTTCGATTCCTCAGCACCACATAAGCAAAAAGAAAAAAGCCGGAAGTGGTGCTGTGGTTCAAGTGGTAGAGCGCTAGCCTTGAGCTGAAGAGCTGAGGGATAGTGCCCAGGCCCAGAGTTTAGGCCCCACGACCGGACCCCCACCAAAAAAAAAAATAAACAAAACTGAGCTATGTAAACTGGAGACCTCTTCTTGGATTGTTTGTTTATTTTTCTTCCTATGTCAAGTTCTTTTCAGCAATTTAAGGGGATTTTTTTTTGCTGTTGTTGTTTTTAACTCCAAATAAGCAAATCTAATTAATGTTGTGAAAACCTACATGTTGTATTCTTGGTAACTTGATAATTCGTGTGTGTGTGTGTGTGTGTGTGTGTGTGTGTGTGTGTGTGTGTGTGTCTGTTTCACTTTGGGAAACTTGAAATGCAAAAGCAAAAGTCTAGAAGTACTGGGCAATGATAGGAAACATTTACAAGGACTCTTCAGCTAAAGGATTAAAGTCATTAATTGTATTTTAATTTTAAACACTATTAAAGAGTTTAGAATGTGGAACTCATCTTGGGGAGTTATTAGGAATGGTAAATGTTCCTTAAACTTCTGTGAAGGAACAAGGACAGGTCACACAGAGTGTAGGGACATGTCAAATACATACAAATTTAATGTTTTGTGAGAGGAGCCCTGACAGTGGCTTCCCACGGTTAATCCTGAAACATTCTCTCAGCTGTGCCCGCATAGACTTTTGGTTTAGAGTCAGTATTTGGGGTTATAATTATCCATATTCTCCAGGTAAGGAAACAGGCCTGAAACAGGCACCACCGGCTTACACCTGTAATCTTAACTACTCAGGAGGCCGAGATCTGTGGATCTTGTTTTTAAGCCAACCTGAGCAGGAAAGTCCATGATACTCTTATCTCCACATAATCACCAAACAAGCCAGAAGTGGAACTATAGGTCAAGTGGTAGAGCTCCAGCCTTGAGCTAAAGGATAGTACCAAGGGCCTTAATGAAGTTCTAGTAATTGAATAGGAAAAAAAAAGTCTACATTTTCCAAAGATATACATCTAATAAATAAGATTCAGACTATGGAGTTAGATGGACCTGGAAGTTCAATTGTACTTTGGTGACTGGATACCTTCAGGCAAAACACTTCCTCTGTTCAGGGGCTCTGGTTGCTACTCACTTGCTACTCAGTACAATGGGAATGTGAGACACTTCCATCCAGAGACATTTGGCAAAGATTGGCAGGAACTCAAAGTAGTTGGTGTCTAAGTGCCTAGTGCAGATGAATAGACAACAACTGTTGTCATTTTCTGGCTTTGGGCTGAGTACTATAGAGAGGCTGTAGGAAGACAAAAGAACTAGAAAAAACATTCTTCTTATTTTTTAGTAGCAAAATATTTTGGACCTCTCTTGACCATTTTTTTGTAAATGGACATTGGGTTGTTATTTTGCACTGGGTATTTTGTTAGTCCTCTAGTAGCAGTCATAATTAGGTTTGATTACATAACAGAAAAAAATTCTACTTTGTAAAATGAGTTAAGACAATAGGTTCCCAGTTCACATTTTCATGCAGGAAATTTTTTTTTTTTTGGCAACAGTTGACTGACCTTAATTGGGAAATGACTGTGTGACATTTATCCATTCTGTTGTTGATGACAGTGGGTTGTTTCCAGATGGGGACTGTGACATTCTTTTATGAATGTCCTGGTTGGCATGTGTCCATAGGAGGTACAGTGAGGAGTGGAGGGGTGGGTGGGAGGTCCCTGCTGCCCACACTAAGGGTCATAATGCTTTTCAATGTTGGCCTCTGGCAGGGTTATCCTGGCCTTTGTATTTGTGTGAGCGTGTGTGCAGGTACTGGGCTTGAACTCAGGGCCTAATCACTATCCCTTAGCTTTTTCACTCAAGGATAGAACTCTACCACTTGAGCCACAGCTCCATCTGCAGCTTTTTGGTAGTTAATTGAGTATAAGAGTCTAGGCTTTCCTAGGCTGACTTCTAGGCTTTCCTAACCAGGCTGACTTCAAACTGCCGTCCTCAGATTTCAGCTTCCTAAGTAGCTAGGATTACAGGCATGAACCACTGGTTCCTGGTTGACTTTTCCTTTTTCTTAAAAAAATATATTATATATAGTTGTATATATTATATATATATATAGTAAAGGTGATATACAGAGGGGGTGTAGTTATGTAAGTTAAGTAATGAGTACATTTCTTTCTGAACTGCTGACTGACTTTTTGTTATTATATTTTTATAAAATTATCATATTAGTGTTGCCTCATATGATTACATATTCTTCCTAAGCACAATTTATAATAACTACATTATATTTTATGTGCCGTTGTATCAATATTTACACAATCAAATCCTTTGTTTTTCATAAATGATAAATCTTTGCATTGTCTCAGCCTTTTTCTGAGACACTGGTGTAGGTCTCAATACTTTTCATGTATTGTCTTATTTTGGATAGATTTGTAATAGTTGAATTATTGTACACAAAACAAAAGCAACTTTCCTCCGTAGAAGTATTGCCTGAGACTGGAAAGGGAGGGGGCTCACCCTCCTCACTGTGGTAGTTCCTATGCTCTGAGATGATAGCAACTATATGGGCAGAGGTGGAAGGCTGAGGGCTCCGTGAGGGCCAGCCAGCTCAGCACTCAGCCACAGGCTCCTGCCTTCCACCTCATTCCATTAACAATTGTAAAGATGAAGTATGCCATTGACATGCATTCTCCTTAGAAGAGTACTTCCAGGGTGGCAGAAGAAATTCTTGAAGTCTCACTCTAGAGAGCCAGCGATATCCTAAGGATAGGCTTGAAGGTTGTTTTGTTTTCCACAGATATTTATCGAGTTCATATTTTGTATGCCTTCCTATATATCATTTTATCTTTAATAATGGTGTGAGTTGGGTGCTATTGCCATACCCAGCTTACAGATGCTAGAGTTAAGACTTGGCAGCACCAAGATGAGAATCCAGATGGTCTGTCTCTGGAGGACCATTCTGCCTCCCAGAACAGCACCAGATCATTTATAACTGGGTGTTACAGTGATCTAAGGAACAGATACTGTCAGAATTTGGGAATGATTGGGATGAGCACATACTCAAGTGGACACACTTCGTGCTAAGGGGAATGTAACTTGAGCCTCTCAACAGGAAATTTCATTTCCCTTCATCCTCATCTGGCAAAGTATGTTTTCACAGGCTACAATGTTCCTAGCGGTTCAGCTAGCTCATCCTTCAGATTCAGAGGGAATTTAATTGAAAAAGACTTCTGGGCTGACCATGCCAAGAATAGAGTCAGCTATAGCTCCCAGAGAACACTTCCTTCTGAGGTGGTATGAAGTGGATACCCCTAGGATCATAACCCCAGTTCCAAACCTTAACTGGAATATTCTGTGCCTAATGCAGGGGAAAGTGTTTTTCTCTGATTCTGTTTTCTAACATTATTGTGAACTTCTGAGAAACTACAATAGTAGGTAGCCAAGAGATACAGTAACTTTCTTTCTAAAAGGCAAAGTCAAGAGGTTAGATGTAACAGCACACACATTATGTATGCCCAATAGTGTGTGGATAGAAAATAAAGACACAGCCGGGTGGGGGTGGCTCACACCTGTAATCCTAGCCACTCAGGAGGCTGAGATCTGAGGATCATGGTTCAAAGCCAGCCCAGACAGGAAAGTCCATGACACTCTTATCTCCAATTCACCACCAGAAAACCGGAAGTGGTGCTATGGCTCAAAGTGGTAGAGTGCTAGCCTTGAGCAAAAGAGCTCAGGGACAGTGCCCAGGCCCTGAGTTCAAGCCCTACAACCAACAACAATAACAACAAAAACAAAAGACTGAAAGAGTCAGCCCAGTGTGCAACAGTCTCCTCCCCCACCCCACCAAAAAAAACCCACAAAGCAGTAGAGCAGGTGCATCAATGAAATTCTGAACTCAACTTGATGATATAATTTTGTGTGTGTGTTTGTATGTGTGTGTGTGGGGGGGTGATCCTGGGTGCTTGAACTCAAGGCCTGGGGAGCTGTCCCCGAGCTTCTATTGCTCAAGGCTAGCACTCTTCCACTTGAGCCATAGCACCACTTCCAGCTTTTTCTAAGTAGTTTATTGGATAAGAGCCTCAGGGACTTTTCTGCTAGGCTGGCTTCAAACTGCAATCCTCAGATATTAGCCTCCTGAGTAGCCAAGATTATAGGAATGAGCCACCAGCACCCAGTGGCGATGTAAATTTATACAAACAACTCAGCACCTAAGGAATCATTTTGAAGTTGAGTCAAATCTGTGAACTTGAATATCTGCTTTCAACCAAGTCAGGACTTAATTATCAGTAATTGGCTCAACAGAATAATTGCTTTGTGTCTGGTGTTGCGCTCAGCATTGGTGGGTCAGAGTAAAGGATAATTATCTTGGCCTCAAGTTTTCATTATTGGCTTAGGTTGAGACAAAGCCTATGTGTGGCCAGGCACAGATGTCCACAGTCACCCTAATGAACATTATCCAGGACTTCCTTTTGCCCTCAGTTTCTCCAGCACACCCACTTCTCTGGGGTGGCAAGTGGGCAGAACCTAGAAGAACTTAGTTCTAAGTATGGCCAAGTTCTCCAGAGAAATATTCACACACCAGCAGTTTCTACTGACTGTGTTGCTCCCTTCCCTTCTTCTCTAAATCCAAGCAAAAATAGCCACAGTCATGACTTAGTTTAAAATATTAGTTCAACTTGTGTGTGTGTGTGTGTGTGTGCCTTTCCTGTGGCTTGATCTCAGGGCCTGCGTACTGTTCTTAAGCGTTTTTGTTCAAGGCTAGCACCACTTGAGTCATGGTTCCAATTCCAGCTTTTTGGTAGCTAATTGGAGATAAGAGTCTCATGGACTTTCCTGCCTGGGCTGGCTTTGAAACATAATCCTCAGATCTAAACTTCCTGAGTAGCTAGGGTTACAGGCATGAGTCACCAACTGGTTGTGTTGCTGTCCTCCCTCCCTAAACCCATAGTATTTTTTCTGCACAAAGGACCACAATTACACTTAGTTTAAAATACATCGTAGCTGAAGTTTTTATTTTGGGATTATTGTAGGTTGTAAAGAATAATACAGAAAACTCACACATACCATTTACCTGGCTTCTGTCAATGGTAGTCTCTTAAAAATTTTTTTAGTATAAATAGTATAATATAGTATAAATACTATTTTAATGTTTGTACAATCAATCATTTATTCAGAGTTCCCCCAACTTTGTTTATGTAGATGCTCTTCTACTTATGATGAGCTATGTGCCCTAAACTCCAATGTAAGTCTAATATTTAAGGCCACGTATGTGGATTCAAGCCTGTAATATTGCTAACTCAGAAGGCAGGGTTGGGATTTTGAGTTCAAGGCTGGCCTAGGCAAAGGCATAGACAAAACTCTGTCTCAAAATCAAACTAAAAACAAGAAAGTTGGGGCTGGGAAGTTGGCTCAGTGGTAGAGTGCTTGCCTCGCATGCATGAGGCCCTGGGTTCGATTCCTTAGCACCCAAATAAGTAGAAAAAAGCCAGAATGGCACTGTGGCTCAAGTGGTAGGGTGCCAGCCTTGAGCTGAAAAGCTGAGGGACTGTGCCCAGGCCCAGAGTTCAGCCCTCAGGAGAAGAAGAAGAGGAAGAGGAAGAGGAAGAAGAAGAAGAAGAGGCAAGCATGAAGTCCTGGGCTCAATCCCCAATACTACAAAAAAGATGTGTTCAAATACACCTAACCTACTGACCATCATAATAACATATTGTAAAGTCTGGGTTATGGCATAGCAGTGTGGCTAACAAGGAACTATAGCTCTCTATCTCTGCCCAGTACAAAAAGAGACTGTCTAAGATGGTGGCTCACTCCTGTAATCCTTAGTCAGGAGGCTGAGATCTGAGGATCGAAGCCAGCTGGGACAAGAAACTCCATGAGAGTTTTATCTCCAAGTAACCAGTGGTAGACCAGTAGCCTTGAGCAGAAAAGGTCAGGGAGAGTGTCCAGACCCTGAGTTCAAGCTCCATGAATGAAAAAAAATGAGAGAGAGACAGAGAGAGAGAATATCTAAGTGTATATTATTAACCTGAGAAAAGATCAAAATTCAAATCACAGTGTCTACTGAAGATCTATTGTTTTTTTTTTTTTTTTGGTCATGGGGCTTGAACTCTGGGTCTGGGCGCTGTCCCTCAGCTCTTCAGCTTAAGGCGAGCGCTCTACCACTTGAGCTGCAGCGCCACTTCCGGTTTTCTGGTGGTTTATTGGAGATAGGAGTCTCACGGTCTCTCCTGCCCGGGCTGGCTTTGAACCGCGATCCTCAGATCTCAGCCTCCTGAGTAGCTAGGATTACAGGCGTGAGCCACCAGCGCCTGGCTAGATCTATTGTTTTATGAAGTTGAAAACTCATAAAGTTGAACCATGGTCAATCAGGACCAGCTGTACACATCTCTGTGTGTGCATGTGTGTATTTCATTCTCTGCCACTCCCCATGTATAGAATGCTTCCATTACCACAGCCACCTTCCTTGGTGTTACAGGAACCTCCTGCCTGCAGCCCCTCCTTTGCCCACCTGCATCTGCCCACTCTGGATCCTAGCCACTGGCAATTACTCCTCTCTTCCCCATGCTACATTAAAGAAGTCATGCTGTATGTATATAACCTTTGGCGTGGGCTCTATTGGCTCAGCATAATTCTCTGGACATGCTTCTAAGTTGATGCATATGAATAGTTGTGTTTTTTTTTTTTTTAACTTCCATGGCTGGGCAGTTGGTTCAACTGCAGGGATACTGGGCTGCTTCCAGCATTTGCTGTTATGAATAAAGCTGCTGTGAACATTTATGCATAGGGTTCTGTGCATGTTTCCACTTCCCGAGGATAGATGCTGGGTCAGATGCCACACTGCTGTCCACCAAGCAGGTTAAACTACTGTATACTTGTACCAGTAATGGATGAATTGTATACTTTCACCACATCCCTATCAGCATTTAGTGTTGTAACTCTTTTATTTTAGCGGTTCTGGTAAGTGCAGAGTGATATCTCTGTGTGGTTTTACTTTGCATTTCCCTTGTGGCTGAGGACATGGGATATATTATATTACCATGTGTTTATTGGCCTTTCATGTGTCTTTAATCAAAGGTCTGTTCCAATTAAAAATCCAGGCTTTATTGGATTATAAATATTTTTACAATTGAATTTTGAGAATTCTTGATTTTTGTATGTTGGTTGATTTTGTTTTTGAGACAGGTATTGCTATGTAGCTAGGCTGTCCTCCGGTTTACCATTCACTTGCCTCTGTTTCTCCAATGCTGGGATTATAGGATCATGCCACTGTCCCTGACAAAGCTCAAGCATCTCCTTCTCTTTCTCCCTTCTGTCTTCTTTCTCTTTTCTCCTCTCTCTCTTCTTTCCCTTTCCCCCACTCCCCCACTTGGTGTGTCTACTCTGCAAGCATTCTACACCCTGGCCTCAATAATTCTCAATATAATATAACATAAATCCTTTTGGGGTAATATTTTCTGCATCTTGTCTTTTCAGTCTTTTAACAAGCCTTTTTATATATATGAAGAAAGGGGGGTTTTAATTTTGATGAGGGAAAATATATTTTTGCACTTCTCAATGTAGCTTTGAGTCTGCAGGGAACATGAATGTTTGAAAGTAGTTCCTGGAATCTTCCTAGGCTGTCTGTGTAATCCTTTTTGATAGTCATTACTCTTAAAAAAAATCAGGGCTGGGAAGGTGGCTCAGTGGTAGAGCGCTTGCTTTGCATGCATGAGGCCTTGGGTTCAATTCTGCAGCACCACATAAGCAGGAAAAAAAAAAAGAAGCCAGAAGTGGTGCTGTGGCCCAAGTGGTAGAGCGCTATTCTTGAGCTGAAGAGCTGAGGGACAGCACCCAAGCCCAGAGTTCAGACCCCACGACCAGACCCCCCCTAAAAAAATCAATAATATGAAATGGTTGCATTTTCTAAGAAAAGGAGTAGTCAAAGGAAAGTTCACAAGCCTACTGAGTTTCATTTGAGTGAGTCTGTCTACTTTCTTTTTTTTTATTTTAATCAAAACCACACCAAGTGGAAGTTGGAGGTTTCTATGCCAGATCATCACTACCACTAAATAAATATTAATTATTTCCTTAGATTCATGTGATATAGGGTATGTTCAAAATTGAATGCAAGTGTTAAGATTGGCCATTTGCAGTTGGCTCTAAGCCAGGTGGTTTTAGAGCTTATTATTTGCAATAGGCCTGGAAGCTTCTAGTTTGCAATGCAGGCACTTTAAAATTTTGCTATCAGATATCAGCTATATCTGATCAGCATGCTTCACTTGAAGCTAGTAAAATAAATTTTAAAAAAACAGATTATTCTTTTTTTTGTGGCAGGTCCAAGGGCTTGAACTCAGGGCTTGGGTGCTTACCCTCAGCTTCTTTTGTCAAGATGAGCACTCTATCACTTGAGCCATAGCACCACTTCTGGCTTTTTCTGAGTAGTTTATTATAGATAAAAGTCTCACAGACTTTTCTGCCCAAGATGGCTTTGAACTGTGATCCTCAGATCTCAGTCTCCTGAGTAGCTAGGGTTATAGGCGTGAGCCACCAGTACCTGGCTCAGATTTATATAGTCTCTATCTCTCTTTGTCTCTCTCTCTCTCTGTCCTTAGATACTTAAGGGGGGTGGGAAATCTTATTTTTTTTTGTTTTATGAATCCTTTGCCCATGTACCTTCCATGTACTGTTGAAATGGAACATGGAAAGAAATAATCATTTTCCTTTAGAAATGATTTTCATTAACAAAATCAGAGTTTCTTCTGACTCCTTTCTTCTACTCCTGTGAGGTCATGATAAGCTGGGACCTGAAGGAGATGAGGAGCATGAGTCTGCTTCCTTCCTTTATCCTACGACTATGCCAAGGAAATGGCTATCTTGGCATGAAGGTGGATTTTAGGGATGTCTCTTCAGGATGTCTTACTCATTATATTCCTAGCATCAAGAACAGAGTGTGTCATATCAAAGGTGCTCAATAAATAACTGGAGAATTCTCAAACTTCAATACCTCCTCAACATCTGAAATTCAATAACATTCATCATCTAACAAATTGTCATCATTATGAATTATTCATTCCACCCCAGTGAGGGCAAAAACTATATCTTGCTTACATCTTAGTCATTTTTTAAAAAAGACTAGTGTCTAGGAAAGGAGTAGATACTAGTAAATGTTGAATTGATTGATTCACACATTCACTGAGCAAGTATGTCTCAAATGCCATGTTGAGAATTATCAGGGATATACATACTTACCTAGAAGCTGAGACCCTTTTTCCCTCAGGTAACCTAAAATATTCAAATAATACATGAATGTAAATTTTATAGTTTAACTGAGTAGAACAGATAATAATATAAAAGTTCAAAAGAGGTCATCTAGAATGACCAGGAAGGGGCTGGTTAGTAGCCTCAGAACATTTCATGCCCCTGATAGAATTCTGTGCTGTTCATACTCCCTATCCATGTTGTCCAGACTTCTGGCCTTCTCTCTCGGTCCCTCTATCTCTACCTCTCTGTTTCTCTCTGTCTCTGTCTATTTCCTCTCCCCCTTCTTCTCTCTCCTCCTATTTCTCTTTGCTTTCTGCCTCCTTCCTCACCTCCCTTTCTCTCTCTGGCAGTACTATAGTTTGAATTCAGGACCTCCAGCTTGCCAGGCAGGTATGCTACCACATGGGCCATGCTCCCAGCACATTTTTGCTTAATTTTTTGTTCCTCATGGGGCTTGAACTCTGGGCCTGAGTGTTGTCCCTCAGCTCTTCAGCTCAGGGCAAGTGCTCTACCACTTGAGCCAAAGCACCATTTCTGGCTTTCTGGTGGTTTATTGGCAATAAGAGTTTCATAGCCTTTCCTGCCCAGGCTGACTTTGAGCTGCAATCCTTAGATCTCAGCCTCCTGAGTAGCTAGGATTATAGGCATGAGCCACTGGTGCCTGGCTACTTCAATTATTTTTGCCTGGGCCTCAGACTATGCTGCTTACTGCTTCCACCTCCTGTACAGCTAGTATCACAGGTATGTGTCACCCACCACTTTCAGCTTATTGGTTGAGATAGAGTCTTGCTAACTTCTTGCCCATTCTGAGCCCCCTACTGAGATCTTTTCAATCTTTGCCTCCCAAGTATCTTGCCTACTTTTGAAATGCCATCCTTTTCTTTGTCTTCTTTCTGCCTGAGCCTAGCATTACATGTTGTACTGGCCAGGATTTTTGGGTTACAGGAGAGAAACACTCATCTTTAAGTGGTCTAAACAAAAGAGGACCACACTGTTTGATATCACTGAAAAGAAGGTATATTCACAACTAGACCATAGCTAGTAGTAGATCCACTGCAAGATGGTAGCTGGCAATCTCTCCAACTGTATGACATAGCGTGCTTGACCTCTCTTAGCAGTAGAGTGAGAGGGAAGTGGTATTTCCCTCTGATGGAGAAAGAGGCCCCTTGGAAGATAAGTGACTAAAAATATTTAATTTAAAATATATAACAAGCCAGGCATTTGTGGCTCATGCCTGTAATCCTTGCTAATCAGGAGGCTGAAATCTGAACATTATAGTTCAAAGCTAGCCTGAGTAGAAGAATCTGAGAAACCCTTATCTCCAATTAACAAAAAGCCAGAAATGGAGATGTGGCTCAACTGGTGGAGTACTAGTCTTGAGTAAAAGAGCCAAGTGAGAGCAAAGGCCCTGAGTTCAATCTCTAGTACACTGACATATATGTATTATGTATTCATACACACATACACATATACACATACATGCACCTGTGTGTGTGTGTATGTATGTGTATACATATACCAGGACTGAGGCCTGGCTGGGTCCAGCCATTCCAGCCATCCCATTCCTATTTATTCTGACATAAACGAAGCTATCTTGGAAACTCCCATCTCAGCATTGCCAGTGTGAGAGAAAGGCCACTTTCTGGGAGGGTTACCATGAGCATTCATTTGCCATGAGCAAATCAATGTTGGTTACTGTTGTAAGCCAATCCATTATAGAGTAGTTTGTCATGTAGAGATAGGGAAGAGAGAGCAGGATCTAGTGAGCAAACAATACAGCAAGGAACTTTGCTTCATTTCATGGCTCTGCTTTCCCAGAAACCCACCATGGCAATAGGCTTACTGCTCTTTCCCAGCAACCAAAGTCTGAGGGTGATGCTGATTGGCTCTGACTAGTTCACATGCCTGCCTCTGCACAAGTCACAGTGACTCTTGATTGGCCAAGGCTGGCTCCTGTGCCTCTCCCTGGAGAGGAAAGCCAGAGACTAAACCACCCAGTTAAAAGTAGAGCTGAAGGTCCCAACTAGTGTTTACTACAGAAGGCAGGTGTAATTCTGCTTGTTTTATCATTCTAAACTTTAAGCCTGTTCCACTTCTTCCGTGCTTAGCCTATGCTGCCTTGTGCTCTTACTCTTTGGAAGTGCATTCTTATTTCACAACGCTAGGCGTGAACCTTTGTATTTCTTATTGTTACTTTTGTTACTTTAAGTGTTATTTTACTGTTTTTTTTTCCAGAGTGAGGCATTTGGAGATGCATCAGAGGCCCAGAATCCTTATATTGGGATAAATTTGCTATTCTCTCTCAACCCCCCCCTCCACACCTCTCCTCCCTCTCTCTTTCCCTCTCCCTATCTCCCTCCTCCTCTCTGCTCTCCTCTCCCCCTCTTTCACATCTCTTTCTCTCTACTTAAACAAAATCCAGGGTACTGGTGTTCCCTCTGAAGGAAGGAAAGTCTATTTTCCCCCTTGGGTTCCCCTTCCCAAAAGGAAAGCCAGCTGCTATGGGTACTGCTTGTTTTCTTTCATTTCTGGGGAGCTTGCTCTTGTGCTATTTAATTTGTACATTTAATATTTATTTTGTCTGAGTGCCCAGCAGAGCAGCTTTTGGGCATCAAGCTGATGAAATAAAGTTAAATGATCTAAAAAAGAACATCCCTGTTAATTGAAATTTAAGTGAGCCTGATAAGGCTGTAATTAATCTTGGTCACTGAGGGTCAACATTCCAGGATGATGTTCCTTAGACCATAGTATGAATGCAAAGTAGATGCTTGGTGGAGCATTGACCAAACCCTGTCCCTATCTTCTTGATTTCTCAGAGACCTCACATAGGACAGGCTCTTTAAATGTATCCACATACAGCTTATTTTCTCTCTCTCTCTCTCTTTCTCACACACACACATACACACACACACTCTCTCTCTCTCTCTCTCACTATACTTCTTAGAGCGCTAAGTAGCTAAATACAAAACAGTGGGGATCACCTACAAATGGGGGGAACTCAGAGATGGACTCAAATATTGTCAAATAGATCTTGGAAGATTCAGTGAGTGTAATGATTAAAGTAAACAATAACCAGCTTTATTTTTACAAAAGCAAAAAGCACTAATATACTTATTTATTTGAGTGACTTGAATTCTAAGATGAAGGATAAAACCATCCCATTTATTGTTTTTAAATTTGTTAATGATTCTGTAAGAATATATTCTTGTATGTATGTGAATAACTATACCCTATATACCATCCATCATTTTTTTGCTCACACCAGGGTTTGAACTCAGGGCTCCATGCTTGCTTGGTTGTTTGTGTGACTTAGGCTCTATCACCTGAGCAATGCTTCTAGCTCAGCTCTTTGTTGGTTATTCTTGGCAATAGGGTCTTGGGGCGTTTTCTGTGCAAACTGGCTCAAAATCATGTTCTTCCAATATCAGCCTTCTAAATAGCTAGGATTACAGGTATGAGCCTGTGACCTGATTTATATCTTTATTAGTATTTTTTTGTAATCTTTCATTCTCTCTCTTCCTCTTTTATATACTTTGAACTAGGGTATTGCTATGGAGCTCAAGCTGTCCTCAAATTCAGAATCCTCCTTTCTCAGCCTCCTAAATGCTAGGATTACAGGGCTGGGAAGATGGCTCAGTGGTAGAGCGCTTGCCTTGCATGCCTGAGGCCCTGGTTCAATTCCTCAGCACCACATAAGCAAAAAGCTGGAAGTGGCGCTGTGGCTCAAGTGGTAGAGCGCTAGCCTTGAGCTGAAGAGCTGAGGGACAGCACCCAGGCCCAGAGTTCAGGCCCCACGACCGAACCCCCCCCCAAAAAATAATAAATGCTAGGGTTACAGTCATGCATCACCACACCAGGCTAATCTCTCTCTCTCTCTTTCCATGTATATATATATATGTGTGTGTGTGTGTGTGTGTGAAGAGAGTCATACTGCAAGTAATTTTCTGTGGTTTGCTTATTTTTCTATTTGTGAAATTCCACATCCTAATTTTTTAGCTGAAGTTCAGTCTGTGACTTTTCTTTTTCACTTTATTTCTAGTCATACAGAAGGTGAAAATTTTTAGTGTTATCCAACCTTTATAGGTTACAGTTTATGCTTTCTGTGACCTGCTTTTTATGACTTAAGGTCAAAATGATCTTCCAGTTTCTTACGACAATTTAAATTGTGCTTTTCATTACATCTTTAATCTATCTTAAGTAGTTTATATTGTAAGTATATTTGCATATGTTGTAAGTGTAAAGGGAAATGGTGCCACTCCTTTGATCAAAACAGTGTTTTTGAACCAGCCAAACCCCGCTCCCACTGCTACATCCTGCCTGAACAGACCAGGTCTTCAGAACTTATGTTCAGAAAAATGGTATCTAATTGCTCACCAATCAAGCCTTTTTTTTGCAGATTCCAAACTCCTGTGGGTTGAGCGCATTCACTGGGAAATAGAGAATACGAAAATGAAAAGCCATGTCCGGACTTTCAAGTAGCTTACAACTCGGTGAGTCAGCTATGCAAAATTAAAACACACAACCCAGTGGGATCTTAGTGGAAGTGTGCTCAGAGGAATCATAAGGAGAGAACAAACAGCCTGTTTTCTGTTTTCCCTTCTCTGGGCCCTGGTCCACAGTCTGGTTTCATGGTTGCTGCCCAGTCAGTAAGCGTCTATTGAATGGGGAGAGAGCCTAAAATTTTGGAAGCACTTCAGACAAGAGTCAACTTCTTGCTCTCAAAACCATCTTGTACCATAAGCGTCCAAAGAAGCCAATAAACCCATGTAACCGTCGCTCATCTGTGGAGAGAGAGGGCCGCGTGGGGGGAGGATGGGGCGGGACCAAGTCTCCACCAAAGTGGGAGGAGCAGTGGGAGGCAACCGGAGAAATTGCCCAGGCTGGATCGGGCGCCCAGCGGGGCCCAGGGGGCGGGGCCGGGGCGGGGCCGTGGGCAGCCTGATGGGGGCGGGGCCTCAGCTCTCGGCCCGCCTCCTCCTCCCCACCCTAGCCCCACCCCTAACCCCGGGAGGCGGCATTGGCGGCGGCGCAAGGCGGACGCGCGAGTGTCAACCAACAGCTGCAGCCGCCCGCGCCGCCCCCTCAGCGCCCTCAGCCCCCTCGGCTGCGGCTCCCGGGGTGAGCCCGAGCACTGCCGCGCGGCAGCCCCGGGAGACCGCGAAGTTCCCAACCCGAGCGCCGACATGCCGGGCAGCGACACGGCGCTCACCGTGGACCGGACTTACTCGGACCCCGGCCGGCAACACCGCTGCAAGCGCCGGGTGAGCGGCGCGGGTCTGGGGGGCGGAGGGGGCGCCGGGCGGGAGAGGACCGGGCCTCTACTAACTCTCACCCCCTCCCCACCTGAGCAGCCTGCGTCTCCGGCTGCGGGGGTCCGCGCGTGCGTGTCCCACGCTGACCCGCCCGCATGGGCTGAGGAGCGGGGCGTCGGAGCCCAGCCTGCATCCCCGAGCCCCGGACACCGCCGCCGGGGTGGGCATCCCCGAGCCCGACCAGCCAGTGCCTCCGGGCCCTGCCTGGGCTGCACACCCGGGGGCTCCCCGACGGCGGGCGCTCCGCCGCCCTCCCTGCCCGGGGGCGCCCCCCGTGGGGGTCGGGACGCTGGGAGGACCCCGCCGCGCGCGGCCTGGGGCGCTCGGGCTCTGGCTCCCGGGCACCGACACCCTCCCGGGGTTGCCCGGGCTGCGCCGCCCGCCTCCCACACACACCCTGGGGCCGGTGGCCCGGCGGTGGCCGAGCCCGCTCTCCAGGAGCGCTGCCCGGAGAGGAAAGTCCGTGTTCGCGCCGCCGCTCCGGAGTTTGCGGCCGTACGGAGCTGGCGCCCTCGCCATTGTTGGCAGTCTAATTTGCTGTTGCTGATTTTGGCTGTGGGCGAAATTAGCTCTTCTGAGCAAGCTCGGCGGAGATGAACCCCAATGAGGGCTCGGGTCTGAAGCCCGGAGGCTGCAGCCCCACGCTCCCCTCTCTGCCAGCCCCCCCCCCTCGGAGAAGTCTTGCCCCCCTGAGATACTTTTCATCTAATCGCGGCGAGGCTCCACTCCAGACTCCCTCCCCTCTCCTCCGGGAGATGTGCCATTTAACACAGTACCTCCTCCTCCCTGGCATCTATGGGTTCTGGTAGGAGATACCTGAAGTTGTTCTTGGAGCCACCAACTCCTCAGTTGTCTAACAACTGGGTATTTCGGTATCGGTTTCCATGTACAGAGTTCACGGGGCAGAGTGGGCTGTTTCTGGCCTGCTCCCTCCAAAATCCAGAGGCCACCCAGATAGAGAAAGCCGCTTATGCAGGATCTGCGTGTTCAGTCTTCATTGAAAGTAGGAATTACTTGCTCCAGAAGTAATGAGCCCTGGTATGTTTGTCCATTTTCCCTTGAATACCTGTTAATTTAAGAGAATGAGTTAAGTTTGTACAAATGTTTGGTGGAATAATATTTCCAGCAACCCACTCCTCCCCATTGGCCATTTAATGCACCTTTATTCCCTTTAAAAGTTTCATAACAATGTTATGAAAGGGAACATTAAACATAAACATTAACACCATCCTGTAGTTAGAAAACTTTATTCACATAGCTAACTGCAAGAGAGGTCTTTTTCTAATGCCACTTGTAATTGGGAAAGAGTCTATAAAGTTAATGTTGCAGTTGACAGAAGAGATTTCAAGAAGACAGATGTTCAGACCTGGTTCTCTTCTTACAGTCATGGTGATCTTCGTGTAAACAAGGCTAGTGAGCTTCGAGGGGGTGCTTGGCTCACTGTGAGCTCATTTAAGCTGTTGACTAAACTCCAAGGGAACTTTGCAAAACTCATTGTTCTTTACCTCCGTTGCAGACCTCTGTGCCTCACTACTGAGATGCAAATCACTACAGCAGCAGGGGACTGAACTGCAGACTTAATTTATCTTTGCTATATCTGCCATTGCTTCAGTTCCACACCTGTCTTCACCCTCTTACATGAATGGACTTTATTTAAGTTAAAATTCTGTTTAGGCTGTTAAAACTGCTACATGGTTTTGTCAGCAGGAAGAAAACTGATTCCTAGGTAGACCATGTAATACTAAGTTAGACGTTATATGTATCGATTATTCTGTGTGTGTACATGTATGCACATATATACTTGGTGCATGTGTGCTAGTATTGGAGCTGGAGCTCAGGGCTTCATGCTCTTGCTTGGCGTTTTTGTGCAAGGCTGGTGTTCTACCACTTGAGCCACAGCTTCACTTCTGTTTTGTTATTGTTGTTTGTTTTTTGTTTTGCTGGTTAATATTGTATATCAGAGTCTCAAGGACTTTCATGCTTCAAACCACTATCCTCAGCTCCCTGAGTACCTAGAATTACAGGCATGAACCACTAACACCTGGCTGTATCCATTATTTAAAGTGAGCCTGTGGGGCAAGAGCTAGTAAAAAAAGGAGGAGGGCTTGGAACTTCAGGAGACCCTGAACACAGGTTCTACCACTGATGTTGGATTTGTTGAGATCCCAGTTTAGATATCTTGACTGTTAGGATTTTTATTGTTGAAACAGCCAGGGATCAAGAGAACTAGTGAAATCTTGGCAAACTTATAAAACTTTTTTCAAGGGGGCTGATGGGATTTTGAGCCTGTCCTTAAGGCTGCAAGAAGTCTGCTGTAATGAAGGAAAAGCAAAAGCAATTTTTCTGTGCAGAAAGTGTTCATCCCATTAGATGATTCTAGCTCCTGTGTTGTGAAACTCAATTAAATGCAGCCATAAAGACATTTTCCTCTTTTTTTTTTATTGTGAAAATACTGTACAGAGGGGTTACAATTACATGGGCAAGATAATGAGTACATTTCTTATCAAGCATTGTAGCCTCCTCCTTTGTTTCCCCTTCCCATCCCTTCCCATCCTCCTCCCGCGCCCCCCGACATTTTCCTCTTATACCCAGAAACATGGGAAGTAAAAGGAAAACCTAAAATGATACTGGCTTCTTCTTCTTCTTCTTTTTTTTTTTTTTTGCTGTCATCCTCTCCTTGGGAACAAACTAGTAGGTAATTTTTTAAGGAACCCTCATAGTCTAATTTGGTGAATGGAAATTCCCCTAAAAATCCTACAGACAAATGCTGGGCCCCAGTGGCTCACACCTGTAATCCTAGCTACTCAGGAGGCTGAAATCTGAGGATCACGGTTCCAAGCCAGCCCTGGCAGGAAAGTCCATGAGACTCTTATCTCCAATAAACCACTAGAAAACTGGAAGTGATGCTGTGACTCAAGTGGTAGAGTGCTCACCTTGAGCTGAAGAGCGCAGGGACAGTGCCCAAGCCCAGAGTTCAAGCCCCATGACCGACCAAAAAAAAAAAAACCTACAGACAAGTAGGATACATGGGAAGATGTGATTAGCCTTCCAGGCATATACAGTTCCTCCTGTTAAGGGGGTGTGTATGTGCGTGTTCGTGGTTACCAAATGGTCTTTTTTTTCTTTCTTTTTAAAAGTTTAACAAGGATTTAATATATTAATAATATTATATAATAATATTTAATTTTTAAAAAGAGAAGCTCTTTCTGCTCTCCATGCAGAAAGGGAGCTAAAGACTCTTAATTTTTTTAAATTCAAAATTGATGCCTTGTTGTGCTAACAAAATGCACATCTCTCTTACCCAGCTTGTTTAGGCCGTTGAGACTGGAATAATAATGAGGCAGTGCACTATATTAACATTGCAAAGTCTATTTTGCAGCCAGGTGGACTAACCTAGATTACCCCTAACCCTCCACCCCAAGCAAAAATGTAACAGACCTAATGAATTCTGTGGTTGTCTCTAAGCTCCGAGTCAGGATCATTCACATTTTTAAACTTCATCTTGTAAGACTCAACTGATGTTTATTAACTTGACACACATAGTATCCCTGTACTTTAAAAGAAAGAGCCACACAATTAGAGTCTTGGAGTCTTTTTTTTCATGCCCTACATAGTTAAAGCCTATCATAGTTAAAGTCTGCTTTCAATATAATACCTAGGCTTTGTCAGTCAGTTATGTGTGACTTAAGTGTTTGCTAGTTGACTCTCATTTTAAATGTTCCCATTTAAAGCACTTGATTTAATGTAGACACGTAATTGTTTCTATAAACAAGTATGTTCTATAAAACTGGGGCTCCAATGTCAGACTGACCTGGATGGTATTCTGGCTCTGTGTATTTTCCAACTAGGTGACTACCAGGAGAGAGTCCAAAATAACCTTTCTGAACTTCCAGGAGGTGATGTTTAGTCTATTCTTTAGAAAGTGATGAAGAGTTTTAAGTAAGAGTGTAAAACAAACATGAAAGATTATGTGGACTCAAGTGTTGTCTATTTCTATCTGTATGTAAAGCAGGTCATTTTTTTTCTCTCCCATTTTTCTCTCCCTTACCTCTTCAAGCCATCACACCACCACTTGGTCTTCCTTTGGTGCTTCTCTGCAATTGATTACTTCCTTTGCATCCTCCAATCACCTCCCACCTTGGTCATCCATTTAGGACCTTCACCAATGTGTACTTTGGCAAGGGCCAAAGTATTGGCCTTATAAACCTCCTTTCATGAGGCTTATGCTAAAGGACAGGTCGTGCTATAGCTCAGATTTGTTGTCATGTTGCCGTGTACTCTGTATAATTGTACATTTGCATACATTACTGTGTGTTCTACACAGGAGGGGTGTTCAAGGAACAAGTGCACTAGTGTATATAAAGTTTTTAACTTGATATCTGGTGGCCAGTAAGAACTCAGCAGATGGTAAACCTGGTTTACATATTGAATTTTACTATAGAAGAGGAGTCTATTATCTTGAAGGCAGAAAGAATCTTTGTGAGAAACGTAGCCTTTCTAGCATTTTGTTCCTTTTCCCATTACATGTTCCTCATCGCACAGCTTACCACGCAGCGTATATACTATAGTGCTGGCACTTTGAGGGCAAGAGAATTCACTGGTTCAACAAATCCTTATTGAGCATCTCCTGTGCTCAGAGATGGGAGTTTTTGATATATGTGGAGCATGAACGCTACCTGTAACCCATCTTGAAGTGCTCTGTGGATTGGCAACAGGTCCACAGTGTTCCATGAGTAATGACTTCAGGCAGGCAGGGAGAGAAGGATGCACTTCACTGCCCTGCCCTGCTCTCATTGTGGAACTTGTTGGGCAGTGAGGCAGTGAGTTGATGATTGCATACTTACTCTCCAGACAGGAAATTGGGCGAGTAGAAACAGATTTGCGTGGTGGGTGACACTGACCCGGTGAAGTGGCACACTTGAGTGGTTTGTGAGCACTGTTGTAAGGAGTAATTTGTTTTGTTCTAGAGTCCATTAAAGAGACTGTGAATAATGGTGTCTCATGCCAGCTTTTTCTTCCATTCAGGATGTGTAGATTGATGGGGTGTGTGGATTTTGAGCTATGCTTTGCTGCAGGCTCTCTGCTTCTTCCTTTCAAGGAGAATGAATTGCCAGCCACCACCAGCGCACATGCCTGTCACATCCACTGTACAGCACCAACACAGCTGCTACCAAGTTGCATCTCGGGATGTGTTTTGCTGCAGACCCTCTGCCTAGATTTCCCCAGCTGCTGCTAGGGTTAGATACCAACCAAGTCTCAAATGAAAATTGCCCACCTCTTGATTTAAAGAGAATCTGAAGGGTTTTGCCCTGCTGTTTCTTAATTGTGTTTTGTGTTTTCGGTGGAGGGGGTGGTGAGAGAAAAGGAAGAGAACCATGAATCACTGTACTGTGAATCAGAGTGAGGACTTTTCATTCCTTAGAAAAGGAACATCAGGACATATGATTTGTACATAATCTAGCCACTGCATCGACTTGGGAGCAGTGGGGCTTAAAGAAAGCAGTGCACTTGTTGATCATTTTTGTAAGCAGGCAGAACAACTTCCGTGGAAGAGTGCAGTAACCATAGTAGCAGGTATGTACCAATTGCTTAGTAAACAGGGAATCGTAAGCACCAAGTCCTTACTTTTCACAGTGGCCTACTCATACCTCCATTTCACTAAGGAAGAGCATGAGGCCCAGGCAGGTTCATTATTTTTCCAAGGTCTATGGTTGATAGGAAACGATGGTAAAGCAAAACTTTATCTAATGATCTCTCACTCAGACTTGCTTAACTACTCCCTATTCTGCCTCTATGGTGAGTCCTGGGCAGCAACCTGGACAGCTCAGCCTTAGTAAACTAGTTGGGAGCTTGGGGATAGGCACACATTGCTTCTACAGGCACCTGCCCAGTTGTCAGCTGCGTACTCCAAGTTCTTAGGATATACACTTGGCTAGTCATTTTGCACATAGTCATGCATTCCCAGTAAACTTCTGAATGAATGATATAGAATGTAGTGCATGCACTTTATATTACCTGGGCTATACGAATTATGTGAGTAGTTTGGGAGAAGTCAGTTATAAAGGCTGCTATGGTTGTGATTTAAGATAATTAGAAAACCATCTTTTAGCCTGATATTTGATCTTGAGTGGGTGAGCTACTGAAGAGCATGATGGATACTACCTTGGGTGCATCATATTTGAAACTTGGCTACAAACCTGAGTCTCCTTCTCACCCTCTGTTCTCTTAGGCCACATATTTGGTCAGCTGATGATCTTCTGGGAATTCCCTCATAACAGCAATCCACTGCTTTTTGTTGTCTGTCTGCAGTATACCACACTTTGGGGAAGTATACTGGAGTGTTTCAGAGTGCTAATCTGGAGTGAGGGTGTGTCTCTGTCTTGACATTTTACCCATTACCTACCTTTTTGTTATTGGTCATTGGGCTTGAATTCTAGGCCTGAGCTCTGTCCCTGAGCTCTGACCCTGAGCTCTTCAGCTCAAGTCTAGCAGTCTATCACTTGAGCCACAGCACCACTTTGGGTTTTCTGGTGGTTTATTGGAGATAAGAGTCTCACGGACTTTTCTGCCCAGGCTGGCTTTGAATCACCACGATTCTCAGATCTTGGCCTCCTGAGAAGCTAGGATTACAAGCGTGAGCCACTGACGTCCAGCCCAAATTACTTTTTAGGTAACTTTCCTCTTTGCCCTTTCAGGACATGTGATGTTGCCTTTGAAGAACTGTTAAGTAATGTTGTATGCACAAGTACTGTTCAGTGACACCACCTGGTAAATGCTTAGCTTATGAAGGTAGGAGATGAATAGGTTTACAATGCATAATAGCAGTGAAGCTCTGTCACTACAGGAGCTGCCTGAGAGTGGAGACTGAAGTATGGGGTTTGTTTTGTTTTGTTTTTCTTTTTTTTGGGGGGGGTGGGTCCGGTTGTGGGGCCTGAACTCTGGGCCTGGGCACTGTCCCTCAGCTCTTCAGCTTAAGGCTAGTGCTCTACCACTTGAGCCACAGCGCCACTTCCGGCTTTTTTCTTTTTGCTTATGTGGTGCTGAGGAATTGAACCCAGGGCCTCAGGCATGCAAGGCAAATGCTCTACCACTGAGCCACCTTCCCAGTCCTTGTTTTGTTTTTCTGTTGTGGGGCTTGAACTCAGGGCCCTGGTGCTGTTTCTAACCTCTTTTGCTCAAGACTAGCATGCTACCACTTTGAGCCACAGTACCACTTATGGTTTTCTGGTGGTTAATTGTAGATAAGTCTCACAGACTCTCCTCCCTAGGCTGGCTTTGAACCATAATCCTCAAGTCTAAGCCTCCTGAATAGCTAGGATTATAGGCATGAGCCTCCAGCACACAGTTTTAAGGGTGATTTTCCATGCTGAGTTTTCTCCTGAGACCAGATCTTTTCAAGGATCGCCTCCCAGTTTGGTGTAGGTTCCTGTAGGAACCAAGACTATATGACTGATTGTAAACTTGTATCTGCTAGACCTAAAGGCATTTGAGGATCCTAGTCCAGCTAAAAACACTACAAAGGGTGGTTTTAAAGCAACTAGGAAAAAGTGAACCACCAGTGGCCACACTGGCACTCCCTAAGGGGTATCTTGCTTGGACAATTTATGGCACATGCTTCTCACATCGCAGACGATTAGAAAGTTAAACTTCCTTGTTGAAATTAGAAGAAAATTTGTTTATTTAGAAGAGAATTATTTATTTGATTTCTTTTTTCCCTCCCTCCCTCCCTCCTTCCGTCCTTCCCTTCCTTCCCCTCTCTCCCTCCCTCCCTCCCTTCTTCCTTCCTTCCTTCTCTCCTGTCCTCTCCTCTCCTCTCTTTGCCTCTCCTCCTCTTCTCTCTTCTTTTTTCCTCTCCTTTCTTGATAGTACTGGGCTTTGAACTCAAGGTCTCAATTTTGCTAGGCAAGTGCCCTGCCATTGAGTCATGCCTCCACTCTTTTTTGCAATGTCTTCTGCCCAGACATGCTCCTGTCTATTTTTTACTCTTGTTGTAACTGGAATGATAAGAGCATGCCACCATTACCAGTTTCTTCAACTGACACAGAGTCTTATGGTTGTTTCTGGCCTGGAACTGTGATCCTCTCAATCTCAGCCTCCTGTGAATCTAGGATGACAGGCACATGCCTTCACACCCATCTATGGATTGAAGAAAGATTTCTTGAACTCTTCTTTCTGGCCAAACCTTGAACTGACATCTAAAGTAGTTAGGATTACAGACATACACTATAAATGCCTAGTTCTTTCATTCATTCTTCTTTTTTTTTTTTTGTCAGTTGTGCAGCTTGAACTCTAGGCTTGGGCACTGTCCCTGCGCTCTTCAGCTCAAGGCAAGCGCTCTACCACTTGAGCCACAGTGCCACTTCCAGTTTCTGGTGCTTTATTGGAGATAAGAATTTCACGTACTTTTCTGCCCGGACTGGCTTTGAACCGTGATCCTCAGATCTCAGCCTCCTCAGTAGCTAGGATTACAGGTGTGAGCCACTGGTGCCCAGCTTCATTCATTCTTTTTTTATTTTAATGCTGGAAATTGGATGGAAATTGGACCCAAGGCCTTCTACATGCCACACACTCTACTACTGAGCTACACCTAGTTTAATTGAGTTGGAAGGAATTTAGACATTCCAGACCATTCACAGAAGAAGAAAAGTATGTCATCAGACTATAACCAGTTAAAGAATGTAACTAATATAGACTGATAGATTGGTTGGGACCAACCATTGTCCTACCTGCTGTCTTAAAAGAGAATTCCTTGAAAAAAATTGTTTTAAAGCAAATGTACATATACTCAGGAAATACATGTATTTTAAAGTACATGCATATAAGTATATGTATACAGAAATATATATATGTATATATATAACATGAGCCTGAACATACTAGAGGTTGAACACAGAATCTACCAAGTTAGCTAAATTTGGTTTTTTTTTTTTTTGTTATTTGTGGGGCTTGAACTCTGGGCTTGGGTGCTATTCCTCAGCTCTTCAGCTCAAGGCAAGCGCTCTACCGCTTGAGCCACAGTGCCACTCCTGGTTTTTTAGTGGTTTATGAGATAGGAGTCTCATGGACTTTCCTGCCCAGGATAGCTTTGAACCGTGATCCTTAGATCTCAGCCTCCTGAGTAGCTAGGATTACAGGTGTGAGCCACTGGCGCCCAGCCAGGTTAGCTAAATTTTATGGGAGAATCATCTCAATTAAAATAGATAAAATGAGAACTTAAAATGATTTTCAGTAGAGAACAGATGAACAGATTTAAAGTTTTGTGAATTTTCTAGGTGAAAATATATTTGATTTAGCATTAGGTCATCATCCTTGTGAGTTTGGACTGCAGAGGGGGACAATATATAAAGTTGTACAGCTGCTTTAAATTGTTACCATGTTTAAGAAAATTATCTTATTTGAGGCTTTATTAGGATCTCTCTATCTCTTTTTTAATCTGTGAATCTCCTTGTCCTGACCCCCATCAGTTGAGGGGAAGAAGTAGGGAAGTGCACAGAGAAAGCCATAGAGCAGGTCCCATGTGTGTATGTCACTTAGAATCCACCAGTCTGCTGGTACTTTTGAAGTGTCAGTTCCTTTGAGTCTCCATTGACAGAATCTTTCAGCACTTTATGTTTTCAATATACAGATTGAATATCTCTTACCCAGCATGCTTAGAACTAGAGTATCTCTGATTCTGGATATTTTAGAGGTGATTTTGGAATATTTGCATATGCATAACAATATATTTGAGAGATGGAACTCAAATCTAAGCTTAAAATTCATTAATGTTTCCCATATTATCTAGATAGCCTGTTACCACCTACAATATATTTTGTGTGCTTGTTTTGAGGATTTAACCAACCAATCTCCTAATGTTCATTTTCCACTGATGACATCATGTTGCCATTCAGAAAGTTTTGAGATTTCAAGGGCTGAGAATGTGGTTTGGTCACAAAAGTTATGTAATATCTGTAATCCAAAAACTTGAACCGCTCTGAAATCTAAAACTTTTTTTTTTTGGCAGTCCTGGGACTTGAACTCAAGGCCTGGGCACTGTCTCTGAGCAAATTCTTTTGCTCAAGGCTAGCAGTCTACCAGTTGAGCCACAGAACCATTTTTGGCTTTTTCTGTGTATGTGGTACTGAGGAATCGAACCCAGGGCGTCATGCATGCTAGGCAAGTACTCTACCAATTCCTCAGAACCATATATACAGAAAAAGCCAAAAGTGGTTATGTGGCTCAAGTGGTAGATTGCTAGCCTTGAGCAAAAGAATTTGCTCAGGGACAGTGCCCAGGCCTCGAGTTCAAGCCCCAGGATTGGCAAAAAAAAAAAAAAAAAAAAGTTTCAGACTTCAAAGCGGTTCAAACAATCCCTTAACCCAAAAGCTTTATCTGATCCTTGGATAAAATTAAAGTATCATCTGCTTCATGGCTAAGGAGAAGAGAGGCAGAGTAGTATCCAGTGACCTGTTGAGAGATGCTCGTCCCAGTGCTGTGATCTAGGGGAGATATTCCATTAGACTTCTGCCATATATACTGACTTGACACCCAGCTGGGAGTGAAGTGTGAATTTAACCACACAATACCAAGTCTTTCCTCTAGCTATTCTACAAGTCCCTCAAAGTCTGTATGTTCAACATCATCTTGATGTCCTAATCCCCTTTTCATCCATAACCAGTCTCCAAACCATATGCTTCTTCATTGCTACCTCCCCCACCTGATTCCTAGATTGCTTTTTCCGTGGAGAGCAGCTGCCTTTGCTGCCTCTGCTCCAGCATCACTCTCTCAGCAGCTCTATGGTTTTGAAGAGCAAAATGAAGGATGAAGAATATGGACTTGAGTCAAACCTGAGGTCACCTCTTCCACTTGCCAGCTGTGTGAGCAACCACAGGAAGTGGTGTTGGGAAACCTGTTACAGGTATAGCGTTGCTTGTTCTGGTGTTGAGTCACTGTGGACTACAGTTTCCCAGACTTCAGTCATTCCCACACCTCCTACACTCAGCTCAGTATCACTTGCACTATTATTTTCTTAATATTTCCAAATGAGCTCACTCCTTAAAACTTAAACTAATTTTGAAAGTATCATTGTCACTGTTCTAGCTAAATATTGTCTGAGTTAGGGCTATAGGCAGAGGCAGTGATGACCAAGTATTGGCAGATTGCTAGGAGACTTTTAGCACCACATAAAAACTGTCTTTGTACTAAATCAGCTGGATTGGGTTGAGGCTTGAAAAGGAAATAACCAACCTACTCACTATGAGCTTCTTACTATGGTTTTATCTTATACCACATAAAACTAAAGAAATTCAGAATCATTTAGGAAAATATTGATTGTAATGTAGCCTCATTCCTTCCCTAAATACCTATGTTTAGACCCATAGCTTAGAAGATATCTAGAAACATTTTCTTTTTCATGAAGTGACCCATAGCTTAGAAGATATCTAGAAACAGTTTCTTTTTCATGGAGTACTAAAATTTGAATTAACTGTTTGGCCCAACTGGAATGTCAAATTTAAATCATAACCAAACTGACCAATATATTATGGATTGCTTATTTTTTCATAATCAGAGATTTTAGTTTATTTTTGCATGTTTTTTATTGTAAAAATGCTGTACAGAGGGGTTACAGTTACATGAGTAAGGTAATAAGTATATTTCCTATCAAGCATTGTTACCCCTTCCTTTGTTTTTCCCCTACCATCCCTTCCCTCCCCACCTTCCAACTCCTCCCTCCTCCCCAAGTTGTAAAGTTCATTTTCAACAGTGTCTTGTACATCTTATTGTTACAATGGGTCCACCTATATCCTGATTTCAGCATTTTGTTATTTCCCTTCCCCTCCCCAAATTAGAAAAATGTATATACAAGATGCAGGGCAACAGAATCAAATACAGTGAAAATGGGTTATACAGTGGAAGAAGAACACAGAAAAGAAACAAAAAAAGGTCACATAGTACATTATAAATATGTTAAAAACAATAGCAAGCAAGAAAAAAAACCAATTGTGTCCCTATCTTGGGGTTCATTTCATTTAACATCATCTTATACAGTCATAAATATAGCTTTTGACCTTTTCTGCTTGTCCTAGACATATACTAGTTGTTGCTAATAAGGGAACATTACTAATAAGGGAAACCATGGGACCTATGTTTCTTTGGGCCTGGCTTACTTCACTTAATATAATTTTTTCCAAGTCTTTTCATTTCCTAGCCAATGGGGCAATGCCATTCTTACTGATGGAGGCATAGAATTCCATTGTATATATTGGATTTTTTTTAACTTATTGATTTTAACTTGTTGATTGTTTTTTAACTTACTGATTTTGTCTCCCTTTTGAATTGTATGTTTTCTCTAGCCTGATTTTAAAGTGCATGTGTGTATGTGTGTGTGTGTGTGCATACATGTGTGCATATATAGTCTCCGACTTGTGATATGATGACCTGAAAGTGTTCCCTTATA
The DNA here is from genome assembly GCF_000151885.1 of Dipodomys ordii. Classification (NCBI taxonomy): domain Eukaryota; kingdom Metazoa; phylum Chordata; class Mammalia; order Rodentia; family Heteromyidae; genus Dipodomys; species Dipodomys ordii. Next base: position 28,333,902 of record NW_012267219.1, on the reverse strand, counting down.
ATCATTCTGATTTTCATAGTATTCAACAATTACTTGTGTTGTCCAATACTGTTATAAACTAGGCTTTGTTTTACCTAAATGTAGGTGAACATAAGTGTTCTGGGCATGTTTAAGGTCTACGAGACTGTGACATTGTTTGGTAGGTCTGGTGGGTTAAATACGTTTTCAACTTGACATTGTTTTCAACTTACAATGGCTTGTTGGGAAATAACCCATTACACTATAGCGTGTACATGGTTTACCTTCATGATCATGTGGCAAAAGATCAAAATTCCAAGTTCAGTGTCTACTGAACATAAATTGCCTTCACACTCTGCTAATGTCAAAATACTTTATGTCAAACCATTATAATTCAGGAACCATCTGTAATGTGTTTCTTGTCATGTACTCAGAACCTTTTGTGTTCCCAGTGAGCTAGATGAAATTTAGTCTGAATGTTATTTAGGATGAACAAAGGCCCACTCTGATAGGTAGATGGCAATCTCGTCTGGGTGGGAATCCCCAAAGAAGGTTAGAAATAAGGTGTGCTCACTGCAGGCTGTGTTCGCTATAATCTTTTGACAAGCATGAAAGAAACTGAGGCATGCAAAGAAAGACTTTAGGTCTTTTTTTTTTTTTTTGCCATGGGCCATTGGCTATTTATAACATCATTTGCAGGCCATACAAAATTATCAATACAGGCAGATGGGCCAAAGGCAGCTGATGAGAAGCATATGTATTTGTCTTGTCATGTGCTGAATGAGTTCTCTGACTTTGAATGGCCTGGGAGCCGGATATTCCCCACCCCTGCAGAAAGTAGGGATTCTTTGGGAAAAACAGATATGGAGTAAAGAAGAAATCCATAATGAACATAATGAAAGCATGTATGCAGGCTTGTTACAATATGAGCAGTGCTGGAACTCTATAGCTCTTTGCATAAATTTGGATGGAAGCTCTGTCTAACAACCATGTCTAACAACCATTGAAAGCCAGGCTGAAGCCTAAATATGTTTACTCCAATGTATGCAACTGTGTGTTAGGGTCAAAAGGCCCTTTTGGCTGTCTTTTTAAAGCTGTTGTGATCATTGCTGAGGTCTGAGCTTGACTTCGGATAGTCAGCAGTGTACTATTTTAATCTCATTAATTGGAACAGGTGGCCTCTGTTTGAGACTGAATCGCTAGTTGGCATAGATTTTCATTTATCTGACAATCTGAGGCCCATTCAGCAAGAGCTATTCTTGCTATGCATGGGCATCAGGCAAAGTGCTTGAAAGCTTGGTTGACAAGCACAGAAGACTTGAAGATAATGGAAGAAATGCAATAATCATGTGTTTCTTTGATTTGGTGCCTACCTGGGGTGGAGAGCTAGGGAAGGTATGTGGCCAGGGGTAGCAAGTCCAGGTGCTTGAGTGTGATAAGTACACATTCCTCCAATCATGAGAATGTCCTAATATGTCCTTTGAATCTGCCCCCATAAGGTGGTTTGGTTCCATAATATTTCCTGAAGTTCTTATGTTTTCCTAAGTGTCAACATATTTTCTGGTATAGGGACAGGATTGTATCCTGGGCAATTCAGTTTGTTTACCACAGTGCTCAAGTTGAGATAACCTGATACCATGAATAAAAATCTTATGAAATTAGAGATGGTCCTCAACTTATGAACTTTTCCACCTGAGTCAATCCTTTATTTTTATATTAAAAATATGTGTTAGACTTTATGTTGCTGTGACAAAATGCCTGACAGTTTTAAAAGGATGAAAGGTTTTTTGTGACTCTAGGGTTCAGAGGTTTTGGTTCATAGTTTGGCTCTGTTGATTTTTGGGCCCACAGTAAATCAGATCAACAGGTGTATGTGGCAGGGATTGTTCTCATGGCTGACAGGAAGCAGAGAAGAGACACAGGAAGGAGTCAGGGAAAGATGCAATAAAATTACTGGGATAACTTCCCAGTCACCTACTTGTCCAGTTAGACCTCACCTCTTGGAGTCTCCAGAACCTCCCAGAACAGCACCACCACCAGTTGAAGACCTAGTGTTCAATACATGAGACTGTGGGGGAACATTTTGATTCAAACTGTAACAAGATGCTTTGCAAACTGTCTTGTCCAATCCTTGCTTTAACTACATCAAGAAGATACAATCTTAGCTTCTTGCCTAATACTAGGCTCTCATCTGACCCAATCCTCAGTTTCTAGGCTGCTTTCCCAACCTGTGCTTGCAACTACCTGTCCCATCCTCCCTTGAGAGATGATTATGTGCTTTTCACCTGGGCCTGGAGCCTGGCACACAGGTGGGGCTTTGTAAATGAGTACTAGTAGCATGTTGGGGAATTACACTATGGGCTCCAAAAGCTGGAACGTTTATTCTACTCTTGTTCTGTGTCAGTGCAGGGGAACTTGCCTTGTTTTGATGGATGCACAAGATTCCAGGCCATGCTTATCCTATAATTAGTTCAACAATTTCCTTATTAAAGCACATGTGTATTTCTTCTAGTCTTTAGCAATTTGACACTAGTGCATTTTGCCAAATTGAATACTGTATCTACTCTGTGTCAAACTCTAGGAGCTGGTCGTGCAGCACTGAGCAGACTGGTGATAGTTCATTGTAACTATCAGGAATATATAAACTGCCTCAACTCACATCTCTTACACTGGACACAGTGCAGTATAGAGGCTTTTGATCCTTGTCAGTCTAAGATGAAAACAGGTAGCTCATTTCAATATTTATATGTTTCCTATTACAAATGAAGTTGATTGTGTTTAAAATTTTTTATGTTGAGATAGTTTAAGGCCTACTAGAAATAGCAGAAAATGGAACAGAGATGCCTCATGCACCTCTCAACCAGTTTCTCCTGATGTTACATCTTACTGAAGTGATATGCAACAATAGGTTGATCAGATTTTCATATAGTCAAAATATTTGTCTGTATTTGGGAACTGTATTTATACATTATGATCATGTATCATATATATTTTATGGTACATATGCATATGTGTGTATCTAATCTATCTAAAACGTGTTCAGTGATCCTCTAAATAGATTTGTAGATGTTTTTAATATATTAAACAAATTGCTTTGCACATACACTTTGTTCAGTTTTGCATTCCTGACTGTATTCATTTTCTATGATAACGTAACACATTATAAACTCAACAACTTAAAAACCACACCCATTTCTTACCTCACAGTTTCCCCGGGCCAGAGTCCAAGGGCAGCTTACCCACATTCTCTATGAAGAATTTCATCAGCCAGGAATCAATGTTGGCTAAGCCTTGGATTCTTTTCCAACCTCATTGTTGGTTGATAACAGAATTAAATTCCATGTAGTTGAAGGGCCAAAGCTGTCAGCCCTACCCCTTCAACTGGCTTCCCATTGTTTCCTGCTTTATGTCCTCTCCACAGCCTACTAATTTGTTTCTCAGGGTCCATGGGATACCAGTTATTTATTGTATTTTGTCTCACTGATAGATCCTTTCTTTAAAAGTTCACCTGGAAGAAGTCAAGCCCACCCAGCACTGCCTTTTGATTAGCTAAATTCTAATTAGAGACTTTAATTAATGTTTGCAAATATCTTTTTTTTTTTTTCGTCGGTCGTGGGGCTTGAACTCTGGGCCTGGGCGCTGTCCCTCAGCTCTTCAGCTCAAGGCGAGCGCTCTACCACTTGAGTTACAGCGCCACTTCCGGTTTTCTGGGGTTTACTGGAGATAGGAGTCTCACGGTCTGGCTTTGAACCGCGATCCTCAGATCTCAGCCTCCTGAGTAGCTAGGATTACAGGCGTGAGCCACCAGCGCCCAGCTGTTTGCAAATATCTTAATCTTTGGTATATAAGATAACCTAGTCACAGAAGTGAAATCCTATCATGTTCACTGGTCTTGCTCACACATAGGGGAGGGGTTATATCTTGGAATTCTGCCTGCCACACTGATATAATTATGTTCTTCATGTGTACTGAGCATATAGAGCTAGCATATAGCAAGCACTGATTAAAATGCTAACCAGAATCTTCGGTAAATAAATTTGGATTTTTATGGCTTCTAGGTTTGTGTCATTCTCAGAACAGCCTTTGTACTTGATTCTTTTTTAAAAAAAACATGCTATTGGGTACCAAGTGGCTCACATCTGTAATGCTAGCTACTTAGAAGGCTGAGATCTGGAGTATCACTATTGAAAGCCAGCTCAAGCACAGAAGTCTGTGAGATTCCAGCTCCAATTAACTGGCAAAATGCTAGATTGTAGGCATGACTCAAATGGTAGAGTACCAGCTTGAATAAACAAGTTGAGTGAATATGAGATCCTAAGTTCAAGTCCTAGAGTTAGAGTTAGTGTATATTCTCCTAATGTAGTTATAATTTTTGCTTTGTGTGTTTAAGTCTTTGAATCAACTAGAATTATTTGGTTCTTCAGATGTCTATATGATTAGCTTGGCAAGAGTTTCTACATGGTTACCTGTCTTTAAAAATATACTGCTTTCCATATGTATGGGGTATTATTTTCATACATTCCTACTTTTTCTGTGAGTTTAAAACTAATGAACTCAAAAAAGTTGTAATTCTGGTGCATTTATTCTGGATCTTCATCCTCCCACCTCCCTCCCCCAAGAACTTGAAATGAACATTTTTGAGAACTCTAGCCCATACACTTAGAAATTATTCAAGCAGACATGATTCCGATATCAGGTACAGTAAGGAAAGACCAAAGACAGAGCAGAAAAAGAGGAAAGATTTTTGTATTTTTGTATGTGGTTATAAATAAAGAGTTCTTATTTGCTTTTGGTAATAAAAGGTAGGTGTGTGTAGTTTTCAACACTAACATAGTTTGCTACATCTGTTAATATGTGGCACTTTTCAACCACTGTTGCTGCCTTAAATAATTTGTGGGACACCATCCCATCTAGGGAGACAGAGAGCAGAACCCAACTTAACTTGTTTCTACAGGTCTCAGGACTATGACCTTGTTTGCCTGGTTGTTCTGTCAGTAAACTTATTAAGGATGCATGTGCTGGATTCAGTACTGGGAACTTTAAATTGATTTTTCACGTTAGAATTGTGAATGTTGCAGGATTTCAGATTTGGAAGTAATAACTGGTTTCTTTATTTGGTTTAATTATTCTTATTTGTCTGTCACCCTTGTGCCTTGCATATAAATATCCTTAGGTATTTAGGGGTTGTTCAGTGCACCTGTGATAATTACTGAGCTGTCCACTTGCCTTCTATCTCTGCATCTGACATAGAGGGAGGTATAAACTATTGGTTATGCCCAGAAACTAGCACTTACCATTTCATAACCTGACCCTAGAGAATATTAAAAGAGGTGTGAATGTGTTTTTATTGCCCCTGCTTTCATTTGGGAAAGGCACTGTGCCTCCCGAAATTATCAAGTTATTTTTGTGTATGAAACCAGCCAAGGCCTGCCTATGTGTGGGGCAGTTTAGAAGTGCTCACTGAATTGGCATCTGTGGGTATGGGCACCAATGTTGCAGTGGCTCATTTAAAGCCCCCCAGGGAGCAGTGAGGCTGCCGACACACTTGGAAATGCTCTTCTATCTGGGTGGGTGAGTGGTGGCACCCACATGCTACTGCTAACAAATTTGGCCAGCACTCTCTGGCCATTTAAAATAAGCTAATAGCTAATAAGGTTTTTGAAGTGCTCAGGACTCACATTAAGCTCTGGTTTTTGAAGAAAGACTTAAAATGAGAGTTGTTGAGCCTGGGAAGTATTTTAAGGACAGTTTGCACATTCCAGCAAACTTTTTTTTTTTGGCAAGTTTTATTCGTATAGGGAATAGGAAATGAATGAAATAGACTTGTGTTCTTGTATCTTTCCTTAAATCCTTAGTTTAAAAATGATTAATGCCGGGTGCTGGTGGCTCACGCCTGTAATCTTAGCTACTCAGGAGGCTGAGATCTGAGGATCATAGTTCAAAGCCAGCCCAGGCAGAAAAGTTCATGAGACTCTGATCTCCAATAAACCACTAGAAAACTGGAAGTGGCTCTGTGACTCAAGTGGTAGAGCACTGGCCTTGTGCTGAAGAACGCAGGGGCAGTGCCCAGGCCCAGAGTTCAAGCCCCAGGACCGACAAAAAAAAAAAAAAAAACAAGATTAATGTGTTTGGGATAATTTGTAATCTTAACATCACTTAATAAGAACAGTCCATGTTATTGAAAGACAAAGAGACACTGAACAGAAAGACTATTTTGTGTTTTCTGATACTTTGGGCATTTCAGAAATTGCTGTTACTTTGCTAGTAGATTAAGGCTTTGAAACAATAGCTTTTTAGTTTATTTACACAGTGGCCTAAATGAGCCTTTTTTTTTTTTGGGGTCTTGAACTCTGGGCCTGGGCACTGTCCCTGAGCTCTTCAAGGTAAGTGCTCTACCACTTGAGCCACAGCACCATTTCTGGTTTTCTGGTGGTTAACTAAAGATAAAAGTTTCATGGACTTTCCTGCCCAGGCTGGATTTGAACCACTGCGATCCTCACATCTCAGCCTCCTGAGTAGCTAGGATTACAGGCATGAGCCACCAGTGCGTGGCTCCTGGTTTTTTGTTGTTGTTGTTTTGTTTTTAATAGCTAACTTATTAAACTGTCAATGGAGTTTTATTTTCTTAAAATAATGAATGCGTTGACAGTTGGGTTTAATTAAGGCTGAAGTGACTGTCCTGTGGAAGTAAATACAGTGACATTAGATTCTGAGTCCAGAATTCCAATAATAACAGGGCCCAGAGAAGTAGCAGCTGTTTCAGAGAAGGGCTAATGGCTTCAGCCTGAGGAAAAACTATGTTAAGTCATTAGCCAAAAGGTTCTGATTAAATCGTAAGCAGACAAATTTATTTGTAATAATGAAGTCCTCCAAACATGGAAAAATAGCATTAAAATATGATACCCATTTTCCTACTTTCTAGACATAACACATGTTAATAATCTTTTGCCTTGTTTACATCAAATTCCAGTTACTTGTTTTTAAGAAACTCCATTCCAGATGTGGCTATTTGGGTGATAGATCTTTCTGCTTCCTCTGAGGTCTCCACGGGCTTGTGTCTATACATTGGATGAATTCTTAGCAACATACTTTACATAATTGGCATCTCTTGTAACTTGCTATTTTTCAGCATGGCATTTTATAATTTACCTTCATTCCCATTTTTTACTGCTGTATATTATTTTAGGATATAAATGAGCCAGAGCATGTATATATGTATATAGCCAATCTTCTAATGGTGGTAAGGGGACTGATTTTGAGAAGGTCCTTTTACCCAAGGAGAGTGTCTAGGACTGACATTGTTGGAGTGAAGAAAAGAATAGTTTCAACTTTACTCTGTACTCTTTAGTAGCTTTCTCAAGTAATTGTACTTTCAGTACTGATTGATGGTAGAGTATGTATATAGGTATTAAAATTATTCAAAATGTATGTATCTTTTAATTTTTTTCCTGAAAGAAAATATAGTTATTCTGTGTCTGTCATTGGATAGGTTTTGTATACAGTCAAGAACTCATCTTGGAACCAGGCCTTGAGGTGCATGCCTGTTAATCCCAGACACTCCCTTCTTTCCCTTTTTTCTTTCCATTCTTTGACAGTAGTGGGGTTCTGAACTCAAGGCCTCATGCTTGGTAGGCAGATAGGCACTCTACCACTTGAGCCATGATTTCAGCCCATGTTTTGTGTTTTCTTTTCAGAGAGAGCCTTGTACTTTCTGTCTGGGACAGTAATTAAGACCGTGGTCCCCCTACCTATTCCTGTGACTATGATCCACCTCCCTATGCCTCCTGTACTGCCAGGATTATAGATGTGACCAGTACACACAGTTTGTTATTTGAGACACAAGGTCTCACTAATCATTTTTTCCCCAGGCTGACCTCAAACCACAATCCTCTTAGCTATAACCATTAATGTTATATAAACATATTTATTGATATATCAATGTTGAATTTAATATATTATATTGATTGGAAAAGTTTATGATTATACCTAGAAAGTATCTTTTTGTTTAAAAGAAGGAACCAGCAACTGGGCACCAGTGGTTCACGCCTGTAATCCTAGCTACTCAGGAGGCTGAGATCTGAGGATCACGGTTCAAAGCCAGCCTGGGCATGAAAGTCCATGAAACTCTTATCTCCAATAAACCACGAGAAAACTAGAAGTGACATTGTAGCTCAAGTGGTAGAGCACTAGCCTTAAGCTGAAGAGCTGAGGGACAGCACCCAGACCCAGAGTTCAAGCCCCATGACCAACACACACATAAAAAGAAGGAACCAGCAAAGTCAGGCTCTGGAGGCTTATACCTATAATTCTAGCTACCCAGGAGGCTGAGATCTGGGATCATGGTTCATAGACAGCCTGGGCATGAAAGTCTATGAGACTCTTATTTCCAGTTAGTTACCAAAAAGCTGGAAATGGAGCTATGGCTCAAAGTGGTAGAGCACTGTACTTGAGCACAAAAGTTCAGAGACTACACCCAGGCCCTCAGTTCAAGCCCCAGAACTGCCAAAAAAAAAGGAACTAGCAAATAAAATCTTGGTAAATCTGGCATGGATGGCTACTCATCTTTGTGCCTGCACTGTGCTAAAGGCTTTTTGTGGGTAAAGACAATTCTGACCACATCAGAGATAATTTTATACTCATAAATAAAGAACTAAGACTTAAGCAGGCCAAATATTGTGTCTAGGACCATACCACTGAGTTGAAGATTGGAGCTTGAACCCAGGTTAGTCTGCATTTCCAAACCTTTACTCCAAACCTGTTGGCAGAACTGTCAGCACACTTGAAAGGGCCATGATGTTGAAACCCAAATGTAGGCCCCTGAGTACCATTGGGGTAGATGCTGGGCATTCCATTTTCTTCTTGGGGCTTTTCCATGTATATCATTTCAATGTAGTTCAACAAGCACCAGTAAGAATTTTAAAGAATATTTATACTGTGCATGTAGCAGCCTCTAGAATTCTCTCTTGCCTTTCTTCTCAGGCAGAACTGATTGGATACACTTTATACCATCTTGAGATGTTGGAAAGAAATGAAAGAAGGCTGGCCATCCCCAAGTTCCCCACTGTTCCGGTTGCCTCCTCATGTGCCCAGCACTGGTTTTAGTCCCTCAAGGAGCTTAGGCTGGGGAAGGCAGGCCATCCATTGATTATTGCACTTCAGTGTGACAATGTCTGTCATCTGTGGAGACCTGGCTTCACATGGGGATCTGGGAAGCCCATCCTATGTCACTATGGACCAGAAGAGGGGGCTGCCATCTGGGAATCCTTCCTGGCTTCATACCTGTCCCCCCATCATGCCAGGACTGTCTCTTGTAGTTTGTAGGACATTTGTGGGAGAGGAAGACAGAGGATGCCACTTTTTAAGGGTTTGATTATCCCTTTAATAGGTATTTTGTATATGTATATCCTTGTACATAAGAAATACTAAGACCTCAGTATCTCAGATAGGTTTTCTGATTTGACTTGGATGCAAGAGGGATGCTGCAGAGAATGGGGGAATAGAGATGTTAATTGTCATGGCAACCAGCAGGTTTTTATAGTGGAACACTGCCTTTGTAACCTAAATCCGTCACCTTTTTGCTAACTACAGAAAACAGACCGACGCATAGTCAAAAAAATTCTAGTACCATCTCTCAGTGCAGTTTTATTGGCATTTTGGAAACAATTTTGCTTTGATTTTAGTCCCCTCCTGGAATTTCAGAATGGAAGGCAGCACCCTGTAAGTGCCTGAGTGAGTGGCTTTTCCATTATTCTTGTTTGTCATCCTACTCTCTCCTTCCTATCTGTAGGGATCTGGGATGAAGAGTTGGCAGTTTGGCAGAGTCTACATTCAGGACACAAGCTCTCCTTGGAAGTGTTCCTCCCCGCCCCCCCACCAAATTTTCATGGTTTTGGTTGTTTGGCCTGACACAGTCTTGGTTCTTTTCTACCACAGCATGCCAAGATGCCTAGAATATTGCATCTCTGCCAGTGAAAGATGACTACATTAGGCAAGGTCATTCCTAATACATTGGTTGCTGTCTGAGACATCATGGGGAGCTGAACCTTTATGGTTTCCTTTGGTAGCTCTAGTGAAGTCTTACTGGGATACCAAAGCGTACTGTGAGAAAGGAGATCTTATGCAAATAGATGAAGCTCACTAGGGGAAACAGACTAGAACACCTAGAGTTGTTGTGTTTTTATGTGTGTAGGGGGGTGGGGCATATATGCACTACTACTGAGCTTGAACTCAGGATCTGAGCACTGACCTTTAGCTTTTTCACTCTAGGCTGTTGTTCTACCACTTGAGCCATACCTCCACTTCCAGATTTTTGCAAGTTAATTGGAGATAAGAGTCTGACAAACTTTCTTGCCCTGACTGGCATTGAACCATGATCCTCAGATCTCAGCCTCTTGAGCAGCTATATAGGCATTATAGGCATTATTATATAGCAGGATTATAGGCATGAGCCATAGGCACACAGCCAGAGCTGTTTTATTGATGAGCTAGAAATAAGCTGCTCTTAACATCCCCTGACGTTAAGAGAATCCTAGCCTAGAGAGTCTTCTTTGCCCAGGTGCACACCTGGATGGTGCTTGTTCTGAGTCTGTTGGGCCTAATTAAAAGAAAAGACAGTGATTCCATGGATGGTAGCAGTGAGGTTGGTTGTGCCTCTGTGTCCTCAGCATGTGGCATGCTCTCCTTTCATGGCATTGAACTAAAGGATGAGCTCCTTTTAACACCTTGGCTTGGGTTGGCTTCTTGGTACTCCCTACCAGCTACTTACCTCCCATCACTCTTCTTTTCCCTACTCCAAGCCCAAGAGTGTGGCACATGGAGATGTCAGCCCAGAGCCCTTTAACACAGCATGAGTGTGGATTGTGCCTGCAGTGATTCAGCTCTCGGCCTCACTGTCCACGCGTTCACCAGATTGACATTGATTATCTGCTATGTGCCTGGCATACCAAGGACCAGGGATGTTGTTGTTGGCTATGTTCTAGTAGGACAAGGCAGCAGTGCAGAACCATAGGCAAAATGCACGGTGTGTTAAATGGTGGCAAGTGCAGTATTGAAAAAACAAACAGAAAGGAGACTGGGGAGGTTAAGGTAGCAGTAGAGGACAGTTTAAGAGACTTCTGAATGGCCCTTTTAGAGCTAACATAAACCTGGGTAAGGAAGCTGTGAGCTACCTGTGGGAACTGCATTCAGGGACAGGGAATAACCAGTACAGATGTCCCTAAAGAAGCATGCCTGCAGTATTTGGGAGCATATCAAAAGACAGGAGCCCAGGACAAGGTGAGCAGAGTCAAGTAGAAAGACCTGGGGTCTGAGAAGTAGTGGGCAGGCAAGCAAGGATCTCCTTGGCTATGGATTACAGAGATTGCAGTGGGCATGGCTGGCCCAGAGAGTCCTGTGGGTTAGAAGAATAGCAGAGTGGTAAGTGGTCAGGTCATTTAAGTGCAAGCTACATTACAGCCCTCCATCAACTTGCTAAAAGCTCTGCTTGGTGAAGTTAGAACACAGCAAGGTACCAGGGGTTTAAAATATAATATCCATTTCCCTACTTTCTAGACTTAACACATGTTAATAATCTTTTGCCTTGTTTACATCAGATTCCAGTTACTTGGTTTTAAGAAACTCCATTCCAGATGTGGCTATGTGGGTGATAGATCTTTCTGCTTCCTCTGAGTCTCCACAGGCATGTGTCTACATATTGGATGAGTTCTTAGCAACATACTTTACATAATTGGCATTTCTTGTAACTTGCTATTTTTCAACATGGCATTTTATGATTTATCTACCTTCCTTCCCATTTTTACTGCTGTACATTGTTTCAGAGTATAAATGAGCCAGAGCATGTATATATGTATATAGCCAATCTTCTAATGATGCTTAGGGGACTGATTTTGAGAAGGTCTTTGTAGCCAAGAAGAGTGTCTTTAGGGGAGATATCTAGGACTGATATTGCTGTTACTGAAATTTACAAGTTGCTGTGAGGTCATCTTAGCCTATTTACCCAGCCCATTCGAGCTTCAGACTTTTTGTCTTAAAAATAAGCATAGTTCCTTCCTTACAAGGATGTTGGAGGTGTATATAATGTAAGCTACACAAAAGGCCTTCCCTAGCCCGGTGCCTGTGGCTCCACACCTGTAATCCTAGCTACTCAGGAGGCGGAGATCTGAGGATTGAAGTTCAAAGCCAGCCGGGACAGGAAAGTCCGTGAGACTCTTATCTCCAATAAACCATTAGAAAACTGGAAGTGGTGCTGTGGCTCAAGCGGTAGAGTACTCTCCTTGAGCTGAAGAGTGCAGGGACAGCGCCCAGGCCCAAAGTTCAAGCCCCATGACCGACTGAAAAAAAAAGGCCTTCCCTGACTGCCTCTCAACTCCTAGCTGGCCTCCATGCCTTTCCACCCAACCTGTGCCCCATCTGTTGTGAGTCTTTATATCCCAGTAACTTGTTCATGGAGAGCACTGGTATCTGCAGTGTGTGGACTATAATGCAAAACAGAGAAAGAAGTGGGGGGAAGAAAAGAAGGAAGGAATGCATGAGGGACTTCATGCATAGGTATTAGGATAATATTTGAGTTCACACTTTCTAACAAGACAGAAGGACTTTTCCCCCCAAAAGTGTAATGTTTAAGTACATCAAATAAGTAGGTAAGGTCTTGGCTACGGTATTTTTTTTTAATTGAAATAATTAGGGAAGACATAGACTCTTATTTCCATATTTTAAATTTTATCTTGTCTCTGCTTTTGGCTTATAGAAAAATGTGTGTTTGAAGATGAGAATCAGTATTTTTACGTAGGTGTTCTTTCAGAGTAAAATTTGTTTTTTAAATTTTTTATTGTGATTGAGTGATTACATAAATTTCACAAATTTCCCAATATTGTGAGATAGTGATACTTAAAGTCACAGACACATTCTAACCTGCATGAGGCAAATTGTCGTTATCATGGTGGCTTCTATGAGCTTTAACAATACAGCTGTTTCTTCCACATTGGATGATATGTACCTTGCTTTCCTTTTGCTTAGTGTTAGCTGTTCCCTCTATCCCTCTCATTCCCTCCCTTCCATTGCTGCCCTTGAGTTGCTTAGTTTGTTTTCATCAATGTCCAGTGCAGCTGATGGATCCCTCTGTTGTATGTTTTCCCTCTGTTTCTGAGTCCTCCTTCTAGTTTCCCTCAGATGTGCACATGTATACCATAGATGTGGTCAGCAACATAGGGTCATTTAGTAATGATAGGACAAAATGAGTGGAGGTCCTTTGTTTCTTGAGTCCTGTTTACTTCGTCGTATCTCCTTACATTTTGTATTTAACATCCACATATCAGGAAGACCATGGGCTGTTTGTTTCTTTGCCCTTGGCTTCCCTCACTCAAAATTATTTTTTCTGGTTCCATCCATTTCCCTGCAAATGACATTATTTTGTCCTTTCTAATGGCTGCATAATATTCCATTGTATATAAGTACCACAATTTTGGATCCATTCATCTGTAGTGGGGCATTTGGGTTGTTTCCATATCTTGGCTATTGTAAACAAAGCTGCAGTGAACATGGAGGTGTATGTGTCCTTGTATCCTGATTCCTGTTGCTCAGGGTAGATGCCTAGGAGTGGTATGGCTGGGTCATAGGGGAGGTCTATATTTAGCTTTCTGAAGTACCTCCAGACTTCTTTCCAAAGTGGTTGTATAAGTATACATTCCCACCAGCAGTGCAATAGGGTTCCTCTTTCTCTGCATCTCCTCCAGCATTTGTCATTGGCTGAATTTAGGATGTGGGCATTCTGACTGGGGTAAAGTGGTATCTCAGGGTTGTTTTATTTGCATTAATTGCTGTTGTTTTTAAAAGCAGATTTCATCTACATTTTAAGGAAAAAAAATTCCTCTCTATAGTGAAAATTCCAAACAAGTGAAATCTACCTCAAATGCAAAAGTGATAACTAAACCTGCATTAACATGTTGCTGGTGGTTTAAATCGCTCCTAACAAGGTGAAGACAGCAGTGACCCCTACAGTGACCTCTACCTAGTTTAAATGTTCTCATTACCTACTGGTTAATTGAAAGCCTCAGTCGTAGCCTCGTCTTTCTCCCCACAGAATTCTGTGTGATACCTTTGTTCAGTGAGACTCTGATTCTCGTTCAAACTGCTGTGTCACTTATAGCTCAAACCAGTGTTAGAGGGTTAAATTGTGTCCCCAGGAATTACATGTTGGTGCACTGATTCCCATTGTCTCACGATGCAGCCTTTTTTGGGGAATACGGTCTTTTCAGTGATAAGCAAGTTAACACAAGGTTAGAAAGAGAGATCTTAGTCTGGTATGTCCAGGGTCCTTGTGAGAGGGAGGAATGTAGAGCTAGAGACATATGTGTACATAGGGAAGACAACATGGAGACCTAGGGCTGGTTGATCTCTACCTGAAAGCTTCCTCACGCATAATATCCCTCCAAATGCAAAGTCATAGATTCTTTCCTACAAGTGGGAACAGAGCATTTGGTTCAAGCCTGAGCCTGTTCCCTTAACTAAGGTAAGGAGATACTGACAGACAAAGTCACCTGTCCAAGGTTAAGGATCGTGCTAGTTGGTGACTGGTTGTTAACTAGGACAAGTAAAGACCAGAACATAAGACAAAGCAAAAAATAAAAGTTGTGTTTTCCTTAAAAAAAAATCTTTTTGGAGATAGAGTATACATATGATACAATGCACTTATTGACAGTATATCATTGAATGGTCCTTAGTGTATCACAGGGTTTTTACAATCAATCTTAGAATATTTGCTCCCCAAAATGGTACCCAGTAGCCATCCCCCTTCACTCTGGTCTCAAGGCCCTAAGCCTAGGCAACGATAGGTGGATTTGCCTATTCTGTGCATTTTCTGTAAATGGAGCCATATGTCATGTGATCTTTTATGTCTGCCTTCTCAGTATGTTTTTCAAGGTTCATCCATATTCTAGCATGAATCAGTATTAGCACTGTGGTTTTTTTTAATGACTGAATAATGTTTGCTTTATGGCTACACCAATTTTGGAATGGGGGGTACTTGGTATTGAATTCAGGGCCTTGCATCTACTAGGCATGCACTCTGCCACTTGAGGTACTTCTTCAGCCGCTTTTTGGCTTGGTTGTTTTTAAGGTAGGGTCTTGCCTTATACCTCAGCCAATCTGGGCTTCTGTCCTCCTACTTTTGCTTTCTTTTATCATCAGAGAGGAGGGAGATGGAGTCTCAAACCTGTATGCTTGGGCTGACCTTGAATCATGACTCCCCCAGTCTCTACCTCCCAAAAAGCTACTGACTTGAGTCAATATACTTATTTTACTACATTTTGCCAGCTGATTTGGCTATTGAGAATAATGCTACTGGAGTGGGGTGTAGCTCACTTGTAGAGCACTTGTCTCGTATGGGCAAGGTCCTGGTTTTGATTCCTAGCACAGGAGAAGAAAAAAAAAGTGTTGTTATGAACATTTGTGTATTTTTTGTGTGTGGTTATATCTATTTTTCTTGGGTGTGTAACTAGTAGATCTTGTTGGGTCAGATGGTAATTCAGTGTTTAATCTTTTGAGAAATTTCATTGTACATTTCAATATTGGTACATTTCACCAGCAACAGATATGAGGGTTCTGATTTCTCCAAATCCTCACCAACACTTTCTGTTTATCTTTTGACCACAGTTTCCTAGTGGGTATGAAGTGATTGTCATATTCATTAGAGAAGTAAATAAAATATCTTTAGGTGAGGCTAATGTAATTAATAATATAACTTCAAAAATAGCATCCATGTTGAGTGCTGGTGTCTAACGCCTATGTTCCTACCTACTTAGAAGGTTGAGATTTGAGCATTGCTGTACAAAGCCAGCCCAGGTAGGAAAGTCTATGAGACACTTATAACCAATTAACTTCCCAAAACCCAGAAGTGGAGTGTGTCTCAGTGGCAGAGTGCTAGCCTTGAGTGGAAAGAAAAAAAACCAAAAACAGACACACCCTGAGGTCAAGCCCCAGGCCTATAATACACTGAAAAAAATTAGCATTTATATGTTCCTGCTTTACATCTTGCTAGTCATTTCTTGAAGCTGTTTGTCTAAGACCAGATTAGAATAGCTATTGAGAGTGTGTATGGCTTGACTTCATTCTGCTCTGAGACTTCAGAAGAGAAGATACATTGAGCTTCATAGGTCTCCTCACCATGGAGAGTCTTAGGCTGGAGAGTTGGAGCAAGATAGCCTCTGGAAAGGCTGTTAAGACACATGCACAGGGAATATCTTACGATTCTCTGAAGGGGTAGCTGTTGCTGTGTAAATATAGTAGTTTGTAAGATGGGTAGAGCCAGAACCAGACACTGCCAGTAAAGATAGACTCCATGACATTTTTACAGACAAGCTTTACAGGCTGTGAATCCCCTTGTAAAGAACAATAAGCCTAACAAAATGCTCAGCATCTGGGAGCCAGAAATAATTGCTGGCTGAATGAGTGAATAGCTCTGGTTTGGGAGTCAGATACCATTGCAGCATGCATGGTAGCTTGGACAAGCTACTTAAGCTTTCTAAGCCTTGATTCCTTATGAAGGTAGTGATGGAAATGCCCAGTTGCACAGTCCTGATGATAACGTGGTAAGCACTCAACAGATGCTAATTTTCTTTCCTTAAATAGCTCTGCTATTAGTCCCAGGTAGTTTTCCCTATAGATATAGTCCAGCTCAATATGGCAGAACACAGGATTGATTGTATTGTTTAGAATATCTTTTCTTTATAGAGAAATAATGAGCCGTTGGCAAAAACTAAGTATTGGTGGAAATGAATATTGCAATTTGGTAGCTGCTGATTGACACATGTTTGCTAAACAGCTACTCAGATTTCAAAAAGCTTGCCTAGAAGGGGGAAAATGGAAGGAAATCTTAAGAACATTCTTTCTCTCACTGCCAGGAATTTATAAAAATTGTCCTTTGGAAAGTCTCATCTCAATTAAAAAAATATTTGGTGAGCTTTGGCTCAATTGTTTATGTTATACTGTATGAAAACTTAAATGTCTTCGGATATTGAAGGTGCTGAATCATTTATTTTGGAGCCTTCTTGCAGTGTGTGTGTGTGTGTGTGTGTGTGTGTGTGTGTGTCTGTGTGTGTGTGTGTGTGTCGATTTGTTTAAAAGAAAAGCTGGTCTTTTGGTCACTGAGTCTTTTTTTAGACCTGCATGGAAGTCATAGTAACAGGCTTCATGTCTGATTGGGTTCCATGGCAACCAAGGGTTGTGACTTTATTAAAGGAGCTGAGCATGCCAAGAAAGATAAAACTCAGAGCACAGAAAATGTCTGACCAGGTACACTTGTGCCTTGGACCATGTGCCTTTCCCCACCCAGCTCATTGCAGTTCCTCAGGCTGATAATTACGGTCCTAGGGATCAGTGCTTCTGAGAAAAAAAATCTATTCTCATCTTCACTTTTATTCATTCATTCATCCTTTTTTATATCTTTATATATTAAGAAAAATCAAAACAGTAATGTTAAGAACCTAACAGAGGATTCTGATTTTTAAAGGTAGAAAAGGAACATAGCACATCCTTTGTGGAGCAGATTACAGCTGTAAATTGTAAGACCGTGTGGGAGGGCCAATTAGAGGCAATTATAACTGGATTGAGCTCTCCCTGAGTCAAAGCTTGCTGTGTGCTTTCCAAGCTGGGGTGTGGGGGCTTTTCCCACACGGGTTCCTGGTTTAGTGATGCTAGCTCAGGCCATGGGTGTGGAGTCTCTGTAGGAACCACCCTCTATTCTCTTCATGCTGCCAGGGGCCCATCTGCTGCTAGAATCAAAGTGTGTGATAATTAGAGTTCTTTTGCTAAAGGTACTAATACTAGACCAGAAAATGTAGGGGCAGGGCAGGGAGGGGAGAAGGGTATGGGCATAGAATATCCCTGTGTTCCCACCTCACCTGGTTGTTCTTTGTGATTGGGATTATTTTATCAGGTGTGCAGGTATGGATTTTCCCCTCTACTGATATTGAAAGTGAAAGAGCTCTGAAGGCCAGGTTACTGTTGGTTAGCTTTATCAAGTCACTTAGCCATTGAACTACTGGCACGTTTCAATACGTGCCCCGGACCAGACTTCATGAGTCACTGTAGCCTCATTACGATGAATCAGAAACTATACTGATACTTGGCCCTTATGATTGAACCTAACAAGCAGTATTCGTCTACAAAGAAAGAATTAGCTCATCATATTTCAGGTCCCCCAACAATGGTTAATCAGATGTAAATCCCCAGGGGAAATTACATAACTCCTTAGGCTTCCATTTCCTTATCTTAAAATAAGGAATTGACCTAAATTGATGCATCCCAGACACTTGCCTGCTTATATGAATAACTTGGGGCAGAGGTTTAAGAGGCAGAAGATTCTAGAATCTGATTTACTAGGTCTGGAGTCAGGCAAGGATAGTAGGGGCCCCCAGGTGCTTTTACCAGTGAGTGTTTAGAAAATAATAGTCTAGGTTAGTGCTTTCTAACTTAAGTTGGATGTAAGAATAGAGTTGGAGGTGGAGAAAGGAAGCTACCTAACAGATTTCCTACTGGTCCAGTCAGGGCCTAGGTGTAAGATAGTGGCAGCCACTATTTCAGCTCCCTTCAAGTTTTAAAGATGGCTTCTCCTACCTCCTCCCAGGAGCCAGAAGAGTCCGTTGATGTGACACTTGCTGGCCTTGGTGCAACCTCTAAACCCCAGGAGGGTGTGAAAAAGTCTACTTTAAAACTCTTGAAGCCATTCAGTAGTGACTACCTTGGAACACAGAATACTCACAGTGCACACTGAGTTACTTGACTGAGGAAGGGCTTGCTAAATTCTGTTACCTCTGGTGAGGATGAGTCAATGGCAGCAACATCCGAATTACCTGGGAAACTTGTTAAAAAATGCAGACTAGATAGCACCCAAAGATGGAATATGTTCCACACAGCATCAGTGTTTTTATTATTGGTGTTTTTAATACAAAGGTTTTGCCAGGAAGGGGTTCTTTTTAAGGTTAAAGGCTTAAGGCAAATATTTAAAAACCAATCCTACCTCAATTTCCTGAGGAAAACTACCCACATGTTCATCTGAGGCAAGTAGCCAAATAGAATCACTTAGATGAGAGGAGTACGCATAACACCAAGAACCATGGCCTTAGAGAGAAACTCAATCGTCTGAGAATCTGAGTCTAATGACTGACTGCTAAGGCAAACACATTTCAATGTGGATCTGCTCTATAAAAGTCTAGTTGTACCCAGGTTTTCTACTTCCTGTTTAACAAAGATTGAATAGTATTGCAGGTGAAATGCCGTGCATCCGTAAATTCTGAGGGTGTACTTTTTGCCTAAGTGGTTTAACTTAAAAAGTGCAAGATAGGGGCTGGGAATGTGGCTCAGTGGTAGAGTGCTTGTCTAGCATGCATGAAGCCCTGGGTTCAATTCCTCAATACCACATAAACAGAAAAAGCTAAAAGTGGTGCTATGGCTCAAGTGGTAGAGCACTAGCCTTGAACATGAGAGGCCCAGAGACAGAGCCCAGGCTCTGAGGTCAAACCCCAGGACTGGCAAAAAAAAAAAAAAAAAAAGCAAGATAATAAAGATGGGAAAATCTCAAATAGTTTAAGGCGAAAACGGCGCCCTTTTTCCAGCTTTTTATCTTTTTACAGAGCTAGGAAGGTAACATTTCCTATGTATCATCTTAGAAATAATTTCTATACAACATATATAACCCTTGCTTATTTAGCCAGACTTTTATTGATATATGTACATTTTACCTTTGGGGGTGTTTATTCTTTGTTTTGCTTTATAAATATATTCAAAAATTCTGAACTTTTTTTTTTTCTGAAACCACATATAGATTTCTCTTCCATGTAGGCATTCAAAACCAGGGCCTTGCACATGGCAGTCAAGTGCTCTACCACTTAGTTGTAACCCCAGAACCTCAAATAAAGATATGTATTATTAAAAAGCAAAATTTTAGGGTCATAGAAGTGGTACTTTTTAAATAAGGACACATTGTGTTCTCAACGCTTGTAACAGTTTACTGGAGAAGTTTTTTTCTGACTGCTTGCCTTGGTTGGTGACATTGTTGTAGCACACGAAGAGCTTTCTGTCCCTGTCTTCTTACTTCACAGACTCTCTGAAGGACCTATGACTGAAAGGAATAAAATTACATTTCCTGAGGAAGATAATAATTTTTAAAAAAAATCTAAAATGTTGAGAGGCCAAAGAAGACAGAGAATGACTTAGAGCAAGTAGCTAACTTCTGAATTTGTATAAAGTGCTTTAGATCACTGATCTGGAATTGGGTTCTGCAGGAAGTCACATAGCCCTGGAACATCATGTGAGAGAACAGGAAGCGTTGGGCTTGGGAGAGCTGTTTCCTGGTATGACCTTGCCTTTCATGGAAACTACATAACAGTTTTAGATGACATATTATAGCTATCAGATGCTGTTTAAGCACTTCCACTGTGAATCATGATGTACCTGCAAGTGTATGTGTGTGGGAAAGAGAGAGAGAGAGAAAGGGAAGGGGTGACATTGTCCAAAAAGAAATGTACTGTTTACCTGACTAGTGTAACTGTAAACCCTCTATACATCACCTTTATAATATTAATAAAAAATTAAAAATGTTTATTTTATGAGATATAAATAAGGATTCTAGGATGAGATAGCAGATCAGAAGCTTTCCCTGTGCAACTCCATGGATAGAGTCAGGGTAATAAAGAACAGACCTACATAACATACCAAAGAGAAGAGCCTCAGGAATCATGAAACTGGTGACAGAACAGCTGAAAAACATCAAATGAGGTACCTTAAAATATTTGAAAAATAAGGACAGTATAAATCCAGATTTTGTTTATGGAAAGAAATAATAAAGATCAGAGAGAAATTTAATGAGATAGAGAGTAAAAGAACAATACAAAGGATCAATGAAACATAACTGATGCTTCTAAAAGATAATCAAGATTGGCAAACCCTTATCCAAACTAACCAAAAGAAAGATCAGACCCAAATTAATAAACTTAGAGATGAAAATAACAGATACTGCTGAAACTAAGCATCATCATGAAATATTTTGAAATTTTAAATTCTAGTAAATCTAAAAATCTATAGGGAACAAATTTATAGCAAATATGACCTACCAAAATTGAACTAAGAGTATATAAATAATGTAAATAATATAAACAATGATCTATAACAAGCAATGAGATTGAAGCAGTTATAAAAAATCTCAACAAAGAATAGTCCAGGAACAGACAAGTTCACAGCTGAATTCTATCAGATCATCAAAAAAAGAAAACACCGATGTGCCTTAAAATATTTATTAAAAAATAGAAAAATAGGATAGAAAGTGGGCCGAGTGCCTCCTGCCTGTAATCCTAGTTACTCAGGAGGCTGAGATTTGAGGATCGTGGTTCAAAGCCAGCCCAGGCAGGAAAGTGGTTGAGACTCTTATCTGCAATAAACCACTAGAAAACCAGAAGTAGCACTGTGGCTCAAACGGTAGAGAGCTTGCCTTGAGCTGAAGGCAGGGACAGCACCCAAGCCCAGAGTTCAAGTCCCACGACCGACAAAAAAAAAAAAAAAAAGCTAGAAATGGAGCTATGGCTCAAGTTGTGCCAGCCTTAAGCAGAGAAGTCAGGGATAGCATCCAGGCCCAGAGTTCAAGCTCCAGAACTGGCACTAAAAGAAAAAAAAATACTTTCAAATGCATGAAACCAGTATTACCCTGATGTAATAAAACTATAGACTAATTTCTTTGATGCAAAATTCTTCAAAATTTGCAAACAGAATTTAGTAACACATTAAAAACATTACACACCACAATAAAGTTGACTTGATTCCAGTGGTACAAGAATGGTTCAATAAATAGTACAGCATATAGAATGATGACCACTTCAATAGATTCATAACAGTATCTCTTCATGATAGAAGCCTTGAAGAACTAGAATTAGAAGACATACATCCAACATAATAAAGGCTATATATGATAAACCTGTAGTCAACCTTACGTTAAATAAGTAAGAATTCAAAAAACATTTCCTCTAAAATCACAAACAAAACAAGATTCCTACTCTCTACACTAGTATTCAGATTAGTGTTTAAATTATTAGAGTAATAAGAGAAATAAAAGGGATAGAATTAGGAAAAGAAGTCAAATTATTTCTGTTTATAGATGGCATGATCCTGTACTTCGCAGAACCCAAAGACTCCACCAAAAAAATCTTAAATATAATAAGCAAAGTAGCAGGATACAACACCAGCATGTAAAATGTGAATAGTCTTTCTGTATATCAATAACAATGCTGAGAAAGAAATCAGAAAAACATTCCCATTCCTAACAACCTCAAAATGAAATCAGATACCTAGGAATAAACCTAACGAGGGAAATGAAAGAGCTTAACTATGGAAACTATAAAATACCAAAGAAATTGAAGATGACCCTAGAAGATAGAAAGACTGCCTGTGTTCATGAGTTGGCAGAATTAGTACTGTAAAAATGACTACATACATGTATAGATTCAAAGAAATTTCCATAAAAATTCTTCACGGATTTTTCACAGAAATAGAAAAAAAATCCTATTTCCATATGGAAGAACAAAAGACCTCAAATAGCAAAAATAATCATGAATAAAAACACCAGTGATGGAATTCCTGACTTTTGTTGCTATGCCATTGCAACAAAATAGCATGGTACTGACACAAAAACAGATATATAGACAAATGGAATCAAATAGATGGTCTAGAAATAACCCCACATAGCTATAGTCACCGGATTCTCTTCACAGGTACCAAAAACATATACTGAGAAAAGCCTCTTCAACAAATAATGCTGGGAAAACTGGATAGACAAATTGCCATATTTTAATAAATAAGTTAAAAATAGACCAAAGATTTTAATGTAAGACTTGAAATTGCTGCACAAAAACATAGGGGAAAACTATAAGCTATAAGCATAGGCAGTAACTGTCTAAATAGCAAGAATTGCCTAAGAGTTGCATTAAAAAAAAAAAAGTGCTGCCCAGCAGCACCAGGGTGGAGAAGTAACCTACAGAAGAAAAAAATTAATTTTTTCTAGAGTTTGAACTCAGGATTCATTAGGCAGGCACTCTACCACTTGAGCCAGGCCTCTTCTAGCCCTTGGCGAAAAATCATTTCCAGTTACTCATCTGACAAGGAATTAATATTCACAGTACATAATTAAACACCAAAAGTCAATAATAAATGGGCAAACGAAATGAACAATCAGTTCTCAAAAGAAGTACAAATAGCCAATAAATATATGAAAAACTTGGACCTTTTTAATTATCAGGGAAATGCAAATCAAAATTGCACTGAGAACCCATCTCACCCCTGTCAGAATGATAATCATTAAGAAAATAAAAAATATTGTCAAGGATTTGGTGGGAAGAGGATGGGTAGCTCTGGAACCCTCAAGCATTGTTAGAAATGTAAATTAGTATAGCTACTATGTAAACCAATATGGAGGTTCCTCAAAAAATTAAAAATAGTATCCTTTTATCTATCTAAGCCATTCCTGGGTATAGGACTTATAGGAAATCTAATATATAGTAGAGGTATGTATGCATGCCCATGTTTACTATGCACTATTCACAATAGCCATTTCATGGAATCAGCCTAGGTGCCTATCAGCCAATGAGTAGATAAAGGAAATGTGATTTGTATACACAATGAGGTTTTATTCAGCCAAAAGGAAGAATGCAATTGTGTCATTTGCAGGAAAATGAATGGTGTCAATGAAATAAGCCAGACTCAGAAAAAAAGAATCATGTTTTCTCTCATATGTAGAATCTAGAAAGACAAAAAAAGGTGTGCAAGTAGACTATTTTGGAAGAGGAAGAGGCCTAGTGGGAAAGGGAGTTGGAGACAGGAGAGGGTAATAAGGAAATCAATGTGACCAAAGTATTTTAGATTCACATAGAAATATCTCACAATAAAACCCACTAATGTGTACAGTTAATATGTGCTAATAAAAAGTAGAACAATGAATAAAATAATGAATTTTTAAAAGTTATAAAGAAACCAAGCCTTGCCCCCACAAAGAGCATGTATGTGTTATATACACAGAATACCACTGATTCAACATGGTTTATGGGAAAACCTAGTTCATATCATTTATTTATTTAGCATTATACTTTACGCATTTATTTGAGTGGAGCCAGAGGGTAGCAGCTCTGCAGTATTAACTTCACTAGACATTCTTCTTAAATATTACAGTATAGTTCTGTACAAAGTTAACTTCTGTGGCTTTTACTGTGCTTTATTAGACTGACAGTTTTCCTTACCATACTCCCGTTGGCCTTTTCTTCCCCTGCCTCCTCCAACACAGAGTTAAATCAATACCACTAAAGCACATAGCAATTTTGAGATCTTTGCATTAGATATTTAATGTCAAGGGCAGGAAACTCCTGGTCCTCTGGACCATTCTGGCCTGAGTTTTTCATATGACTTGTGGCAATTCAAATATTTGAGAATCTGTGCATACAAGGAAGGTCAAAAGGGATTTAGAAGTGAGTGACTGACAGCAAGAAAGCTTGTAATCTGCTGCACAGGTTAAGAACTCATAATACAAAGCAGTGTATGATTGTGAAAGGGCAAGAGGAAAATATTAAATGTCTTCTGGCTGCCATGACATTAGGTCCTTTTCTGTTCTCATTAAATCCCAAGAGGAATTTCCTTAGATGAAACCAGTGTCTCAAAAAGGTTAATTTACCTACCCAAAGTTACACAACTTCCAAGAAGCAGAGCTAGTCTTGAATAGGTCTAATGGACTCTAGAAGTCCACCTCTGCCCTCTGAATAAGGGTCTGTGGGCCCTGTCACTGATGGTTCTCAGGCTCTTTGTTCAGCCCCTTTCACTCCATCTGAACACCATGGGACCCTCATTTGTTTATGTAATAGCTGAATCCTCCTCTTCCCAGACACTTTTGCCTGCTTTTGGATAACCACACAGCCCCCAAAGAAAACAGAACAGATGCAGGACTTTCCTTAACTCCACCTCTTTACCCCTCAGTCAGCTGGTGCCAGGTCCTTTTGATTCCACCTCTACTCTGCAAACCCCAGATGCCATCTTATGGAGGTAGGCTACCAGCTCTTGCCTCAGGGCTGGTAGAACAGGCTCTGGTTTGTACCACCCAGATATATTTTCCATCCTGGTTACAGATTCCAGCCTCGGTGTGATTTAAGTGGGATACTCAGTGTGTGTTCTCAGCTGGCGTCTCAGCTCTTCTCCTGCTATCTCTACCTGGTATCATTTCCTCCGAACTCACACCTATCCCAACTGATTCAAAACTTAGTTTACCTGGAGCACTTTCTTTTTTTTGGGTCCAGTCCTGGGGCCTGAACTCTGGGCCTGGGCGCTGTCCCTCAGCTCTTCAGCTCAAGGCTAGCGCTCTACCACTTGAGCCACAGCGCCACTTCCGGCTTTTTTCTTTTTGCTTATGTGGTGCTGAAGAATCAAACCCAGGGCCTCCTGCATGCAAGGCAAGCGCTCTACCACTGAGCCACCTTCCCAGCCCCTGGAGCACTTTCATATAGACAAGTCTCTCCCTTTCTGCTTTAGAAAGAAACCAGCCATGTCCCTTTCCCAGTGTGCTTTCTTCACACCATGCCTGTATTTGCACTTATCACTAGCTGTTATTGTTTCTTCCTCCCTGGCCACTAAACAGGAGGGAGCTATGCCCTTTCCCTCTCCAGCTGCGCCTGACACACAGAGGCACCCAATCTTCTGTGTCGTGAAAGAAGGCACAGAGGAAAGGGTCTCCTGACTGCTCCCTGACTGCTCGCCACGTCCCTCCCAGCACTTAGACCACTGCCCTGCCCACTTACACGGCCTTCTTCCATGAGGCATCTCCTGAGTACAGTCCACTGCTTCCCACTTCCTCTGTCCAACCTGGGTTTGATAAATGGAGACCTCCCTCTCCTCCCCACCCCCCCATGGGTATACCAGGAGTACCAATTGGAAGGTCGCTTCTGGCCATCCCAGGATGGTGTGACAGCAGACCTTCACGCTGGCAGGCCTCCAGGCAGAGATAGCGCCTGCTTGGCTGACAATACAAAGAACCCGTTTGTATAGCAGTGTGCTGAATGCAGTGCATTATTGCTGGCAGTTATGTTGGCCACAGTGCAGGGCGTGGAGTTTCTCTGAGACAAACACAGAAATACCCCCAAGATAATGTAGAGCAGGATCTCCAAAGTCCAGTGTGAGTCATCGGTGGGTGCTGTTTAAGATAGGAGACTCTGCCTCGCATACTCAGCTGCCTCTCGGGCAGGAAGGTGAGCCAGTACTCATCCTGTTCCTCTCGTCATCTGTTGGGTGGCATTTGGTAAGTCTTCACAGCCCTCTGGTTTCAGCTAGCATGTATAAATGTGTATTGTAGAGCTTTGTGGCAATTAATATCCCAGGAAATGTTTGAAAGAAATACAAATTATTTTTGTGTTCTTACTAGTTATGTTTGTGCTTACCAAACTCCTTCCCTCATTTCTTCATGGGTTTTTAGGTGTTTAAGCTGCCTAAATGTCTAGTGAGCCACCAGATTCCTTTGTTGTTTGGTCTTGTTAGAAGTATAAAGCCAGCATGAGTGATTTAAGAGAAGGGCAAATATCTGGGTTTGATTGTGCTGGATACTGGCTGGAAAACAGCCAGGTCTCCTCCTATTTGCCCATGGGCTGTGAAATAATCCTGGTCAAACAGGCTCAGAGTTGGAATCTTAACTTTGTAGCTTTAATTTCTTGTCTTTGCACTAGTGGACTTCATCCAGCCCTCCTCTTCCCTGGAAACTTGAGCCTCTATAAAATTGTCAGCCACAGTGGGAAGAAAGCTGTGTGGGTGCTGAGCTGTGGGTGGGGAGAGGAAGCAGCTCTGGGAGAAGGGTGGTGGGTCCCTGACCTAGGCTGACAGCCGAGGTCGGATGCAGGCCTCCCTGCCTGGGTGAAAGTGTTGTGTCCTGTGAAGTCCACCCTGGAGCTGCTTATCCCATTGGAAATCCATATTCAATTTGGGACTCTATGTGTATCTTATTATGAAAGACTTCTGTATTGTGCTACAATAAAGAAATCTTTCATTCTCTAGACAGTAAAATATTTGAGCAAATTTAACAAATTTTTCCCCCAGTTATTTAGGTATCCAAGGTATGTGTAGAATGCCAGGAAAGAGGGCATATTGATAGTTATCTCTGATCTTTTGAAACCTGGGTAACTGGAGAAGAGATAGAGGTAGGCGATGAGAGGACTTGGTTCCTTTAACTTGGAGGCTAAATTTCTGTGAGTTTAAAAAGAAAAATGGGAGTAACCACCTGTTCCAACAGACAGCAAAGCCTCCTATAACCTCATAGCATTGTGAATGTAGCAGTTGACAGAGCTTGACGTGCTATGCCCATTCAAGCGAAAGGAAAATTTGCTCAGCCAACTGCTAGAGCACTGGTTGTGAACAGCTTCTAGCTGCCTTATGTGATAGGCTGTTGCAAGAGATGCAGGATAGGCTTGTGGGCAGCCACTGATAGACAGGCCATTCTGGGAAGGTCCTCCCTCCTGCCCTTCCTCCTCCTCAGCAAACTGAGGGGTAGTGAGCTGTTATACTGCCAAGGGGTTAACTGTGGCCTTAGGGTCAGCCTGGGACCTCCTCCTGACACATCCTTCACATTATAGGGGGTGACCCAGTGAAGATAAAGATGGGAGAAGACAGAACCCATTGCAAGGTGGCCTGAGGGCTTTCATATAAGTCACAATTTAGATTTTAACATTGAGCCAAAGTATAGAGTCAGAGACTATCTTGAGATTGAAAGCTATTACTCACTCTACCACTTAAGTAGCTCACACATACATGCACATTTAGTTTATTTTACCCTATGAAAAACCCTGTGCCTAAAATTTAGAGTAAGGTGTCAAACTTGATTGTGCTACCTTCTTCCCTGACTGGGTAACCCTTTATCACAAGCTGACCTTACCCTAACAGATCATCTCTGTTTGAAGAGTCGTATTAATCATCCCTTTGCCTTGTCTTCTTACCACCTATGTGCTTATACCTCGGCAACATACTGACTGCATTAGACATTTGTAAAGTTTCATTCCAAATGTGTGTGTGGTTTTTTTGTTTTATATTTGTTGTTTTGGATTTTTGAGAACAGTGTCTTGTAGCCAAGGCTATCTGAGAACTTGCTAGGTAGCACAGACCCATGGTCATGGTTCTCTAGCCTGAACTTATCGAGCCTGAATGTGTTCTTCTTTAATTTGCCTCTTTTGAGATTTATTCTTTTATTTTTCTTTGTATGTATTATGTATGTATGTATGTATGTATTTATTTTTGAGTCCAGTCCTGGGCCTGAACTCTGGGCCTGGGCATTGTCCCTCAGCTCTTCACCTCAAGGCTAGCACTCTACTACTTGAGCCACAGCACCACTTCCGGCTTTTTTTTTTCTGCTTATGTGGTGCTGAGGAATCAACCCCAGGGCCTCATGCATGCAAGGCAAGTGCTCTACCACTGAGCTACCTTCCCAGCCCAGATTTATTCTTTTAAATTCTCATAGTTCTAACTCATGTCATTCTACTGCACAAATATAGAATGTGCACATATATATAATACACACATGTGCATGTGCATAGAATATTTACATCATTCTCTTGCCCATAAATTACTCTTCCATCCTAAGAATAGGATTTGGGGGTCTCTAGGGCCTGGGTATATTCAAATGCCAGGTTTTTTTATTTTCAGAATTAGTTATATTTAAACATTTCAAACAATATGTTATATAAATATTGCTTCATTTTAAAATACATCTTGAAAATAAAATAAAATACATCTTGAACCATCCAAAACTGATTTTGTTAAAAAACAATCCTATTCTTTTGGGGCATCTGAAAAACTTAACTTCAACCATAAGAACATGACTTTAGTTTTATAGTTATTGTTAAGGAAACCATTTTTGAAAAGTAAAACCAAACATTAAAGCCTAGAAAGTCCCAAATGAAACAATCTAGCCCTCAGGAGCCATGTGAGCTATATACAAAAGCTTTCTGGATCAACTGTCACTCTTATTCTGTCCTAAATACAGTCATCTACCACCTAACACCAGAGTATATTTAGGGGATAGGTTCCGAGAAATATTTCATTAGATGGCTTTGTCATTGTATGAGCATTATGAAGTATAGTTACACAAAACTAGGTGGTCTAGCCTTCTAACCTATGTGAACTAAACTATTACTCTCAGGCTACAAACATACCATACTGAATGTGGTAGGCATTTGAATACCATGGCATGGCATTTTTGTAACTAAATGTGAAAAAAAAAAGTACAGTAAAAATGGCTAATGTTGCACCTGTGTGGGGCTCTTGCCTGTGGGTGTGGCTTGCAGGACAGGCCTCTATTCTAGGTAAGTCAGTGAGTGAGCTGGGAGGGCAGTTGAGGCCTAACCTGTGATGAGTAATGATTGTTGATTGTAAAATACTGTGCTAGGTTCAATGTGTGAACTAAGCATACTCTATAAACACTGTACTCAGTCTATCTTAAATTGGTTTAAAACTTTTTGCAGTAACAACCTTGGCTTAATATCACTTTCTATAGACTCTTTAATTTTGTAAAATGTTTTGACTTTTGTAGTAGCACTTTAAAAGACAAACATCTTGTATAGCTATGTAAAAATATTTTGAAGTTTTTCAGATTCTTTGAGCTTTCTTTTTTTGCCTGCCCTGGGGTTTGAACTCTGGGCCCGGGTACTGTGTTCAAGATTAGCACTCTACACCTTGAGCCACTGCTCCACTTCTGACTTTTTGTGGTCAGTTGGGATCTCATGGACTTCCTGCCTTGACTGGTTTTGAATCACAGTTCTCAGATCACAGGCTCCTGAGTAGCTAGGGTTACAGGTGTGAGCCACTGGTGCCTGGCTAATCCTTTAAGTATTTTTGTGTTAAAAACCTAAAACAAACCAAAGATGCATTAGCCTTGGTCTCCTCAGGGTCAGGCTCATCAACAAGGTCTTGAGGGGTGGTAAACAACATGTGGAATCGTTATCATTTGCAGCATCTTCAGGGATGAACTGAGATGATCTCACACTTAATTTGCTTTTTATGTGCATGCCAAAGTAATGATGAAAAGCGTGGTAAATATGTGAGTGAGTAGCAGCCCTCCATCACCAGGTATTATGCTCACTGTGCAAGGGCCTGTGCTGTGCCTACCTATGGCTGGCACTACAAAAGCTTTGTTTACACAAGATCCCCATTAGTACAAGAGACAATTGGATGTCAGGAGATGATGGGAAGTTTTCAGCTGAACTATAATCTCTAAGACTCATGCAGACATGCCAACCACTATGGTTGTTGACAGAATATGTATATGTTCACCTGTTACACATTGCATACACTGTCCTCATACACCCCTGTGGAAGTTCCGAGAGAAGTTTGTATGGGAAACATTGGATTCAAATCTTCAAATCTAGGAGAGTTGGGAAACTTTGTGCTCAGGAGGAGCATTTTGGTGGCATCAGTCCCTTGAGAAGGTAGATTTGGTGAAGAGCTCAGAAAGATATAATAATAGCATAGTGTTTTTTATTTTAATGGTATTTATTTCCCTTGAGAGCTTATACTTATGACTTTGATTGCAGCTTAGTGTTCTTTCTTAGAACTACCTTTAAAACACATTTTTTTCTTCCTTGGGAAATTAGATTTAAAAATCTTTTTTTGTTCAGTTAGGGAGTTGCTTTTCTAAACGAAATGACATCAGGGACATCCGTTAAACTAAGTGTGTAGCTACAGAAAGTCCCACTCTCCTGATAGCCAGCTATTTTTGCCACTACTAGTAGGATCATAGGTCTTTAGAAGGTCAAGGAAGCATCCTGTCTGCGTTAGTGCAGTTTTGCAGATCTTTGCCTATTAGTCTCCCTTTGAGGCTAGAGGCACTGGAGCTTCTGATGAAAAGCACGGGAAAAAAAGGTGACTGAGCATAAACTATGTCAAAAAAGAATACAAAACAAAGAATATCCCATTATACTGATTCCAAATCACCACAGGAAACTCACACCCACAATTCCGAGGCTATCCTTCTAGAAAACTGCATACAAATAGAGCTTGCATGTATACATCTATGATAGTCTTCCACCTCTACCCACTTTAAGAGCACAAATCAGCATGCACAGTGTGCCTAGCTCTGTGTCTTGCTTTTCCATCCTGGTAGTGTCCTCTCATGATTCCCCATTCAGATCTATTTCCCTAGTAGTGGCTGCATCATTTTCCAGGGTACTGGAATATTTTTAGGTGGCTCACTGTTGGTAGATACCTGTGCTGTTTCCAGAACTAGAAACAGATGGTGGTGGTAGCAGCAGCGCTGGTGGCAGACTATTGTGTTAGTAGCCGCAGAGATGAACTGGAGAAAGAGACATCAAAATTGTAAACACTCTGCTATTTTTAAAAGATTTTTTATTAATTTTTAAATATTATTATACAGATGATGTAAAAGGGGTTACAGTTATATAACATTTCTTAGAGTGGTTTGTTTTAACATCAGGCAAACAAGAATGATATGGAATCTTGAAAGACTAGAATCTTTCTTCCTTGCCTTCTTTTCTGATGATGATCATTATGGTGGAGAAGGAGATTGTGATACTTAGCCAAACATTTGAAGGAAATGTTATCTACAGCTTAGTGGCCAACGACTTGGGTAGATCCAGTTCTTTTATCTCCTGCTTCTAGTGTAGACACACTCTGTGACAACTGGATTGTTGGTTATCATTTCATCATGTATCTTAGAATACATCATCAGTTTGGACACAGAAGGTTTCCTAATGCAGAACTTGTCATTTCATTAATACTGTTTGTAAACATAGTGGATTATCTATTCCCACCTCATTATCCTTCTCTTTCTACTGGCTAGCTGATTCCTGCAGTAGAGGCTAGAATCGTTGGATTCTGCTTCGCCATCCTTGCTACATCTGGGGTGTGAGCATGGGACACAGGCCTGGCCCAAAGGTTCCCATGGGAGATGTGCTGAGGAGCTTCTGCAGAAGGTTCTCCTCCCTAATAAAATAGGAAAGAAGAGAAGCATCCTCACCTAGAGCTAGGAAGTATCTGTGTGGAATTCTGATTATGCCTCCATGATAGTAACAAGCAGTTGTCTTGAGGATAATAGAATGAAAAAATGGAAAGTACTTGGGTATTTGACCTTTTTTGTTTGTTTGTTTTTTGTCATCAGTCGTGGGGCCTGAACTCTGGGCCTGGGCGCTGTCCCTCAGCTCTTCAGCTCAAGGCTAGCGCACTACCACTTGAGCCATAATGCCAGTTCCGGCTTTTTTTTTTTCTGCTTATGTGATACTGAGGAATCGAACCCAGGGCCTCTTGCATGCAAGGCAAGCACTCTACCATTGATGCACCATCGCAGCCCCTGACCTTTTTTTTTTAGAGGGTGGCAGTACTGGTGTTGAAATTCAGGGCCTCCCATTTGCCAAGCAGGTGCTCTACCATTGAGCTACATCCACAGCCCTTTTTTGCTTTATGTTATTTTTCAAGTAGGATCTGTGTTCTTGTCTAGAGCTACTTCAGACTGTAATACTTGTACAGCATCTTGGGAACCACAAGTACACAACTATGCCTGGCTTATTTGTTGAGGCTATGTCTAATTTTCTTTTGTCTTGAACTACAGTCCTCCCAACTTTACTATCCAAGTAGCTGAGATGATAGCCGAAAGTTATCACGCCCAGCGTAGATTCTGTTTATTTCTAAGCCCCAAATTAGCCCTGTTCTCTGATCTTAGTCTGCAAAATCCCAAGTGACCTTACTTTCGAATCTTCTTTCATTCAGTTACTGAAATTATCCTAACCAATATAGAATTTTACCCACAGGAAATACTATCAAAGTAGCAAAATGACACACATAAAGACAGCTAAGTGCCTACTGTGTTCAAGAGACAGACAACGTGAGGCTCTGAGATTGCCAAGAAAATAAAAAGAAAGGGATGAAGATGAGGCAGGAGGGAATTATCCCTGGAGTTCTGAGTAGAATTCAGTACTAGTTTTGAGATGACCAGATGACTGTGTGGAAGAGGTTAAGTTGAGCCTGAAGCTGAAGGAACCCTGAGAATCTAGTGTGGAGTCTGCATTCCTGAAGCCCCCAGCTCTGGAAGGAATACAAGCTGTGGCATCAGACTTAGGCTCAGACTCTCACTTGTCACTTCCTAAGTTGCAGTTTAATTTCTTTGATATATAAATCATGTTTGCATAATTGGGGTCAAAAACTAGAGATCAGTGATAATCAAACCTCTGTGCTGCTAGGTACCAAGTAAGAAGTAGAGAGAAGTGATAAGGACTGTTCACGTGTGAGGCCTCAGGAGCAAAGGGGAGGTGAGCCAGAAGTGATTGGGCCCGCGTGCTTGAGCTGGTCAGGGTTCATGAGATCAGGTCATTTGGTGTGGGGAGAGAGTACAGAATCTGGACAGAAATGGGGTTGGGTAGAGACATGGAGGCCCTTGTCTTCCAGCTTGAGGAATTTCAGCCTCATCCTGTAGACAGCCTAACTGCTGAGAGGGGCAGTCTAGAGGCAAAGATAAGCAAAGATTGGTATGGTGGTCCAGCTGTCAGGACAAAACAGTTGGGCCAGACAAGTGTCAGATATTCATAAGAAAGGAAGGGTCAGTATTTCTCTATCGAAAAGGAGGTTAGTGAATGTAGTAGGCAAGGGAGATGAAAACAATGGTGAGTCCTAAAGACTGAAAGGCTGTCCATGTTGTGTGTGAAATTCAGACAGATGTATAATACCCCGAGATAATTGTGTACTGGGGTTAGGACAAGAGCAAACTGGAAATGTTTGTTGAGATGGCTGATGCAAATCCTATATAAGTGGAAAATAGATAACTGTACTCAAATCTGCTCCCCAATTATGCTTGTCACTTTCATGCTATTTATGCATAAGAAGTTTAGTTCCTTTAAGAATATATGCACCATGTTAATAAAAACAAACATAACCTTGCCTCTGATTATATGTTTGAACACTTAGAGTTGAGCCCATAATATAAAGTATATCTTCATTGATGGTTGCTGGACTGCATAATTATCAGGATGAAAAACAAGTTGCTGAGCACTAGTGGCTCACATATGTAATTATAGCCATTCAAGAGGCTGAGATCTGAGGATTGCAGTTCAAAAACCAGACCAGGCAAGAAAGTCTGTGAGACTCTTGGCTCCAATTAGCCACTAAAAAGCCAGAAGCAGAAACTGTGGCTCAGGTGGTAGGGCACTACTCTTGAGAGCAAAAAAGCTCAGAGATAGTGCCTAGGCCCAAGTTCAAGCACCTGGGCTAACACAAAGAAAAAAGAAAAAGGAAAACAAGCAAGTAAAGTGTTTCTGATTTAGGGAGTGTAATAGTTACACATATATTTATAATGATCTGAATAAAATAGTCAAAACAATATCTAAAGTAACATGATAGCAGAGGCATCAAGTACAGAAATCAAAGAAAAAAAAATTCTAATTGTGAAAATACTGTACAGAGGGTTTACAATTACACGGGCAAGATAATGAGTACATTTCTTATCAAGCATTGTAGCCTCCTCCTTTGTTTCCCCTTCCCATCCCTTCCCATCCTCCCTCCCCCAAACCTCCACCCCATCCCCCACACCAAAGTGTAAAGTTTGTTTCGACATAACGACTTGTACATCTCATTGTTGCAATGTGTCCACCTGTATCCCTATTTAAACGATTTGTTTTTTCCCTTTCCCTCCACAAATTATACCAATATCAAATACAGTGAAAGCAGGGGTTATACCATGGAGGAGAGACATACGAAGCAACAAAGAAATAATCTTATAAATGTGTTTCTTTTTTTTTTTTTGGTCCGGTCCTGGGGCCTGAACTCTGGGTCTGGGCGCTGTCCCTCAGCTCTTCAGCTCAAGGCTAGCGCTCTATCTCTTGAGCCACAGCGCCACTTCTGGGTTTTTTCTTTTTGCTTATGTGGTGCTGAGGAATCGAACCCAGGGCCTCATGCATGCAAGGCAAGCGCTCTAC